>NC_053453.1:29114051-29718114 GCF_015227805.2 Hirundo rustica | reverse complement strand
AGCAAGGAGCAGAAATTAAAGCAGTGTTTCCCTCCCAAAATCCCCAAATGAAGCTAGTCTATGCTTTACACCTCAGAAAAAAGCTAAAACAAAAAAAACCAGTACAACTGGACCTTGCACAAAATTCAAATCTTGCCCCCAAGTTTAACAAAAGTTTTCTTTTAATACACAGTAAACCCACCACATCTGTGGGGTGGCCAAAAGTCAGTGTAAAGACTGCTATGTTTCACTCAAAATTCCATCTCTGGGCACGGCCTTTTTCTATTCCCCATACTTAAATGGCTTTAGTAATCACGCAACATAGTCAGACCTGTATTGGCTGAATCCAGCGGCTCCAGATCACAGGATCAGGGTTGGAAGGCACCTCTGAGGGCCATCTGGTCCAGCCACCCCTTCCAGGCCAGCCTCAAAGCTACATCAGGGCTAGATTACACCTTTGCTACACAAGGAGCTACTCTTATTTGCTTACCTGAGGTTGCAACTGCAACTCTGTATGTATGGTTTCTACATGTAAACATGGGATACTTTACAGATAATAAGAAATACTCAAAGTATTCACTGGAAGAGGTAGGATAGGAAAAGAAGGTCTGATTGCTTGCTCTAGGCATTTCCTTCCAGGGTACCTGTACGAATCTGTACAGAGACCTTCCTTCTACTTCAAAATCACAGAAAAATGTCTCATACTTCACATTTTTAAATTTTAACCTCCTGCAAAGTGGGCCAAAAACTGCATTCCTTACATGAAATTAATGATAACTGTCAGCAATACTTTCTACAGAAAAATTCTAAGTATAGAACATACTTAAGAAAACATTTTCCATAAAAGGGGCAACAGTCTCATGGAATTTGGGGTTTTTATTAGGTTATAGTACCAAAGGTGGGACTCAAGCCCCTTTTAAACTTGCTCATCAGCAGTTTCTTTTTTTTTTTCTTGCATAGATATTTTTGAAATATTAAACAAAATATTATTGTTCCTTCCTCATTAATTGCATTTGCAGGTTGTGATTATTTTATCTTTTTTGCTGTTTGCAGTAGGTGTGTTCTCTCTTGGAAACAAACAAAGTCCTGTAGGTCCAAAGAGAAAACTGTACTGTTTCAGGATTACAGCTGGTAACTTGGACATGCTTTATTTCTGTCCATGTTGTGAAAAACAGAGCAGGTTATAACACTTTTTAAACACCCATGCTGGATTTGCATTGCAGACATTGCTGTAGAATGGGTAAATTACATTGCTGTAGCAAACTTCCCAGGCTACCCATATGGTTAAGTAGAAACTAGGAGTTTATAGCTTAATTAGAGGCACTTGTAAGTGAGGCTCAGATAAACAGATATACAACTTAAAAGAGTGCATTGGCCATAAATTCTTTCATTCCAGATTCAGATCTGCTAATATATGACTTCAAACACCTTTGACAAGGTTATTTAAAAGCCAAGCAATCTTATTTCCTATGTCTTTGGAACATGAAGTGGGAAGAAGTAAATGACAAAAATCATGCTGTGCTGCCAGCAGAACCTAAATGTATTTAGATCTTTGTGATAAGTGATACAGAAATGCTTGAATTGGTTGCAGGGAAGACCACAAGACAAGGGACAAACAGCTCTAAGGCAGCAGATGGCTTTTCTTCTCATTCCCTTCACAATTAATTTTACAAAATTATTATATAATGCTATTATTATATATATTTACAATAGATTTTTTTTTTTTCCACACTCCTGCTTCATCCTCTGTGTTTTTTTCTTAAATTAGAGGAGAAATACAAATTCATTCTGATGGAAAGAGTGAGAGAGGCTGACTCTTCTGAGGTCTCCCCTCTCTGTACAAGCATATATTCCTTTTCTCTGAAAACTTCAATGATTCAATTTGGAAATATTTGTTTTCAGACTTGGTTAATAGTTAAAAGGAATTGAAAAATTAACATTTAAAAATCTGGAAAACTAAGCTTTAAAAGTGCACCCAGGGTTTCAATTGCAGCTGAAAATTAATAAGATGATATGTAATTTTAACACTCTTGACTGCAGCAAAGTTGCAGTCTATGGTTGTAGACTGAAGTTGCTTGCTCTAAGTTTTAATTTTTTCAGATGGAGAGAAATTATTAAGACCAGATTTGAATACAGATAAACTTATTCAGCTAACAATGGAAAACCAAATGCGCTTCAAAACTCTATGGGAAAATTCTCATTTTCATTTCTTCATGTAGTTTCTTGTCTAGAGAGACACTGCCAGAGACATAGCCTTATATAAAACAAGTGTGTTTTTTGTCTCCAAACACACTTGTTTCACCAAGTGGGTAGAGTTTGTGACTGCCTAGAAGTCGCTCTAGCAAAATTATTCTCACCTTCCAATTTGCACCCATAGAAGAAACAAGACATTGAGTTAAACGCCATGTTACTCATTCTTTGATGTTTCCAGAGAGGGTTTAAACACTGAGACTGCTGGAGAACCAGGAGCTCAATACACGTTGCTTAAAGAGTGTTAGGTGCGATCAACAGAATCAAGGGCTGCAGACTCCAGCAGCTTAACAAATACCAAAAGTGCCGCTAACGACAAAAGGAAAGGGATTTATACGTGTGCCTGGCTACTCCAGTGTCCCTCTAATGCCGATCGCCTTCGTTCTGCCGTCTCTCGTGCTGAGACCGGGGCTGCTTTGCTGCGGGGCCCCCTCGGGCGGCTGCGGGCTCCGCACGGCCGGCAGGGCGAGGGCCCCGCACCGTCTTCTCTCCAGCGGTGCCCGGGGACCAGCCACGGCTGTGCGCAGCCACCGGGAACACCGTGGGCAGCAAACCCAGACGGAACGGGCTCCACCGCACAGACCCCTCTGCGCAGATCAGCGGGAGAAGTCTTTAATTAACTTTCCCCGTCCCGCTCCCTCGGTGAAAGCTGGCGGCTTCAGAGCTCCGTCTGACCGAGAGAAACGGAACGCAGAGCCCGCCCGTTCCCCGGCCTGCCCCACCGGGGTCACCCCGCGCTCCGCTCCAGCTCCCCTGCGCGCAGCCCCCGCCCCGCCGGCCCCGCCCACAGCCCCGCCCCGCCGGCCCCGCGCACCGCCCGCCGCCCCGGCCGCGCGGCGATTGGCGGGCGCGGCGGGCGGCAGCCAATGGGCGCGGCGGAGCGCGGCCGGCGCCGTCCCGGGCGCGGGGCGGCCGAGCCCCATTAGGGCGGGGGCGAGCCGGGGCTCGGGCAGTCGCGGCGGGGCGGCCGAGGAGGCTCCGGGCGGTCCCTCCGCGGCGCTACCGGAGATGCGCGTCTCCCGCCGGCGCTGACTCCGCGGGACAGAGCCGGGTATCCGCTTCCCCCGTCGTCTGTGTGACGGACCGCACCGCCTCCGGGGAATACGTCGCCGCGGTCCGGCCGCTCTTCGGGGAGGGTAAGTGTAGGATCCCCGGCGTGACGACTGACGGGCGGCCTGCGGCGGAACGCCCGGCGGGTTTGGCGGAGCGGCGTCCGCAGCCGGCACCGTGCCGCTGGCTCCGGAGCTCTTCCCACGGTGCGGCGGGGGTCCCGCGCCCTGCCCGGGGCTCGCATCGCCGGGGCGCGCCGGTGAGGAGCCGCCCGAGCCCGAAGCCGGCGCTGCGCCGTCCTGCGCGGAGTTGTCGGACGGGGTCCCGGGCTTGGGAGAGCGGGGGAGGCGGTGGGGAGCGCAGGGCGTCCAGCCGAGCCCCGCGGCGGCTGTCGGGGGAAGGTGTCGCGGCGCCGCCGCCGTGCCGGCTCGGGGCGCCCGGCGGGGCCAGCGGCGCGCCGCGCTCGCCGGCCCGAGTGAGGGTCCAGATGCGGGAGCTCAGCTGTTGCCTGTCAGTGCGTGACAACTGGCTCTTTCCAGGCAGCCTCCGCCCTCTCCCTTATCCGGAGCGCAGCGTCCGCCTCTGGGCGCCCTCCTGCCCCGAGCGGGGACCCTGGCGGGGTGGGAACCTCGGTCTGCTATCCCGGCGGCATCTTCCGTGCTGTCCGCTTTAACGGGGGGGGGGGTGTAATCACCCCTGCAGCCACGAACCTCGCCGAAGTACGTGTTTATGCTTTCCTTTCTTAACGAAGAGAGCTCTGGAAGGGCGATGGACCGTCCGCGAGTCCCTTCTCCCAGAATATTTAATTTATACCCACGGCGGGATTTCAAACTCCAGCAGCCACCATTTATCAATCGGCCGGGCTGAGCTGGGTCCAGACGCCTTCGCTGTGGTCCGAGCCCGGGGCGGCTGAGTCTGGCCTTTGACAGGAATCTGTCACTGTACCCCAGCGGGGGTGGCCCAGGAAGGCAAAATAAAGCACTTAACCAGTACCAGTGTTTCTAAATGCTGTCATCTGGAGAGCGAGGAAACGCAGCGGGGGGTATTTTACAAGCTCGCTGAGAAATGTTTATACAGCGAAATTTAATGGTTAACAATGCATATTCCCAACACGCTAAACCCGAAAAAATAGCATAAATAAATTACTAGAGTTATTGTGGCAAAATTCCCTGTGATCATTGTTTAGCTGGTAACAGATCTTTAAACTACGTGTTTTGTAAGGCAAACTCTAAAGTAAGTACTGAGATCTTTCTAGTAGGATGAGGTTTTCTCCCCTTTAGCTGTAGTTCTTAGTATTTCTAGGAGGAATTAAGGTAATTTGTACTATTTCTTTGTGAGGCAGGTATATCACAGTGGCTAGATTTTCATCCCACGATGTGAGTAAATCAGAGTGAGCTTGGACAGGGAATGGAAAGGAAAGGAGATGGAATGAGCCGTTACTCTGATGCAGTGACAGATCATTTCATTTCTCCCTGCAGAGCCCCGGATGAGCTGGGCTGGTGCAGTTCTGCCAACAGCACAGTCAATTGTGTCCTGAAAATCAAGGTCCCTGGAGCTGCTCCCTTTCTGTACAACAAAAGGTTTTGTAATGAGTAAGCCCAGATCGGTCGTATAAAAATTTTAACATCAACTGGGCAAGGTGTGTGTGTGTGTGTGTGTGTGTAAGGACCTTACAGGGTTAATAGCTAAACTATTAAGATTGGAGTCAGATGTGGGTAAAAGCAACAGGAGAGTCTGGTTTTTCCTAATATCCTGTAGTATGATAACTCTGAAAAAGGTAATTGTTTAAAAAAAAATCTGTTTCAATTTAAGATTTATTAAGCAAGGAGAAACTTATGTAAACATAAGAATCCCTTTCTTGTTTGGAAAGGCAAGAAATGGCTAGAAATGTCATCTGAACTTAAAGCCTACAAAATTTGTGTGGATTTTCGTGCATATGTGCAAGAGTGTTATTAATCTCATTTTCAGCTAGCTTATTCTATGTCTTAGGCGGACTGGGGTGTTTAACTCAGGCCTTTGGCAAAATGGCTTCTGTGCTTTTAGGTTTTGGGTTTTTTCCCCTAGCAAATGAGCTATTTCTAGCATTTAATAAGACTTTAAAATACAGGACCAAGAGATAGCAAATGCCTTCCAAAGAAGGAGAGATGGAGGGGGTGGGAGGGGGAGTCAGGTTTTACTTACATATGTTATAAGTTGGGAATGTAAATTTGTATATAAGGGGAAGATCTGAAGAATGACTTGGCACACTAATGACCTGGCTTTTTGGAACTTCAAGAGTTTGGTCTGTCTCCCCCTATGGTTATAATAAGAGATTAAATGCATTTGGCATATTTAATTAATTAGCATATGAAAATAGGATGACTTTTACTTTGTCATTGTTTTCCCGTGAAACTTTTCTATGCTAATGAATGTCTACGTTTTATAGAGTAATTTAAATGGCTTTGCTTCATATTAGGCTTTTGAAGATTGGTTTGACCCTTTCTAATGCTGAAAGCCTTTGTATTGTAGCCTAAAAGTCCTCCCCCTTTGTCGTATGAATCTCGTGTAATAAATACGTTGTCAATTACTGCTGTACACAGCTTCTAACAGAGCAGACTGAAGGTTGCTCTGAAATTTAAAACCTCTATTTGCTTGGGTGCTATGTCTTATGCATTCCAGAGTTAATTGGATGTGCAGTGATGAATTTCATTTAAAACAAACAAACAAGCTGGGTTGTTTCTGTTTTCTGTGACTACGTTATCCTAAAGTAAAGAGATCCCTGCTGCTGGGGTATAAAAACAAGCTCTGAAACATTACTTTTTATTTTTTTTAACAGTTGAGAAACATCATTTGTATTTCTGGGAAAACTGTTGCATGATACAATATTGCACTAACAATGCTGGATTGAGATGGGTCCCTAGTGACCAAGTGGCTTATATCAATATTCAGTTTACCCCCTTGTATTAAGGCTTAAGCTTCAGTTTGGCCAGCACTGGTTTTTGCTTATGCTGTTTAAACAGAAGTAAACTTGAGGTTAGCTCTAGCCATTAGTATATGCTTGGTGTAAGCCATGCAAGTTTAGGTCCTGCTCCTGGAAATGTTTACAGAAATGAGTAGCTTTTACTTGTGTGCTTAAATTGTTTGGATTAGAAGTTGTATAATGGGAAGAACCAGCTTGGAAGGATACAGCAGAGCTATTGCTCATCTTTTCCTCCTCCCACCTTATGGCTGAAGAGTGATGGGAAGAAACATGTTTTGCAAGTAATAGCACACTGAAGTCGTGGCATTTCTGGCAGAAACTCCCAGATAGACTATCAGATCAGTTTGCCAAAATTATATGCTTTTTTCAGAAACAGCTCTTTGGCTGCTGGTTCATTGACAAAGGATATTTCCAGCTACTGAAGAAAATTTCACAGGTGGTCTGCTACAACTCTGCCTCTTTGTATTTTACTTATTTATAATATTCACAAAGTACATTGGATATTTTTAGCATTTGACTTCTCAGCAGAAACTGACAGTACTCCTCAAGCATGTTCTTGTGCAAGGAGGTATTTTTAAGTGTACAAAATGAGTGAAGTGCTCATATAGATGAGGTAAGGGCCAACACAAACATTTTTAGTATTTTTAAAATGACCGTAAATGACAACTTTTTGCTAGTTTACCATTACTTGGAACACTGCCTGGAAGACTTCTTAAAAGTTCTCAAATATAGCCATAAGGTTGGTGAGTTGCTTTCAAGATCATTATGAACCTATCAAACCCAATGTTTTGCTAGCTAGTAAACCTGGGGTGGACAGTCTCTCAGGTAGGCTTTTCATTTCCAGTGGATTACTCATCAATAAATGCCAGAACTGCATTATTTCAGTTGTTCTGTACCAAAGTCATGTGCTCCTGTCTGAGGTTGGTGTTTGAAACATTGATTTATAACACCTGATAGCTCTTGCTGTTCTGTCTTGTGTACTTCTCCCCTTTTTCTCTCTCCTCCCCTCTGTCCCCTCCTTAAGATGTAAGAGTATTCTGGAGTGTGCTTGTAGGTTTGTATCTACAACAGATACATGTTTTATTCAGTTGCCCCCCTTTTATCTAAGGACAGATCCCACCGTTCACAATTACTGTCTTTGACTTTAGTAAGATTTTTTTTTTTAAATGTTTCCAGTTACACACAATATTAGCTTTGTTGAGTAGCTGCATGCCAAAAAAGCATTTTCAACTGCCATCCAAATACTGAAATATAATTGCTTGGTTTTATTTAAAATAATTTTGTTTCCTGTGGTGTTTTTGTAACCACCTTTTTGAGCTTGTTGCCTTCTAATCTTGCATCAAGTAACCTCAGACTTAATATTACATGATTCCAGAACTAGGCTTCTCTGTCGGCAGCATGCCAAATCCTGTGTAATGTCTGTGTTAATGTGGTGTATATGAAAACTGACTTCTCTGTGGATTGGAACACTGATTTGTATAATTGCAACCAGCATGATTAAAAATCTGCATGTCAGTATCATGATGCTTATAATAAAACTTACAGATTTTTTTTGTACACAGGGTGATGTTAGTCCCTTAATTTTTCTTTGAGAGTCTTCATTGTCCAAACACAGTAATTTCTGAATGTGTTTGAGTGCTTAAAAAAGAAAATAAGAACATGTATGCAGTTACAAATATAATAATGTAGGCCTTGGATCGCGCTGCATGGCAGGACTGCACCCCCTTGTTCTGTAGAATCATCTTGTTCTGCATCTTCTCTCACCAGTCTTAAAAAGACTGCTATGAAAGACTTGTCTCTGAATCTTTAAACATATCTAGACAAATGCTTCTATGCCTTTCCTCAAAGTACACATCCCTTCTGTATTCCTGTGATCCCTCCTGGAGCCATGTAAGCTGCCTCTGACGCAGGTGCTGTAATTGTTCAGCTTTACCTGTTTTGCTGTCCTCTGATCTCGTCATGAGCAAAGTACTCCCGTGGCAGTGGTAGTGCAGGCTCAGCAGGAGGCTCGGCTGGGGCACCCAGGCACTCCTGCTCAACCCGTTGAGCTCTTGGGCTTGTTGGACACTGCCCTCACCCATGGCCCGTTTGGTAGCAACAGAGACACACAATAACCATGGCACAAATTGAAGCCACCTTTTGCTTTCAGATGTGGATCAACTTGTCTAACAGCAGTAAAACCTGACTTGTTTTCAAGTATGTTAAAAATTACTGCATGATTAGCGAAGGTATTTTTTAAGGAACTCTTTTTGTAATCAAGCGTTAATCATCCAGAAGTTCAGAAGTGTTTATGTAAAGAAATTAAGTGTGTTTGTGTGCATACTTCAGGATTAATTTTTTTTACTTTATTTCAAAATCTTTGCAGGAATTAGTATTTTCATATAAAAATGAAAGCTTCACATGCTGTGATGACTATTCAAAGTATGAATATTTATATACTTTAAAATGAATTTTATGGAGGCGCTAAAGAAATGTCTGAAGCTTGTGTATTTGCATCTCTATATACAGACTGCTAAATGAGTTATGCTAGGTCTAGAACATCACTGGTGAATTGCAGATGTCTTTTGTAAAAGTATACATATGGCTTTCTGAGAGCTTTGAACTGTTTCCTCATGCTTTGCTCATCAGAAAGATGGTATGGATAACTTCATTGTGAGAGGGCACTTTTCCGGTCTTGTTTGCAAAGCATGGTCGATCTGTGTGGTAAATATTGAGTTTTCATTCATCCTTGGGCTGAAATTAGCTCATTCTGTGCATATGGAATATGAGAAAAATATTAAATATAAACATATCCTTTGTACATAAAATTAATAGTGTAAAGCAAGTGCAAAGAAACTTATAAGCCTAAACAGCTTGGCAGGCCAATAGCCAGCAAATGTCTTAGAGTACTGCCAAACATGCAGAAAGCGGACCAGGCTCTCATCTGTTACGAGGTACCAAAAAACTTCCAGCCTCATGCGGATGTTGTTTACCTGGGATGCAGCTGTGTTCTGTTCCCTCAGCAGCTCAATGTAGGTTTGGATTTCAGCAGGTATCTGCTAGGAGGTACCACTACTATTCAGGAGAAATGTGACTGCCTAAAAAAACAAGCAGCTGTGTTGCAGCAGCTCTCCACAGACAGATCCCAGTGTGTGGGTCCCTTTTTACCTGGTATTGGCCTCTCCTTGGGATGCTCTGGGGAAAGAAACAGTGTACCAAAGTAAGTCTGGAGAGAATGTCTGCAGGGTGAGAGGAAGGCCTATGTACTGCTGTTGTGCTCAACCATGAGCTGCCAAAAAGAAATGCTCTCAGCAAAGGATGCTGTAGAGTAGATTACTGAGCTCAATGGTTTCTTTAGCTGTTTGTGAGTCTAGTAAATGTCAAGCTTTACACCCAACCTTTCATACAGCCCATCTGTTTGGACTGTATTCACAGGGGGTTTCAGGTGGTGTGAAGCTGAAGTTCTGTGGTACGGGCTAATACCCCATTTTGTTCTCAATATCTGATTTTCTAGTTATATAGAACTCTTGATTCCATGCAAGAACAGCTTGCATGTTTTAAAGTAGCTGTTAATATACTGAAATTGAACAATGCATGTATTTGATTGAACTGAAATAACCACAGTGACAAACAGGCACCTGTTTCATTGCTGAAGATTTATTGCAAATTTATTGCAATTTATTTGCAAAATGTCCTCTGATGCTCAGAGCTTTATTATCTAGTTCTCAATCTGCCACCTTTTAGGCTGTAATTTTGGAAGATTGCTTTTTTAATATCTCCCTGTCTCATACTGTGCTCTGGCTGTTCATAAACATTTCTGACCTGTTAGTGGAGTCTTATTAGCCTGGACCTGATGCTGTCAAGAGGTACTGATATTATGATGGCTCTTTCACAAAGGTATACTTGGTGGCTTTATTCTAGGAACTGGGGTGGTACCAGGCTCCTGTTCATTTAAGGCTTTTTTTTTTTTTTTTTTTTTTTTTTTTAATGCAGTAAGTCAGTGTTCAACATCTAAATGCTAAGCGCAAAACAAAGTTGGATGTTCAAGGACATATATTTGTTCTTGGTTCTCTTTCCACCTTCTGGGGGCCTCTGGAAGAAGACATACACTTTGAAAGAACATGTCTCACATAGATCAGCAGGTACACCTTCAATTATGCAACTTTTTTCTGCCAATAGAAGTAATCCTCCTTTGTGCAATTCTCTGCAATTGCCTTCATCCTGCTTTGTTGTGTATTAAATCAGCTGATACCTAATGCAGTTTTGAGTAGATAATCTAGACTTGTTTTTAAAAGGAAACTGTTGGCACATTGTCCTGCTGGAGTGCTGGGGGAGACTCAAAATCTGAATCTGCTGTGTGAATTGTGGCAGGGATTGTGCACGAGTGAAAGTGGGGAAAGAGCATTTCCAAACAGTTACGGTAATATTCTGTCAGTGTTGGACTCTGACTAAATATGAATTACTTCAATCTTGCATTTCTATGGTATATAAAACAATGAATTAAGTCTGTATTCCCTCTGTAAAGTACTCAAGCTGTTTCCCTTGCACTATCACATAGTTGTGCAGGCATACCTGAAGTTGAGATATTGAGATAGTTTGAAAATATTTGCGGCTTTTTTGTTTTAAGCAAGCTTCCCAAATCAACCCAATCAGTACAAGGATTACGTTTGTGCGCAGTGGGGTGGTGAAAGAGGAGCTTCCTAACCACATGCTGCTAGGGAAAAAAAAAAAAAAAATCTAAAAAAATAGCCTATAAAGCTGTAGCTTCTGTTCTGCTATACCTCCAAACCATGAAGTGATTTTGTCACTTATGTCGCATATGGGACTTTGACTTGAATTCCAGTCTCAAGTGTTACTCTTTCTAACCACTGTAGTATTAGTTGTCCAGATGATCCTGAAGAGTTTTGGAAGATCATTTGCTTGGGCTTGGGCATAAATGATCATTGGGCACTGTTTCTGATGATGCAAATAGGTCAGATCTTTACTTGCTAGGAATGGAAAGTCTGTGTCTTCCACAAACAAAATGGTGTACTTCTCATTTTATAGAATAACTGTAGGAAAATATAAATCAATGATATCTGTCTGAAAAAAAGATGCAATAGTTAGCTCTAACCCTTTTTTAGTTTTTTGAAAGCTTGTTTACTGACGGGGCTTCTGACTTAGTAAAACCCTCCCAAGTCTTTTTTTTTTTAAAAAAAAAAAAATCCACCTGGGTAAGCTTCAAGTTTTCTTCTTCCCCACCCCCAGCTAGAGCCTCTTTGCCTGCCCTTGCTTGTGTACTCTATCGGTTTCACAGTTCATATACTTGTGTTTTTTTAAAATCTCCCCCTGCACTCTGGTGGGAAACATGTCTGCTGTTTCCTTTCAAGCACACAAGGCTTGATTCTCCTCTCACAATGGCATAAATTGTGAAGAACTCCACTTGAAATCAATGGAAGTAAAGACATGTAAAATGGGGTGAGAGAAGAGCCCAGCCTCTGGTTTCTATTTTTAAGTGAGTCTGGTTAACCTAAAATTGTTCAATGTGCCTCTGTGACTTTAGTTTGTAGATATCAGTTACTATGCCTGTTACTTTTTGTACATAATGTTTCATTTTCATATGTAATAGATCACAACTAGTACCCCTAATCAGGATGCACATGTCTTTAATTTAATACTTTGGTACTACTATGTCAATTTTGGTACATAATAAGTAATGTGTATGGTAAAGTACTTACCTTACTAGAGTCAGATCCTGCCAAACTTGCAGAAAAAGTCTGGGGTATAGCTGTATTCCTGTTCAGGCCCCAAAGGAATGGAGGCTGGATTGGCTCTATCTCTACAACTTAAACTTTCTTTGTGGTTTTCTCTTGCTTCAGTAGTTCTAATCTGGGAATCTTGTTCCTTGTTATCCAGGTTCAAAAGAATAGTTCTATATAAACAATACTTTCTCAGTTACTGTTGTTTTTTCTGTGCTTGTGAAGTGTTCAGCTCCATTCTTACGTTTTGTACATGCTTAAGAACTTATTATAACTTTAAATCTTCTCTGAACAGTGAAGTACTTTGCAAGAAACCGGGAACATCCACACATGATTTTTTTCTATTGCCCAAGTTTTGGTGGTTGTTCACATTTGTTTATTTTTTGGCAATGGATTATGGTCCTTAATTACCATCAGTAGTCAAATGACTGAATGAGATTATACAGCAGTGCTGTAAAAACTGTTCCTGGTAGCTGTGATCTGTACATGTGTGGATATCTTTGAGAACAGTCACCTCATTCATTAACCAGTGCAACAGACTCCAACTTTACCTCTATTTAGTTTTTGAAATTAATGCAACCTCCTCTACCTAACTGAAACATTGCTTTGACTGCCTCTTTCTATAGTTTAAAAAATGCCCATGAAATAGTTGGCTCTTGTAATATATTCAGACTTGGATTAAATTTATTGGCATATTTGAATTTTTGTTTTCTGCTTGAATAGTAAATCACAGGTATCCACAAAAGAGTCTCTTTAAATCTGGAGTAGACTTAGTATATCCCTTAAATTTTATCTCCAATTTCATTATGATGAGGGTAAAAAGCCCTGTGGCGTTTGCCTGTTTAGTCATTGAGCTTTCTCCTTCCATTTTAGTCCACCGACCCCCAAAAAATCAAGAGGTTGCCTAGCTAGTTATGTGGTGGCCCTTATGTATCAGGGACAGCAGATGTCACAGAAGTTTGCTGTGCTGTCCTGGGTTGGAGTGATGTAGATCTCAACATTCAGTGTGGCTTCCAAGTGATGTGGAACTCGCTTCTGACCCCTTGACTACGGTTATTAATTTCAGTAGTGAATTCTTCCTTGTCCATGATAGGTTTTGTGTGACTTACCACAGGGAAAATGGTTTATCATAATAAGTTCATTGTAGCTTTAACTATGGCTTTTTTGAAGTATAATGGTCAGACAGTGGGGTGGTGTGGTGAAGACCAGGAAATGGTGTTAAACTGCTGCTGTGAACTGCTGTGGTCATGAGCAGAGGTGCTTGTGAGATGATATGAGGAGTGCTGGGGGCAGAGAAAAAAAATGCTGTTTGATAGGGATATGTGTGCTTGTCAATTCAGTATGTTTTTTCCTAGCTGGAAGCTGGATACTTCTCCACTTTGTTAGATAGAGCTATCCTTGTTGTGGAGTAGGGAACTGACAGCCTTCCAAGTGCAGAGATGTGCAGGTGATCTTCCTTGTGGAGGGCTTTACTCAGTTTATTCTTATGGTTTTAAGACTCATTCTGTCTATGCCACTTTTGGGGGCATTTTCAAGCTCTTCTGAAAGTTACAATTGTGGAGGCTGCAATGCATGTGTGGAACAGAAACTACTTGTGGTAGTATTTTCAAAGCATGAAGTCCGGTGTGCAAAAGTAATTTTTAGGTACAAGGGAGACAAAGGGGGATGTGGTTGGAATATGAGACTCTGTAGGAAAATTAGTCTTTAATATAGGTTGGTATATACAGCAAGCTTGCAGAAAGACTGAAATCTTATGAAGCACCTTATCAAGTTTATGGATAAAGTGGCTTCTATTGGAAACAATAAAGGAATAGAAGAGCATGCTTCTGGCTCTGTCATGAGTTGTAGTGGTTAATAACAAATAAAAGATAATGCCATACAATCAAGTTGATAGCTTAAAGGCTCTAAAGAAACTTCAGACTTTCTACCTTTTGCGAAACTGGTGATGTAAGACTTGACCTCGGGAAATGGAGATGGTTTTGGAAATTCAGAGCTTGAATCTGTTTATAGGTACTTTTGAAGAGTTGTCACCACAAAATACAAAGCTGATGGTATAACGCTTCTGCAAGACAGAAATCTGTTCTAGAAGCAGCTATAAGCCCAGGGTAAATCTTAGAAATCAGTCCTTCTTGTAAATAATTCCAGAGCCATTTACTTGCAGTCCTGATTTGTATGTAGGTATGCTAAAAGCTATGACTACTGTGTAGTTCACTACCTATTCCAGCCATCTTTAAAAGCTATCTTTTTTCATAGAGACGCTTTCTGACAAGAAGCCTCAGATGGATGCTTGGCACCCATGTCTTTTAAGGCAGAAGGCAAAAATGTATGGGATCAGAAGTTTAAGTAGATTAATCCTTCTATTCAGTTAGAGGTCCATGTCATATTATACACTATAAGAAAATGTTTAAAGCTCTTTAAGAATATTCATGTGTTAAGGACAAAAGTGTGTGTGGTGGGGAAGTAAAGCAGGATTTTAAATAATGACAGCAGGCTCTAAGTTTTTATCTGTTTAAGGAAAGTAAAAATGACTAAAACTTGGTATGCTGTGGAAGGGTGCATAGAAAATATATATTTCTTGACATACTTCCAGAAGTACTATTTAAAGACAGTTTTGTAAGATTGGTGTCTTAGCAGCGTTCTGGTAGCCTCAATTTTGCTTTCCCATGGAACAGTTCCAGCTCTCACTTTCAAATTAGCCTGTTGTGTGATACCTTATAAACAAAGTAAATATCAGGGGGACACACTGCAACACTTATGTCTAAATTTGACCCCAGTATGCACACAGCTTGAAACTGCTATGAATTTTGTCCTTAAGAAACATTTTGGAAACCACTTGATCATGTGTGCACGTGCTGCACCTGTACCACCATAGATGTACACCAGGCACACCTATATAATGAAGCCTGATATCCTCATCTCCAGAGTGGAAATGTTTGTGTAGCTGTTAGGTCACCACTGAAAGGTGTTTTACCAGCCTGGAGGGCAGAGCGTACCAACCTGAGGTCTACATGGTTGTCAAGTCAGTGCTGTGACAGCTTTCTGTGGGAAAAATGCTTGAGAAAAGTCACCTTGAAAATGTATAGGTGAAATGTATGCAGAATTAATGTACGATCCTGGACACTTTCATTTAAACACTAAAATATGGAACTTGGGTTCTAACTACCCTTCTGGCTCTGCAAAGAGAACCAGACTCGTGTGATAGTGCCTGCCTTACCTCTCTTACCTGGTGACTCCAGGGAAAAGTATGGTGTTGCAGCTGGGAAGGTAGCAGCCAAGGCTGGTCAGGCAAATGTCAAGTACAGACTCAGAGATGGCAGAAGATGTAATAGTTAGCTGGTGGGGTATGGAAGGCCCAGCTGTTGGTTTTAGGGCTCTGGCTGCTATTAATGTCTAGTGTGGGCCTTGCAGTTCTGGTGGAAAAAAAGGCCACATGCTGTTATCTCCTTGCCAGAGGGAGGTGCAGTGGAATTGCAACCATGGAGTTGGTGTGACTTGTGATGGTGGCCTAATGTAGAGATGAACAAAAAGTTGAATTGTCATAGAATGACTTGGGTTGGGAGGGACCTTAAAAATCATCTCGTTCCAACCCCCTGCCATGGGGCAGGGACATCTCCCACTAGACCAGTTGCTCGAAGGCCCGTCCAACCAGGCCTGGAAGACTTCTGGGGACGAGGCATCCACAGCTTTTCTCTACAACTTCTTCTGGCATCTCGCTAACTTCACAATAAAGGCTTTCTTCCTAATATTTAATCTAAAGCTACCCTTGTTCACTAAAAATCCAATACCCCTTGTCCTATCACTGCATGCCCTTGTAGAAAGTCCCTTCCAGCTTTCTTGAAGGCTGCTGTAAAGTTTCCCTCAAGGCTTCTCTGTCCCAGGCTGAACAACCCCAATGCTCTCAGCCTGTCTTTATAGAAGAGGTGCTCCAGGCCTTCCTCTGGACTCTCTCCAATAGGTCCATGTCCTTCCCATACTGAGGACTCCAGAGCTGGATGCAGCATTCCTGGTGGGTCGAACCAGAGTGGTGGAGAGGGGCAGAATCCCCTCCCCTCAACCTGCTGCCCACACTGCTTTCATGGAGCCCAGGACGCATTTGGCTTTCTGGGCTGCAAGTGCCCATTACCAGGTCATTTTGAGCTTCTCAACACGCCCGAGACCTTCTCTTCAGGCCTGCTCTCAGCCCATTCTCTGCCCAGCCTGTACTCGTGATGGGATTGCCCTGACCCAGGACCTTGCACTTGGCCTTGTTGAACTTCACGAGGTTTGAACAGGCCCACCCCTCAATCCTCTGGTTTCATCTTTTCCCTCCAGCACGCTGACCACTCCAAGCAGCTTGGTGTCGACAGTAAGCCTGCTGAGGTGCACTCGACGGCAGTGTCAGTGTCGCTGACAGAGATGCCGGTCCCGGCACTGACCCGTGAGCAGGACTGGCTGCAGCCCGTCCCGTCCCGTCCCGCCCCGCTCCTCAGCGCGGGGGCGGCGCCGGCGCCGACCGCCGGCTGTGTCCCGCCCGCGCCCGCCAGGTGGCGCCCGCGCCCGGCCGGTCCCGGCAGATGCCGTGCAGTGGCGCTGCCGGGCGCGAGTGCGGGCGGTCGCTCGCTCGCTTCTCCCGGTGCTTGTGACGCTGGGAGCACATCTGCCCAGCTGCGTTTTCAAGGCTGAAGATATTTCAAGGGCTGGTTTGCAGTGAAAAGCAAATCTTTTTAATTTCTCTCAAATTCCTTTCTATGAGTGATGTTTAAATGGTTTTGAAGGACAGAGAGCAACCTGTCCGTGCAGAAAACACCCCGAGAACTGGCTGTTTTTCCTGTTCCTCTGCTTGCTTTGTCTCTGTTAATTTACCAGTGTTCAAAATTATACTGAAACCTAAAGGAGAAGGGAACAAGCCTGAGGGTCCCAGTCCATATGCTAAAGATCTGCACAGACCTTCATCTTTTGGCATGACATCTTGCTTCATGTTTTCTGTCAGGTGGAGATGGACATGACTTTCTAGGTAGAGCTGGAGAACAGGGATGTAGCCCCTCTGGCTGGAGGGTACTGGCAGGAGCCTCCTGTCAGGCTGTGACGCTCTATGCTTGGAAAGTGAGCTCTTCCTCGCCAGGTTTTCACTCCCCAAAAGACCCTCCAGCAGCATGAGGATGTGTGTTGCCTGCTGTGGTGCAGCTCCGTAAGTGTTCAAGTGGTCTGAGCATGTAGGTGGAGGCAGGAGCCTTCTCACACCACTCCAAAGACAAACACCAAAGACAGCAGGAGAAATCCAAGTACTTTGATGTGGTTCTCTAGGCCCCTGGTAAGCTGCCCAAACTAGTTTAACCAGGCCTAGAGGCAGAAGAGGTAGGAAGAAATGGGCTCTGAGCAGCCAAAGGAGTGCTTCCTTATCAGCCTCATTCCTGGAGAGCTTTTGCACTGAAGTGAGCCTGTCCCGAAGGTACAGGAGTGAGATAGGGCTGCCTGAGACTGAAGGAGAAATGCATTTTCTTATTAATTGTGGGGAGGCCATCCAGGGTCAGTAACATTGGTTCTCTTTCTGAAGGAAGGATGAGAAGGTGCTAAACCCAAGTCTATGGAGTAATCCTGCTTGGGAAGCAGGCTGTGACTGCCAGCACATCCCACTAATGGCCTTGGAAGGAAAAAAGGCACCTCAGGAGGTCATTGGGCCTTCAAACAACAGTGTCTGTATCTTTCCACGGATGCAGGATGACCATCAAATAAGGAAGGGATGTGACTTACCTGGCAAACAGGAAAAGCTGTGACAGCCTGTGTAGCCTGCAGCCAGATTTGTGGATCAGAGCTGTCAAGCACCCTATGCTGTGTGTGGTGAGATCCTCCACCTCAATTAAGCTAGTCTAACGGCAGAAGAATGGATGAAATATTCAGTATTGAGAAAATTTTCTGCATAAGAGAGAAATAAGGAGGCATTGCTGGCACTGCAGAACTTGGACATCTGGCCAACTTGACCAAAATATTCTTTAAAAAGAAGATGGTAGTTTGTCAAAATTTTAGGCATATGGTTTGAGATGTGTTCAGCTAAATCCTTGTAAGTATTATCCTATTAACATGAAGTGTTCGTAGCGTTATAGACTTTTTGATGGGGCTGTGAGACAGAGGTGCTAATAGTGAATCACCTGATGGCAAGTGTTGAAGCCATTCTCAAATAGACCAGGAGGCTTTTTTTTCTTTTTTTTTTTTCTCCTAATCTTCTACAAATACTGATTAGTGCTACGACAAACAAGATCTGTCTCCTTTTGTACCCGTCTTCCCACAGGAGAAAGAAAACATTCTGTCAGGAGTGATGGGTTTGGGGTTTTGGTGGGGGGGTCTTTGGGGTTGGTGGGGTTTTTTTGTTTGTTTGTTTTGGGTTTTTTGTGGTTTTTGTTGTTGTTGTTTTGTTTTGTTTTCTTTCTTTTTTTCTTTTCTTGATTCCTTGATTTCAGTCTTGGGAAAGGAAACCCTTGGTGGTAAATAATTGCATTAGGAACTAGCAGGATCAGCTTAAATTAAAGTGCCTTGTTCAGCAGTTCATTACTTAATTGTACAATGGACTTTCTCAGCACTGCTTCCTCGTATTCATCCAAGTCCTTCAGCTCTGATACCTGTAAACAATCAGCATTTTCTCACATGGCACACAAACACTTGATCAGTGTTTAACAGGATATTTGTGTGTGGCAGCAGTTTAACCTCCTTAAGGAATCTTCCTGTACTCCTTCTGCGTTTCTCTTCCATGGTCTTTCCTCCCAGTTACTGATGTATTGAATTTATATACAGATTCTAAATACAGCTGTTTATATGTGATGCTGCTGTCTTCTCTGTCCCAAGAGCTGTAATTGCACAAAATAAGTCAGGTTTTAATTGTGTATATCTAGTAGTCCTCTAATGTTCACACCTGCTTTACAGTTTATTACAGGGTTAAGCTGCGGATGGGAACATTCCCCTTTCTCGTACTGGAAAAAATTAAGTGGTTCCTGGGACTTCTGTGAGGTTCCTTTTATTGCTGTCCTTCTCTTGGGTTTGAGCAGATTGCAATGCTAGTTGCCCCTTGACTGGCCAAAAGTACAATTGGTGGAAGCAAGTACTACTATGAAATGTGCATTACCCACTTTGTAGCTTGGCCATCGGGTGACATGGAGTTAGACCTGTGGTGCTGAACCTCTTATAAGGTGTTAAAATGGATTGAAAATAAGCATATAATGAAAGACTCTTAGAAGTACATTTCTGAATCACAGGACTTACTGATATGGAATACATAGAAATGAGCAAAGTCTGGGAACTACTTCTTAGCCAGTGGTGAGGGGTAGGTAAGTAAAAACAGCCCCCAATGGAACAGTAAAAGTGGTTGACTCATATGTGCTTCTACAAAATGGAAGGTGTGCTGAACAACAGCTTTCTTTGAGTAAAGCATTGCCCAGCCCTGGTGCTAGTTTTGTTGTCTGATGATGAGAGATGAAAATTGCTGAAGAAAAGTTCTCTGTGCTGCAGTACTGCTTTGAAAACGAACCAAGCCCCAAATTTTTGAATGTTGTTGCATGAGCTTCCAGTTTTCATCAGATAATGTGTTCACACTTCCTGAATGATGTGTTTACAAAGAACTTTTTAAAATGTATTGAAGTAATAGAAACAATGTAGTGGTGTCTGAGATGCCAGTCCTTTGAACATCAGCTGGAGCTGAAGCACTTATGGATTTGATCTGTGACGCTTGTAATTCTCTTGGTCTTCAGCAACCTGTGCAAGAAACTGACTTCAAGGATCAAAGTTACCCATATTTTACACCAAAAGATTGTTGAATCTAGCTAGCAATTTACCCACCAACAAGTATTTATTTGTCAGTAAAGACCTTCAGAACAAAGGAGAAATGGAACTATCTCTTTTTTAGAAGCTGCTTTTTTTTTTTTCCATATAATGACTAAAGTTTCTTAATAACTATGCTTTGCATTTAAAAGTGGAGATACTTTTATTTGGAACATGTAAGTCTTACTGCAAGTACTACCAGTATGTTTTGTCTGACTGACCATTTCTTATTAATTACAAAGCTAGAAGTAGATTGGGTTGATAAGGCATAACCCTGAAGCTGCTTCCTGTACATGATCCTTAGTGTTTTTTAAATTCTTTTCTTATCACATTCTAATCGTGTCTGGCATCATGACATTTACCTTCAGGGGATGACAGGCTGTGGTGCTGTGAGATTTTTGTTTAAGTCTTTTAGCGTAAATTTTAGGAAGTTTCTATTTACTAGGTAACACTTTCAACTTGTGGATAACATGCTGTCTGTACCCTGGCATGTAAAGACTAGTACAGGAATACAAAACATTGACATCACAGGCAACAGTCTGAAGTTGATACTCCATAGATCAGTGTTTGTTCTGTGACCAGAGCAAGCTAAGATTTGGCAGGATTGTTAGCTCAAGGAAAGCCTTAGTGAAGTAAATAAAATTATTAGTGTTGCTTCAGTCTTTAAAAATCCCTCCAAAAGGTAGACAGCTCTTGCCGTTCACTGAAGCCTAAACTAAATATCAAAGAAATTTCTTGACATAAGATAAATGCACTGAAAAACAAGTGCAGGGTGGTTTTGTTTTTTCTGGAAGCTCAAGTAAGTTCACAGAAGGGCTGATGTTTCATCAGTGAGTACTGCTGGTTGCTGTCTCCACACAGAACTTCTTTGCATCATAAAACCATTCTTTTAATGAAAACCTGAAATATCTCCTATCCATTACTGTAGAATGTATAGCACTGCTGTCACTAACTGGGCATTTTTTGTCTGTCGGTTTGTTTTTAAAATAGGACTGAATTAATTTGATGGACCTAGTTTGTGAATTTCTTCTGTAAAGCCACCATGAGGTGTATCAGGGCAGCATCTGAACAAAAGGCTTCACAGAAGTATGTAGTATCACTGGAGAACCTATCTCATAAAGCAAAATGAAGGTCTAAAACACTGAAAAAGACCATCCTCTGTAGCATGTCCAGCTCACGGTTTCTTAACTCTTATAAGCTGATGTTTCATTAAGGCAATTCTTGGATAAATTCATCCTGTATAAAAATTATCAGTTAACAATTCTGTACTGCTGCTGCCGGGTCTTTGGAAGCTTCTCCCTTCAGACTAAAACAATGTTTAATCAACCATCTGTACACAAGCAAGGCAAAAAATCCACTTAAAAAAGGCAAGGCAAAAGGTCATTTAAAAAAAAAAATCCATTGTTTTTCCTGAAGTGTTCATACTCAGTTTAGAGTTAATGCTTAATCTCTATCTGTTTATCTGACTTGGTTTGGGCTTGTTCAATAAAATGGTACTGCACTATTGCTATGAAATACCTTAAGTTGTTGGGAGAGAGTGACATCTGGCAAGTATTGATTACTTTGGCAGATTTACACAAGATTATGTTTATTCCATCAAAAGCACATCTTTTCATCTATACTTTAAATTTTTAAAAATGAAGAATGTAAAGTAATTTGTTCTTATCAGTAGAGTCTGTCAGGAGGGCGTTTAGAAAATTAAACTTCTTATATAACAAGTCTCATTTCCATTTAAAGTATTGCATATGTTATTCCCTACTACTGGTAAACTTGGTCCATGTGTGGGTCTACTCTTCTTCCACTCAGTGTCTTGAGTCCTGGATGATTAGAGTAGTGAATACAGAAAGAAAATGGTACTCAGGGGAACACAGGAAGAATGCAAGAGGTAAAGAATCTGGAGAGGCAGCGAAAAGAAAATAATTACCATATCTCTTTTTCAAACAGTTCCTCCTTTCATTTGAATAGCAAGAAGCTTATAGTGACCCACTACACCTGGCAAAGAAATGGCAGTATACCCTCTCTGACCTGAGTGGGAGTTCTTCACTTCAAAGGATAACTTCAGTAGGGTGTTGTACTCATCAGGAGACAAAGTTATTGCATGAACAGTGCATGCACATCTCTACCACCTACTAGTTTGCTTATAAAAGCAAATACAAGGACATCTTGCTCAAAAATGTTAAAAATTCATTTTAACGGAGAATGACAGTGCTGCAGTGCTTCAAGTAGGTTCTTACCAAATGGAACTAGCCACCCCATTAGGTGGGAGAGTTTAATCACAATTGTAGAACATCAGTCTTCATACCCACGAACCACTGGAGAACTCAGGTTTGGACACTTAGATTTACTTTATCATTCGTGCTTATTTATATCAGGTCAAATGAATGCAAATTCTGTGTGACAACTGGTTAGTTACTGTGTTACCCATGTAGGAGAGAATACAGGTGTACAGTTTTCTAAAATCATTCTGGTTGGAAACAACCTCCAAAGGTCAGTTGATCTAATAATCTTCTCTCAAAACAGGGTCAGATGAATTCAGACCACACTGTATCAATACAGCATTTGGACTTCTGCAGCATGCAGCAGGTCTCTTAATAAATAAAGCAGTATTTCTATGAATTATATTTTCATAAGTTAGAATGACTTTAGTAAATCACATGTACCTGGAAGAATGGGGATAATAGATGAATTCAGGTTTTTCCCTGTGTGTACAGTTATTCTTTGAAGCTGTAGTACTGCATCATGATCAGTTGCAGAGTATGTTGACCTGTTCGACTAGCTTCCTTCATTCTGGGATGCCTGGTTGCTGAAGTAGCTGGCTTCAGGGTGACATAGTGGCACTTGAGTTACTATATCCTCCGGTGCTGTTAGATGGGATTAAGATTCAAGTAACAGCTAAGCTGCTTTTCTTTTGAAAATACCTTCTAAAATACTAATTTTGAAATTTTTGTAGTAATGAAATATAGGCTTTGTGTTGCTGTTTACACATGTGGTATAAGCAATAGGCATTTGGGCTTTGTCGTGTTAAAGCATCTTGCTCTTTATGTGGGGCCGCAGACCCCAGTAATTCATGGGCCATGAATGGTCAGGGATTTGTTCTTGAAATATTTACAAGACCTTCAGGAAGTCCTTTAGAAACAAATGCTGGTGAGTTACCAGTCCAGGGCACTTCCAGAGGAATACATAAATAAAAGGCAATTAAGATTTTCATCTTTTAAATCTACATGATATCAACTAAGGTTGATAAACTGGTCATTCTGGATGAGTAGCAATTTGGCAGCTGAACTTGGACCTCCAAGTTTGGTTTGTTTTATATTCAGTATGTTTGCATCGTGCTCCCTTCCACGTAAGCCAAAGCTGCATGTTTTTGTACCCTTTCAGACAAAATTTTTATGACTATGTATTCCTTCCAAGTAATTTGGTAATAAAGGGGAAGTTTGATAAGTCATAGTTATATTTAAAAGAACAACTCTGAATTTATGGATGCCCAAATTTATGTTTAGTGATTTAGTGGAAATTGGATTTGGGTTGGAGATTATTGTGGAGGCTGTAATTTGATTCCTAATTGTTTTCTGGTCATCTGAGGATGTTTAGGAAACTATTTGAGGTATCTGAGCATAACAAGCCTACCTATTGCCAGTGGGTGCTGGTGGTGCTGCTAGGTGAGTTGGCCATGCAGGAAAAGCATGTCCTTCTAAGGAATTCTGCTGCTCTGCATTGATGCTCCAATTCAAACTCTGAAGGGACCATTGTATTTTTAGAGATTTTTGTGTTACTGTCTAGCGTGTCAGTCTGTTACTCTTCAGTCAGTCTGCAGTGTTCTGTGTAAGTAAGTAAAACTTCTTTATTCTTTCTGTAAGCTGTTAATCACTCTTAATTCTGTTTGTGTAAAGTATTCAGATACTTCAGCTATAGGTGTTCATATATTACACTCTAAACCTCCAGTTGTCTTTGCTAATGCAAAGAGCTAATTCCTGCCCAACAGAGATCTATCTTGTGTTCTTCCTTGCCTACCAGTGTGCAACTGCAAGGAAAGAGAAAAGTTCAGTGTCCCACTGAACGTGAAAGTGGAATCACTCAACATGGATACAGCAATAATGGTTTGAGAACGGCAAAGGGAAAAGTGGTCACAGAGGGCCTGGTTCTGCTGGCTTAGAGCACTATTTAGATAAGTGCTGCTGTGGCCTGCCTCTCCCCTTGTAGTGGTATTTCTGGTCATCTAACCTCATGGTGAACTGGTTTTAAAAATCAAATCAACTGAAAATTTCACTTTTTTTTTTTGTGTGTGTGTGACAGTCTGTGAGATGGAATTCCAGTTAAAAACAAACAAACATTTTTATGTAACTAATAGTATTTGGCTCTTAGTTTACTGTTCAATCTTTTGAGTCTTTCTCTAGGTTACTGTAACTTATTTTGGTTTGTGATTATTTGGTTGGTGTTTTTGTGTGGGATTTTTTGGTTTGCTTTTTAAGTCCCAGGAAAAGACTCCAGTGCTTCACATTTTTCAAATGAAGGGGTTTGTATGTCACACTTTTGTCATAGTTTTCTTCATGCTGATAAAGGGAGCAGTGGTAAGAGATTTAAGAATGCTTTACAGTATTTGTCAACCTCTAAAAATTTCTGGGACTTGCCAGATCTTGAGTGCTTACTTTACTCTGCAGCATAATTATGCTGGATGCTTTTGTAAACATCCCCAGATTTTCTGTTCTTAGTTTGATTGTTTGGTCTCCATTGCACCCATGAATGCAAACTCAGGTCTGGTGCTTATAAACAGCTGCTTGTATATATCAGGTGTACAAAGCAGGAAAAGGAGAAGGCTTAACAGAAACAAAACCAGCAAACAAACAAAAACTATTTTAATGAATTCCTACTGTGTGTTCACTTCTCTGCTTTTAATGAGGGCTTCAGAGGTCCCATATTTAAGGGCTTGTAGAGGAGTGCTGTGCTAGATTAGCTTCCTCATTAAGTTGTACATCAGTAAATGGATTTTGGTGTTGTCAGAGAAGAGTTGCTTGAGGAGTATTATAGTTAATTGATTGTTATTTAAAAGGTGGTGCTCTGACATGAGTGTATATTTTTATAGATATCTGTATAAAATATTTTTCTTGATAGATCAGCTTTGTGATCTAATGGTTAAGTTATCAAAAATAATCATACAGTAAGATCAACATGTTTTTAAATTGTGATCACAAGTAAATCTTTTAAATACTAGTATATTGTTGCAGAGCGCAAACTTTTGATTGTAGTATATTATTGTGAGATTAAAAAATTGGTGATGATAAACTTCACAAATTTTTGAACTAAAGAGTGATTAAGCTTGATCCATGCAAGTTGTGGCTATGAAATATTTGCCAAAAATTGTTGGTTCATTATATTCTAGTCTTAGGGAGGGGGGATCCTGGATGCAGCTGTGCAGCTCTGCTAAGTGGACCACATCATACTTTAGTGAAGAAGCCAAGAATACAATGTACAGCAATAAGTTCATTTGAGATCATGCCTATAGTTAAGTGATAAATTGATGTTAAAACTCTACATTGCCAGAAATCTGTGCTGTTCTTACTGTGGTTAAATTTTCCTGTGTATTCTTGTAAATGTAGATCTTAGAAGAAAAACAAAAAGCATCAGATCAATTAATGCAATTAAAAAGCATGGGACAGGCCATGTATCTTCACACAGCCTATTGAACTGCTGTATGATCTCTTCTACTGTTATGATATGTGCAGAAAGTCTGGCTGCTTAAAAAAATAATTCAACAAAGGAGAGCAGGCAAAGAGTAGAAAATAAAGTTGTCAGGTCCTCCAGCTGCAGTAAAAAGCAAACTCAAATGCTAGTTGTTGAGGTTTCTACAGCACTTGGCTAATAATGCATTATCTTGCTGTATTCTTGACTTTGAGCAGCTATTGTGCTAAAGTGTGGGTCCCGGCTGTCAAAGTCTTTCCCACTTTCTGTGTCCAGAAATGGCTGGAGCTCTGAGAGAACAGATTGTCTGGCTCTTTTTTTCTTTTTTTTTAAGCCAACCTTGTTTCCAATCTGGTCTGAATGCAATCAGTTATCTGTAGATAGCAAGCAGTGACTGGCTATGAATAATGTCTGTGTTACTTAGAAGTGACATCTGTGACTTGCCAGACTGCCTACGTGAAATGCCTCCAATGATCTCGCTGTTGCTCGTGCACCCATGTAGGAGGGGACAGCAGCCTTAGTGCAGGACCAGAGTGCTCTGCTTCACTCTGTTCACCTAGGTCATGCACTGCTCTAGCCTGAGAACCCAAATCCTGGTGTATGTGGTCCGCTTTAATATGGCACCAAGGCTGGAGCGGGGCCACATGCCACTCCTGCTGATGAGGGCTGTGCCCTCTTCTGCTATTGTGCAAGTGGCAGTTCATGGGCAAACCAGGACTTCAGAAACCCTGCGTTCTGACACTTCTTCAAAACATTTCCTTTTCTGAAAGAGCTTATGTATTGAGGTTGAGTCATGAGAATTTTGCAGAGAAAGCTGAATTTTCACTTCAAGGGTCAAAACACAAATCTTTTGAAAGTGATAATATGAACAGTAGATCAACATGGTGGTGGCTGAAGAGTGCGTTTTCAGAGACTTCTGAGCTTCATCTGCCTCTAAGAAGGGTACAGAAGGATATTCACTCAACTGTAATTAAAACTAGGATCTAAAAGGCTCTAGTTCCTCTGAGGTGCAGTTGTACCTAATGCAGTATAAAGTCAAGTCTGATTCAAAGGGCTGCAATTTGCTAACTGCTCCCACTTACAGCCTAGAGAGGATACTGATGACAGATTGCTCTCTCTGCCATAGCAAGTATGCTGTATTTCATGGTGCTGTTAGGCTTCAGCCTAGTGATCATCGCATCTTTCCCTACCGGCCCTGAAGTGTGTGTAGCGTTTGTGCTGTTTATGTTTACAGGAGGGTCAGTGTTTGCAGCCATTCAGGAGAGATGGAAATACCCTTTTTAGGAAGGAAGGAAACTAACCAGGAGAGTTAATTGAACAAAATCCACTTATTTATCAGTAACCTCTCACATCTGTTAGCTGTCCTGAGTGTTGATTTTACAAGGAATCTAGAGATACACTTAAGTACAGAAGAAGGCTTGTTTGCCATGCTTGCATCTTTCTTCTTGGTTGGTAGAAAGAGGAAAATGACTGTCACGTATAAGCCGTGGTGTGTTGTGCAGAGAAGCAGTTTTAGAAAGAGATTTAATAGTGAATTCTGTCTAAGGAGCAATAATTACAGCTTTGAAACCAACTGAAGCAAATGACTGAATGCTGTCTGAGAATGCTGTAATTTTGAGTGGGACTTGATGATTGTTGTGGGTCACTACCAACACAGGGTGTTTTTTTTTTAAAGCAAATCCACATCACAAGATACTTAGAAACACAATTAGGGTTAAACTCTTCAACACCAAGTAAGGGAGTGTTTTGATCTTTTTATCTCAGTTCCTGTTGAGTTGTGTACAATTAAAATACTTTATCATTTGGGTTATGTTAACTTAATCCTGAACAATCTCCCCAAAGCATGACTATTACTTGTTTGTATAAATTGCTGGTGAAAAGTTAAGGTAACTGAGTTTAGTTATGCCTAAGGAAATCAGACAAGGTTGCAGGTTAGGATGCCTCACAGTTCTGACCAATTTTGTGCGTGATTTATTTCCTGAACCCTGGATATTCTTTGGGGCTTCTGTTATGGACAAATGAATAAAGTTTTGCTTCTGTGTCAGTATTTCTCAAACCAGCAGGAATGGTTTTGGGCTTGCTGTTGGCTACACATCCATACTCTCCAAAAACTTAGTAGCAAACAGGATGGGTTGTTCTCCATCATCTATGTAGTTATTAACTGGTTGATTTGAGGAACTGTGCTACACAGGTACCAAACCAACCTTTAATCTGCACACAGGTCTTCTCTTGCAGCAGATGATTAACTTGTTCACACATGTTAAGGTGTGTATTTACAGAAGTTCTGTTTCCTGTCTAGCCAGGAGATGGCTCTGTCTAGCCATTCCCAAAGCACATCAAGATTTCTGAAGCTCGAAATAATTGGTATTCCTTTGGGAAGAAGTGTGTTTAAAATTGGCATTTTATGCATCTGTTTCATGAGTTGCAGGATAACTGTAGGGAAAAGCTTGAATGGGAAGGAATTCTGAACAGAATTACAGTAAGAAAAATGGATATATACTGACATGCTTGCCTGTAATTGGAGTTCTGTTTGTAGAGGGTCAAGATAAAGGCCTTACAATAACCAGAACCTGGTTAAAAAAAGCCTGGCAAGCAGTCACAGCATTGCCTGGTTGCTGCAAACACAGCCTTTGGGCTGAAGGATAAGCAGCTATGAAGCATGGTTTTCTTATTTCTTTACAAGTCTTGGTGCACCTAGTAGCTGCGTCCACTGACCTTAAAATAAAATGAAATAATAATGGTACACGCTGAGTGGACTCATGCTGTTAAGCCACTGATATTTCAGCCCATGTCAGCCACAGGAAGAAATGGGAGAGCTATTGACATAGTCTTTGGTACTTCGTGCTCTAGTACAAGATTGGGGGATCCAAGTGGTATGACTAAACACAGACTATTTTACTAAATTGAAGCACCAAGGCAAATAGTTGGGAACACCCATCAAGAGCGGCTGTCCTCTGCTGCAAAAAGTGAGGAAAGCACATGTTGAGTCCTATGTGCTGCGCTGAGGGAACTATATGAAGGAAATGTTATGTGTATGTAGATTTTTATAGTTAAAGAACTCATCTTAAAGAGCAAATGCAGGCTGAGCATGAGTTGTATTTTTGACCTATTAATGCGGGTAGTAAGGGTCATAATTAATACTTTTGTATCATCTAAATGTGCACAAGTGAATCCTTGATGATGAGGTCATGTGAGGTAACTACTGAGTATCTTGTCTACTGATGTAGTTTCTTAGGTCAAAGAAAACAGGAATGTTTTTCTCATGGGTAGCAGTTGCATTTTTCCTAAAGTCAAATTAAAACCGGGTACTTGGGTAGTATAAAGCTCTTTATTGTTCTTGTGGAGTCTTCTCTGTTGCATTGCAAATGCCTTGCTGAATTTAGACGCACATTGATAAATCTGTACAGCATTCACAAACATTGGGTCTCTTACAGTAGAAGATTTTAGTCTAATTGCACTTTCTCCTGGTAACAATTGTTGCTAAGACTTTCCATAAGCAAACATTATTGAAAAAGGAGGGAACTGCAATTTCCCACTAGTAAATATTAGAAAGTTTGACATTATTATTGTCCCAACTTCTAGACAGCTGGACTTCTCTGTGAGTTTTCATTATGGTTGGTTTTGTTTCAGCTGGGAGAAATGTGAATATATTTGCTTTTCTTTTTCCACAGTGGTTTTGTGGAACTGAGTAGCTTTTTGGGCACACAAGGCTGACTTGTTTGGATGTGTTGTTGCTAGGATTTCTTTACCTGATATTTAAATCTTTTTATAATAATACTCAAGTGTTTCTAACCAGTTATAAGATTTGTATGTCTGAATGGTTTTGTATAAATGTTTTTCAGTGTGACAACATATGAAGAGCTAATCAGTAGAGGGAGCTGTGTGGAAGATCAGTGGTTTTTTTTACTTTCTGCAGTCCAAGTTCTACAAGACAAGACTATTTAAAAAGGTTTGGAGAACTGGCTGATTTGCTGTAAAATACCACTGGCTGTTTACTTGAGGCACTGGTGTAAACTAAATGCATTTCTATACAAATAAGTATAACTGCAATTATCCTTTTTCAGATGTTCATGAAGCCAGAGGCTGATCATAGGAAAGTTAATTTTGACATGCAGATTCCAACTTGGGCTGTACATATTTTGAGCAACAAGTTGCAAAAGAGAATGAGAAGCACTGATTTTTCAAACCCTTGAGTATCTCTGAGGCTCCTCAGTACAGGGAACATCTTCATCTTAATTTTTCAGAGCTGATTTACAACTGTACAAACACCCGCTAAGAAAAGTGATTGTACTTGATTTTCCCCCCACCCTTTTTAATCCTTGTACTTTTTATAACTCTGAAGTAGGATGGCTTGACAGCTGCCTCGTGAGCAGCTGAGACATCTTTATTACCACTCATCTTGGAGAAGAGTGGAATAGGCAGGTGAGGAAGGAATATTTACTACAATCGTGTAAAGAGAAGTTACTCCAAACTCTTGGCACATTTAAGATCAAGAGGATTTAGAAAGCAGACTTGAGCTTTTTGTAATTCTTTGATTTTCTTCTTCTGAGTCTTTGAAATCTATGATAATTAATGTGGGGCTTTTAGTGCAGCACTGTGAAGTAGAAGGTTTGCATTAGTAAGCTCTTCACTTCTGATGCACAACAGCTGGTTGTTGAACATGTAATTTTGCAAAACTTAAAAAAGTGATTTAAGAAAGAAGCTTTTGCTTGTAACTTGTGCATGCATGTAATTAGTAGGTTTAAACTTTTCCATCTGCATGATTGTTCTTTTGTATTACATAAGTCTTCAAGAACAGGTTTAATTACCTAATTAGGGCTATGGGTATTATTTCCTGTGGAACATTTTAATTACAAATAAAATCTGAGGTGAAGTATCTAATGTTGAAGGAGAAGGTTTGTTCCGATATTTTACAGCCATTTATGCCGGTGTAACTTAGTAAACGTTTCCATATGAAACGGTAAGGAGTAGGAACATTTACTGATGTGTATCCACTCACAGGAGCAATTCCTCTAAAGGTAGCCTGCAGAAGACATTTTTGAAGGTGCTCTCAAGCTGCCTTTGCTTTGTACCTTGAAGTAGGAGGCCTAGAAATAGTTGCAGTTAAGTGGTATATATTCTTTAAATAATTGTTTCTTGTACTTGTGTTGCATTAGTTACCTACATCTTGATGGACTGGTGGTCACATTCTCCACGTCATGTGTTGTTTTGAAGGTTTGCAAGGTACAGGACAACAAATGGAATTTCTTCAAAATTTACATCCCTGAAATATTAGAAGGTGTTAATTAGTTCTTTAATAGTTAAAAAGGAATTCTCCATTTCATACGTCAGACTTTTTTTTTTGTGATGAAAAGACATTAGAGAAAATACCTACTTAGACTTTCTCTAAGTCCTGGATTCTCAAAAATGTTGACTTTTTGAATTAGATGTTGAAACCTGGAAGCAGATTGGCTGAACTCTTATTTGGTTCTTCAGATTTTATTATTTTCAAGAAGGCATTTTATGTGAGAAAATACTCTCTTCTCCGTCCCTCAACTGTCAAGAAAATGCAAGCCAAGACCTATATTTTTCCAGCTGTTTTTTCAACCAAAGCAACAAAAAGCAGATAATCCTGGGTGTATGGCAATGGCTCAAGAACTGATGCTTGTACAATCACCTGAGTTTTCTGTTAGCCAAGGCCTGAAGGTTTAGTGTGAAAATGATTTGCAAGAAAAACTGACTTGGAAAAGGACACTACAAAGATCAAGCCCACAGACTGCTTTTGTTGAGGAAGCCACATTTCCCTTTCTAGAAGAAAGAAAGTGAAACAGATGGACCAAGTGGTTTGGCAGAAGCAGAAAGTTTTATTGTTGGAAAGGATTAGAGTTTAGGAATTTCGGTTTAGTGGCTTGCACACACCCTTCTGACTAAGTACTTATTAATTTTTTTTAATAAGGATGTGGTTTGAGATGCTGAATTTCTTGAGGGGTTTTGTTGAGAGGTAGGGGAGATAGTCTTTCTTGACAATTTAATTCATATGTGCTTAATGCTGTGCACTGGAAATGCAGCACAGACAAAGCTCCAAAGATGAGCTCCAGCAATCTCTCTTGCTGGGGAGAGGAATATCCGTGATTTGTTTGCCCTAGTGAAGTGAAATCTGTGGTCACAGATACGTGCTTGCATTCAGGCTTTCCAGTGACTGGGAGAGTTGTGGTGGAAACAAACCAGATTTTTATGCCACTTCCCAGAACAAGTGTGAGCCTCTTTTGGGACTGGCAGTGGGAGAGGTTAACCTGTTTCTTCTCTGTTAGTGGAGCTTTATGGAATGTATGTTCTGTGGATGGTTCTTGTTCCCACTGGATTTCTTTCTCCTTCAGCAGCAGTCCATGTCTGGCTCAGGGCCCTGGAGCGGCAAATCAGGTGGATGGAAGAGATGTGTCACCTGGCTGTTAGGCTAGTGCTTTAGGAAAAGCAGCCATGGCTTTACACAAACTATAGCATAACTATTCAGGCTCTAGCCATAGAATGAAATGAAGGAAAAAATCCCCAGCAATTTCAGGCTTGTTAAGCTTGCTGGGGATTTCAAGTTAACGTATTTCAGGGCAAATGCCTCTTGTACCCACACAAATAATTAAGTAAGTTCTGAAGTCAGTTTGCATTAATTACTCTGGAAACTAATTTTACTGAATACAAAATGAATTATTCCACCATAAGGTAGATGGAGGTACTTCTTAGAATAGACTACTTTGCATCTTTTAGCTGTCAGCATGCTCTTTAAATTGTGCTATTACATGCTTGTATCAACCTGCCTACTGTTGTGTCCTTAAGTGCCCTGGAATCACCTTCCTTGCTTGTAGCCTTGCCTGTGTGTATGCATATGTATACACACATGTAGTGTGTCTCTTGTTTGTAAGTAGAGCTAGAGCCTGCAGCCCAGCCTGTCTTCATTGTAGCTCACAATCTCTGTGCTCTGCTGCCCTGTTGTCTTGGTTAAAGATCTCTCCCTCCCTGCCCTTCAGAGTCCTGTCCTGAGAATAGCAACCAAACTGCTGAGAGAGGGAGGGAGTGTCTGGATCAGTACTGCAGTGAAATTGTCAAAACTGAGATAGCCCTGGGGTGAGAAATCCCAAGGCCTGTATTGTGTCACCTCAGATCTTAAGACAGATGATGGGGCAGGTCCTCCTTTTTGTCAAGCAGGCAGACTACCATGGATATTTTTTGCCATCAGAAAATAGTTGAAACCTGAAGCTCCATTAAGGTTTTAATCAGAAAAAAATCTGGTGCAAAATCCAGTAAGAGTGCTGGGCATCCTGGGCAGAGGAGTGAGCAGCAGATGCTGGGCTGAATGTAAAGCAGACTGCATTCTGCACTGAGCGGATCATCCTCTCTAACCATGACTTCCTATAGTTTTCTGGCTTGCTCCTGTGAAAACTCTGCCTTTTCAGGAAAGGTGGCTCTGCATCAGCATCGTCTGTTGCAAGGGCAGCCTCTGGAAGTGGAGATGCTGTTATCCAGCCTGCTCCTGATGTCCCTTTCCCCTTCCCTGAGATCTCCTGGCACTGCTGGAGCCTGGTGGACCAAGATCCAGTCTCAAACAGCCTCCAGTGCATGGTCAGTCCTCTCATCCCAGTACTTTTCCCTCCCTACAAGCAGTTCCAGTGATTTATATGGCTTAATGGAAGTTGTCTTCTGTTACCCTTCCCTTCCCTGCTCTGCACAGCAGTGCCTTGTGTTTTGGCCTAAGGCTGTGGGCCTCCCTAAGCAGCTTTCCTCCCAGTTTCTGAGTCCCAGCTCAATCTGCTGCGTTGGTGTTGGCCATTTCCCAACATTGCCAGTGCTGACTATGCTGCTTATTTATCCCATTGGACATTGTTTAAGTAAAGCTTCAGTGTAATTTTTAGGCTATTTGGGAGATGAGTGCTGTTTTTACCTAAGGTGTCATAGCTTCACTGATATTCAGAGTTTAACTGAAAGTAACAATCCTTTCTATGTTCTGTCAAGTGTTGAAGACAGAAGTCTGAAACTTACCTTAAACAGCTTTGCACTTAGAACATTTTTCTTTGCAATGTTTTGGGTTTTTTCCCCTTGATGTGCATCTCTTTCCAGATCCAGACTGCTGGTGTTAGCTCTCCTGTTCACCTGAATCACCTCTTCTGCTCCTGGGTATCACAGCTCCTTATTAGGATGGGGGATGAGGATGGGGAAGGAGATAGGTTGTTAAATCTCTTCCTGTCCTTCAGCTGGTAGGAAGATGGTGATTCACCCTCTCAGCTTTCACTTGGAGCATTTCTAGACCGCAGATGCGTGTTCTCAGCATTCCCAGATTGGCTCTACTTCCTTGGAAGCAGAAGCTGTGGGGGAATGCAAGAGACTTCCAATTTTAGTGGCACAAAACTATGTAAATGCAGCTATATCATTGCTGGGCCAAGCTGGATATCCAGCTGCACTGCATCATGTGGCTTTATGAGGCTGTGTCTCCACCAGCTCATGTGTCTCTGTTTCTGATCTGTTTCTTGGTGTCGGCACGCACGTCTTTGCAGATGTGTGAGCTCAGGGGTCCAGCCCGAGACGGTTGTAATTTTTTATCTTTCCATTTCCAGCACTAGCTCTTGAGCTGTGATTGGCAGGGAGCCCAGCAGCCATATGGAAAAGGGCATATTGCCCAGTGCTGAATTCTCTTCACTGATTCCATTTGGAGTCATATCTAACTTTTGGACCCTCCACACTTTCGGATGGACTAGCCTGTTCTTCCACTTTGAAGCACTCTCACCGGAAACAAGCGGGCAACTGTGATCCTTAAACTACAAAGGAGGATTTTAAACTTCTTTCTTACCAACCCCATGAAATGAACTCTCCAGCAGGACTTTTCTTAGGGAGGTACACTTAAAACATGATCAGCAACATGAGCAAACCCAAAAGGGTGATGGAGTGACTTAAGACATACTAGCATTAATGAAGGTACCAGATCTTCTAGATCAGTAGTAACTATTTCAGGACACCTAGTCCATTGGTTCCTGATACAACTTTACATACTGAATCTTGATTTCTTTGGCTCCCAGGACTGTCCTGGATTGCTTGTGTATTACACTATAAAGTTAGGTATGTGGTATTTTTAATAAATGCTTATTCCTGTGTCTTGGTCTAATGAAGAGATGTTTCAGGATAAGCTGAACATTGCAAAACCTTATTTCAGTGTTTATTTTTCCTCAAATCATGTTACAAAATGACAGGTTGCACAGCAATTAAAGCAGGATTGTCAAGGGAAGCCATCTAGATATTAACTGATTAAATTTTACCTAAGCTTTTCATGATAGAGCTGTTTTGTCAGTCAGGTCCCTGCTTATGTATGCGTGTGAAGAGTGTCATTAAATTAACTGTTCTCCTTGAGTTAAAACTTACACAGGCATTTTAGCCTGCTGTCACATGGTTTTCTACTATAAAATTTACAAAAATCACTGCAGAATGGTATGATCATTAAATCTGCAGTAAATTACTTGTTTTAAATAAGTATGTGCCATATACGTAGTAGAAATTCATGCCTCATTGCTAAACTTGAAATCTTAAGTCTATCTTTTTTCTTCCTGTAAAGCCTACTAAATGTTGTTAGATACCTGAGGATCACAGATCATTTTTCAGTAACACTGGCTTCAGATTTCTTCTAAAAGGAGAAATTAATATGATGCATCTAATTACTAACAGAGTAAAATGGCTGGATGGTCCCTGGCAACCACTGGAGTAATAAAATTTTTCCCTGAGCACAGGTTGAGAGCATCCTCTGTCAGAGTACATGACTTGATGTTGAAATGCTTTCTATTTCAGCGTGTACACCTAAAGCAATGTGTTTACTGAGGCACAAAGACTTACCTGTACAGATGCCCAAGTTTGATGTCTAAAGAAAGTGGGCAGCTCCAGGGAAGGGGCTGCCGGTGTACGTGCTGGTTGTGAAAGCGTACCAGTACACACCTGGAAGATTCAGGCACAACAGCTCGGTTTCAACTTTTGAGAGAATCTTTTCTTAATGCATTTGATAGAAACAAGCATAGAGGTCGCTAGCATGAATATTTAAAACATCTCCTACTAAATTCCTCCAATTTTGTCGTCTTCTCTGAAAAGCGGGTTCTTGTCGAAAAGATTGCTCCTCCTAGAGAGAAGGCAAGTACCAAGTGTTTATAGATTGAAGAGATATAGACCTTTACCACTTAAGAGATCAGAGAACTGTGTGTTTTGCTGTACTTCTGTGACTAATTGAAAGGTAATGCATTAGAAGGGAGGTGGGAGGCAGAGGACAGAAGAAAGGAAGAGAGAGACCATAGTGTGCAAGTTACAACCACGAGTTACTTTGCTGCCGCGGGCATGGAAGGAGAGGGCACATCAATGTACAGTAGCTGAGATGGCATAAAGCCGTGAGACAAAGCTGTTTATAACTTGTGTGTTATCACACCTCAGTCTGTCAGCTGTGGAGGTTAGGGTTTGGGGTTTTTGCCTTGGTCAGTTTTACTAAAACTACAATGTTGCCCTGTGTTGTGGTTGTGCCCTGCGAGGTTTCAATATGTTGGCAAAAACTGCTCTTGCAGCTTTGCTGCTGGGACAGGTGGAAAGTATGTGGGTCTCTGCTGGTATAGTGTATCTTAGTGGTATGTGATAATAGCTTTTGTTTGCATGTGTTCTTTGTAATCATGCTTGCAGAAGCTGATATGCTGATATCCAAGTGAAAGGGCTTTTTCCCATTAGAAGGGAAGTACAGTAACTGGAAAAAGGGTTGTTCCTTCTGTGAAGATTGAATCTAACCCATATCTGAGTTTAAACTCCTTTTTGAGAATTAAAACTTAGTTTAGTGAGGGTTTGTTTATGCTGTCAACAGGCATATTTTAGAGGAGATGACCTTGGTTTGCTGTGGGTCACAATGTTTACTCCTATGTGTAAATTGCGGCCTGTTGATCAGACAGGAAACGTTTTGGGTTGAAAGCTTCCTGTCATGTCCTCATTCATGTGAAAATGAAGCTTCTTCCTGTTACAGTTCTTTCTGGCACATCTTCTTACCTATGTCCCAAGGGTTACAAGCTAAGAGGTTGAAGGAACTGCACTGCAGACATTCCAAAGAGACTGCAGCGCTCTTTGCAAAGGATGCTGCTCTATCCAGGCAGATGGTTGGCCAGAAAAAGCAAGGCTGGGACTCAGGACCGTTGCTCCAAAGAGAGTGGGGACAGAGTTAATTGAAAAGGAAGATGAATGATGTGCATACTTCTTGTGCTCAGGGCAGCAGACCTTTACTTAAAACATGTGTGAAGGGAGGTCACACTGAAGAGAAGATCGAATACTAGGAGAGGTCTGAAGCAAGTCATCCAAGATCTAGATAAAGGAGTGTGCATCCAGTGCTGATGCAAACGGGCAGATGTGGGATGACCACATATGCACCCTAACAAGCATGACCTGTATCACATGATCCTGTGATAATTAGAGAGTGACCATGCTGACTGTGCCCAGTCTCCTCACCCTATAGCAAGCTAAAAAACAAACAAACCCCGTGTCTCTTTAATCATCCAAGGGAATACCGGCTGTCCTGCCTGTACAGCCTGCTTAAAATGAATTCAGGTTGGTATGTCAGACATCAGCTAATCAACAGATCTGCTCTTGCAAATGTCCACTCCTCCAAGTCCTCCTCAGTAATACTACTGTCTGTATGTTTATTCCTGTGGGAAGGGAAAGTTGCAGATTTGTGGGATATATGCAGGTCCTACTGGACCTGCCGCAGCAGATTAATTGAACTTTATCTTGTGGTAGCCCTGTTTGTCTCTTGGCAAGGTATGGGCTTCTCTGTACCCAGGAAAACAAGGGGACCTGCTTTGAGCGTAGAGGCATGCAATGGATTTGCTGCATTTCACATGACTTATTTTATTACCTGTTTTTCATTTGCTTAGTAAGGACTCTGACCTCTACATGAAAAAGTCTGTTGGATGGTGATGGCATAGAGAACTTGGCAAAATCAAAGCATTTGCAACATCTGTATCTTTGAAGTGCCTGTTTAATAGTGCCATTGTCATGCCCGTTGGAGGCAACACTTCTCTTTGCAATTGAAAGGCTCAGCAGAGCTAGCTGATAAGCACTGGTGCCCTGCTGGGAAATTGACCCTTTGAACTGGGAAGAATCTCTGCAGATAAGCAAGTAATGGAATTTTTATCAGGTCCTGCTTTTTATTGTAGCTTGTTTAGGGTTGTCAGGCCTTCTATGTAGCAAAAGTGTTTTCTCTCTAGTCTAGTAGGTGAGGGGGTAATGTAATATTCACAAGCTAAAGATGTTGCTTCCAGGCTTGGAAGGGATAGCCATGCTATGGTCTTACAGAACAGAAAAAAAAAAAAACAATGACAGTATAACTTAAATAACAAACATATGTTGATTTAAGAGCCAAACTTTCTGAGCATCCTAACTCCCAAGGAAAAGGAGTTTTGAGGATACTCTTAGGATCTTCACAGGACAGAACTAAAGCTTTTTCACTGGTTTGGTTTTTTGGTTTTTTTTTTGGGGGGGGGGGTGGTTTTGGGTTTTTTTTTTGTTTGTTTGTTTGTGGTGTTTTTTGGTGTTTTTTTGTGTTTTTTGGTGTTGGTGGTGTTGTTGTTGTTGTTTGTTTGTTTGTTTTTTAAGCCAGGAAGCCTATTTAACAGACTTCAGTTTTAATTTCACAATAGAAATACACTAAATTAAATAAATTCCTCTACATTAAACCTCACAGAAACATTTGTTTCAACAACGTAACAATGCTTGAAAGCAAAGCACTGTTAAACACTGGGCTTTTTCTGTTCGGGTGGGAATCTGCTTTCATTTAAGACAGGGATAGAGCTTTTCAAGTCTTTTCTTTCTAAGCCATAAAACTGAACCATTAGACTTCTTGTCTCAAATCCCAAACAAAAAAGCAATGAGAAGGAAACTAAAATTCAGACTTGACCTGGTTTTGAGTCATGTTGTGTCCTTGTCCTGAACTGTTGATATTTCCAGTCTGACCATTCCAGGAAAGCACAGTGTGGGTCTCGTGGAAGGGCTGCTGTTGTCTGTGGGAGTGTTTGAGTCGGCTTTGCACATTCTGGACTGGGACGTTGCATATTCAGCCTGCGCAATCTGTTCAGCAAAGCAGCCGTTTCTGGGAGCCTACGCATCCAATACAGATGGTTTGAGTTGTGAAGTTTGAGACAATAGCGCAGAAGATATGACTCTATTAATGATGGCAATTTGAACAAATCCATCTCTTGGATGACCTACAGATCAGAAGAAAACTGAGGGAGAATATAGCAAAGCGATGTGGGAAGCTGCTGCCATTGCAGTGGGAGACGGGACGTGTTGCTCTGAGTACAAATTAATCAAGTTCAGGCTGACATTCCTTCGTGTCAGGTTTCCCCTTTGGTCTCCCTGAGACACTGCTGCAGTGGAAAACCTTTCTCTCCAAGTAGTTTTATACCACTTAATTGCTCTTTAAAATGTGCTTTATTCCTTGCTAATGATGTAGCACTGCTGTGCTATATTAATGAATTTGTAATTTAAAGAAGGGGGGCAGGGGCTGACATATGGCAAATACATGCTTTAGTTCTGGTAAGCACATGATTTTGTAGATAAACAAAGCTGTTTCCTTATCCTCAGCATGTACTTTTTTTGTTTTGCTGATAATGAGAAAAAATTAACAGTGTTAAAGTTGATTGAAAACAGCAGTATCTTCTGAAATTAATATCTGTGTGAATGACATTGAAAGTCCTTTGCTTTTTTGCATTTACTCTAGGGTTCTTTTGTAAGTGTAATACACATTAAAAAAATCATCCGAACTCAAAAAAGGAGTTTCAAATTTCTCTAATTTTATTTTCAGTTTAGTAACAATGGTCTCTCTGCATCTGCTTCTCAAATGTATATAACTAAAAGCTATTTTTATTAAAAATTGGATTCTATCAAAAAGTTTCCAAATGATGGAAGAGTTTCTGAAAGTAATTTATAACATAGATGTTTTGCATTGAAGTTTATAACTACTTCCAGCACTCAGGCTGGAATGAATCATAGCTTCAAAATTTATTTTTATAAGGACGTGTTTAAAAGATGTGTAGATGCGGCACTTGGGGGACATGGTGGTGGACTTGGCAGTATTAATTGTTGGACTTGATGATTTTAAAGGTACTTTCCAATCTAAATAATTCTGTTATTCTGAGAACTTATGTAAGCCCAAAAATTGTAGGAAGGCAGCAGTTATATTGCTATTCTACATTTTAACCATGTTTATTGAAGTCAGTGGAAGGCTTCTCAAAAGCCAACACTATTACCTATCTAGGCAGTGTTTCATTTAGCAGTGACTGGTCCTCTGACCCTGAGACCAGATGCTAGACTGTTCAAATCCATTGCCCTGGCTCATGGTTTCTCTGCGCTCTGTACTGCACCACACACCTGCTCTTTTCACAGACATTGCTCTTTAGTGGATTGGTTTTTTTTCACGATTAGCATGTCTGAAATACTCATCAGGGAGCTGAGAGTGGGTGTTGTGTGTGTTGGGGTACTACAAGAAAGCATGGGCTCAAGGACTCTTTGAGATGGCACTGGAGGACTGTGGAGGGAGGATGGAGAAACAATCTCCCAAGCCAAACCCTTTCCTGGCCCACATGGTAGGAACAGTCCATGGCCTTACCTGTGTCCCACTCACTGTGCCCAGTTGTGCCAGTTACTCAGAACTACCCCGTGAAGTGTACCACCAGTGAAAGGGTGGCAGTGACTGCAGGCTGGGGCTCACACTTAGGCCCTGTTCCTGTTTCATTTACTAGTGCAGAGATTGTTGGAGTGTCCTTTCCTTCAAAGGAGGACCAAGGTACTCTAAGTGCTGGTATTTGGGCTACTGGGGGTACTTCACACTGTGCAGGCTGCAGCTGCACCAAGAGCTCATGGCTGGTGTCTCACTGGTTCTCCCAGACCATGCTCTGACATGAAGTGTTCTCCAGTGCCTCCTGGACTGGGGGCTGAAGGCTTTCAGCACTGTTCTCAGCAGAAGTGCACAGCGTGACCTGCTCACCCAGTCTGCCCCTGGGGGCTTCCTTTTTGGTGACTGCCTGTCTCCAGGGAGACAGTGGGCCAGGAGTGCCCAGAACATCACCTGCTCCTACAAGATACAGGTGCAGTTAGTTTATTCTGCATATGCACTCATGAGTACATGAGTTAATTTAAGGTGTAAAAAGGGGAGCTGGGTTGAAGAAATGCTGTGATGGGTATCCTTCTTGAGACTGAACTGTGATTAGTGATCCAACCAGAAAAAAAGTTTGGCACTGCTGCCTTGCAGTAGTGTTGCAGAGGCAGCATCACCTCTAACTATTTACCGAAGCATTCTAGCAGTGAGGCTCATTGAGTTTATTGGGAGGGAGGCAAGCACCATCAAAAATAGGAACTAGTTTATAAAGATCTCTGGCATAACCTAAGTCTGTTCTCAGTTTATAAGATAACACCCCTTTTAATATAAAGTCCAGCCTCTGAAGTGCCTTTTCTCTGCCAAATCTGAAAAATGTCTTTGTGCCCTTGAGTTGTGGGAGGAAGAAAGAAGAGAGCATGCAATTTGGGGTCATCCTGTGATTTTTCTTCTCTCTTTATTCTTTTGAAATAGAGAAGTGATCTATCCCTTCTTAGCTGTTTCCATGGACTGAGCTGTAGATGTAAAAATTTTTAACCCCTTGTTATTTATGCTATGTTTTCCTACAAAATTGACTGTATTGTGAACAGCACAGTGGATTTTTTTTGTTTCTCCACAATTCTAATTAATGATGCCTGATTTCTTGTTATGGCTCTCACACAAGGGTTTTAGCTCTGCTCTTTGAAGCAGATGCATACCTGTGATGGCAGTTAGATAAACTCCAGGGACTGAACACGGCATACTCCCCCCAGAGGGTTTCTCCTCAGGGTCTATAAGCAGGAGAACTCCCCGCAGATCAAAACATGTTATTTACCTGGAAAAGTGGATTCTGTTGCTGCACTGGTTTTCTAGATAAAAGATGTGCATGATGATACCTTTACTAGTCAGAGGGCAAAGTTCCAATCATTCAGAACAAACCAAGCTATTTGTTGCCAGTGTTTCATGTATGCTCCTTTGCAGGTGAGTTGAGGCAGCGGTGCTTTCAACATTCTTGTATTGTTACCCCTTATGGTGAAACATGTTTTCATGTAACATAACCAGAGTTGGAACAGTGTGACATTTCTCCGTTGTTGTGAAAAGCTTTTCTTTCCCTTCATTTAAATACATAGAAGCAGCAAAATGTTGATGATACCCTGATGCACTATTTTGCAGTATTGTCAAAGCAGCTTCAAATAAGTAATGAATTTGTGCAAAAAAAGGGTGGTATCAGCCCATCTTTCAGGTGAGGGAAGCTGATGAAGAATGCCAGTCACAGTAAGTCAATACTTAACCTCAACCTGTATTTGGGGAGTTGGGTTTATATACGGCACTCTGTTTTCATAGCTGTTATTACTTTCTTTAAATGTTCTGTGTGGGTCTAATGATAGAGATTTCATTCTGTCTCATCGATCAGAGTTGCAAGGGTAATACCTAAGTATCTTCCTGAAAAATGTGACAAGATACTACTATTTGGCAGTGGGTACAGTTGCTGCTGCTTAGGATAACTAAGAAAATGTACATCTTTGCCTCAGGTAGTCAGCATTGTCCCAAAATGAAAGCCCACTGTTCAAGGGATTTAGTCTTTCCCAGGACAATCCATGTGCTTAATTATTGCCTTGGTGTTCAGAGCAGAGACTGGCTTTCTAAACCGTGGGGTTTGCTTTGGGTTCTCATTAAATGTTGTATGCTGTAGTGTGACACACAATATGCCCTGCAGTGTGTCATGTGCTGTGATGCTAATCAATGTTCAATGCCAAAGGAGGAGAGCAGCTGCTCCACAGTCAGCATGTCTGAGCAGTCCTGCACTCAGCAGGGTATCGCTTAATTCACACTAATGGATTAAAAACTGGCCTCATAACACTTGTGTAAATGAGGCTAATGATCAGGGAAAAAATGCATTTTTCATTTATTCATAGAGATATGTGTAATTAGAGGTAATAGCTGGATCCAAAAACTTGCTCTCTTTATTTGTTGATAATACAAAATGTGAATGATTTTGTTGCACTGTTTCTCTCTCATGAAGTTACTAACTTCACACAGGACTTGAAATGTGTATGCTCTTAAATTCTCATTGAGACAGTTACAAGACTTAATGGGCAAAACTACAGATAATTGCATCTCGTAAACTTACCTCAGTCATTGTAAATTCACTGCTGGCAGGATCAGCATTTTGCTTCAGGTTTTTGACTTTTTTCCATTAGCTCCACTGTCTTCTGTAGATCAGAGAAATCAAGAGGAGGCAACTTGTCCATTGCGGTGATGGCAGCTGAGTAATAAGGTCATAATTAGACATAAAAGTCTTATTTTAACATCTAAGCTGTAGAGTGCTAACTGCCCTCTTCCATTTCCCCAGCATTGTTCATTTTCCTCTTTCAGGAAGTCTGATAGTCCCCTCACAGGTACGTTGTCCCAGTGGCACTGCTGATGCCACTTGGTCATACATGTCTTGAAGGATCAATCAGTCACATTGTAACATAGTCTAATGGTATCAAGCAGAAGCTGATCTACCTGAAATTTTAATAAGTCATCATCTGGTCGGGTTTGCTAGGAAGTGCTGAGTGCATGCTTCTCACCCTGCTCTACATGCTGGTTTTGACTGTGCAGATTTCTCCAAGTGTAATCTTAGCTGTGTGATGTGCAGGGAAGAAGTAAATCCAGCCTAAATCTAATTTACAGGAGGAAGCTGATCAACAGTTGAGGCTCTGTGGTTTCAGCACAGAGCCAGTGTGGGTTTATGTGGGCATCCCTTATTTTCTGTAGCCTAATGTTGTGCAAACTAGCTACATAAAATTCTGCAAGAGTGGGTTTCACTCCTGCTAAGCAGTCCTCTCTCTGGACCTCTGCACAGTAACTAAGTCTTGAAAAATTTTAGGTTTTTATCTGACCAGTACACGAAGAATTGATTGAGGAAGGACATTTTAAATCCAACTGTATAATGGCACCATGTTGATTGTCAGTATTCTCCATTCTTGATTCATCCATTTCCTAGTGAAACTGTAGCTAATTAAACTAGATGGTCTTTTCAAATCTTTTATCCTTTTTCTTGTTTTCTTTTCTTTGATGTGCCCATTAGGCACAACTATTAAGTTCCTCTTTCTGGAGCTTACGCAACAGTCTGAAGGTGTGTGTGATATCTGCTGATGAAGGCAAATTGTCCAAACCTGAAAAGTGATTCTTGCCCAAATCCTCACCTTCTTCTTTGGTGGAAAAAGTGGTTCTTGTTTTAAAACTTAGTAGGAGGTTCAGAGTACCTTCAGAAGACTCAGGTGAAGTGAAGTCCAGGCCAGACGTCAATTGCATTTACAAAAACAGTATTATTAACACTGAATTATCACTGACTCATTAGTTCTGCATATCAGAGAAGCATTATGAAGGAGTACCACTGAAGAGAAGCTAGCTGCTGACTGAGGAGGGAGGGATGTGTGTGTAACACAAAAAGCCAAAGATTACTTTAAGCTGGAGAGTCATATGGCCATTGTCAAACATTGATTCTCATCTTTCCTCTGCTTACTGATTGTCTGAGAGTGGATCTTGTCCTAGCGATAATTATTTGTAGACAAGAAAGCAACTTGGGAAAATATGCAAGTATAAAGGGACTAAAATGTTGAAAACTTAAAATAATACTAAACATACATTAATATTCTCAGGATTTTTAAATACTCTATATGTGATGAGTGCCGTTTTTCAGACCTGTAAAAATGCTGTGTCTTGACAAATCACCTGTCATACATATCTGAAGTCATATCAAGCAGCTCTGATATTCACAGGTTTTACATAACAAAAACCTGGGTTGTTGAAATTTGAGTTTGTATTGCTATCTCAAATATATGCTTTCAAAACCTATTTAAAAAATAATAAAATATTATGTAGTGGAAGGGTTGGATGCTTTTCTCCTGTCCCCTGCTGAAAGTGGTTTTTTTTCAGAAACTGCAGAATTTCAGAAATTAATCTTGAACTATCTTTGTTCAAGTGGCCTGATACTTGAGTAGATTATCTCAGCCTCTGTTATTGGAACTGGTAGCAATGGTAAAATGGTTCATTTTATAGCGGCTGAATATAAATATATTCTAAAAAACGAGGGTGAAAGTTGTTGATTCTAGAAGCATGCATTGCCTATGGCCACAGATTGCATTAAGCACTTACTCACTTCCATTAAATTATGGTACTCTTTCAAAGCTAGGTGTTATTATTGCAAGGCTATGCACCCGAAGGAATTCATCCTCCTGGGCAAGCTGCTGAGAAAAGCCAGGATGTGCTGGCAAGCCCAGGTGGGTGTAGCTTAAAGCTCGGTGGCTGCCAACTGAGTATCAGGTGTCAGGTATTGTCAAGCAGTTGTTGTTTCAGCAGCTGACAGTGCCGTGAGGGCTTAGAGATCAATGGATGTTGCACAAAGGTCACTCATGTCAGGGATACCAGTTGAGTGTCTTAAAACAACTTCGTTTGTACTGTCTGCTTCAAACATCCAGATTTTCAGTACCGTAAATAATCAAAAATATTTTGCTCCTAAAATATCCTTATATATTAAGTGTCTACAAGCATTTCTTTAAAGACAGTTAAGGAAATATATATGTTTTGGAGGCTCTAGAATTTTCTATAGTAGTGTCATGTTGAGGAGATGAAGCTTGATATTTTAGGGAATTTCAACTGATTTTCCTTGTTGTAGTTACAATTAATTATCTTGCCAGTTGGTGTGGAAAGGATAATAACTGCTAGTTAAGAAATATAATTAACTGGATTTCTATTTGAATATTTGTTTAACTACAGTCTTCAATATTATCCTACTAAACAAACAGACATAACTTGCGTCTTGAACAGACATTGCCTGCCCACTTGGCCTTCAGTGCAGTGGAGATGGAGAAGGAAAGGAGCACTTTTATATTTCCAGCCACCCCATCCTAAGCATCTAGTTTTGTGGAGAAGGGAATACTATTTCATAGTATCATCATAGACTCGTAGAATAGTTTGGGTTGGAAGGAACCTTAAAGATCATCTAGTTCCAACCCCCCTTCCCCTAGAACCAGGTTGCTGAAAGCCCTATCCAGCCTGGCCTCGAATACTTCCAGGGACGAGGTATATCAAGCCATTGCAGCTCTCTGTGTGCCACTCTCCAGCCAATTTCTTATCTTTTCAAATGCCTGTGGATGGTGACTCTGCTACGTCTGAGGGTTTTATTGAACTAACACTTCTTGCCTAATCTTTCTCCTCAGTTTATAACTGAGTATCCATAATCACAAGGGTATTTGGCATGCACCTGGGAAAAGTGCTCTTGAAGCCTTCTTCCTGACTGCCTTTTGATGTGGTTTGGATGTGTCAGTGTAGTTATGATAGCTAGCTGCTCACCGGGAGTGGGACCATCCCTCTTGGTGTTACTCCTGTTCCATTCCTAACACTGACAACTGGGCTCAACTCATCCTGCAATAAACTAGTTCTGGGAGCTAAGCCAGCAGAGGAAAAACCATCATGCTTAGAGAGAAAAAGAAAACAGAAAAAAAAAATTAAAAAGAAGCAAAAGGAGGGGGGGAGGGAAGAAAAGTGTGTAACCTTCAGATCAACGTTCTTCACTCTGTTAAGCAGAAAGCCTCTTTAGGTTTCCCAAAAATGTGTTCAGTGATCCCATTGCCCCCCACCCCTCAGGAAAAGAAACAGCAAGCTTCAGCCATCCCTGTTTAGCCTGTATCTTATTTTGCCACACAGAGTTAGATTCATGTTAGTGAGGTGAAGTTTGTACTAAGGGCAAAAGCCCCTTAACACTGATTTTTATTTGCCCAGGCATGTAAATGGGGGATGGTTTGTTGCCTGTTCTGGAGTAGTAGGTTACATTACAGTGCTTTCATTGGGAAACAAGAGATTGGATATTTTTTTTTGACCAAAATGCCAGCATATGGAGTTTTGCAGTGCATTTAAGAAAAACGTGGGAGTGAAACCTTTGTGGCTCTCATTGAAGGAACTTCAGCTAGGTGGGTGACTTTTTCTTATATTCTCTTTTTGTTTCTTTTATATATATATATATATATATATATATATATATATATTTAATTTCAAGGTTGGAGAGAATAAGAGGAAGGGGAGATACAAGTATCATTTCTATTTTAAGGCAACACATTGCAAAACTGTGTGTTGGTTCTGGAGTCGGGGTATCATTTGAATGCTGCCTAGCCCACTCCAAGCCTTCTTAAATGTGAGGAAAAAGAAACCTTATACAACTCAAACCACAGTAACAGAGGCATACTGGATAGAAGAGCAGCAAACCTCTGGTGAGGTAGAAGCCTGCCTAACTTTGTCTGCTGAGCAAGAAGTGAGAGGAGGACTGTTCCAGGCTCACCTGGCTCAGACAATTATTTAGCCATTGATCTTTCTTTGCAAAATACTGAAATACTTATCATATTTTGGTGATGCCTTTTGGTAGAGTTTCATGGTCTTCAGTCTTGGCAGCTCATCAATTAGGTAGTCTCTTGCAGCTGCTGTACTAAAGAAAGCTAATAAAAGTGTAATGTATCTCATTTATCCACCTGACATTTTTGCATCCTTCTTGCATCGCTATCTGTCTTGAGGTTGACCTGTGACATTAATTTGGTAAAATAAACTAATAGATAATCAAAGCATTGTCCTCTCCTTTGTATTTGTAGTGTGCTGTGTATATAGCTAGTGGAAAATGGCAGTGAAGAACTGTACAGGATACCTATTTCACTGGCTGCTGGATTTTCTTCCTTCTGCAGATTTTAAGCAAGAGGAGGTTACCACAAACCTTTGCATATCTCTCATCTTTGGCTTTAAACTCAGTTTTGTTTTCTCTGGAAATAATGCTGCAGGAGCAGTGTTAATCCTCCATGTCAAATTTTGCCTTCATTTAAAGTCAATCACTTGTGGTTTTTCCTAAATTCAGGGTATTGAAAAGCATTGCCAGTGACAGGGAAGACTAAGTGTAACTGGCGTGTCACTCACACAACAAAACAGCACTCACAAAGGGTTTTTAATTTGTTTTCAAATACTAGCTCAAATATTTGTTTGAATTATTAGTTTATAATATTACTACTGTATTACTTTTGTTATTATTTTCTTTACATGGGTGCCAGCTCCTGGGTTAAATGTCCTTTTGTCTGCATGTATGAATGTTGACCACAGTAGACGATCACAGACTTCATACCATTTCTCTTTTTAATCTAAATCAATTTTCAAACTAATTTAGATAAATTGTGAGTAGTTCGGAGGCAAAGCCTGGGAGCCGAGCTTGACACAGAGAAGATGACATCATTCACCATCCGCACGGGCTTTGGCACGATACTTGGCTGAAATTCCCTCAATAAGCAAACAGTGCATTAGCACGGGCTCTGCAACACCTTCCCCATTGCATAATGGAGTTTGTGCTGGGGCGTTATTAAAAACCCAGGCAGCGATTCCACCTGCGACAGCCTCTGCTACTGGCAGAGCGTTGCAGGCGCACGTTGTTGCAGTGCACATTGTTGTGCCTTGTGCAGCCGGGGAGCTGCAGGCGCTGGCCACAGAGCGTGCTGGGGAGTCCCACAGTGTAGGGGAGCCCCACTCGCAGCCCACAGCTGGTGGTTGCAGTGGGCACCTAGCTGCTTACCTGTGCCCTGTATGACTGTGGGCTGTACCAAGCCAATTACGATAAAATCAAGATTGCTCTCTTCAGAGGAGCCTGTGGGGTTGAGAGTTTCCAGATGCAGCAGCAGACCTGTTGGTTCAGGAGCAAGTCCTAGCCCGATCTGACAAGGAAGGGCATTTTAATGAAATTTTAATTCTTTGCTGCTGAAGCAAAGTAGTGTTGTGGTTTTAGAAGGTGTGTTGGTCTTCAACTCTTAGAGCATTAAGGAAAGGAAATAAAATAAACCTCTCTTAGTCAAGCATTCCCAATGCACAGCAGTTTATGCCAGCCAGTCATCAAGCCATTCACAGCTGGTGTAGCGATCCAGAGCAAGCAGTAGACACTGTTTCCCACCTTGATGCCTGATTGCTTGATGCCTCAGCAGATCTATGTACCATTGAGAGGTGAAAATAAAAATGAACTGCTATTATTACTATTATTAGTTTAGTGCTACTTGATTGTCTCCTGATCTGTTACCTGATGTTAATATTTCCATTGGGTGTACTGACTTACTGAGGCCAGCAGAGAAAGGGCAGGCTGTTAGGATGACAGGGAATGCAGCAAAGAGAAGAGTGGAAACCAAGCACTATCACACAATCACAAATCCTTGCTGGGCAACTGTCATATTTTTAACTTGTTGAATTTCACATGCACACTTCCTTTTAATCCCTGTATCTCTTTACTGTATATCATCTCTTGTGTTTTACAAGTATGTCTCCTACAGAGGTGTTTTTCTCTGAATTTTAAATGTTATTTTTAAATATTGTTTAAAGATTGGCAAAGAGTCAGACTTTGGAGCCTTGAGAAGTCGCGAGATGCTGCCTCCACGCCCTTTCTCTGCAGCCTCAAAAAAGAAAATAAGGAAGACGCCAGTCAGTGGCACAGTTCAGAGGCCTCAATGCCTTGGTAAACACCCCTGGTTTGCTCTGCTCCCAGCCCCACATAGTGATCCACTGTTGGTGCCAAACTCCCAGATTTGAGGGAGGAGGGTTGAACAGGGAGAAGTTTCACCCATGGCTGTAGGTGTGGGGTGGCCTTTGCCGCTGGGGTCCTTCAAGTTTCGTGCTTTGTTTCAAGGACATCCCATGAGTCAGGTGTCTCCTAGTGACTGTAGATAGCGATAAAATTGTCCAAACTGTTCCCATCCATGAGGGCATAATTCCACACTCATAACCTGTGAGAGGAAGCCTAGGGCTGGGTTTGGCAATACATTTAAGTATCTAGAGGTGCTGGTTGATGTCCATGGGGTTTCTGAATACACCAAGGCAAACATACTTAAAGTGCTCTTGGAAGTCAGGACATTTATACACTAGCTAAGCAAGTATAAACAGCCAGTTTTTCCAGAAGAGAGAGGGAGAAAGGCTGGCAATTCCATCTGCACAACAGTCCAGCCTCACAGGAATCAGTCATGGTTTTTCCTTGTGCTAACACTGGCAGGTCTAGGGAACTATTTTCAGTGGGTTGGGTTTTCTAGTAGATCATCTCAGATCATGATGAAACTGCTTTCCTTATTCTGGTCTTTTTGCTCCCTTGGGACATAAACCCAGGGCCACTGGGGGTGGAAAGGACATGGTGCTATAAATGCATCCTGGAGTTCCCTGTGCTGTAGCCTTCAGGCAGGACCATACATGGTCGAATCATCATCCCTAAAATTCCTGAAGGGCAAACCTGCCTTCATCAGACATTGCTTTGATTTGTGTATAACCACCGCTTGGGAGGCAGTTGGAATTCCTGCTCCGTGGACTCCTCCTGAATTGTCAGATAGATGGAAGAGCTTTCCTGCTTTATTTAAAAATACAAAACCTGGCTTATTTGGGGGAGTTTTCTCATTGATTTCTCTGAAAGAATTATTACTGAGATTTTTATTGTTGTTGGTTTTGTTCTAGTTTCCATTCACCTTTCCTCCTGCTTTCACCTGTCATAGCTGAATTGTGACTTTTTATTTTAAATGAACATGTGAGATGATAATTACAAGTCTTAGGATGGAGGTGGTGATCATTAATGGGTGATGATGTAGATGGTGAACTCCTCTGTTTATCCACAGAACTAATCAGGCTTGATAGGTGGGTGTTGTGCCACCGTCCTACCTAGAGAAACTGCCTCTGAAGCACGAGAGGTTAATTTGTTTTCCGCTGCTTGGTCTGTCTTCTGTGACTGCTAGCAAAGGTAGTTACCAATTACCAGTGTTGTCTCAGGGGATGTTCCTTGGTCTGGCTAATTTGGAACTGGGAAACCACACTGACAACTCAGCAAATTTCTTACAGGCCAGAGAATATCCCTGGCGTGGTCAGCAGTACAAGAAAGTTGTTACCTAGACTAAATTTGCGCTGATACCTTTGGGCAAAAGGTTCCATATCCATTACAGGTCCCTTGAAGCATTTGGTTGTTTGAAGGATCAGCTCTATCCAGATGCAGTCAAGAATGTGGTATTTGCCATAAAGAACGTGTCAGGTTTTGCCTGTCTTTTTAGTTTCATTTTTTTTTTCCAAGGCAACTTCTGCGGCATAGTTTGTACTTCACATAACGAGTATGTGTGCTGTCATATTTGTTGTGTGAAAATAAAGAAGGAATCATAGCAACACATTTGTTCTTGTGGAAGCAGCTGAAATCAAAGGAGGTAGTTCAGGAATGACTTTCACAAATTGCAAATGCCTAAGGGGAGTTATGATAGCTCTTTCTTTAGCTTTAGCATTCAAGGGTACCATAGAATTGAGTGTTGGAGCACTGAAACATCAATCTGAGATTTAACCAAAAAAAAAAAAAAAAAAAAAAAAAAAAAAAAAAAAAAAAGGGAAATAATGTACTGTAAAATAATAGACCACCTGAAATAATTTAGCAAGGGCTGCAGATGGATTTAACAGAACTTGTAGTGAGTTTTTTCATTGCTGGTACTTTTAAATCAAGATAAAATATTTTGTTTATGCAGACAGGAAATGTAGGAAAATCTTATGACCACATTAGTTCAGACTAGAAGATCACAATGGTTGGTTTTGGCCTGGTAATGTATAGGTTCATTGTCCAGAATAGTATAGTAGTTTCTTGCTCAAATCACAAAAGTCCAGGGAAAAAAAAAAAAAAAAAAAAAAAAAACCCACCAAACATGTAGGCAACCATCTCTGTACACCCTCTGATACTTCAGTGTCAAGAAAAGTGTTAGCAAAATGGGGGACAGCTTGATTTTCCAGCAGAGTGGATGTGTCTTCTTTGGCTTCGGTAGACTATTGGTCACAAGACTTTGCAAACTTATCTGCAGCCGTTGAGCTGGTTGTGCTGTAGAAGTTCCCAAACGAGATTGTCATTTTTGCAATTTCCTGTACAGAGGTGTTGAGCCCTCAGTGTGGGGAGCTGCTGAGAAAATGTCAGGCACTTCTGGAAAAGGAGTAGACAATATATGCAAATTGTTGGTATTTATTCAGTCATGTAGCGGGGGAGAATAAACATTATTTCTGACATTTCCATTTTTGATTAATGATGAATGGAGCTGGCAGATGTTCAGCTGGCCGCCAGATGGGGTCTGCTCAGTCCAACAAACAGCATAGGAACAGTGCGGGTCTCGCAAAGCCAGCACTGACAAAAGCTCTGACAAAATCTCTAGCTCGTCCAAATGATACGCCAGTTTTTACCTCAGAAGGACTAAGCCGTTTAAGAATGGAGGTAGTACAACCAGCGAAACTGCTTATGGAAGTGAAATGGGGTGTGGAAGGATGGGAGCTGGTTAGTTTGCTGGAGTTTAGCAGGTTTTTTCCTGCCGCAGGAGCCACAGACTGCAGCTTTGATTCCCTGTGACAGGAGCCGCTCGGTGCCTGCTGCATTTACCCACGGTTCCAGGTGCAGTGGTCGTGTCTCTGGGCACATCTCCTCGCTCGGCGGTGGGGATCATGGGCTGCCTGTCGCGTCGTTATCTCAGTTTGGGCTGTGCCTCTCGGCATCAGATAGCCCGGCGTTGGTCCCGCTCCCTCGGCCGGCCGGCCTGGCTGCCTGCTCCTAGCGATGGGGAATCAGCCCACGGGAGGAGCGTGAAGGCTTCTCCCGGCTGCCATGAGACTGGCGTGTGCCCAGCCGAGGGGCAGCCCGTGGAAGGGGGTGACCGGGCTGGGGACAGGGACGCTGCTCTGAGCACTCAGCCCGCTCCCGTACCCCTCAGGGCCGGCTTCCTTCAGCGCACTGCGGCCAGACCCATTCAAAGTTGCAGAAGTGAATTTAAATCCATGCAAATTCGGTTCCCGGGGAAGCGATAAGTGTCTGCGAAGTGCCCCGTCGCCGTTCCTCGCGGCGGGCCGGGCCGATAAGCCGCCCCCGGCCGCGGGCCCTCGGCGGGGAGCGAGGGCCGGGGTCTGCGGGGGGCTGGCTCGCCCCTGCCCCGCGCAGCGGTGGGCGCGTCGGGGCTGCGTGTGCTGCCGCTCTGACCCTGAGATGCAGCGCGAATAAATTCCCTTTGATAATGACTTCCCCAGGGAGACAAAGAGCGGGAGGGAAGAGGAAATTTGACCGCGGTGTTCACGGTTACATCGGCGGTGCCGGGGGGAAGCCGTCCGCCTGCCTTTGAAGCCGAACCACCCGCCTCTCGGGGCTTTTTTATGCTTACGGGGGTGGGGGAAGTGGTAAAAGCTGGGGCTGGCAGCCTCTGAGAAAATGCCCCGGTGCTACTTCTCTGTACGGAAGCTGCGGCTCGGACGCCTCTTTCCCGCTTGGAATGGGCCAAGGGAGGCAGTGATGGACGGATGCTCTCTGAGATCCTCAGCTTCAGATAGGGTTTATTATTTTTATTATCTTTTTATTATTCATGTACAGCCACCTAGATCAAATGTTTTCCCGTCCGGGTGCGAGGGGCGGCGGGGGCCGGGCCGGGTCAGCCCGGGCGGCCGGAGCGCGTCCAGGGTGGGGTGGGAAATCTATTTCTGGCGTAAACACGAACAAAAGCACTGTGTGTCCGTCGTGTCCTGAGCGCAGAATTTATCGCTTCTGCAGGCGCTCGGTCCCCTGGGTGGGCAGGCGGCCGGGACGGCGACCCTTCCTGCCTCGGGGGCGGTGGCAGGAGACGCGCCCCCTTCCCACGCTCCTTCCCCCGCCTGGGGCAGCACTTTGAACGAAGATCGCTGGTGGGAGAGATTCCTCCCTGCGCTCGCCGGAGGAGCGGTGAGGGGCGCCGGGCGCTGCGGTTCTCCGGGGGTCGGGGGTCCCCCGGGCGGCAGCAGGAGGCTCCGGTGCCGGGCCGGGGCGAGTCTGGGGAGGAACGCTGCGGAGGCTGCTCCTTCCCCGGCCCCCGGCTTGCCGCCCCGCGGGAGGGCACGGGGGCAGAGCAGGTATCTCTCCCGCTGCGCTCCCGGCGAGCGGGACGGGGAAAGGAAGCGGTGGCGCCGCCCGGCAGAGACAGGGCTGGAGGAGCCCCCGCCGCCCTCTTCCCTCGGCGGGGCCGTTCCTGGCGCTGGCAGCTCCTCCGGGCCTGCCGGGAACGGGAGGGAGCCGCGGGGAGCTGCCGGCGCTGGTGTGCGGGTCCGGGCAGCCCCGGGCTCGGGGTGAAGCTGCAGCCGGCGTCGCCTCTCCTGCGCCGCCACCCCGGCTCCGCCAGCAGCCTGGCCGCTGTTTCGGCGTCGCACAGAGGTAATTTGCGGTAACTTGTATCCGCTCTCCCTCGCGGCAGCTCCGCCGGAGGGGCAGGGTAGAGGGGTGGCTGCCGGTGGCTGCCGGCGCCTTTGCGCATCCGGCTCCAGAGCGTGGGGAGCCGGGGGACTGGGGGTGCCTCTGACCCACCTTAAGGTCTCTGAAACTTGGACAGGGAGGAAAAGCTCCCATGTACCCTTCAGGGATCTCTGCCTGCTGAGGAAGGCACCGTCCCGGCTCCTCCGAGATGAGGGCGCGGGGCTGTCAGGGTGCACGGGGCTGGGCGCAGAGGTTTTTTACTTTCCTGGTTTTTTACAATTCCTGTCTTGTGACTTATTGAACACTTCTTCAAGTGTTTTCACTGGAAACTTGTCTCAAATGAGGGCTGTGAGCCCTAACAAAGAAGGGTGTTGTTCGACAGCCAACAGGTGATGGGGTGAAACCTGAGTATATGTGTACATTGGAGTAAAGTCTGGCTGCTGTTTAAAATAGAATTTTTTAAAAAATCAATGGGAGACTGTAAAAGGCAAGATTTCCTTCTTTCTAAATCTGTACACCTCTTAAGGAGAGAAGGGGGAAGCATCCGTGAGAATACCTCTTTCTAATCTGGAGGCTTGGGTCTTGCTTTGTGTGCGCTTGAGTTTCCATCAGCGATGTGCAGAGCCAAGGACAACGCGGCCAAATCAGATGTGTTGGCATGGGGCGATGCTTTGTCACGGGGCTTCCTCCTTTTGCTAAAGGCAGGTAGCCTGCTTTTTGCACTACGGCTCGTCAAAAGAAAATACCCTGAGAAGGATCGTCCGGCTTCCAGTTGGAAAAGTGATCTTTGCACTAGGATGCTGGAGGAGGAAAGCAGTTAACTCCTCTGTTGGTCCTTGTACACTGGCTAGCAAAAAGGAAAACAGTTCTTCTAGGGTCCATCTAGAGATCTTTTGAATGACTCCTGACTGCTCTGGGTAGTTCATTACTCAAAAGGACCCAGCAGCTGTGCGCTCGTGCTGATGCAGATTCCCCTTACAGTTCTGGATCCGGATTTCCCACACAGAGAGCTGTGGAGCTCACTGTAGATATGTTATTTGAACTGTAGCTAGGGAATGGAATTTCGTGTGCCTAATGCATATTGGAAATAGGCTTTGAATTATTAATAGTTACTTTGTGGTAGTTTATTGCTGTTATATTGTGCCCTTCCTCTTCTAATGTAGTTATCTTGCACCAGAGATTAAATAAGCAGGTGAATGGGCTGACCATGCTAATCTTAAATCGTTGAGCCTTCATTGTGAATGGATGCGTGTGATATGCATCTTGTATCCCCTATAGCCTTGTTAACAAGCCTTCTAACAAAAAAGTTGTTAAAACAATTTGCCCTGCAGGACAGAGTAAAACAGCAGGGGGTGGGCAAGGAGATGTTTGTCTAACTTGGCTTACAAATCATGACCTCTTCTATCTGGTCAGGGGGAACATAATCAGTGAGCTGGAAATCCTAGCATGGGGATAACCTTCATGTGGGCTTCAGCAACAGCTTTGTTCCAAGTTTGATATCCCAGTATTTTGTGTACCCATAGTTTTGTAATTAGGAGTGTAGTTTGTCTTTGCCTCTAAGGAATTTGTCATAAGACTGTTTTAATTCATCAGTGGAAAAAACGCAGTAATTGCTTTTCTTTTCAAATCAAATTTAGCTGTGTAACTCAATTATGTTATTCATCGTTGTCAACCTGCCAATGAAAAAGCTCCTTGTAGGCTATAAAGCCTTTTTTGAGAGGCAGTATTGGGACAGAGCTGAAACCTCAAAATGTTCCATGGACTTTAGGAAAGCAAAGCAAAACAACACATCCTTGCTGTGTTTTGTAGGTGTCATGGCAGGAGTAGAAAGACCACCTTTCTAGTCATCCCTTGGAAAGCACTTATTTTTTCAGCTGTTGTTTATATTCATTTGAATCCTCCTTAGGATGTAATCATTTTAAACAGATCACTTTGAAGGATGAGTGAGGCTTGGGGGCAGGGAGGAAGAACCCTGTCGTTTTAAAATGCAAACCAAATTACACTTTAACGGGAGAGGAAGAAGAACTCCTAAACAAGTAATTGCTAAAATAGTTCTTCAGATAGCCTGCTGTTAAGATAGGCTGGATTAGAAACCTTGTTCTCTGCAACACCACAGTATTTGTGATGTGGCTCTGTTTCTATGTCAATCATTTTGTAGCCAGCTTCACATTCACCCTATAGGAGCATCTTTCTTTTAAAGTGAATGATGTCCTTTGAGCTGTCTTAATCTCAGTTCGGTGAGGTTTGTGGACCTTGCTTTGAACATTTCTAATCACCTTATCTGGGGAGGAGAATGCTGACTGTAAAGTTGCAATTTACATTTGGAGGTAAGATGTATTTTTCTCTTATTCTCTCTCTGCCAAACTTTCAAACTGCCCTGTATGACTGGAGACTGGACCTGTGGGTCGGGTGGTTTCCTCCTGTTGGAGCTGGTGTGTGTGCTTTCTGAAATGGATGTGTCAGAGGAAGCCCAGGCAGGACCAGTCTGCAGAAAAGCAGCCTTGTCTCTCTTACCACTGCCTTGTCTTCCTTAGGAATTAGGCAGCACTCCTACACTTATGTACCTTTGCTGTGCTTAAGATCCTGATGTTGCCCAGTGCTGCTTTGTTCATTGTGGGAGTAGCCTTAGTGTTTAAAATACTCAGAGAAGTTAGTAAGTTATCATGAACTCTGATTTTGGTTGTTTTGTCTTTCAAGAGAAGTCGGAGATGTTAGTCTTTGATCTTGTGGAGAGAGGGTTTTGAACAATCAGTATGAAGCAATTACTCAGTTACTTGGTGTGCTTGTGAGTGTTGGGTATTTTGAGAACAAGGCAGGAGTACACTCTGCTCAAGTGCCCAGGCACTGCCAGAGCTGAAACTGTCTCTTTGCCTAAATTATGTTTCAAATCTGCTTCCTGTGGGATGCGGTTGAGGTCGTGCTGCCAAAGGAAATATTGTCAAAGATGTTTAAGATATGGACTCCTTTTATTTCTGGGATATTGGGCACGAGTCAGTTCTTGAAAAGGGACCACTTGACCTATCCAAGTTCTTGCAATGCCCTAGGAATTTGAAATACCAGCTTAGGTGTCACTGAGTGACACATTATTGCAGACCAGGCATCTGCCCTTTTCTAAAATAAAATGGTAAAAAAGGTCATCTTGGAAGGAATTCAGCTTCTCAATGATATTCCTAGAGACTTTATATTTAAGAATTACTTGGATATTACAGTGAACACTGTTGTCTTTTTTTCCTGGAGTGATTTCCTAACTGCATCACATTATTCCTCTGCCCCTCCTTCCTTGCACCCCAGTTTTATGTAAGCAATAACAAAAATATACCTGATGCATGACTTTACTTCCACCAGTAAGTGGGAAGAGGACACACTTCTCTATTCCTCGTCTTATAATTTGTTTCTGAGAGCAACTAATTCAAGGGATACAGTATGGAACAGGAAGCCTGTCTATTTTAAATATATAGGACTGAGCTTTTAGGATTGATAGGATTGACTTTACCTTCCTTGAGAAAGATTTTAATATGGTGATGTTAAACTCAGAAGCTGTTGTGCTAACCTTTAGTTGTTCAACTTGAGTAAGATTTCAGACATGTGCCTGACAGCTCACTAGATTTCCAGAAATAGCCTGTTCTCAGAGGGGAAGTTGGCAGGTTTGCTTGCCCCATCAAATATTAAATTAATCTTCTATTACAGTGCAGCTATGAAGTGTGTTGGCATCTCAGCAGTGCACCAAAAATAGTGTGTATGTTTTTGAAGTAAAGTTAAATAACTCTAATTTTTTGGAACACTAGCCTGGTGGAAGAGTTAAGTAATCCCATCTCTTTTTATGGGCTGTGGGAATGTATAGACATATTGAAAATAGGGCTAGATAAGCCTATATACTGGATATTATAATTTCTCTGAGTTTGTAGCTTTTGGATGCATGTGGCCACTTTTTATGGAGTAGATTTGGGTTTATGTGCTGAATTATCAGAATCTGGCACTAACTAGTGCCTCACGCTTGAAAAGAAACTCATGTTGAGTAACCAGCAGAATATTTGGGTAAGCACCTGTGATCTAGGAGCAACTTATTTTCTCTAGAGCAGTGGTGATAAGACTGGAAATGTAACATAGGACCCACCAGAAGTTTTTGATTGCTCTTCTCATTAGACCCACCAGCAGAATTTATGTCAAGGAGGTTAAAATATTCTACAGCTTGGATATAGCATTGACAAAATTGGATCTGTGTTTAGATAAACGGGTGAGAGAATGTCCTAAAACAGGGAAGGCACAGCACATGTGTAACGTGCTACTGTAAGAGCAAGCTTATCCCTACCCCAAGCGGTCAGGATATCTGCTGTGTTAGGAGAAACCCTCTGTGATTTTGATTATCTGTATTTCATTGAAATGCCCTGTCTGAATTTTTTAAGAACTTCTGCTAGAATTAATACAACACATATATCTTGCTAAGCTTTTTGCTGTAGACTGCTAGGGATCTTGGTGAAAGCCTGCTTTGCCAGTTGTGACTCAAAACAATCCCACTGATATTAAGCTTTGCAGGCTTCATGAATCAACAAAACCATCTCCCTGTAGGGTTTTAAATTGACAGAATAATCATGATGTATTTTACTGAGACTAATCTGGCATAATTGGATTTCAGATATTCAACAGGGCCAACACCCTTCCGCTCCCATACAGCTCAACCAAAGTTCTCAGAGGAATCCAGCAGATGCTTGCTGCTCTGTGCCTGCCTTCTGAACAACAGGATGCTACTTGCACAGCCATCTCTCCCCAATAATTTCTTTAGTTTTTGACAAGTGTTTGTCATGTCTTTTGTTTTACTAGGCCGGTGGCAGTAATGACTTCAGGAAGACCTTGTGTCATTCCTGTTGTTAGCATGTGCTCAATGAGTCTTTCCTAGATTTACCTAAATGTATGTATATCCTGTGGTGTGAAACAAGCAGAACTGTAAAAGGTGACAAGTGTTAATACTGAAAAACATTGTGATTACCAAAAGTGATAGTCTGCCTAGGTTTCTGGGGTTTTTTTCCTTCAATAGTTTTATTTTTAGAACTTTTTTGAGCACTTCTGAATTGCTTGTAGCAAGCTGCAATGAAACTTCACTAATTTATTGTTCTGGGCAACACAAGGAATAATAAACTTTTGTAAGATAATTTACACAGATAATTAGTTGTTCGTGTTCAAATCTATTAAAGCTCTATTAATCTTTTTCTCCAGATCACTGCTTGATGAGCTGCAGTTGAAATATTTAACACTTCACACTTAAGCCATTGGAGATGGATCCCAAAGCCAACAACCTCGTTTTTGGGTGTCAGCGAAGCTCAACTTCTGACGATGACTCTGGCTGTGCCTTGGAGGAATATGCCTGGGTCCCGCCAGGCCTCAGACCAGAGCAGGTACCAACCATGTTCCTGCATTTTAAAAATAAGTCTCGTGAGGACTGTCTGAGGGAGTGATATGCTGCCTCTATAAGTCTAATTAAATTCTTACAATGTATAAAACTTTAATTCATGTGTAGAACTTTTCACTTCTTTTTTGTTTCCTGTCCAATGAGGCTGTGTGTAGGGAGCATAACATTCTCAACTCTGAGGAGTTTTATGCGCCAAAAAAGTTTCCAGTCAAGGTTTTTCAAAAAGTGTACGCTGCAGAGGCATGTATTGCCAAGTAAAAGCAGCACAGAAGTTTGCTTTTGTTTTGAAAAGTTATTAGGTTAAATTAAAGCTCATGGCATACCTCATGACATTGTGCTCCCTGGCCAAGTATTTCACGCTCTTGTATGACTCTTTAAAATAATTAGGCATTTGACATCTAGAACATGGATGGTACAGCAGCGCATATAAATGAAAGTGCTCAGTCACTGTGACAGGTAATAATGTATTTTACGCTTGTTTAAGTAGTTGTATGGCTGCCATTTGTTCCTGCCAGGACTTCTCTTGCATGGTGTCTGGAGCTGACACTTGTGGTTTGGTTGGGATCTCCTCTCTCTTCAGGCCCTTTTTTTCTGTAACATCACACAGCAATGGGAATAAAAGCGAAATTACTTATGACCAAGTTGCTATGGGAGATTGGAATGAACTGCTCATAGTATTCATTCATAGTATTGATGATACTGCAACTGTGCTGAATCTGTGTACTCAGTCAGAACTCAAGACTTCAGTGTTAAATGGCCAGGGTGGCTTTGCAACATCTGTTAAAGGAGGCAGAGCAATCCTGGCATGCTTATACAGTCCATAGTTTTAAAAAGTGCAGAAGACATCTATTTTTTGCAATGCAGGGATTTTCTTAATCATGAGTAAAATAACAAGTCAGCAGGAATGGCAAGTAACAGGCTATTTTTAGGGCAACTCTTTTTATCACTTACTTAAGCATCTATAAGAATCTTGATGAATCAGACCTTAAGGCAAACAGTGAGCTAACATTCCGCCAGAACAATTAAATGCCCTAAAATATCCTCATAATCCCAGCTAGCACCAACTCACTAAAGATGGGAGGACTTTTTCCCCCAGAAGGAACAGTGAGAGAACAGTGCAATAAACTTGAGAAAAGGGCATAAACTATTTTTAAATTTGCACTTCTTGTTGAATGTTACCTTTTTTTCTGGAACATCCTGAAATATAGTCAGTAGCAAGGGGGCTTACAGTAGACTTCAGTTGTTTAAATTTTGGTTTAATGAAGACCAAGTCATGTTTTCTACAACCTGTCTCTCATAATTCCGATTGCTTCCTGACTTAAATGACTGATTAATGCCTTTTTTTCATCTGTCTTGGACAGTAATAAGCTGCTGACCTGAGCATTATTTAAATCTGTATGGCAAGTAATATTTTTGCCAATAGTCAGCTCTTACAGCCCCAGGCCTCGTGACAAGCTGGAAACTGCATAGGAAAAACAATAAATCTGTAGCTGTTCCACAAAAATATTTTTTGCCATTGGGCTTTGTCGTAGTGTTCATTACAGCTTTCCTGTCATAATACTCTTCTGAAAAAAAAAAAAAAAAAGAGTGAAGACTGATACAAAAACATTAATCCCGTGAAAATTTCCTGGTTAATTTGCATCTGATCGAAATGTGGCTGGATCCAGCCTCCTCCCAAGGGAAGGATGTTTCCACCTTCTTACCAAAGCCCACATGGAAGCAATGAAAGCTGATGCTTAGGGTGAACCTGATCAGCAGGAGACTACAAAACAGCTTTTGTCTCAACAATGTGTAAAATGCAGAGAGCAAATTAAATTTGTTGATATAGTGGCTGTTTTCTGGAAAGCTTCATGTCTTGTGTGGTAAACTGCAGAGGGAAACTTAGAATTTCCATGGGGTTGTTGACCAGCCCTGAAGGGGGTGGGAATAATGAGAACATTAAACGTGCATAATTTATGATACCCCCCTAATTGTCGCCGCAAATTGCATTCCAGAAAAGCAATTCAGCAGCTGGGTGCTAGTTTTATCAGAGAATTCAGGTTTGCTGAGCTGGTTCATCTGGGTCTTGTATTTTCAGCACAAACCCTGTCACAGTCTAATGTAGCGTGACCTCTTCTTCCTTCGTAAATGAGACCAGAGATAAAACAGTAGCCGAAGGACACTGGCAGTGCTTGGGGCCTGTGTGTCCCTGGGTCTGAACTCTGCATTTCTCCTGGTCAGGTCCAGCTGTACTTTGCCTGCTTGCCGGAGGAGAAGGTCCCTTACGTTAACAGCCCTGGAGAGAAACATCGCATTAAACAGCTTCTCTATCAGCTGCCACCCCACGATAACGAGGTAAATACAAAATTTAGGATGAACCATCAGGGCTTGGGTCTCCCTGGCAGCTTTTCCGTGGAGAATTACCTGCCTGTGTCTTTATTACAAGCCTAAACCATGGCCTGCAGTGGCATCTGAGCTATAAAGTAGCACGGTGTGTACACTGAGTCCATTGTTCAGCTGTCCGCTTGGTTTGTGTGCAGATAAGAGCTGTCTGGAAGGACACTGCCTTTGCTTGTTAAGGGAGGCTGGTGTCACTGCAATAAACTTAACACAAGTCGGTTTTATAGTGTTTGCAGCCACCCACCAATTACCAGGAACCTACAAATTCCTGGAATTGCATTGTGGCGCACAAAAAGGATGCTTTGTGATAGTAAAAGGTTTGCATCTCAGTTATGCAGTGTAATTTGGAGTAGAAGTGGAAATAACAAACAAGCTCTTTGTAAGGAAAGGGGCGGGGGTGTCAGTACTTAAAGTCTTGTGTATACTGCGACACTTAGTTGTGGGCACTTACCCATAAATCTAAAGGACAACGTTATGGTTGATTTAGGTTCATTCCGTTATTTTAGGTTAGCAGCAGATTTTGGGTTAGCGTCTAAAAATCTTTTTCTTGCCTAAACAACTCCTCAGTTTAGCGTGGTGGGTTTTTTCCTGTAATGAAAAAAAATTTCTCTCCATACTATTTTTGTGTTATGCCATATTACCTAAATATTAAGATGGTAGAGAAGGCAAGCAGGAAAAGTTTAATGATGATTGGCAGCATGCCTGATGAATTCCTTGCATATATGCACTTATTTACTCATCTGTTACATTAAAAGCTCAGTCTAATATAATTTCTCCTGTGTTTTCACTGAAAGGTGAGATACTGCCAGTCGTTAAGTGAAGAGGAAAAGAAGGAGCTGCAGATGTTCAGTTCTCAGCGCAAAAAGGAGGCACTGGGACGAGGCACCATTAAACTACTCTCCAGAGCAGTGATGCACGCCATTTGTGAGCAGGTAACTGCTGCCATAAGCTAGCTACAGGGCTGAATAATGTAAAACTACAGTATCTCAGTATTAAATCTCACTCTACAATATCAAGAAGATCCTATCTTTTTGAAACTGCGTGGAAGAAGAAAGAAGGTAGTGCTTGCTTAAGCAAAATGTAACCTTTGATACTACTGGGAATGAACTGAGTTATATATATTTCCTACTCAAAAAGAAACCCTAATGCTGACTCAAAGTAATGACAAATAAAAAGCAGACACGCACTTTAAAATGTTATTTTGTATAAAATAAACTTATATTTGCAGTACATTGAGATGCAGTTCATCTATACCAAAACTGATAATATTTTTTCCTCTTGTCAGAATTTTGGAATAAAATCTCATATTGGGTTTGATGTTTTAACTTAGTTTAAATGCAAGAAGCTAGTAGTTTAGGATGGGAAGTGTGTTCATTTTCTGGGTTTGTTCCTAGTGCGGTACAAAAGTAAACGGTGGTGAAGTTGCAGTTTTTGCCTCAAGAGCTGGGCCTGGTGTGTGCTGGCATCCCTCCTGTTTTGTGTGCTTTACATGCAATGAGCTTCTTGTTGACCTTATCTACTTCTACCAAGATGGAAAAATTCACTGTGGCAGACACCATGCTGAACTTCTCAAACCTCGATGTTCAGCCTGCGATGAGGTAAATAATTCTCATTTTACAGCCAAGCTACACTCCTGTTGTTCAACTGACAAACTGAATCACTTCGGAAATTCCTAACTCCAGATACAGTCACTTAAGAAGTCAGGACTCTGCTGCATAGATGTGCTTGAAAGCTGAAGGATATTTAATTTCTTGTCAAACTGGAAGCATTACAAGCAATAAGATGGTATTTAGAAAGCAAACACCTGTTTGTGTTTAAAATTGAACATGTTGAAATATTACAAAGTATTATCCTTATAGAAGCTTCTTTAATGGTTGAGTTCCTAGGTTCCTTTTTTTTTTGCCTTTAGAATATACTGTTTTTCTTTCTTTTAATTTTTGTCATTTCTATCTTTGTATTCTAAAGGGAGCAAAATAAAAATAAATTTCATGTGAACTGCAGAGTTAGGATATTTTATATGGTTTAACTCCCAAGGTGAGATTTTGGCCACTTAACTAAAAGCATCCTTTTTATCTCTGAAAAGATAATTTTTGCTGATGAGTGTACAGAAGCTGAAGGTCGCCACTGGCACATGAAACACTTCTGTTGCCTTGAGTGTGAAACAATCCTGGGTGGACAGAGGTACATCATGAAGGATGGGCGGCCGTTCTGCTGTAACTGTTTTGAATCTCTCTATGCAGAATACTGTGAGACCTGTGGCGAACACATTGGTAAGTGTGTCCTTTTTAAGCATTAAACTTACAAATTAAGGGAAAGCAAATTTATGGAATGATTTCACATTCCAGAAGCATGGATTCTGCAAGTAATTTTCAGAGAGACCCAGAGCATTGCTTTTTCTCTCTTTCCAGGTGTTGACCACGCCCAGATGACCTATGATGGACAGCACTGGCATGCCACAGAAACTTGCTTTTCTTGTGCTCAGTGCAAGACCTCTTTGCTTGGCTGCCCTTTCCTTCCAAAGCAAGGACAGATTTACTGTTCAAAAACTTGCAGCCTGGGAGAGGATGTTCATGCCTCCGACTCTTCTGATTCTGCGTTTCAGTCTGCTCGATCCAGAGATTCCAGGAGGAGTGTCCGCATGGGAAAAAGCAGCCGGTCAGCCGACCAGTGCCGCCAGTCTCTCCTCCTGACACCAGCCCTCAATTACAAATTTCCTGGCCTTTCAGACAATGCTGATGATACTCTTTCTCGTAAGCTGGATGATTTAAGCCTTTCAAGGGAAGAGGCAGGCTTTGTTAATGAAGACTTCTGGAAAGGAAGAGTAGAGCAAGAAATGCCTGAAGACCCTGAAGAATGGGCTGAACATGAAGACTACATGACTCAACTTCTTCTGAAGTTTGGTGATAAAAGCCTCTTCCAGCAACCCACTGAAGTAGACATTAGATCAAGTGAACACTGGATCTCTGATAGCATGGTTAAGAGCAACTTGGAAAAAAGTAATCCAAGCCTAGCAAGTAAGAAGTATCAATCAGACATGTACTGGGCCCAGTCACAAGATGGTTTGGGAGACTCTGCATATGGCAGCCACCCAGGCCCTGCCAGCAGCAGGAAAATACAGGAGCTAGACATGGAACATGGGGCCTCAGGATATAAACACGACCAAACACCATGGTATGGAGGTTCACTCGAATGTTTGTCTGACCTGAAACAGCAAGAACGAAGTGTTCGAGACTCAATGGATTCTTTGGCTTTGTCTAACATAACAGGTAATGGAGAAATAAAAGAATGGTCTTGATGAAGAGGTCAACAAAAGCATGTGCGTTGGAGTATTTTGAAGGAAAATTTTTCACTTTGGTGATTTCTAAAAAGCTTTAGTATCAAGACATGCATGTAAAGTAGGCACCAGCTTTTATCAAGCACATAATCTTTTACAGGAGATGTTTCTGCTACTTAAATCCTATTAGATTTTGAATCTTTTTGAATCCTTTCCTTTTGAATTCTCTTTGCTTTAAGCAAAAAAATGTTGATGTTAAACAGAATAAGAACAGTCTTCAACTACACATTTATTATGCACAAACCACTGCTTTAAGCAAATTACTATTTTTCCATATCTGACTTGTAAGAAGTTGCATTATATATTAGGATGATATTAATCTATAAAACACTTTTGATAACTTCCTAATTTGCTTGTAAAAAATAGTTAGAAAATCTGAAAGGATGGTAAACTTCTTAGCCTTAGGCAATTAGGTTTAGGAAATTATTTTTCCCCATTGACTAAAGTAAAACTGGTAATCCACTTTTGTGAACTTCCTTGTCAAACGTGATTGAAGTTACCTAAAGGGATAAAGTGTGCACTAACCTTCCTTTCCTATTTCTGCACAAAAAGCCCAAAGCTGGCAGTTAAGACCCATTGGAAAAGTTGTCTGATCATCGTTTCCTTTCCTTTCCTCCTGTAACCCAAATTACTGCAGCTACTTGTCTAGCTGAGGCCCAACCACAGGCTGGCTGCAATTGCCAAGCAGCAATGAAGGAACTGGGGAAGGGAGCTTGGTTCAGGGGAGGAGGAAGGACTGGAGGTAGGACTGGAGCACCTGGGACCATCACAGGGCACATGACCCTGTCCTTGTGGGAATGAAGGGTCAGTGGATGCGGGGTGGAGGACAGCAGGCCAGCTTCCTTTTGATGATTTTTTGAGAGAAAGGATCTTTCTTTGCAAGCCAGTAAGCTTGGCTTCCCTGTTGCAACAGCTGGAACATTAATTTGGCAATACTAGAAATGTGAAATATTTTAGCCTTAAGAATGGTAAGCATAGAGTGCAGAATGATTTCAAGTAATCCTTTTATCTTAAAAGGCATACCTGTATGTATGTTTCAAAATTTTCAGCCCATTGAACTTCTGCTCTTTATGTCTTCATGACAGCTAATTCTTTGGTCATCAGAGCTAATACTTAAATGTTTTAAGTCAAAACAAAGCTTATTCTACTATGAAGGGAGTCTTTTTTGGTAGTAGTTCAAAAAACACTTGGTGACAAGAAATGTTTCATGTTTTGTTATAATACTTGTCACTTTGATATTCCTCTAATTTTCTTTTTCCTCCTTTCTCCCTTCCCACCACAGGGGCTTCAATGGATGGAGAAGGCAAGCCACGGCCATCTCTCTACTCTTTGCAAACCTTCCAAGAACTGGAGGTGGAGGACTGTGAGAAGATGAGCAACATGGGAACTCTGAATTCTTCAATGCTCCATCGGAGCACTGAGTCCTTGAAGAGTCTGAGCTCAGAGTTGTGTCAGGAAAAAGTGTTACCAGAGGAAAAGCCAGTGCATGTGCCTGTACTGAGACGATCCAAATCCCAGTCTAGACCACAACAGGTGAAGTTTTCAGATGATGTTATTGATAATGGAAGTTATGAGAATCTTGAAATACGTCAGCCTCCAATGAGTGAAAGGACTCGTAGGCGCGTTTACCATTTTGAAGAGCGTGGAAATCGGCCTTCTCACCATCGCAGAAGGAGTAGGAAGTCTCGTTCAGATAATGCACTTAATTTGGCCACAGAAAGAAGATGCTCTCCAAGAGAGAGATTTCGTTATTATTCCCCTCAGGATCATGAAAAATTTATTCAGAATAGAAGCTCCCGTGAGCTTCGGTCCTATATTCAAAATGCAGAGCTGTATGGACAATATGCCCATACCAGGTCTGACTATGCACTGCGGAATCAGGTGGTTGATAAGTTTTTTGGACTGTATGGTGAGGAAGATGACTCCTGGTGTTCAACTTCATCCTCATCATCTGATTCTGAAGAGGAGGGGTATTTTCTAGGACAGCCAATTCCACAGCCACGGTCATTGAGATATCCATACTATACAGATGATCTTTCTGGCCCAACTAATGCGTTATCTAGTTCTCAGTTTGGACAAAGGACAACCAAATCAAAGAAGAAGAGGGGGCACAAAGGAAAAAATTGTATTATATCTTAAACAATTACCAGTATTTCTTAATTGGGAGGACCAGTCAATTCTGTAGCTACAGTTTGAACCACATCTTTTTATATTAATAATTGTACTTAGGCAAGTTGCTAAAGTTCATAATGCTTTGCCACTGTAAATTATAACTGTGCCAGAGTTTACATTGTAAAAGTAACATTCAGAAACATCACCACGCCAAATGATCTGCTCAGATTAGGTTTACATACTGTGTTTCAGCTGTCAAAATACTGTTACTGCAGTTCTTAATACAGACTTTTTGTAGACATTTTTATTTTATGCTCACTATTCACCTACGTTGAATTATCTGAGGGAGAGGATTCAACAAAGATGAATAAATAAAAATGTCATTCCTGTGCTGTAGCTATAGACACACAGGGTGATCTTTGACTTCTTCCTCTTGCTGCCAAGAAAAAGAAGGCTCTCATACTGTGCCCTTTCTTCATTGATAAAGCTCACTCTTCTTCATTAGTTGCCATACAAAAACTGGATTCTTTTTATTTGGGAAAATGTTCCTTAAGAAAGCAAAAATCATAATGTAGGAGCTGAAATGCTTGAAACCTTGATGTATCCTAAAGCAGCAGTGAATGTTTTGTACATTTAACGTCCATGTTTTTTCCTCTACAATTTTTTGAGAAAGTGTTTGGGGTCTTTTTCATGCCTGCTTGAAGGAAGATATTAATTCAGCTTCTGGAATTGGACTTAGCTGCCAATGAGTGGTGATGTTTTTTCTGTCATGCCCCCCACCCCTCAACAGTGAGAGAGGTACAACTACTGGAGCCCTTTGCTCAGGCATGTAACCCCATTTAAGTCAATGGATCTACTTATGTAACAAACATTTTCATACGGGCTTAAAGGATTAGGCTCCGGAATTGTGTCTTTTCACATGCATTATCCAGGTTTTAAAATGTATTAGCTGCAATTCTAAGTCAAAAAAACATTGATATTTATAATGTAGTATTTCATAGGCTTAAATGTATTCATAATTTAACAGTGCAAATACTAATGTACATATTGTATAGTTAAAATTTTAAAATCTGAATATTTTTATATCCCTGAATTTGAAGAAGTTTGTTACAATATCAAACTAGATTTGTTAGGGGTTTAACAGCAGTGTTATGGATGAAATATTGCTTGTATTTTAGTCAGGGGGTTTAAGTTGAAAAATGTTCAGTGCAAAACAGCTTAATTTTGTCTACTAGGTATTAAAAGCTCTATATGCATGGTGGGGCTATGTAAATACTCTCTATGGCCCTCTTAATCTTGCAAGTATTATTTATGGGTCAAGCAAAATGTAAACTATATAAATGTAAAAACCACACAAGCTTGGAATATATCATTACAACTAGTATGCAACTCCTGTGGATGTGGATTTTTTTATTATTGTTCCCCCTCCTTCCCCCAAAATAATTTCCAAAGTTTGCTTACCTAAAGGAAGAGAGATACTGAGTGGTTCTAGAAGGCAAGCTGGCAAAAACTATTAAGTAGGAGATAATCACAGTAATTGCCTTGAACTCAGATATGGAACAGGAGCTGTTTTAAGTTACAGTAAAATTCTTCCATTTTAAATGAAGGGCAGGAATATCTTAACAGTGATATCCACTAATGAAGATAGTAAATGCTAAAGCCATTGGCTTTCTGACTACCTGAAGAATGGAAACTAATGAAATAATAGATGCTTCTTACCAAAAAAGCCGGTCAAATGGAACTAAGCTTGCCCCCTTCTTGATGACAGAGAAGTATGGAAACAAAAGCAGCTGTAAGTAAGGGAGGGAATGAATACAAGCACTGGTTTACACCAAAGAAAATTAAGCTATTGCTAAGGGTAATCAGACTAGCAGTAGCTTGTATTTTTCAGGGTAAAACAAGCAGCAGATGCTCCCAGAGGTTGTACTCACCACTCAAGTCACTTTCCTAGTACAGGTCTTGTGGAGGTGGAAGCTGAACAAAGCCATGCGTGGGCCGACGCACGCCTCGGGGGGTGCTTCCACCTGGCTGCGATGCTCCAACCATGATTAGGACCTTCCATTCTCACCTGCATTTCCAAAAATGGGAAACCAGGATCCTGAGAAACAAAATGCTGTGCTGTGTCCCATGTTGGACCAAGTAACTGTCTCATGAAGAAATGTCTCCACAGGTAGTTCTGATGCCACACCATCTCCTGAGATGCAGCAGATGTACTCTCCCAAACTGCAGTACCTTAAGGAATATTACTGTTCTCCTGGATTCTTAACTGCTTCTTAATACTTTCTTTTTTAAAAAAAAGTTTAAAAATTACTATAACAACTTCATTTTTTTTCAGCTTGACATAAACAATATCTTACTATTTTTGAAAACTTCTTATGAAAAATATTTCTAATTGATTCTTCCACTTTGAAGAGAATGGTATGGGACACAGTGTCTGGGACCAGCACAAGACTCAGATACCATCACAAAAGCTCTAAAATGTGGTTAGTGTTATTGGAAGTAGTATCTATATTTCTTGTGGAGTATATACCCTGGTAGGCACCTAAGCATGACACAGCTGCTTACTCACTACCCCCCAGTGGGTAGTAAGAAAAATAAGAAAACTCATCGGCTGATTTAGACCATTTAATACATAACAAACAAACAAGCAAAAAACCTCCAACAGAAAACCCTGAAGTGATACCAAAAAACCCACTAGCTCAGCACTAGCCAACAGCAGCAGCTCTGGCAAACTCCTTGCCCCATCCCTTGTTTTGTATGTCAAGCATGATGCCCTGTCACCCTTGGTCAGCTGTCCTGGCTGTGTTCCCTCCCAGCGTCTTGTGCACTCCCAGCCTCCTCAGTGGTGGGGTGGGCTGAAAGGCAGAAAAGGCCTTGACTCTGGGTAAGCTCTGTTCACCAATAGCTAAAACATCCCAGTGATATCATCATGCTTCCAGGAAAAACTTGAAGCACAGTACCACTGCACCAGCCACTCCGGGGAACATTTAACTCCATCCCAGTCACACCCAGTACAACCTTCATGACAGTGAAAAATACGAAGGCAAAACTATCTTCATCAATACTGAAAATCTTGCAGACAAGAGGAAGACAAGGACTTAGTCCTTCTCTGGTACCTGGCATTACCTCCTTTCATACAAATAGTGGTTTTGTTGCTGATTTTCTCCTTTACTGCTAACATTGTCACTCAAAGCTGCCAACTCACCCAAGTGAGGTTACAGAGGCAGACAGCACTGAATTTCCATACTCCTTCAATTTCCACCTTCTTTTTAATTTTTAAGGTTATCTGCAACATTAACAAGTGCTAGGAGTAATTTCTGTTTTCAGGAGCTATGGAGGTGACAAATTAAATTCCTCCATGACAGCATGTTTTCTTCCCCCAGTGCTCTTCCTACAGCTTTCCAGAACCCCATTGAGGTTGATCACTAGACCAAGGACAATTTTTTTTACATGAGGTGAAACTAGTCCAAGATACATACTTGTAAAGCAAGCAAGTTAAGGCTTGCCATAGTATATTTCACTTACAACAACTGAAAGCATACATCACAAAAGGTTAAATGCAGACATTCAACACAATACCAAGTATTAGACAGAAAATCAGTTACTTATCACTTAGAAATGTGAATTAAACCTTTCACAGAAATAGCACTTATAAAAAACACAAAAGACTCCTTAGTTCACAGGTAAAGTTTAATCAATTAAAAAAAAAAAAAAAAAAGATTAAACAAATGATTAGGCATAATGAATGGGGTTACCTCAGGCTGGCATCTGGTCACCAGCGGGAGTCCCCAGGGCTCAGTTTTAGGGCCAGTGCTCTTTAATGGAGACCAACAAGTCAAACGTACATTGAATGAGTTTGCTGATCATACTAAACTGAGAGGAGCTGTGAACTCCCTCAAGAGCAGGTAAGTCCTGCAGATAGATCTGAACACACTAACGAGCTGAGGGACAATGACCAGCTGCAATGAAGTTTAACAAAGGGCAAGTGCCAGATTCTCCACCTGGGACAGGACAGTCCTGATTATCCATAAATCCTGGGGAATGAGGAGTTGGACAGCAGCCCTGCAGAAAGAGATTTGGGAGTCCTGGTTGATGGTAAATTCTATGTGAATCAGCAGTGCCCTGGCAGCCAGGAGAGCCACTCCTGTCCTGGGGGGCATCAGACACAGCATTGCCAGTCGGACAAGGGAGGGGATTGTCCTGCTCTGCTACACTTGTCTACACTGGTGCCTCACCTCGAGTGCTGAGGGCACTTTTGGGTGCCATAATAAAAGGATATAAATCTATTTGTCTACTCAGAGTAGGGTGATCAAGGTGGTGAAAGGAGGAGCCTGGATGAGACTGAGCTGTGGCCTCTGCATTCTCCAGGTTCCTCCAGGTGGGCAGCAAAGGGGCAGGCAATGAATGCTCTCTGGTGACCAGTGAGAGGACTCAAGGAAATGGAATGAAGTTGCATCAGCGGAAGTTCAGATTGGACATGAGAGGGTGGTTAGTCACTGAAACAGGCTCCCCAAGGAAGTGGTACAGCCCCAAGCCTGCCTGAGTTCAAGGAGCACCTGGGCAGCGCTCCTAGGGGTTCAGTGAGGAGCAGGGAACTGGACTCAACCAACACTACAGGTCCCTCCCAACTTGAGATATTCTGTGATTCTATGACTCTAAACTTATGTCTTACTTTACAGAAAAGCACTTGAAAACTTGGATACTTTTATAATAGTAAACTTAATCAGGCTTCTAACAAAGGAAACTCCTAACAAACTGTACAGTAACAACAGAGTTTTTTAATAAAAAATATATTACACACAATTTTAATTTTCCCATTAGGATTTCTAACCCAAAGTAGAAACTCAGATGTAACATCCTGAAGGCTCTCAGTCCTGTAGGCAAGTAGTGAAGTCCTATAGTTAGGCTTCTGTATCAGAGAAGACTTTGATCTCAGTAAACCAGGTTGTTGCCAGAAGGGGCAGGTCAGGTCTCACTACTATGTCACAACAGCTTGCTTCTCTTCCCCTCTCTCCCTCCCCAAATTAGCATCCTGTAGGATCCATGAGCTGATTCCCACTCACTGTGCAGTGCAGCCCACACAATCCCAGGTGCTAACAAGGGAAGTTGCAAGTCATCTCCTTGGAGTAACTGAACTCTTAGAAAACAAGAAAAGACAACTGCAAAACCTCCCCCTACTGACATGAGAACTAACCAGGCATCTCAGGAATCTGATGCAATACATATTTAATATAGCATATCAAGATTTGCATGTGTAAGATGCCGTGATACATACAGTACCTTGAACATGCAAAATCAGTGCTACTTCCTTTGTGTTTCTGCACACCATTCTGATGAAATCTGAAAATAGTGAGTTTGGTTATTAGTCCTTTTACAGAGTGACTTTCACACGTTCTAAATACAAATTTATACAAAACAATCATGAGCTTAAATGTACCTCTTTGTGATTATGACTCAAATTATCCCTTTCCTAAAATGTTAATAAAAAACGAGTACCTTAATAATTGTAATTGTCAGGATTCCACTGAGTCCTAAATGTTTTTCACTGGGAACCTCTTGGCTTTCCTCAACCACTATTCCCAAACTGCAAGTTGTTTTATCAGGTCAAAAGTGGTGCCAGAAGCTAACCAGGTGTGTTAACCAGCTAACTAGAGTCACCCAGGTGTGAAATAGTGAATTTGAGGCCTTAGGGATAAACTTTGTATTACACATAATCCAAATCAACCTGGGTTTACTGGAGAGATGGTCCTGCTCACTTTCCTTGCCTATCCTCAACACCTCAATTCCCGCTCCTTCTTGAAGCTGGAAATAAAGATTACACACAGCCTCCTTATTGTTAAAACTGATGGATGAAAAGGCTTGAGAAGTTGTAAGTGGGGAGAGTGACAGAGTAGGAAAAGCAACTTTTCCCTGCTCAGTGGCTGCCTAAAGCTACGTTCTGTACAGTGTTGTCGAAAACAGAGAAAACAGTAATAAAAAATTGAATCCATCCTACATAATACTGCTTACTTGTAATGAGGCATGATACAGAAAACACCAAATTTTAAAAGGCATTTGCAGAACCTGCAATTGGGACAAAAATACAGCACTTCTTAAGTCAAGTAGTTAATTGCTCTGGCAGCCAGAGACTAGAGATAACCCCAGTGTAATTTTACAGAATTCACCTGAAGCTTTAAATTAAACCAGAATAAATAAATTTAAATCATAATTGTGACCAATTTTGCAAGTTTTCCCTTCCTATAGTATGCATGATAACAAGACATACTTGTGCATAACTTGAGGAATGAGAGTGGCTTCATTAAATTTTAATAAAAAATACAATGTTTCAAGTTACACTCATAAGCATCAAAACATACATGTACAGACATCAGACTGATTATTTTTTCCAAGGTAACTGTGTATGGTTTCAAAAACAGTTTGTTGCTTTACAGCATTTTTGAAAAGAACATACTTTCAAAGGAATATATGTCAACAAGAACAGGTAGGATGGATACAATCGTGGAGACACAGCGGACAAGGGAACAGCCACCTGAGCTACTACAAAGGAGTGCAGGCCTTGGGTTCAAACCTCGAAGGGCTCCTCTTTCCCCTCAAAAAGCAGATTTATGAACTATGGCAGACACAATGCAGAGGATCTAAAAGGATGTTTTTGTCCTTAGTATGAGCCCTCTTTGAAGGACTCTGATACATCTTGGTTGGCAGCATCGTACTGAGCAATGAAATGTTTGAGTTCTTCAATGCATCGCTCACCTATTTCATGCAAATTCTGCCTCAGGGCAAACTGAATGGACTTCTCTAATGATGGATCTTTATCAATTAGCATCTTCACTACCATGCCAAACGTTTCACAGTCTTGTCTGTAGACCTAGAAACAACACATTTTAGAAAATTATTAAATGCAAAACTCTTTACATTAGCACACCAACAGCCCTTACACTGAGTTAGATCCAAATGTAACAAAGGATATTAGATCTAACCTGAGTTTCAGCTGTAAAACTTACTGGCCATTTCCTCTCTTCTGACCTGTGCTAATAAAAATGTAACTAGCTCAGCACAATCTGGGTACCAAAAATAACTTTTATGGGATGAAAGAAAGAAATGAAGCTCCCCTTGCAGTAAAATTTAGTAAATAATGGTAGAGCAAAGTAGAAATATTAAACCAGATTTTCTTTTCATTTCAATAGATTTAAAATTAAACTATAAAATGTCTAGCAATCTCAATCTTCACACAAAGCACCAATAATTTAGTTTTAATATTTCCTAATATTTTAAATACAAGTTGTGCTTAAATATTTTCACCAAATTTTGTTTGTTTGTTGGATATCCATTTCTTGTAGAAGTCCTTAACAAAGATGACTTTAATTAGTTTGGATGCATTGGTGATTCAATCACTAAGGATTAAAGAAGTCGTGGCAGTCGTTTACTTGAACCCATCTGACCTCCTCCCACAAAGAATAAGGAGTTTGCAAGTCAGTCATGCACCACATTTGAGGTGAAGTAACATTTCATTATCACTCAACTGTTTTTCAGCAACAAACACATGACCATGCTCTTATGCTGTTTCCAAAGCAAATCAGTGACATTTAATTTTTTTTTCCAGATTCCAGCTAAGTTTATTTATCTAAACACCCAGCAAAAAAGGAACTTCTCAAAGTCTTTGAACTGCAGCTCATTTTCAAACCTCTCAGGCCAATTTCCATTTAGAAAATACACTAGCTTTTTGACTGAAGTAAAAACTACCTCCATACATCTTTTTTTTTTTGAGGAAAAAAAGCTAAAATGTTGATATTCTTCCAGGTATGATTATCTTTTGGTGTTGTCTGCTTGTCTTAGAACTTGTTTTTCATAGAGAAGTGCAACCCTTTCCTTTCACATTTATCTGTATTGTGGACAGAAATGATACAACCGTGTGTAAGCAATTACCCTTTACTAAAAATGAAAGAAAAGAACAAACAAAACACACCCATCCCTCCCCCAATGAAAACCCACCCTAAGAAGCCATTCATAAGAACCTGTTTGAGGTCAGCTCAAGCATCTTCATGTCAGAAAAACAGCAAAAAACCCCAACATTCTGTACAAAACTAAACTATTCTTAGAAACACAATGATTATCATGATACCTTTAATGAAAACAATTTTCAAATGCTTAATAGCATAGTCTAGGAAAACAGTTTAAGATCACACCCACTTTTCAAACACTGGTTGGGAAATAGAAGAACCTTTTGGAAGGAACTAATCTAAGTGGAGAGCAATAAGTCAAAAAGAAGAGTATAGCCCAAACCAAACTTGAGCTAAACATTTTTAAGTGTGGAAATGCACACGGCGTTTTTTTCAGAGAGGGGTTTGTTTTCTGCTTTGTAATTCTTTGGTAGTAAAATAACAGCCCAAAACCCAGACTCTCAGAGCTCAAGCTCCACAGCAAGTGAAACACGGTACTTGGTAAAAGAACTTTAAACAGAGAAAATCGGTGTTACTTTTTTCTTGCTTCCCAAAGAAAAAGCTCAGAAAGAGCTGCACGGGGAGGCACCCAAGGCTACAACTTTTCTCTATGCTTTGCATTTCATGGGTCTGCAAACTAATGGCAAATAGTGCTACCTGCTACTTCTACACACCACAAAGCAGTAACCCAGATGAAATTCTCTGACTGTTAGCATATGAATACTAGCTTGATCTAAGCACATTTTTCTTCCAAACTTTCACAAAAGAAGACTTGGAAAATAATCAAGAGAGCCCTCATCACTACTGAATCCTGAAGTCAGAATCTCTTTGCTGTCACAACAACATGGAAACTGAACACTTTCATCTGAGAGATGAATGTTTTCATACTTTGTGACAGAAGACTTTAAAAAAAAATAGGATTTACCTAAATTAGGGGAAGAGGGAAAAGGTGGAGTGGGAAGGCACTTTTAACAACAGAAAACAAAAAAGGAAACAGCTCAGCTCCTCTAATATTCATTGACCAATTTTCTCTCAACAAGCTTTCTGCTCCAGCTGCTAATTCTGATCCTCCTGGTGCAATCTGCCTCCTTCACAATTGTGCTGATAAATCTATTTGTATAGCTGCAATGTAAATTGCATCACTGAGGTGCTCCCTTTTAAAATTACTTCCCCCCCAGTTAATGTGATTCAGTGATTCAATTGCAAAAACAGATGCATCAGCACAACTGAAAGATCTGTGAGCCATGGTCTTAAAGTGAAAACTTCACAAACCAGTTTATATCTGAAATCAAGGCATAACTACCAACTTTCAGAGATATTTTACTATCCTTTACAGAAGGAAATGGATATTATCAATTACAAGAATATAAATACAGAATGTGTTAATTAATTACAGCTTAATGGTACAATCAATTATTTGAAAAATTTGTAAAAGCACCAAAAGCTCTTGAAAGAAGAGGAACAGTGGCATGACATTAATATCTATCTTTAGACAGAATAAAAGGTGACTATTTCTGAAAAATAAGATGAGAATGTGATGCTTAAGGAAGAAAGAAAACTGCAGAAAAGATTTCAACCATGCAAAAAGAGCTCTCTGTTGGAGAAAAATAATGGAAGAACTCGTGACCCAACAACATATGAAAATAACCCTATCTTTAAAATTCCAGCTGATACTGATTTTGAGCTCAGACCATGGAAAGCTCATCTGTAAACATCTGGAACTAAAACCTGAAAATGATTCCATGTGTGGAGAAAGACGAAATAACATTTTTAAAATGAAAAACAAGAAAGGGAATGATACCAATGACATGATTATTCTGTCTGACACATAAATCAGATAATCCTGAAAAAAACAGCTAGAGCCACAGGACGATCATTTACCGAAGCCCTAGCATACATTCATTCTCTGACCTAAGCTACAGCATCAGCATAATGGAAAGAGTATGTAAAACTTTAGTAAGTAGATGAAGAAGAAGTAGAAACAGCTGTTCTACTTCCAAATATGTAAATACAATTTTATATACACACACTGTATATATCTATATATATGTGCACTCTTGCTTCTCCTACGCATTACAAGTATTTAAGCTGAATTCAAGTTCTTTGAAGTGCTTTCCAAAAACAGCACATCTGGCATCTGTGAGGTCATAGGATCATAAATATGCATACTTTTATGTTACTCTCATGGAATTTTAGAATGTTACATAAGGGCATAGAGGCTCTGGCTGAGATCAGCCCTTTGCCATGACATTCTCCGTGTAAGTACTTGATGCAAATACAAAGTTGTGATGCACCTGCAATATGTTAGTGAACATATCTCATTTATTTGAGAAAACTAAACCAAAATTTGCACTTAGAATGGTTTAAATATAGCTAAAAGACATTTACTTCCAGACCTAATTAGAGAAATGGAGATGTCAGTTGGCCAGGTTGGAGGCAATCAGGCCCTAGAACTCTCTGGGCAGAATGAAACTTTTGAGAACTCCCTCATCTACATCTGTACCAGGTTTTCACAGTGAACTTCAAAGTGCCATCAACAGTGTCTTGAATTAAAATGTATTACACTGACGTGGAAAAAATTATGGATACCACACACTTCTTCCAGCTCAGCTGTGGAACATTAACCTCTGAACAGGAAGAAAGAGAGGAGGAAGCAAGCACAAGGGGACTGCTCATGTCTTTGACTGCTATATCCCTTTTTCAATGATAATCTAAAAATGGTCTTGGCTTAAACTGAAGAAAAACACTGAATGGTTTTGCTGATGGGTGAAATTACATATAGCTAGGGAATATCTTGACAACATGCCTGCTACTCACTGAGGAAGTCCATATAATTTTCAGACTAGCAAAGCACCATGTTTTTCTTTAAAACTGTTCCTGAGCTGCAAATATAGTTTATGCAAAAGTGCTGTTGCACTATATAAACAGTAATGACAATGCAAACTAGAACTTAGGATGTCCTCCCCTGCAAATAATACAGGCTGCAGAAGAACCTTAAGAGCCATCTTGATCTCAAAATCTTGCATACCTGGCCAAAAACCAGCTTTATTTCAACAGTAAGAGCAAACAATGGTATTCAAAGGGGATGAGGCCAAACCTTATTTCAACCCATGCACCAAGTTTGCCCAGCTTAGCTTTACAGTCTGTACTAAGAAAGGTTTTTTTAACTTCTCAAGGTGACTCAGAACAGCTAAAATCACAGTACCTATTCTAAACAGGCTTTGAGGAAAAGGAAAATGAGAGAGTTCTCTGATAACTGGAATGACTCTCTGGAAGAGTGGTCCCATCAGGACACAAAAGTTAGCCTCTGTATCTCTCATGCCCACAGCTTGTAGAAAGTAGAACGGAGTAGCAAATGGGAGATTCAAATTTCTTGTGTCTCAGAAATGACTCAAATGAATCTCCACTTCTCATTTCTGGGAAAATTGTTCTAATGGATGCACTTTATTTTCTATGCAGATATTAAACCACTTTCCTCTCCAAATACTTTTTTGAATCAATATGACACTGGAACCTTTTTGAATGCTCTTGGCTTCACACACACACAGGAAAGCCTCTTCAATAGAATTAAACCAGAGACTTGCATATGCCAGGCTTGAGCAGCAATATGCAGGAGATGGGCAAACCCCAGTGCAGAAGGGGGTCTTCTGCTCACAAAGACAAGCAGGACCAGCAAACATGATAAAGACCACATCCATTATGATGACATGGTGATTTAGCAGGTGAAATTGATGTCCATGATTTAGTCTGTAATTTCCAACACCTTGCTCTTTTTCCTCACAACCTTTCCTGGATTTGAATGGTTTTAGCATTCCATAAATTTCAAGATTTACCTAACACTCTCTCGCCTCCACCAGAAAGAACTCCTTCAGAGCACCACGACACAAGTCAAAGACTCTCTGAGCAGCTCTGCACCATATGTACACAGCCCACCATCAGTGCCTGTGAGTCAGTACTCATCTTCAAGAGATGCCTGTTCTCAGCTCCTCATCCAAAGGCCAAAGACCCCCAAGGCTTAGTTAACACAGAGGAAGGAGCTAGGGTTGTGCCTCAGAAACCATGTTAAATAGCCTGCAACCTTTAGATACTAACTCACTTTGAGAAGACCCAACATGCCCAGCAATCGCAATTCTGCATCTGTGATTCACCCAAGTACTCATTTAACGTATTATCTTTCAGAAGACAGAAGCTTTTCAGTTACTAAGAGCGTATTTCCCACATGCATCAAATACTCCATGCAAGGAAGAAAGAAGAAACATGCTCACTGGTAGTTGCTTGATTTCTCACTGGAGGCAGAGCATCAACATGCAGAGCACAAGTACAACACCAGTTTGAAAGCCATACCATATCCATTCCAGACACTCCATCAACAAGCTGCTGCAAATTTCCCACACTTCAATAATGCCCCAAGGCCCCCCTACACCAGACAGAGATAACAGCTTTTGTTCCCTCACCTAAACTATGATAGCTGGTTTGGTATAGCCCTCTGGTGGTATAAACCAGCTTCTTACTTCCTTTCTGAGCAGACCTAAAATAAGTCTGACAAACCATTCTTCTATTAACCAAGCCACATCTATGCCAGGTTTTCCCAGCATGGGTGAGACAGACTATGAGGTATAATTTTTTTTCTATTTCTCACTAAAAACAATACCTTTTTTTTTTTTTTTTTTTTTTTTGGTATTGTAGACCTAACTAAGCTGATTGCATATTCAGTCAAATTTGCATTTTAATTGTGCATGTAAGCTTAAGCAAATTGGGAAACTACTAAACATTGAATTGCCACTATCACATCTTTTTCTTTGTCAATGGCATATTTTAAAAGGAATTATTATCTGTCCCCTTATCTCTTATTTTTAATTTCTTTATATGTTATCTTGGATTTTTTTTTTTCAACCATGTAAATTAGATTTCATTAACTTACCTAAAATTTACTCTTCCAAACTATAACAAGTTAATCCTCTACTAAAAGAGTACACAGAAATTTTCATCATTGCAGTGGCAATGTAATTGTAGTGTTATGTTTATGAGTACAAAATGTAAATTTATAGCTCCACAGCGCAAAAAATGCTCAGAACTGTCATTAAACCACTTGCAGACAATTTTCATGATCAAGACATTTTAAACTGATTTTCAACTAAGATGAACTATTTTTTTATGATTACAAAAAGCTAAATTAACATAGGACAAATTCAATGCTTGGTTACAATAGTATGCAGTTTACAATGGCATAAAATTTTTAATTATAAAATATCAACAAGTGTACTCTATTCCTTTCTTAAAAACACACTAAGTTTTGCCCTGTATCTATGTAACATTTTCTGCACCCATTAATCAATATCAATTAGATACTTATTGAAATGCAAATTGGGAGAAACAAGTTATTTAATCTATTATGTAATAATGAACAATTTAATGTTAATTTGCTTCTTACTGAAGCTAGACAAAATATTAAAGTTATTTGCACTTAAATGCAATTCTGCCTCCCTTTCCAATGAAACTTTCAAGCTCCTTTTCAGGAACTTCAATAGATTTAATCAACTTTCAGAATGAAAGCCCACCATTTTTGGCATCTAAATATCTGACTGAAAAGTCTTCCTTGTGCGGAAGAGATATTGATAGAGCCCTCACTTTAAAAGAGATAGGAATTCATGTTTGAACTCCATTTTGTCCTCAAGGACCAGTATGGCCACATGTGGGGGCAGCAGGTGAGCTAAGCACAGCAGGGGCAGGTGCTGGGAGGCACAGTTTCTGTTCAGCTAGTTTACAGTACCTTGCTTCTGGGTCACAGCATCATTCATCCCTTTGACTAAACTAATCTGATAGAGGACATGCAGTCTAAAACGATGCCACCACAAGGCTTCCCCCCACGTCATTTAAAAGTAGAATTCTAGTGTGAAAAGAGATGAAAAGTGCTGTGTAAAACTGAGGGGTGGGTGAGTGGGTGTGTCAACAGTGACCAACTCTGCTGAGTTTACATTTTTAAGGCTGAAAAGTCTGAAGAGTTGGGTCCTGAGACACAACCCTGGTCTTTTACACACGCTGGGCAGAAAATGCGGGCAGAATTATTTCCCTATGTGAATCCATCACCTCTAGTTTAAACTCAAGACTTCACCTAGATTTCGCATTGCTTCATACCACGCCCCTCTTGACACCCGCACAACTACAGCGGGGCCGCGGGGCCTGCGTGAGGTGGAGCCCACCACTGCTGAGGAAAGCCCGTGCCCGGATCCAGCATTCCATAGCTGCCCGCCCCAGCACCTCTGCCCGTGGCTCTGCTGTGCAGGGCTCAGCCCCTGGGCAGCAATCAGCCCTCCAATCACCTCTGCAGAGAGCCTGCACACCGCCTCGAGCCCCTTCTCCTTCCCTCCACCACCCAAACGAAACACATTTCTGCGCGTTCACTCGGTGCTTATAGAGCGATCTAAAAATGAACATACAGCTTTGGTATGACACTGATGAGGAGACCTAAAGAATAATATAATTAAAAAGCAATTAAAATCTGGAGTCAACAAGTGCAGTACCTGTTTACAGCTGTGGTTACCCAAGGACAGATCTGTAGAGCAAGGCTGTATAATTCAGAGCAACCATATCAAAAGCTGGCACTATTTAGAAAACAGAGTTTTTATTTATGAAAACTTCCAAATAGTTACTCAATGCTTTAAAACTACTACACGCAAGTTTTCAACAAGAAGCTAGAATGTATTTTAAATATTTTGCTAGGAAATCCGTGTGTTTACTATTTTTTTAATACTATTGTGGAGGACTTAAATGTTAAGATTAATAAGAACTAGTACATAACAAATGTACATGATGATACACTTCATTTAATGTTACATTTTGGCAAGAACAAGTTATTATTATTCCTTCAAGAAATGTCTTGCTTAGTCAAGCAGAAGTAGCTCCCATGTGGGAGAGCAAGGACTATTATGTTACATAGTTTTACTGGAGATAATTCTTTACTAAACCAATCAGACCACATAATAACAGCATTTTAACACCAACTACAGGCCCTTGGAGACCTGTTTGTGTGTGGCCTAGATTTCATAGGCTTCTTTACAACAGATGTGTTGGATGAGGGTAAAGTTACTTCATATATTAACTTGTGTGTTCCTTAGGTAAAACAGCAGTACGAGTTTGAATTCTGCCTCTTACATATCCTTCTTATAGAAAGCATGTGCCTGGTGCAAGGAGATGATAAATATGAAATAAAAAACCCCACTGCAATTACAATTCATCAGTTTCTAAATCTCTCTGGAAGTACTGATGATCTCTTGAAGATATGGCAATGACATCTTTTCAGCTCATGTATAAGAATACCCAGCTGTACGTTTAGGAATGACACGGTACAAACAACTGTGCGGCCAAGTGCAAAAGTTGTACAAGGGCTATTTATGTATTTAATAATACATAAATAGAATACATATATAATACATTTCTCTTTCTTCTATAATAATATGCAAACATAGAAACTGTATTTTTGTAGAAGCATAAATGAAAACAGAATCATAAAAACCTCTCTACCAGGTGCTAGAAAACTCCCTTTAGTTGAAATACACCAGTTCAGGATTAAACAGGAAATAATCAGCTTTATGCCAAAGGAAGGGCCTCACCCTACAACTTTTTATTTATAAAATACTGAATTGATGGAAAGCCACTTCCTAAATCTGATCCACAGTAAAGTTATTGCTCCATCCAAAACAGGAAGGGTGAAGTTTATCTACACAAAACTCTATGTTAATTGTCTTGTTAAAAATGCTTTAAATAATTTTCAGTTATGGCCACAACCATAAAGGAAAGCGATATTCATTTAAGCTCAGCAGAATGGGCTGCATATTAAGAGCAACAATAAAATGACAAACCAATCTTTCTTGTCATAAAACCAGACAAATATTTTGTATGAAATGTACAGTAGATCAAAATCCACAGACTGTGTTGAAGTCAAGATCAAAAACAACGCATTTGATTTAACCCAAAACTGACTTGTGATGACTTAGTTTTCCCTCAAAAAAAGTCTCCCACTTTCAGTTTCAACAAATATCCTCAGCTACAACTATTCTCAGATTCAACAACATTCTGCATTAAGTGGGTTCATTTTTGTTAATGGGCAAGACAGCATTTTATCCTGAGGTGTGGATTACCTGTATTTTCTCCTACAGCACAATGAAAATAAGCAGGAATACGAAAAAAACCACCCCTCCCCCTTTGTTTCCAATTAAGAACAACTCTGAGCAGATTAACAATTAACTGGTAGCAGCATTGCTAATACAAATTCAAAGCTGGTGGATCTATGAGTTTAAGAACCAGTCCTCACAAGAGAAGATTTCCTCCCCATCACTATACAAAGAACAATTTTTTTTTTTTTCTTTAATGGTTAAAAATATACTAAAGCAAGTTTGAAATTACATGCCAAACAGTTAGATTTTTTCACCATATATGCAGCATAAAGAAAATACACAAAAAAAGTAAACTACTGTATGTAATGGACAGCTTTTCAGAAAAGAAAAGCAACAGCTGCAAGAAGAAAAACAATTACTTCAATCACCAACATTTTATGGCTTAGTTTATGTTAAACCTTACTGCTTCTGAAGGTTTAGAATTACTTCACACATTATATTAGCCTCACAAATCAGTTTTATTAGTGCTTCAATAATGAATCAAATTTTTTTCAAGTGTAAGTCACTGTCCTGCCTTTACCCTTGAAACAGTCACTCATCATTTCCTTTAAGTACTCATTTCAAATCTGAAACCAAACAAATGACAATGTAAATTATTTTGGAAGACTTCTCTAATCTTTCCTTAGCTTGTGGATAGGTATCTTTTTCCACATGCAGCTGTGAGGGCTGAAAATGCTATTCCCCCTTCCCAGCTGTCAGCATCCCTATGTCAGAAACCATCGCTCCACTTGTTTGTGTGAGACAGTAATATACAGGACTACTCCTAAAATGAATTCTTAGGCACAACCAGTCTCATTAGGTCACATGCTAGGACATCAGTTGGGCTGCAGGGAGGAACCACCTATCCTGGGTGAGAAAGTGATGAGCAGCTATGGATGATGTCTAAAGAGGATGTTTATCTACAGCTTTACACTAATGTGTCCACATTGAGCTCATCTGGAAACACTCACAGAACTTCCACCTAACCCAGACAAAGAACACAGGATCTGTGTTTAGATGTTTGTGTATCTTAGTATGTAACTTCAGTCAAATACAAAATATATACAGAAACAAAACATAAAGCACTGCTGGGCTTGGAGCAGGTCAGAGAACCTGTATGATGAAGCCTCATTTTTCACTGCAAATAGGTTCATTCCTTCTGTGTTTCTAGCATTCAACACACAAACTATCTCTCCTTCTAAATCTGTTCCCACAATTCTCAAGTTATTTCCACATCAATTTGGATGCAGAAATCTGATCCAAAAATCGGTAAAAACAGAAAGCATGTCCCTCCCTAAAGAAAGCCACAAAGAGTAGAGATTGTCTTTTATGGTTAGTAAATCACATGTCTTAGGGCAGCGATTACCAACTGTGGTTCCAAGGGAATGTGGTACAAGTTCTACATTTACTGAGTGGATGTACCACAGACTGTACCCCCATGGTACTTGGAATTAATTGTTTGATAAGTTTGGGTTATAGTCGTAAGTAATACTGAAGAATCACAGCGATTAGCTGGTCCAAAAGAGCTTGGAAATCACTGGTCTTTTTCATTTGGAAAAACAAGCCCATTTTGTACTTAAAAACATCTTCTAAGAACACTGGCTTTCTACAGTCTCTTTTCTTAATGAAACAGATACACAAGGCTGCAGAATTTCAGCACAAGAACTGTTACCTATCAAACTCATCAAAGGAATGTCTGCCCTATTCAATCCAGTGTCCCTGAACATTTTCCAGAAGTTGCCTGATGAGGTGGGTGAATTGACAGAGGACAGATTGGGAGCAAACTTGGCAAGATATGTGAACACACTCATGACTTTTTGAAGTGTTTGCTTGTCTTCAGATTCTGGCATACACTGAAAAGCTTTGATTCTTTTCGAGTCTGGCTTCAGTCTTTCCTTATAAAAAGAGAGAAGAAACTGGGATCATCAAATACTGTTCTGTGCTGGGGTTTCTTTTTGAGAGCTTTAGCTCTGTATTCTTCCGACAGCTTAGAGCAGCTTTCTGTGATCCCTGACATCTACAAATTTTGGTAGCAGCATGATGCAAGTCAAAAAGTAACAGAGATATTTCCAGTACTCAAGAGATAGAACTCAGAATCATTAAGGTTGACCTTTAAGACCTTTAAGATTGAGTCCAGCTGTAAACATAACACTGCCAAGTGCACCACTAAACTTTGCTCCTAAGTGCTATATCTACTCATCTTTCAAATACCACCATGGATAGTGATTCCACCACACTACTGGGCACCCTGTTCCAATGTTTGACAACTGTTTCGGTGAATTTTTCCTAATATCCAATTCAAACCTCCTCTGGTGCAACTTGGGGCCATTTCCTCTTCTGCCACTTGCTACCTGTGAGAAGATACTGACTCCCACATGGCTACAACCTCCTTTCAGGAAGTTGAAGAGAGTGGTAAGGTCCCCCCTGAGCCTCCTTTTCTCCAGGATAAACACACCCAGCACCTGCAGCTGCTCCTCATAAAAACTGAGTTTCAGCCCCTTCACCAGCTCTGCTGCCCTTCTCCAGACAAGTTCCAGCACCTAAGTGTCCTTCTTGTAGTGGGGGGCCCAGAACTGGACACAGGATTCACTGCCCTGGTCCTGCTAGACACTCTAATGCTGACACAAGGATACAAGCAGTCCAGACTCAGTCTTCTTGGATTTACTTGATGAAATAACCTATTTACTCCAACTATAAACAGAAACGCTGATTATGGTACCAGTGCTTGTTTACTAGTAACAACAGTAAAGCATCATGTAAATTAACATGTCAATGAAAAAAAATAGCTAGAACAAACTAGCAGCTGCCCTCAAACTATGTCAGCCTCCTGCAGGTTACAGATTTGTTGAGTATCACCAGCAGCATTATAAATTATGGTCACTTCAGAGATGTTCTGCCTCTGGCCAATACTCCAATGTGTAAAACTTCACTTTGGTAAATCACACAGCCAACTGAAGGTATGGGGGAACTTGTCTAACTAAACCCTAACAAATTTACTAACAAATTTAACTAACAAATTTCAAATTACCACTGCCATGTTTGACGATTTGAAGGGATCCCCAAACAATTAGAAAATGTATCAAAAATCTGCAAATATACTTACTTTGCCATTTTAACCTTACCTTTAGACAGACATAGGATATAGTGTGAATAGTCTGAAATAACTCCCTTTACAGTGACACCAAAGTAAGTAATTTCAAGTCGAACAGCTAAAACTGGGGGGAAAGAGTAAGGTAATAAGGAGGTAATACAAAAGAAGATCTAATCTAGATAGTGAAACTTGAAACCACTGAACTACAACTGAAAATATTTACTGAATAAAATGTACTGTTACAACATAAACTTTTTATGCTTAATCTCTAAACAGAATAATAGCTGCTGCTGATAAAGTCTACTGATGCTGGATTGATACAGTGTGTTTTGGATGAGAACAGCATGGAAAGAGAGCAGTGAAGTCTCCTTTGATAAGCAGAACTAAAGAGTTTATTGCCTAAGATAAAGACAGGTTGCTAAAGGTCAAACACTTTAATGCAATAGCCAAAAGAAACAGTACCATACCGTTTACCTTTTAACCTTACTTCATACAAAATTACCACATGTTCTCAAAGATACAGAATATACAGAGGTTATTCATATATACATATCCTGAAAAATAAGGCATTCCTTCCTTCACACAGCTTTCCAGAACTTAAAAAAAAAAACAAAACAAAAAAAACCAACCAAACAAAAAAAGCCAACAAAAACCACAAAAAACCCCAACAAAACACAAACATCATCCCCCAGTAACACCAACAAACCCCCACAAACAACTAAAAAATCCCCAACTAAACACAAACAAACAAAGAAAAAAATAACAAGACCAAAAAACATGAACAGCCCATGCTAATAAAGACTGAACTATCCTGTCTGGAATCAGAATTAAATTAGGAAAAAAATATTTAATTATTTAGAACAGGCAAGCCAAATTAAATAAAAAACAACAATTAAAATGAATGACATTTTCTTATTTAAATTAGAAAGTCCGGTGGGCTTGTTGTTCCTTAAAATCACATAAGGGTATAAACATAGCATACTTTCTATTTTTAAATCAGCTGGTAAGGAATTTTGCTATTTCAAGGATAAGTGTACACAAAGAATTGATTTACATACTAAACAAAGAATTATTTAATTTGTTTATGTATTTAAGAGTTCCATAGATTGTGTAAAATAGTAACAGCAATTGTTCAAGGGGAATAAAAAGTTGCCTTCTCTAGGGTAAGTCAGCAGCTTATGAAGAAAACACGACTAACAGCTTCCATTTGTTGGCTGCAATGCACCTAAACCAGATTTTAGAACTACTCTTTAGTTCTAACAAATCAATTTACTCTTTTTATATTACTTTAACTTAGTATTAATCTTTTTCACTTATTTACCTCTTTTCATTTTCTCCTTAGTTCATCAATGCCTAGCAAGCTGCACCGTGGACAAAGCCAAATCACTCCTGCTCCAAAGACCCTGCAGATAGCCAATAAATACCTAACAAAGGAAGCACTACTATGTCTGACTACCTTCACTTCTCCCATATTTGATTTGAGTCCTCCCTGTCTGCTTAGCAAGTATTTACTCAAGTTCTCATAAATCTCTAGCACCCCAAAAAATCAAAAATTTATTGAAAAATATTTTAAGTCAATTGCATTATGCGAACATCTTTGTATCACCTCGTGACAGAGATGCAATTACATTTCCCGCATTTCTACCAAACAGGAAAACAGAAACAAAAGGTACGTTCCATAACTGCATGGAAACATTATCTAAAGAATGGAAACACTGCCCACAGTATGTATTATGTACATATGCACACATGTTCTTTCAGAGCTGTAATGTAATATGTAATACAGCAGCTTTGAGGAATACAGTAAAAAACTATTGTTTACTACTGCTGAGTGATACATAGTGAAATAGAGTGCAAACATACCAATGGAAATTTCTATCCTTACAGCCATAAAAACCAGACAGTGAGCACTCATACTCAGGTAACATGCTAAATGTCCTTGCCTCTTTTAAAATCTTAGTCGATCCATAAAAGGCAAGATCAAGCTCAGCACTTTATCCCCAACAGATCTCTGCATATCTCAATATAACTCCTCAGCAATATGCACATATGTTTTGTTAGGAATACTTAGAACAACCTTTACAGTAGAGGAGATACTTTTCTTTGGGATCATTGCTCTGGCTGCTTACTGTGACACGAGCAATGCCTACACACATCAAAAAGCTTCAGAGCCAGCCCAATATAATGATAGATGCTTTTCTGGGTAGCAAAAAGTCCATCCTGCTTAAAGTAGAAAGGAACACTCCTAAAGTACAGCAGTTTTTAGTAACTTATCTGGGTCATGAGACTCTCGCTTATCTCTGCTTCTGATTTTAGCAAAAACATAGCTGCAAGAAATCTCCTCCCATATCAGCATAAGAAAAAGGAAAATTGTAAATTGTCAGGACATTTTTGAGTTATGGCTAGACCTACACTTAGGTAAGCAGATGAATAATTGCATTAAAAACTCATTTTTTATATTAAGTTACATTACATTTACATCCTAGTTGATGACAAATACAATAAACTGAACCAAAAGACAACACAACAACGGCAGTGAATGGCATGTTCATCAAATTTTTTAGTAAGTAATTTCAGGTAGTTGATGCAGGAACGTTGCATTTCCTTCCTTACAATTTTAGTTTCCTGCAGATGCCTCAAGGGCATCCAGAGAGGAAGACACCAAGCTGGAAGCACCTGACTGCTCCCCACTTGTTTCTGGCACCAGAAATAGCAGCAGGTTTTCTTGCATGATGTAGCGTCTCCACCCTCCAGCCAGGGAGAAACTCCACTGCATTTGCCCATGGGCTTTAGAGCTTCTGTGGAATTAATTCCCATCTCCACCCATGTTCCCCATCTCATTCCTTCCCCCACCCTCTTGGCTGCAGTTCCTGATCTTGGCAAAAATCTTTTTTTTTTTTTTCAACTGCAAGTCCAGTCCCACCCTTGTTCATTTGCCTCCCACACTCAGTTGCTAACTCTACCTCTCCTGTCACCATAAAATCCTTTCATCTCTTCCACATATCCTCCACCCTCCAATTCCAAGGTCACCTCATTCCTCAGCTAGAAATAGTTCCAAGAATTTAGGGGCCAGCTTGTTTCACAATAAATCAAAGACTGGCTCCAACAGGCCAGGTGAAAGGGGCTGTTCTGAGGCACCAGTGCTTCCAAGTGAGTTAATCCTCAAAAATATGTAGAACTAATCCTGTGAATGTTAGAAGATGGTGAGGCATCTTAAAGGAAGATATGACAGTTCTGGTTATGGCAACTTTAGAAACTGAACAAAAACTTTCTGAAGTTTTATCTTCCCTATGACAAGAATAAACAGTTAGTGTGCAAATACCACCAAAGTCTACAGCTTTCTATAGACTTCTCTGCCTGATGATTAGATAACTGTGTAAAGCAGTACTTCCAGGATACTCAGTGTTCAGAGACAGCAGTGGCTCGACACACAACATAGGGTGGCTACTTCCTTGTAGCAGGCAGGCACTTGTAAGGAAGTACACTGTGCTTAAGAGAGCTAGTTAAGTAAGGGTCTGCAAATTTTTCTTTCTTTTCCTTGATCCGATTCGTGGTCAGGCCCCAAAGACTACTCTGCCATCACAGGGGACTGTACAATACAGGATTAAAATTCCTCAAACTATGGTTGCCACCAAACTCCTTGTAACGTGCAGCTGAAGTCTGTAGTGCTACAGGTTGGTTTTGACTGCAGCACTTGCTTAAGGGGACTTCTTGATGTATAATGGGATGCAATCATAATATAGTCTCCACTGGAACTCATACAGTTTCTGTTACTGCTTATTTTCATAAAACTTGTAACAACTAATCATCTTGGTTTATGCCTAAATGGAATTTAGTTGAAATCAGACAATAGAGTCAAAAGATACACAGCACAGATACTGAGATTGCACAAGATAGCTTCTCCAGGAAGTCAAGTGAAGAAGAAGCATAATAAAATGGGCAAATTTCCAACTGGAGATTATCACTTAAAAGCTTGCGTCAGCATATCATAATCTATTTATGATTTTGTGTTTAAAAATGCTTATGTGGATTTTTTTTTTTTAATTTAGGTAGCATCTAATAAAAAATTCAATATATAAATTATTTACAATACTAAGGTGGTGAACTGCTTGTGAGGTGTGCAATTGTGGTCAAGAAAGCACACACAGTACCCACATAAGTAGAACATTTCATGTTATAATGAAACCAAGTATTTAAGGTATCTGGAGTAAGGAGAAGGGGAAAGATTGCTAACAACAAAATTAAACCTCAGAGAAACAGTATCAAACCCATCTACTACAGGTTACTACTGTCATTCAGAGCAGTACTTGAAGTTCAATAGTTCAGAAAATTAATATATGAGCACTTCTTCTCAAGAAGCATGAGAAGATAAACAACCAAGAACAACCCATGACCCACTCAATTTTGTCAGTATTCACCTTCTGTGTTTTTTTCAAGTCAGGCTGACTTTTTAGCCTTTAGTTTAAACCTTTCCAAGTCAAAGCAGCAAGGTAAAACAGGCACACCATAAACTTTGTCCTGTGGGGAATCTTGGCCCTGGTTTTTCTGCCATTTTTTGTGAAGCATGCCATGTGATATCCACACAAGTGTATGTCCAGACAACCACTGAAGACTCAAAGTCACCACGCCAATGCAAATAAGAGTCAAACCAAACAGGAAAGTGATCTTTGGTGGGTCAGCAATAAATGGTGATATGCATTCGCCATTTATACCCCAAGATTCAAAACTAATGTTTTCACAAGCTTAAATTAAAGAGTCAGCACATGCATAAGCAACTTATACAACTATAGATTTCTCCCCGAGACAATTTAGGAAATTAAACTTTAGAAAAGTTCCCACTTCTGATGCCTTTTAGAACTTTAATATTACCCTGTATTTTAAAGGTCAGAGAAAATGAATAGGCATAATTTACCCATCTTTAAAACATACTGAGTTTAACCTACTCAGTGGAACATCTGCCAAAAGAAAGAAGGCTCGGTGAAACCCTGAGATACAACACATAAATTCAAGGACCAGGTGACAAACACAATTCATTACCAAAGTGTCTCTGGTCACAGATGATCCTATATTTATACACGAGTCAGTGTTGCATATAAATAAGATTACAAATGGATTAGCGGAATAAACTACAATCACCAGGAAAGCTGTCATCTACAAAACAAGCTTCTGTTGTATAAAGAACAGTCTGTAAGACACACAAAACCCCACAACACTGTAGAGTCACTCTTCAGCAGATTTTTCCCTACCTACAGGTTTCATGTGTGACACTCTTCTGTTGCTGTCTAATTCAATCTCCTAAAGCCTGAAAGTACTTGTCAGTGCAGGAGAAATGGAACCCAGCTTCCATGCCAAACATCAAGTCCTTCCTGTCACACCTACCCTCCTGCCACTTTCCATGGGTCTTTACATGTTTGCTCAGTTACCACCATCCCATCACGAAACTTTTCCTCATGATGCTGTCTTCTGTTTGCACTATATACTTACCTTGTTCTAAGTGCCACTTGGACTCCTGTACCCTTTCTTTCAGCAGATCAATGCTCAGACTGTATCAGGAGTACTGATAGAGATAATACATATCAGTGTTTGGGGGGGGGGGGGTGTAGAGATGCCAGACAGCAGTTCTTTGAGCTTAAGCTATTTCGGGGGGAATTTAAATTTCTGGATCTAATTCCTAGGTATACGGGACTGATTCTGTTCTTATTCTGCTTCAATCCAGGACGCAGCAAGTCTCCCTAATTACAATGCTGAAGAGACTGTAGGTTGTAAGAATAAAAATACTTAAAAACTTTAATCCTCAATGGATTGAGCCTACTAGGAGATAATTTCATTTTTAATCTGTAAAACAGTTCAAAAATAAAAAATACACTGCTAACCTACTTCTTAAATCCACCAATGCCCTTCTGTTAAAGCAAGAATAAGCTGGAGACCAAGGAGAGAAGGATCTATCCTCTCAAAACCTCCAAAACAAAACCAAAAACAAACCCCCCCCAAGAAACAAACCTAAGCAAACAATCAAAAAACCCAAACCCACAAAAACAATAACCCTCACTCCCACAGACACTACTGTCTTTATGAAGGCTCAGACAACTCGTTTCTGGTTATCCTTCATCATTCCCAGGACGTTTGCCAGTGTCAATTCTGCTTATCCTTCCAAGCATCTCAACTTTTGACAGCTTTTTCAGTAGGCAATTTCTCAAAATTAATTCCTAATTATATATCAAGGCCCACACATTTTTAGTGAGTTTCTTCTTTTCCTAACACCTTTTCCAATCCTGTTGACACTCATCATCTCTTGAAACTAATCTTTCTTCTTTCCAGCCCACTCACTATTATAGTTTCCACGTCTTTCATCCTGTTTTTGCTCTTTGGGTTTCTCACAGCAGAATCAGAAATTTTAAGTCAAACGATCACTACCATTTAATGAATATTTAATGAATAACTTCTTCGATTTTCACTTTATCTGACTAAGAAGTCAATCTTGTCTTTCAGATTTGAACAACCTTTTTTCACATTTCTTCTGGTGTCAACTAAGTCCAGCAATTCCATCAAGCACCTAATTACTAGCCCTCTCCCATTTAAGTCTTCCAGAGATCCGCCACCAAATTGTATCACCTGTAAACAATGCCCTTCAAAAATGTCTGTAAGCAAACACTCCTCTGAGATCTTGCAGCCTGCAGTGCTGTTTGATCACATGATGAAGTGCCACTACATCAAAAATTCTACATTTGTCAATGGGTTGAATAGCCAGCATTTGGCAATTTCAAAATAATGTGATAAGCACAGGCCTAAAACAGTTTACATGAAAAAACATAAGGCAAACATGATCTTCAGTGAATGGTAGTGAAATCTAAAGGTGAGTTGCATTTAATTCAAATCTCTCTAAGAAATACCCCAGTGTTACTGGAGAAATGCATACATTTAAGGTATTAAATTCTCTTAAAATTATTTCCCTGTGAGCACTGCATATTAAATAACACTCATTTTTATCAGCTTTCCAATGAAAAAAGCTGCTGGCAAAAATCTGAAATGTGGTAATATATTTCCTTATTAAAACATACCTTCAGGTGCTGAGTAAAATGAGTAGCACTGCTTCTGCATATGCAGCAGTTTGTAATTACGAACACAGCCGTGCACACCTAATAACCCCTTAATGTCCACAGAAAGGGAATAGAACACAGCTGAGCAAATGGAACATGCAGGATTACAACTTCTAAAGCACGGTGGCCCAAATACAAGAAAAGGAAAGTAGCTAAAGTTTTCACGTCCCTTTACAAGTATCCCACTTTAAATAAATGTATTTGTAAGGAGAATAAAAGATACAATGAAGAAACTTGCCAAAAGCTTTTATAGTCTCCGTCTTGTAGTTTCACAAACACGAAAACAGTAGTTTCTAACAAATAGGTCATATTTGCAAAATTGAAAGACCCAGCACAAAGAAAACCCAAAACAAACCACAAAAAAAACCCCACCAAACAAAAAAAAACCCCACAAAACTTAAGGCAAGCATGAAATATAGACATCAAATAAGCATTACAATGTGACTAATTTAATTTTGTAATGGTAAAAAGGAAGTCTAGAATAAATACTAAAAGACAGTAGAAAAATTAGCAGATCAGAAATAATATGAAAAAAAGAAAGTGTCCAAGAATATGTAGAAAGGAATACATTACTTCACTTTTATACATAAGGAGAGGGATACTGATACAAGGACAATAATAAACCACACAGGCAGATGATATAATTAAGTAAAAGAGTTATCACCAATTTTTCTGAGAAGCATAAGGCAAATAACAAAACCTGACACAAATGCTTTCCTGGTTAGGAAAAAATAAATTAACACACTTAATTACAACATACATTTAAGTAAAATAAACATAAGCTCAGAGGAGGCATGATGAATTCTACGCTACCAACCGAATTAGACTGATGATGATGAGTCCCTCGTTAAGGCCTTGTCACTGTGTATTAAGTACAGAAGGTCTGAAGGACAACAGCAAAGCTAAGAAGCAGTGAAAATCTACAGCTTTCCCATCTTTTACTCTCATCTGGCCTGTTACCCTTGCCTGGTCTGCTCCTGTCAGAAACAAAGCACGTCTGACCTCATCTACAATCAGAAATAATCCTTTAATGTGTTTTTAGCTACTGTTCCAGTTCCTTCAGCTTCACTTAACTCACCTACTTCTTAACTTATGTTTTAATTAGGGGATTTTTTTCTAACCTAGATAATTTTGCCTGAAATGAGCAACAGCACAAGCAGACCAGCAAGCTAATCGAAGGAAACAGTAACCAGTTTCCCTGGCTCAGCTGAAGTGAGCTTTTCCAAAGAAAAGGTACATCCAAAGGCCAGCTCCGACATCCTCCTTCATCCCCTCCTGGCTTCCCACTGCTCCCATTACTTAGTTCACTAAAACTGCTACAACTTAAGACACTTAATCTGTTACATCCAAGCCTTACAAAACTTTTCCAATGCATTTACCATGAGTTTATCCTTAGCCAAGATGAAGAAGCTGTTTCATGTTTACATCCTTCTTCATCTTTATACCACTGAAGAACTGTAAAATAGTTTTGCTTGAAGCAAAACAAAACTAGCAGAGGACACAGGAGAGGCTGGGGGCAGGGAGGAAGGCATCCAGTAAACTCCCAAACACTACACGAACTGGAGCTATTTTATTATGACAGAAATGCCTGTATAACTTCCTTCATGTTTCATTGATATTAAAACCAATTTTTTTTTTTTTTTTTTTAACAAAGTCCTTTCAATGCAAAGTATCACTTTGTGAGAGGTCAGTCTTCTCTCAGGGCAGCATCTCCAGAGAACAGAGTCCCATTAACAAGTGTTAGGTACACACAAAGATAGTTCAGCTATTGATATATGGATCTTACCAGAACAAGAACTATGACAAAGCAGGGGAAAAAGAAACTGTTCTTCTCAAACTACACACAGACTGTAACTACTAAAACCTGTTTTTCTTACTTAATTGCAACTTCTAGGTCAGAGATGTCAGTAACACACCCAAAAAAGGAGTTAGACTGCAGACCTGGAAACAGAATTTGGATGGCCTGAACCTAGCCACACCCTCAGTTTTCCTTCTTTTTATGCACCATAGCTATGAAGTTTCAAACACTTGCTTTAGAAAGATGTCTGATTTTCAGCATCTTCCAGCAAGAAGGCTGTCCCATTAGAGTAACAGTTCATTAATACTACTGAGGACTCTTAACATTAATTTAGAATGTCAATTAAAGAAGCAATTAAACTATGTTTAAGCATTTAAAAATATTGTTCTGCTGAACATTTAAAAACATTGGTGAACTGAAAGCATACAGCCAGCCAGTGATTTCATTAAGAATAAAAAAGCATTAATGAATGTATTAGTATTAATTCCTCTACTTACTTAATTCCTTAGATGCCAGAACTGTGGTACTAGTCAAACTGAGACAGCAACTCACAGGTTTGAAATTTTTTTGCCAGAATCAAGGAGGGTACTTGGTAAAATTGTAATTTGATAAAATTTGTCTTCAGAAAAGAATAGATTTTCAGAGGTAATATATGTCACTTGAATATGCAACATGTAAGAAATGTGGACACATAATTTAAAGAAATACCACTCATAATAATGGACTAATTAACACAGTGTTACAGTCTTGATGTCTAGACAAGATAAGACATTTCAAGAATCCCTGTTACCTGTGCTCATGAAGGAAGAACAAAGAAATAGCCTTTTGTGTAACACTGATGCTGAACAGCTCCAATTATGAATTTAACACCAGGGACATATTTGTCATCACTTCCAAAAAAAACCACCACACTTCAGCACATTACATGCTAAAAGCATAAGCTGATCCTTAACTATATAAAACCAGAGACGAAACAACTCCAAAATATTACCATAACACACAATGCATGTTACAAATGCAAAGATATTTAAAAAGTGCATTAACTGGTTACATTAGCAAACTATAGACATTCATTGATCCTGATATACAGATGCAAAATTCATCATGCTGTTTTCAAGTAACCAGGTAAATGTTTTAAGCATCTGTTAATGGGGTTCCACCTCACCATGCTCAGACAAATGCTCAGACAACACTTAACACTTTATTTCAAAACTGTAATAGCAAAGAAAAGAGGGAAATACATGTTCAAAGATCTAAGGATACACCTAACTTCAAAAAGAAAAAAAGCCCCAACCAAACAATCAAAAAACATCCCAACCCAGAAAGCTAATTATCTCAGTATCCTATTTTAAAAAAAAAAATCTCCAAAGCTTTTTATTATAGACAGAACATTAAAAAACAAATCATGGGATATATTAAAATACGAGACACACATTAATGCTGCAGAATTTCCACTCCATGCAGAAGCACAAAGATTGAAAACACTCTGCACCTGGATTGAACAGTTTCCACAGTACCTGCCATGCAAAAGTGCCAGGAAAAACCCTGTTCTTCCAATCATGAAGCATCAGAGCCAGAAGGTTCTAGGAAATGAACCCTTCCCTGAGAGCAGCAGAGCCCATTCCAGTGGAGCAGGACCCAAAAGCAGGGGACCACACCAAGGAGCTGGGATTCTGCAGGTCAAGAATGCAGAAAGAAAGCTGCCAAGAGAAGAAGTGAGTAGAAATCATGTCCGTGGTGGAAATTCCATGTTCTAGAATGCAATAGCAGCTGAGCTCAAGACAAAGAGCTCAAGACACTGGAAGAGGCTGCCCAGGGAAACAGCAGAGCCTTCATCATGGCAAATCCTCAGGGCTCAATTGGACAGAGCCCTGAATGACCTGATCTAAGGCCCTTTTCGAGGACATTGGCTTGGGTAAGTCCTATGCAGCCTAGGTGTTTCCACAATAATGTCACTATGCCTGTTGTTTCAAAGATGAGACCAGGATCTGCAGTCCCAATTCAGAAATGTTTTCAAGCATCTCAGCATCCACAACCATATCCTTCCTTTCCAAGTAACATTGGCACACTTCAAATGAAATATATATTTCAAAGTTTTTCTAGTTTGGGAGTGACACAGATAATTCTTGGCTCTGTTTAAACAATGTCTGGATTTTTCCAAGCCTATATCCATGAAGAGAACTTCTAGTTTCCTCTCTTTGTGTCAGCTTCAGTTAATATTTGCAAAGCAACTGCAGTCTCCTAAAAGATAGTCACTATATAGCAAACAGCAACTAGCCCTCGGTTTGACACATTTTGCTCTGTCATCATCAGCACTCAAAGAACTTAGTTTTTCTTCAAATGACATGATTTTACATGAATGTTTGCAGTAAGTCCCCCATCAAATAAATAATGTACGATTCTCTTGATGAGCCAGGGTGACCTTTTACAATCACACTTCATTTAAAAGTCTGAAATTGTGTTATTGTAGCTTAGAGAAAAGGCAGAGGCAACTTTCCAAAAGACTGATACGAGCGATACACAAGATACTGAGATGGACTAATTTAAAACAGAACACCTGTATGAATATTTCATTCAATTGCTCAAGGGATATTTTCACTTGTTTTTCTTAAGAGAAAAAACAGACTACATCACAAGGTGCCACCTCCCTCCTGCCCAGGGCATCAGACTGCCTGCTTCTCTGCTGCACAGCATTGGATTTGCCCGTCACGACACCACACGTGTTCTGCCAGTTTTTTGTCTCTGGATTTTCCTCAAATAGTACCATCCTTTGAAGTCAAAGTATACATTTGGAAAATTTTGCTCCTTTTCCAGGCTAGAGCTTTGGAGACAAATGGATATGGAGAGGGCAAAGGAAAGAAGGCTTTATCAGGAGTCTGGAACAGCCAAGAAATACTTGGTAATCAGGTTGAGAATAAATATGAGCTAAAAAGCAAACATCATTGGATCTGGTGCTCCAAGGGAAAGAAAAATTTAGGAGACAGAAGTAGAAGAGTTTCAATGGATCAAACCATTGAAACCTTCCTCAAACATTAGCTGGGCCCTCACCAATTCTTTAACACATAACCAGTGGCACATGTCCTGTCTGATTTCACTTCTTACTTACTTTAGATAACTTAATAGCTGTCCAGTGCACACTGAAAAACAACCTCTTGAAAACTTTCAGATGCTGAGAACTCAAAGTAAACACAACAGTGTGCAAATTTCTACAGACTGATTCCATACACAGTAGGAATATTCAGTGTTTTATTATGATGACTCATTACGATATTCATGATGATTATGAAAATCATCAGGTCTATCGCAACAACTTTTTAATAATCCAGAAAATTTAATTGTAGATCCAGAAGTTAATTTTATATATTTATGTGAAAAATATGTAGTTTAATTCCCAGTCTCAATTTTTAATGATTAAATAAAAATCTTGTCTAATTCTTAACAAATTCACAGTACCTGGTTTATAAGAAAATTAGGATCTTGTTCAGTTCAGTAAAACACTTCTAAGTTCATTCTAGAATCTTATTTAAATTCTGCAGGAGCTGACAGCTTCAATATTCAAATCAACAACAGGAGAAACTTGTTGTGCAAAACCCAAATCTAAGTTATTCCTCAGGCTTTTCTGAACTAAATTCCTAAAAGTATTCCATTTTATAGAATATAGTCTAGATTTCCCTAGAATTAAGTGCAATCTCTACCCAACATAATAGCATTACATCATATGGAGAACAATATTTGGGTGTTATGACCAAATTTTCATCCGATTTCACTATAATCCCGTCCTTAGGGCCTAGGGAAATTCAACCATGGATTCACCAACATGAGGATAACTATTCACAACAGCTATTTTAAAAAAACAAACTCCTTCTAGCCTGTGCATTTTTTTTTCAGTTTGTAATTTTTAAAAAGTCCCAAGTTTATGCATTTGGTCCTAGCTCCTTCAGGCCACTGGTGACCCTACGATCAGACACACAGGGATAAATCAAGCACATCATGGCTCTCACAGTTACAGCACACTCCGGTAAACTCCATTCCAGCAGGACCCTGCACACATGGAAAGCTGTGCCCACCAGGAACATGATTATGCAGAGTCAATATTAAGAGAAGGGGGAAAAAAAAAAAACCAAAACAAAAAACCACACACACAAAGAAACACAAAAAACCCCACCCAAACAAACAAAAACTCCAATTGAGTAGAAAGCTGGTTTTCAAATGTCAATAAAAAAAGGAACAGTGTTGCAGCTCAGGAAATGGCCTCACGGGCAACTGAACAAAGGTCACTAGAATTAAGAGTCACTCATTGTCTTAGCTTGCAAAAAAGCAGTTCTTGCATGTAAGTTGCAGAAAACTACCATTAATTTCCATGTGCAGATAAAAGCCATGGGCATTCAGAATTGAACAGTTGGAGATGTTACCACATCATCTTGAAAAATCAAATTACATTCATATTACACGCCAAGGAGGCGGAAAAAATAAATCAAGGTAATTTTAGCAGAGCAAACCATTACTGTATTAGCGACAAAATGCCAAGAAGACTCACCTGTTCAATCTCCTTTGTCTTGGCTGCAATTGCTTTTGAACGATCAAGAAACTGGCCGTCCTCGTATATTTCTGCACTCTCCATTAGATTTACTCCTGATTCCTCTGTTTGCTCGATGTATAACGGAGCTGAAGACCCAGCCTTGGAAAAAACCAACCAAACAATAAATTCAGCTTTCAGAGAAAAATAAAAGCTGGAGCGTGAGGAAAAAACTCAAACACAATCATCAGAAATACAAGTTTGCTCATCAAGACTATTATTGCTACAATTCTAACAGATACAGAAATACAGATTTTAAACATGTAGAAAACGTGACACGATAAAACACCCTGCAACACAGCCTTAACTGTGTAAAGACAATGATGTCAGATAACTTCTACCTGCCCATCCACTGAGAAGAAATTTTTGTATGTGGTATTTTTAACACCAGAAAGCAAGAAAAATCCACAATGAAGATGTGATTAGTCTTCTGGGAAAGGATAAAAGTAATAAAGTCAAAGGTACACAGGCACCACCAAACTAAAAATGCTGTCAGGGAGAACTCTTGAAGCACTCAGGTTCTATTATTAAAGGAACTGCAATAACTATCGTATAGCAAAAGCAAAGGTGAGTTGAAGATTGCTAGTAACATGAAAAATCAAACTGAAGCACAGGAATTGTATAAACTTTCCTCTAAAGCAGAGATTAAGACATTCCTCCTCCAAATAAAACAGATGCCAACTCCAAGGAGTTTATATAGAAAATGTAGTAATTTCGTTTTACAGCATTATTTAAATCCAGCATTATGGAACAAACTTATATATATATATATTTTTAAATTGGATTAGAAAATTGAAGTATATGAAAACTAGTATCTGTTTTTCAAAAATAGAGGTGAAGAATCTCAGACTTAACTAACATGAAAGGGAAAAGACAGATTAGACAGAAGAAGCAAGTAAAAAGCTTAAGTGGTCCTGTGAATATATGCTCAAACCTCAGCAGCAACACACACCACTAAGATTGAATCCCAAATTTTGCTATCTCAGTAAGGAACAAAGAGCCTGAGAGTGAGTGAAGGCTACTAAAAAAGCTCAGTGCAACACAGAGTTCAACTATTAAGCAGTATCTAAGACAAACAGGAAAAAGTTAAGAATTCTTGCAATTCATATATGACAGCCTTCACATCAAAATAAGAAGTCCCTTCTTCTAAGACTCAGAATGAGATGCGTCTACAGCCCCTTTTCTTAGTCAATAAATCATCTTAGGCTGTACCACAATCAACTACAATTGTTTCACTTTGATTCCATATGTTTCATCTTCCTGCCACTGCAACTTTCTCTGAGGCATTTAGGATGCCCTTTAACAACTCTCCTCCATGTGGCCCATGTTCTCTCCTCCCTGGCATTACCTTTCCCATTATCAAGAACCACAGTGATACCTCTCGGCTGAACCTCTCAGAAACGTCCATGCATTTGTTGTCCTTCACACAGTATTCATCCTTGGATCAACTGTTGCTTTTTCTTCACTCTTACACTTCCTCCCTTTTTTTCTTTTTTTAATTGCTTTTTCCAGTTTACGTATCTAACTAGATCTTCCTGACCACCACTGAGGAGCTGCTCATGCATTCACCCATTGCATCAATGGACAGGACTTGAAAAGTTCAGATAAATATGGATTCAGTGAGTTTACTTCTCTAATTTAGCCCTTAAATTCTACAAGTGGAAATGTGATGCTTCCCAAGATATTAATTTCCCCTAAAATTATTTACAAATAAATAAAAAAGTCAAATTCATTAACTGGAAAGGTAAAAACATGACTTTGTGAAGTAGATACTATTTTGCTTTTTTTTTAATAATGCCCCTAAAGTTGAAACAAAGTGAAAGAGAAAATTATCCCAGAATTAAACCAGATTATTTTAGATTACATAATAGTTGGGCTGTTTTAAATGACAAATACATTTTCCACTAACACAACAGAACCCAAAATAGACATCCTATCCAAGAGCAGCGTAACAAATGACTGAGAGAAGGGCTTCATCACGCTTCAATATAGCCAGGAGTAGAAGACAAGAAGAGATGAAAACAGAAGGGAATAAACTTGCAAATAATTAATGTTGATTAACAATGAAATAAGTATTCTGGGGAAAATAAAAAACATAACCTCTGCAGTAATAAGGTAAGCTTTAATATAATATAATGGAGGCCTGCTTTCTGAAAAAGAATACAGGACATGGTAGGCTGGCACAGCTTGAAACAGAACTCAACAAAGCAGAGTTTCTGTCCTGAAGTGTACATGTTTTACATGTGCACTCATGTTTTGACTTGGAAGTCCCCTGCTAAAATTAAGGAGTTCAGTAGGCATAGAGACCTACACTATTACAAGAGCTCCTTGGAGAATGCTTGGGAGAGCTGAACCATTATGGTGCCAGTTGTAGCTCAACATCGATTCGAATTATACTAACAAAATGTACTGTGGCTTTGTGCACTTTTTCAAAATAAATAAATCACAAGGTTTTAGTCTCCTTCTCATTCCCTTTCAACAAATATTTAATAGCATAGGCATAAAAATTCAGGATTAAGATACAAAATGTGCCTTTATGAGAAGTACAGAAAAACAAGAGCCTATTGTTGTAATAGTTTGAATTAAGTGGATTAATAATCCTATCTTACATCATACTCTGTTAATTCAGGTAAATTGCTTTCCTCGGCCTTCTCTGACTTTTCAGCTGCCCACTTGCTTGCAGCTTCTGTAAGTTCCTTTTCTGACAGTCTGTTGCTCTTCTCCAAGGCCTGTACAAAAACATTAAAATCAAGGTTTAACATGAAATACACTTACATGTATTCAAAAGTCTTCAAAGTTAAAATAAACGCTTATTCTGATCCCTAAAACATTTTAACATAGGAAAAAATAAAGTTGAAATTATTTCATTTGATGTTCAGCATCTTTAAAAAGAAAAGTTGGGGGGGACAGAGCAGATAATAAAGAAATAAGAGATGAGGAAAAAAGATAAATCAATTAAGGTCAGTGGACTCCTACAAAACCACTATACTTTCCAAATAAGGTCTATTAAATTCACAGGTCAGAGATAACAGAAAGAATTTTTGAGACCTGTTGGGCACTGAAGTCAGATACAAGAGTGAAGTGAACTAATAATTCAATGTGATTTCTCAGGCATAAAAAGTTGTAAAAAAAATTTAAATAAACTGTTAAATACTAGGTAGGGTATAAAACCTGAGCTAATCAGGGACAAAAAATATTTTCTACAAACTGAGCAATCAGAGCTGGCTCCATTAAAATCCATTCTTTTATATGTGGGGGAATGCTAATAATTTATAATGGAGTCAGTCATGACTATGTTCTTCTAAATCTACCTTTTCAAATGGAAATTCTCACATAAATAATGTCTAAAAATTGATTTCTCTGTAAGAATACTATTTGGCTTTTACTATCAGAGTAACAAACAATGACAAATATCAGTTTATGAATACCTAGCTTTACAAATCTTGTTACCACTATGTGGATATATTTAACTTAAATGTATAGAAGCACCCAAAGAATCTATATTACTCTGGCATTAAAAATTGCAACACTAAGATGGATATCTGAAAAAGAAATACAAAATTTTACTGCCTGAAAAATTTTACTGTCTGTAACAATTTCTACCCAATGCCTGTTCTAAATTAGCAAAGAGGTAGACAAAAAAAAAAAAAAAAAAAAGCAAACAAACAAAAACCCAAATGAAAGAAACCAACACTCCCCCTCTTACCACTCGTTCATTCTAAGTTACATAAATGGCCAGTACCAAAGCTCCTTTGTGTTCACATCTTTTGTGCTTACCTCAAGCAAAGTATTATCCAAATACCTCTGTACTGTAGTATGGCATAAATATGTAATTCACATAACCCTTTCAGGATTCTTGTCATAAAGACACCACCTTTATCTGAACCCAGAAAAGAAGCACAACACAGTGTTCCAATAGGAATCTCTGTTTTCTCTAACTGCAAATTACAGAATTACAACCAGTGAAGTCAGGAGGTGACAAAGTTCAACATGCAGGGATATGAAGAGGGCTCTTAAAAGAAAGGAGTAATGTAATTCATAGAAAATCTCACATGACCTGCTATATTTCTACAAGCCATGAAAGAAATTAACTAGTATCTATTGGATTACAGAAAAAAAAAATCAGTTTAATCTCACTAAATTTAATTCTATAGGTTGAATGTTGACAAATGCGTATTAAATCGTGAGTGAATTTTATGGAATAAAGTAATAATATTTGCAAAGATACACTTAAGCAGAAGGGAGAGAAGAGGAACATATTTCTCAGCTGAAAATAGCAGAACCTATTTAGGCTGCAAATTTGCAAGAAACAACCAGCCTAACAGATCTCATAAAAAAACTAAACTCCTTTCCCCCCAAAAAACCAGAGGTCTCTTTTTTTGGGTATTTTTTTAATCTCATCAATAACACATAAAAGCAAAAGCCTGTCACTTTGCTCAGCAGCTGTCCCTGTCTCACCCATGCTTTTGCTCTGTGTTGGATACAGCCTCCAAGGCTTACAGTCTATACAGTTAATAAAGAAAAACAATAGATTTCATGCCGTAGTCAAACAGGTGGCTAAGATCACGTAACATCAATACGTATTAATTCACATGCATGAATATGTAAAAAATAATTATAGATAAAAATACCTTTTTAGATTTGCAAATAGATACTGCAGTGAAAGGAGGTATTGCTATGGAAACATATACCTTTGTAAGAATTTCAAAGCTAAATTATAACTTAGAGCATTGAAAATAATCTCCTTTGATCACTAATACATAGCATATAACTAATTTCTCAAGCTTTGATAAATTGTAAGACTCTGGCTCTGGAGATGTTCATGTTTTGCCAAGACTACTTCTGTCACTACTTCTGAGTCAGTGAAGCACTTAGGTAACTCAACTGCTCAGTGCAATTCCAGTCATGAGGCTGATTCCAAAAGGCTCCACGGCACAGGGCAGTTACATTATAAGCAGATTTGGGGACTCAAGAGAAAAGTCAATAAACAGTCACGGAAGTATTTCCATTTCTGCAGCTGATGCATACCAAATAAATATTTATGCTGTCTGGGGAGGTGATGCCCACCAAAGTTTCATTTTGTGTAGCCTGTATCAAGTGGATATCCACGGCCAGCAGATACTTACAAACTGATGGCTAAAACCAATACAGCATAGATCAGACCTGACTGAAGAAGAAAGCAGAACACTTACAGAATACAGAGTTCAAGCTCACACTACATATTAACACAAGAGCAAGAGATTTTGCAATGCCTCCTTGCTCTCAACGGTGTGTATTAAGTAAGGATTTGATATTAAGCTGCAGTGTGCTGGGTCTATAAGAAAAATAGGTGAACTAATCATAAAGTATATTTTATGATCCAATTCAGCGTAACTTGTGCATAATAGCTTTTATCTTATTTTCCCTATTTACATCACTGAAAATACATCACTTGCCTCCCCCTTAAGGACAAAGGCAATCAGCTGGCACAGCAGCTCTAAGAGAGATGTGTAAGAGGTAAGTATTTAGAATGACATAACACAACCAAAGCCTGGGGTTTTTTTCTTCATTGAATAAAATGGCAGGTGTGTCTGTGTCAAAATGAGTGGTAATAGTAACATACTCACAACAACACAGAACTCCAAGACCAAGTCCTATTCCTATTGTAAGGGATAGGAAGTAATATAGTAAGGAATATGCACTTTAACAGGTGTATGCAGTATCTCCATTCAACTGAGGAAAAAATCCAACAATGAACAATCTAAAACCATGGTGTGAAGTACTCAAAAAGAAAATTCACCTTTGATGAAGGTACTGCTGTGGACCCTGAAGGTGATGCATCTCTTGATGTTTTCAGTGACTGAACTGTCCTCTCTTTACCTACATTTAAGAAAAAAATAAATGACTGAGAAATTAAAGATAGATATTGCCAATAACCTTACTGGCTTAGAAAATTTGCAGTGAAATTTTCTCACATCAGATATGAACCTTATCACCCTCAACAACTACCTGACAGGAAATTTTAGCAAGATGGGAGTTGGACTCCTCTCCCAGGCAACAACTGACAGTAGGAAATGGCCTCGAGCTATGCTGGACATCAGGAGTTGGGAAGGCCTGGGAAGGTTCAGGAAGAATCTTTTCACTGAAAGAGTGGTTAAGCTTGGGAACAGCTGCTCAGGGAGGTGGTGGAGGCAATATCCCCAGATGTGCTCAAGAAATGATAGGACATGGCATTTAGTGCCATGCTCTAGTTGACAGGGTGGTGTTTGGTCAAAGGTTGGACTTGATCTTGGAGGTCTTTTCCAACCTTAATGATTCTACGATTTTATAAAATCTATGTACTCCATCATCTGATAAATATTGGTAACACTTTTTTTTTTCTCTTCCAAAGGAGAGAAAAGATACAGCTGCGTCATTTCACACATTTAAGAAAACCCACTGTCCTTTTTTCCATCATTAACTGAAAGGGTGTATCAGTATGATTTTGCAAGATGATGTCATTTCACTTTTTAATATTGCTGCAATAATATAAACAGTTGAAATATTAGACACCAGTCAATCACTAAAGGTAACCAGGTAGTGTATGAACTAGTTTAGCAGGCCACAGCACGTTGAAAAGACCTGCCATGGGAAACAGTCCTGTTTTGTATCAGCCACAGAGCAGACACTTTCTGTAAGATCGCTGTCCTTCTTATAAAAGTGAAAACTGGCAAAATGTCAAATCAAATTCACAGTGCTAAACACAATCTGTGCATAGTCTTGCCACAGACCAGCTACAGGCAGTCCACAGCAACAGAACTGGTTGCAGTGTAATCTAGTAGTTTTCAAGTTGTGGTCCACAGATTACATCTAAGACATCTGCAAAAGGTAAGTAAAAAAGCAAACACGTTGTCAGTAGGGCTAAATTAACCAGACTAATCACACTCACTGGGAAACAGTTGACTGATCAGAAATAAGCCAAGGTAATGTAAACTTACGTTGGCTTCCATTAAATTTTTATAAATACAATTATTAAAGGGATTAATTTAAAAATCTGTCAAAGAGTTATGAAAATTGGGATAGAAGTTATTTTTGTGGAACTGTAAATGCGATTGTTCATTATGGCTTTACTTTAATGCGTCAAGGCACCAAAGCACAGAACAGCTCCCTTGTCACCACTAAGTAACACAAGTTTTGCTCCTGTGATACCTACTTTTCAGCCCCATAGAGGAGCCACCTCCTTTTAAATTCATGGACTACTCTAAGTCTGCCTCCTTTGTAAGACTGGATTCTTTAAAGATTATCTCAGCTGAATGGATTATATGTTTGCACCTGAAGAGATGAAATGAACTGATACAAATGGCAGAAAATTATTCAAAGTTATCAAAGTGAAAAAACACCATTTAATTAGAAGACATTATTAGGCCAATTTTTTCAGAATGTGTGTAGCTATTTTGAGCCCCACAGCCCTACCTGTAAAATTAAACATGACACTCTCCAAGCGCCAGTGTTTTCCTTCTTGCATTTCCTCAGCACACCACTCCACTGAGCCCTTACTGCCTGGGCCTGTGAGGGAATACCATCCTGCTTCTCTCTGTGCTCTCCCATCACAGATGAATGCTTGCCCTTGCCATTAGCCCTTTTCCTCCCTTTCCCAAGCTGCTTCATGTCCCCACAGTTATCTTTGTTTAAATTCTGTATTTATCCTAATGTATGAAGGGCGTAGAGCATAGGATGTTCCTTCTTCTGTGGAAGTTATATGGCCAAACCAATTCAGATAGCATGATTTTAAACAGCATTATAATATTTTAGAAAGATGCCATATTGCAAATTTCACATGAAATAGGATATACTTTGCATGTTGTAAATCCATTTAAATGTAATGCTGACATATATGAGATGTCCCACTTGGTGTTCCTTTTAAATATGCAATACACGAGCTTACCTAAGGCAAATCACATTCAAAAGTTATTCTAGAAGTATTGTTTAAACCACTTATACCTTGCAAATAGGTATTTTAACGCAGTCATCTAGAGGGACATTTTAGTAGACCTCCTTTCCAGGGAAAGGAATAAAGAAATAGTCCAGTGTACAACTCAGCTGGTCTCCTAAAACTTTCCTAAAGGTGATGGGGAAAGGTATTTAACCAGGCAAACGGGACAAAATATCAAAAACCATAGACCTAGATGTAAGTTCCTCTCTTGATCAGGATCTTTTCTGGTTTGTGAATGTATTTGCTTACACATCACTACCTCCACTATTGTCTGAATAATTCTAACAATACAGTATATACATATATGATCAAAGTCAGCTCAAAATTTAAAAGAAACCATGAAGCATTCCAAAATTTTGTATGGTTTCTCACAACATTGCTTTCCTGTCCCTAGTAATTACAAACTGCACACCTACAAGACTTCTAGAAAATTAGCTATCTTGTATTTTCTCGCTCTCCTACACTTAGAGGAATTTATGCTCACTAAGTATTGCTACAAAATGTTAAAAGCACTGTTATGCCCAAATCTCTACTCTGCAAGGAGTGAAATTATTCCTCAATACTTAAACAATGTTAACTAAACTACAAAGATCTTTTTTGACAAGAAGTGCCCCATAATGGTTCAGTGTCACTCTGGAAACACAATGTGCCTTCTCAGTGAGTTAAAAAAAAAAAAAAAAAAATTAAAAAGCTGCCAAAATGAACAGTAGGTTTGCATAGTTCACTAGAAAGCATTTGTAGAAAGGGAAATCAAATTGGATTAATTTACATACAGAGTGGCTAAGATTGCAGTATACTAAAAAAAGCATTTTCTTTTTTTTTCCCCAAAAATCATTTAATATGAAACCTCAAATATTTTCAAAACAGATGAATCATTAGACTTCTGGGAAACAGTAAGAGCCAAGCTTTTAAAAGTCAGAACAGACTAAACTGAGATATGCTTCATATATCTTTGAGGAGAGCAAGATCTGACAGATTTTGATCTTGAAATGTAATTGCTAAAAAACCATCAGTTTCAAAAGCTTAGTAAAATTTAGAGAAAATGCAACAAGTAGAAGAACACATTTTCATTTCTCCATTTTTTTAATCCCTGTTTTATTCTGGTTGCAGGAAGAATTGTCTTCATCTGCTGTAGATGAAACAAAGTTTCTTGTCAGGGAATCCAATGAAGCACATAAAGAAGTAATAGGAGCTGATGCTAAAAAGAACATAAAATACTAGAAAAAGCTGTGCAGCTGAAACTCCTACAGTCAGTCTAGACCTGAGACCAAAATAACACCTACAATCTCCCACATGAAATACATAAGGGAACAGAGAGTACAACGAAACAACCAGAGCAGACAGCACGCAGACAGTACAAAATGTCAGCTTTTCCCATTTTAAAAAGAGCAAGTAAGGAAAAAAGGCTTATACAGTGAGTTGCAGTTTCACCTCACTAACCAGTTCACATCATTAATCCAGCATTACCTTGCTGAGAAGAAGTATTTCTTTTATGTAAAGATGACATATTTCTGCTATGCTGGTGGAAAGGATAGGCTTTGCTTCTTTCAGGAGAGTAGCTCCTGCTGCTGACACTAGAGCCAGATCTGCTGTGCGGAGAGTCCCTCCGGCTCCCTGGCGACTCCCTGAAGAAAGGAGAGTCCCTCTTGTGAGGGGATCGATCTCTCACATAATGAGAGGAATAGAAACTTCTTCTTCTGAAGCCATCTCTGACGTCCCTTGGAAGACAACAAAAAGATACCAGTAGCTTGGTTATCCTTCCAATGTTTATGGAACAGAGCATATACAATGGCAACAGTTCATGCCTGGTAAATACAAACAGGTTCACTGTCATCTGCAGAACATATCCAAAATCTTTACTGTTTTAATTTAAGAGTGCTAGGCAAAGAATGAAAAACGAGTTAAAAAAGGGGGAAAAAAAAAAAAAAAAAGAAAAAGGTAATTTTTTCAGATTTCATTGAGGTAACTCATTGCTAGAAGCTAATTCTTTTCTGTTTCTTGATAATACAGTTAAAACGTAAGAAAATGACATTAACAAAATGAGAACTCTCACAATTTTTCTCAGATTCTGTACACTTACCCTGGAAATTAAGCCTTAATTTACAATAGCTAAAAATGTATACGTAAATATTGCTTACACTATTTGGCATTTTTCAGGTATGTTTTCCTCTTATTTTCAAGGGGCTATATTCCTCATTTGATTTCATATACCTTGCTACACAAAATATCACTGAGGGATTTCAGCTTATATCCAGCAAAGACAAAAAAGAAATCTACAGAATATCTATTCTCTTGCCTATGAATCCACCCAAGGACGTTCTGGAATGAAAATATGAAGACTTGTATCTCCTAAGTATGTTTCTCACAACACACATACATTAATTTTGAACTTTAATGTAAAATGTCACAAACCCTGATTTAAAACCATAATCTAATAAATACCAAAAATTTCTACTAAATTTAAATATTTACCACAGCATAAATGTGTTGGTTATTTGTTAATCATATTAATGTAGATATAAGTGCAAAGGTGAAAAAAAAAACCTAGTATCATTTCAAGCTTGTCCTAAAGAATCTCAGAGCTAAAAGACATACAAGCCAGCTGAATCTAGACTTGTCATTTTCCCTTGGTTGGAAGATGCATTGGTAAGAGTAGTAAGTACTCAGCTTCTTCACAGAAATCTCCAAGACTTCATAGCATTTCTACTAAATCAGAATGTATCTTCTCTCCTATTTCACATCAGAGTCCAGAATTTTAAAGAGGGGAATGTCTCACAAAAATCTGATGGTCTCAACTAGCCCAATGTAGCTATAGCTAATTTCATGTTGGTGGAGAAGAAGAAAAGATGTACAATTCCTACATGGCACAGGCCCATATTTGTGACAGAAAAAGGATTTCCATGTGCCCACGGTGCCTTCGGCTACAGAAGCTTCACAGGTAGCACCACAAAACAAAAAACCCTGTGACACCGATGTGTTTTACACAGTGCCGGTTTACTTTTTGCATGGAAAGCTCATCTTCATTATATGCATGAACATTTTATGTAGCAAGAGACATGAAGTGTAAGCTCAGGCTTGAAGAATACTAGATTAATGCAGCACTTTTTCTAGCTAAGTGGGGGGTTATTTATTTATTAAAAAACATATTGATCAAATATTTATAAGGAATGAATTAGGCACAGCCCACTTTTTCTTCCATTTCCTTCTTAATCTCTCTCTTTAAATAATGTTATTTATTTTTAAAACATAAGCTTTCTGGCAGACCAGTACAACACTTTTATGTGCAAAACACAGTTTTATTACCATGTTATTAAACCCTCGTATAAAGAGCAGTTTATTATGGTAATGTTTACAAAGCCTCAGCTATTGCACACGTATAATAAATGCTCTAATATACACGTAAGATTTAAAAATATATATAATTGAAATGCACTTTTAATAGGAAAACATTTAAAAGCCGCATGCTGCAATCCTAAAATAGAATCTCACTTTCAATTTTTGAATTTTTATTTCATCACTGAGTGTTAATTCTTAACTGGATCGTGTCTCATACAGAGCATTCAAGCCATTAACTATAGTAAATCTGTTTGGGACAGCAACAGCACAGCACTTCTGATGTTTTCCATTAATGTAATGCACTGAATAGAACAAAGTAAGTATTGTTTTACAGTTATTTTTTTCCTTAGACACTTAAGTTAACATACACCTGCAATTTGGTAATGAAGGCCCCAATTCAGCAAAGCAGTTAAGCACATGCTTCAGATTCTAACACATACTCAAAAGGTTTATTGAACAGGGACAATATTTAGTAGAGATGCAAAATAGACTTTAAAGTAGAGCTACTGCCCTTAACAACAAATACAGAATTAATCCCTTCTATATAGCATCCCTCAAATCTCTGTATTTTGTGTTCCTGATTCACACTTAACCCTGAAAGCACAATTTTGTTCTCTCAGCACTGTTGCAACAGGAAGCAGTATCATTGTTAACCTCAATGACACTTGAGCACTGAGCTCTCACTAAAGCTGACAGTCTTGGAGGAGCTTCTGCAATGTTACAAAAACAGCCATACTGTGATACACCGTGCACCAAGGGCAGCTAGAGCTCCAGCCTGACAGCTGCTTCAGTTCACCATCAGTTCCAGTTTTCTCAAGGATAAAACACAACTACAGAACAGAAGAAGGCATGACTTTCTGCACAGCCGAAAACCAAGGGAATACAACACTGGGGAGATCTTCAGTTTTCTGCGGATGACAAACACCACAGTGGTATAGCTTAAGCTCTCTGAAACAAAGATTAGCACCAACCAGTGTGTCAGATTTATCTCTTAATAGTACTTAGAGGTAAAATTAAATCACATCCCAGATGTGAAATGCCAGAGAATAGAGAGGTACTTGGGTACATGAAGCACATCACATGCAATAAAGGAAAAAGCTTTACTGTAAGAGGACTCTCGATCACTCTCATTGAATTTGTGATACTGGGCAATAGCCTACAATACTTTGTGCTCACTGTTCTCTACATCCATGGGACTTCTACATCCCATTACATACAGCTTTTCAACTAGAACATCCATCTACATTATGGTCCAGCCATAGTGAATATAGCTCTCACTTTTGACACTGAGCTGAAGACTGGCAACAAAACTGCCCATTGCTGTGGAACAGAAACGGAGAGTGTTCCAGTAATTCACAGGTGAGTGCTGTCTATAACTTAGATTAAGAAGTCAACAGAGATGTTTTCATGATCTCTTCTACCTGAGAAAGATTACTGTTATTGCCAAAGGGATTAAACACTCCATTTACAGGCTTGCGGTTAATTACTAATCTTGCCTAGAAATAACTCTCACACTTTTATAAATAAATTGAAGAAGCTATAAATATCTTCTGAAACACCAGACTTCAGCGCAAAGAGATAAAACAGTCAAGATCTGAACTGAACCCTTGACTGAATATACTTTTTCTGTCTCATAACACAGATGCAAGGGGAAAGGGGGAGGAAACCTTAAATTAAAATTCCGTTTGCCTGCCTTTTCAGGACATTGCAAGAGCTAACAACATGAGTCAGATTATGCAGAAAATATTTAATAAAATATACAACACCCCCAGCCTCTAGAAGAAGCAGCAAGAACACCTCCACTTTTAACATCTCCAAAGTAAATGTAGGTAGTGCAAGATTCCAGCCATCCCTCTCCCAGAACTCATTCAATTTCTTTCCAAAGCACACAGTACATGGTTGTGCAACAAACCAACAACTTACTCAGGTTCTGCTTTGGAGATTTGCTATAACCTCTTGTTATTGTCAAAAGATCCTTAGGCAGATTTATCCTAAGCTAAAATAATACAGTGAATTACACTATCATAGATAGAAGAAATTGCACCTGGTTCCAATGGATTTCATTTGAAATGATGACAAGATTTCTCATTGACAACTGGTTTTCAACATTTTATGACTAAGCAAGTAACTGCAGCACTTGTGATATCTGCATTTTGCTCGAAATGAAATTAACATAATTAAGACCAGCCAGCATAATCTTATTAACAGCTTTCTGCGTGAAAGTAAAAGGAAACAGGCATTGTGAAACAGTTTCAAGCAGAAAAGGATATCCAGAAATACCAAATGTACAAAAAAAATTTGAAAATATATACATGTTTCATTTTTATGCTGCATGCAGTACTTCTGAAATTATCATAAGCAAACACCAAATCTCCACACTGACGCCATTTGTCCACCTCACTCAGTATGAAAACTACTTAACTCCTTTCTCCCTGCCACCACCTTGGGATGTCATGACAGGTCAGAGAATAAAAAAATAAGAATCTGAATATTACAGCAACATTAGAGAGAAATGCTCCCATGCCCTTTAATTGAATAGTAAAGCTATGCACTTCAGTGGCACAGGAAGTCCCACCACATTGCTCTTTCTCCTCAGTACCCTCCTCCTTTTTACTGTCATTGATAATGTACCATTAGACTAAGCCTACATAATAAAAGCATATTGAAAATAAAACTCTTATTATCTGACAGGGAGAAATTATGGTCAATCACAGATAAACAAAGCAATAGAGTCCAGAAAACCACAGATTTAAGTACCAAAGATTTAAGAGCAAACAGCTGCTGACAACTCTTCGCAGAAGAAAAACGAAATATGTCTAGATGTTATTTAGACAAATTAAAATCAAATTAGACAAAATAATTGCATTCAAATGCATGTGATCTTGGTTTTTCTTCTTTCTAAAAACAAGGGCTTAGTAAGACCCTCCAATTTCTCCAAAATAGAAAACAAAGCATAGGTTTTAAGTTCCAGAGGGAGCATTTGCTTAAAATGATGGACCAAATTACAATTTCTAGAAACAGGTACAATATTTGCAACTGCACTTTGAGCAGCCTAATACCCCAGAAGGGTGAAGCAGCTCAGATTAATAACTCAGGGAATAAACCTCTCTCTCCTATTTTATGACTCTATGCAGCAGCACTAAATCAATTCCTAAACAGACTTAACTCAAAATGGAAACAATTGAAATCTTCTGTATCAATATAAACTTACAAATTGAAAAGAAGCTGGAAAGCACAATATGATACTTTACATACTTTTTATTTTCTCTCCTAATGCCCTAACAGACCAGAGAAACTGGTCAATGTTCTAACTTCTAGACAAAGTTCTAATGGACAGAGATTCCTAAGTAGGTGCTTGCACTTCTACTGTCGTCCTGCCTCAGACAGAGATCAGCACACAGGAAAGACTTTTAAAACATTTCCCTGAGGTACCAAAGTGCATTGGTACCCCTAAGAAGTGTCTTTTCTTTGAGGGCTTTGAATTTATTTAGTTTTTTACTTTACACTTAGTACATGCGAAACAATTTCATGCAGACAAGCACTTGTCTCATATACACACTAAGCCCCAGAAAGAAATATTTTTGCCCTTTATTTTAGGGACATACATGAATTTTATGTTCAGCAAGCAATTACTCTTTCCATAAAAGCTATCTTTAAAATCCTTTCATAGAAGAACCCAGAAACCATGAGATCGCTGCTGGAAGAGCACTTAGGCTTTTCATCAGTGTGCTGCTGAATGTGATTACTTCATAGACCAAAGAATGCAACAAGGAGTGCTGGGCTATGTTGATTTGATCAACTCCAGGGGCTGACTTTCTAACACTATCAGTAAAAAGCTGCAAAAGGCAAGAGCAAGTTGTGGAACAAGTTTGTAAGCAGTAATACCTTATGTCAGTAATAATGACAGACAATACCCTTACTATATTTACTTTTTCTCTATTTCCAAATCCCTTCATGAGATCTATAAATCAGAAAAACACTCCGTTTTTCTCTATATGAGTAAAATGCTTCACAGATCTCTGCTTATATTCTTAAATTAAAGTAAGATTTGAAGCAGTTAGGTCAAATACGTTTCACTTGCTTCTATGCCTCGAAGTGTTGTAATAGTGGTATGGACTTCTGCATAGCAAATTTCAGTAAAGTTAACACACTACTACCTCTGCTTCTGGATTTCTCAATATAAAAAATATACATCTATGAAGAAAAAAAATCTATTGTACATAATGGAATTTTTCTTTATGTGATCTCATTCCTTCCTGTCAGGTGTACAGTTTGTTCAAAATCAGAAAATTAAGAGAGACCTTTCCTCTTAAAAATTATTCAGCCACGTAGCTTTATCTTTTTTATTTTCCAGTTTGCTTTTTCCCTTCACTTTCACTACAATTTACAGTATCTATAATAAACGTTAATATCTCTTGCCTCTTTTTGTAGGCCATTTCCTATATATTATAAATATCACTTGTTTGAACATATTTAACACAAAGGCAAGCTATACTACTTGGGTAAATTCCTTATTAAAAATCCTTTTGCAACTCCTGTATGCTTTATTTCAGTGATTTAATAACAGTTAACTTGGGAGCTCCATAACAGCTTATACTGATTGAAACTGATGCTGCTGCAATCCTGAGCTCTGCAACCTTCCTTGGATCCATACTTCAATCCCGTGCCTAAGCTGGCATTGATATTTTCTCTCAAACAACAAAACTGGCAAACAAATATTTAATCCGTTGTGGTGAGTTAGCACACCAAACCAGTTCTGTGAAAGGTACAAACACCTGAAACGGAACGAGGGAGAGGGGAAGGACCACAGTGGCACCTGCTTAGATAGTTAAAACTGCTGTGGAAATATACTTTTACTATAGGAAAATCAATCTCTTTACCATATTTGTGACTTTTAATTAATTACCATAAATAAAACACATTCCTTGACAGAATTCTAGAGCAGTTGAAGCTAGAATCAGTAAGCCTCAAAGAAGTAATACTCCTTTTTTCCCCCCTAAAAATAACAGAAATCCCTATCTAGCAACACTAACTGGCTGTAATAAATAAAAAATAAATAAACAAACTGGCTAAATAAATGTAAATTCAAAGATAAATTTTAAAACAGAATGATGTTTAACAGACACAAGTTTTAGTAAGTATTAATAAATTAACAGTAGCTGAAAAGAGGTTTTAAAGAAAGTAATTCATTGCTTTATACTTGTCTCCTCTGTTAACATCATCTTTTGCTTTACTTAGATAATCCTTGTACAAAATGCTTCAAAAACTGCATCTAACAACACAAAAATTGCAGAATGCATACTGAGTTTGGTAACTCATCAAACCTGCCCATCTACTCTACTCTGATCACATCCCACCTGATACACTGCCCCCAGCTCTGAAGTCCTGGAAAGCCATCGATGGACAGCTGGATCAGGTACAAAGGATGACAACAAAAATTATCAAGTGGGATGGAACACATCTGCGAGGAAAGGTTGTGAGAGTTGGTGGTGTTCAGCCTGGAAAAGAAAAGGCTCTGCCAGAAATGTTTATGATGAGGACGATGAAATGCTGAAACAGTTTGTCCAGAGGGGTGGTAAATAATCTGTCCCTGGAAAAACATTCAGGCTCAGGCTGGATGGGGCTCTGAACAACTTGATCTACTTGAAGATGTCCCTGCTTACTGCAGGGGGTTGGATAGATGACTTTGAAAGGTACCTTCCACCTCAAACCATTCTATTATTCCGTAAGTCAACACATTAAAACATTTTTTCCATTTTACTTCCAAATTTCAAAATCACGCTCTCAAGCATCATTTTCAAAAATATTTGGGCATACTAGACATTAGATAAGATATGACTCAATTTAACACATGCAACTGTTGAAAGTCAGACTTCAGAAGAGGAAGACATTCCCAAAGCTGGTTGACCCAACCCTGTTGTGTGTAATGACACCAATATTCAGTTTCACTTAGACAAAATCATTTATTGTCAGCTCATAAGCTCTACAGAGCTTCATATACAAAGGAAAGAATCTTTAGGGTTATGCAAATATATATCATGAACTAATGTCAAGACTAACACTGGCAATAATTTGTTACCATACAAAAATAGTATCACCTTTTAAAAATAATACCAGTAGCATGAAATCATAGAATTGCTTTATTGATGAACTTTTCCTCAGATGTAGATCATAACACTCTAAACACAAGAGTAGATGGAAATGGCATCAAACATTTTTGCTTTGAAGCAAAACGCCTAACAAAAGGATGCCTATCAGTAACACTAACTATCGTTAACACTAAACTTTTTTCCTATCCTCTCCTGTATCCTAATATCCCCACCCTCTCTCAGTGGGAATTGAATCTAAAATGTTTAGTATTTTCAAAATATAACAAACAAGTCCTTGGAACTTAACAGATAATGAAGAAGAATTTACCTTCCTAAGGGAAATTATGTCAAAGTCCTCTGTGACAAAACACCTGAACATGAGAAAGCCATGTCTACATTCATCAGCCCAGTTCATTGGCTTTCCTTGAGGTGATTTGATTTAGTCAGATGCCATCTCAGCAGGAATTGTCTGGACTTGAAGGGAGACTCCCTTCTCTTTCCCTCCCCCAGCATCTCTCAGTAGCTAGCTGTTTTTCAACGAAGTAGTTAGGAAACTTTTCCAGAATAATCAAGTGCTCCCCATGGGAGTTTGCCTCATTATTTCCCAATCCAGCATTAATCTGCTAGTTTTGATACCATCTATAGCACTAGCTCTAAGACTGGACCAGGTGAGTTCACTTTTCAAAGACTTCCTTTAAGAGATATATATGTTAACCAAGACCTTACGGTGCAAAGGCACATAGTCTTATCTTTAGGCATGTTACCCTATCATACATTGCTAACAGAAGAGCTCCTTACAGGTTATTAGCATACAGTTTATTAGGTAAACAACATTTATTAAAAGGAAATCATTCTTTTCCAAAGATGTGACTTAGTTTAAAACAATGAATCAATGTTATTACAAAATTTAACTGAGTTTGCACAGACTACTGAATTTTTCCTTATAGGTGTATCGTATCAACACCTGTAGTCAACAGTTCTCACACAATAGCCCCTGTTAAAAAATATAATGATAAGATCAATTTTATATGACAATTTAAAACCTTAAAAAAAAACTACAGTAGGAAACAGTTGTACACACAAAAAGCCACAAATCCTTAAAATGTAACACAGCTTTGGATCAAAAGCAAGTCAAATAAACATGATAGCAGTTGAGAATTGACATGATGAGAACTGAGGTTTGGTGGGGTTTTTTTGTTGTTGTTGTTGGGGGGGGTTGTTTGTTTGTTTGGGGTTTTTTTTGTGGTTTGTTTTGTTTTGGGGTTTTGTGGGTTTTTTGTGGGTTTTTTGTTTGGTTGGTTGGTTTTTTGTGGTTTTTTGTTTTGTTTTTACCAGATTTGGTGTGTTTGCTGTAATTTTGTCAAATAAATACTTACAAGTCAATTTACTACCTGGCCATTCCTTATCCAACAACAATTTTAAAGAATATAAAAATGTTCTTTGCAAAGTTTATAAATATCTGTCTTTATCCTTTCTCAATGCCTCAGTCACAGCAGAGAAGCTGTATTTAAATGCAACTGATACATTTAAAAGGACTAAAGTATAAGAAATACCATACACACAGAATCAGACTGAAATACTTATTGTAATTATGCTTTCCAAAACAAGGTTACCCAATTTTCTCTAAGGGTTTTTAGAGAAGTTAAACCCAAGACTTAGAACCGTTCCACATTTCATATAACAGGACAGCTCTATTGTATGAGGTTGTTTATTTACAAGCTCAGCAGAAAAATAAAATCAGGTAGCAGGAAGTTCTGCTAATTTCATTGTTTAAACTCCTTTCTCTCATCCTGAGATGGAAACTGCATAACCAATTAAAATTCTGCAAGATTTTCCAAAAGGAACAAAAATATCAGTAAGCAATTTCTGAAAGCAAACTATTTTTTTAGCATTGGATAGATAAATTTTGCAAAGAAAATAAAACAGCCTTCATAAATAAACATCACAGTCAATTGTTATGCAAAGAAAAACATTTAAAATATTAGTCTCTCAGCAATTAAAACTAGCTGCCAATTAAAGAAACATTCACCTCCCAATTCAGCCACACAATTAGCTAAAACATGTTCTAGGGTGACTTTACGATACTTGTATCTCCAGTCATCTGTTCTGCTCATGCTGGATGTTAAGTTCTGTACCGTCTGCAACACAGATGGCAGGAGAGAGCTCTCCTTTGCTATTAGTTATTTTTTAACAAACTAAAGAAGAAAAATTCCCCAGACTGTGGCTTTTCTCTTTCTTGGAACTGATTGGCCCTGCTGTAGACTGAAAACCCAAAAAACCACAGAGAGCTCACACCTGTGGCTCACCGGGGCTTGGGACATGGCATTTTCCAGCGCAAGAAGGACTGATAAGAGACTGAGCGAGCTGAGCTCCCCCCCACATCAAGGACTTTCTAAATTTGTCATCTCTTCAGAACAGTGAGAGGTTTTATTGTTTAATATTATTCATTTTTTATGCTTGTAAATACTTTACATGTTAAATAAACAGGTTTTTTCCACTTTTCTCCAAAGAAATCTTTTCCCAAACCAGTTAAAGGAGGAGCCGCTTCAATCTGCTTGCTAGAGAGACCCTTTAGAAATTTCCTCCCAAATTTGCCCTAAACCAGGACAACATGTAAAAAAAAAATCCCAGTTGAAAATAAGAGGAATTTCTACCCCCTCCCCATATTTTTACATTATGGGATGAGGGCAAAAAAATTCTACAGTTTAAACCCTGTCTACTGAGCTCTTCTCTCCATTCTCAAGTGACAAACATTTCAGACAGCAGTCTTGCTTTGAATGAGGTTTCCAGCATAATTCCAGATATATGCACAGAAGGCCCACATGCAGCAGAAACTCGGTTTGACATAAAATTCCTAGTAAGAAAACATACTGTTAACATAGATAGTCCCCCGGTTCTAAGTTAAATAGAAAAAAGATTCATCACAGCAATAAAACCAGACTTGTCAAAATTGAAACTTTTTTACTTTCAGTTGACCCGCAACAGTGGACATTTCCAAACCGCTTTTGATTATACTCAGTCTTCATCACACAGTATTTTTAAAATGCTATGTGATATCTGCATGACAAGATTTGAGTTCTTAAAATCCATTCAAAATAAAAATTTGCAGACCTAGAGAACCCAAAGTGCTGGCATACAACTAGACATATTTAACTCTGACTAAGTAATGACAATCAAATTACGGAACACAAATCTCAGTTTGCAAACAAACTGGTTGTCCCAAGCACAAAAGAGCTACAGACAGTTCTTAAAGAAAACGTAGCAGCTACTGAATCAGTAAGACTGCTGCATAAAACATGAACTGAATATGAAGTCATTAAATATTTAGTGTAAACCAGAATCAACTTTTAAGTTGCGTATTACCTATTATCTTGTTCCAAAAGATTCTAATTTTCCCCCTCCACCCTCCAAAATATCATAAGCCAAGATAAACTAATTTAGCTAGCAGCTTAACACAATGGGTTTTCTGAGTAAAAGATTTCAACAGACAAGTCCTTGCCTGGAGTTGTAGACAGGTATAACGAATCTACCACAATGATCTATTATAAGGAAACTGTAATTTTGTATATGAATAAACAAGCTACTCTACTCAGCCATGTGAATACCTGAGAGGTTCAATGTTCTGGCAGAGATTGTATTTATATATTAAAAGTCATGTGCTAGTGAGTATGATTACAACTCTACTTATCAATCTCTATCGAAAGCAAGACCATTTTCTTTGGGTGACTGCCATAGTTATCTCCCTCCACACATGCTTTTTAATAAAGAATGAGGTTCTTGTATGGTGTCCCTTAAGAGCTGTCAAATACTGCGACAAAGCAGCAGACTTATGTACACTTAAAGCAGCGTATCATAAATCCCTTTGGCTAAGTTTATCTTCTATAAGCAAGACACAGATCAGTTTACATTACAAGAAAGTTTAAATCCAAAGCCTAAAGTCCTCCCACACTATAATGCACTGCTTTAAAATACTGTACTATTTAAATATGTTCATTATTTCATTAATTAAAAAATACATACAGGGAGGAGGAGATTAAAAACCTAAGAAACAACCTACCCCCTGTAATTCAAAGGTGACTGCATAGTGACAATGTAAAGATAACTGCCTTGGCCTATGACACATCTGAACTCTCAATATTAAAGGCTGCTTGAGAGAAGAGTCAGTGACCCTTACTTCCATCTGGAGACTATCTCATCAAAGATTTTCATCTAAAATAACCATTCTTACCAAAGAAGAATTTTCTTCTCAATGTACAATCTTCAGACCACAACTCTACAACATCCTGTCATGACTTTGTGTACTTACAAGGGGTTAATCACTACATGGAAGGGAAGTTCAAGCAGAGATCAAAAGCCACGATTGCAGGGCTTCTATCCCTCACTTTGCAAACAATTTACTCCATGGTCTTCAGTAAATACATTCTCACTGTGAAGGTGCATGCATCTAGAAAAATCCCCAACACACCCTAAAGTGGTAATTGCCCAAGTTTAATGTTCAGAAAACCACATTTTTTTTCAGAGGAAAGACAATACACCATTGATTTAAAATACCTCCAAAACAAAACATAGAACTGGCTGATGAATCTCAGTTGTTCATGAATCACAAATTATTTATAATTAAGTTTCTGTATTTTGCCAGACAATTTTCTCTCATTTCTAGCACTAAAGTTACTTCAGTGTTTATTACAAAATATCTCCTAAGTTCCAGGAAATAAGCAGAACTGCTTTTTATGGACAAATGCACTAGTAATTAAAGACTGGACTACTAAGACTACTTCCTAATTTCACTTAGATCATGGGAGAAAAACCCAACCAACAAATAAACAAAACAACACACACAGTAGCAACATGTTTCCTTCATTAACAAAGGAAAAATTATTCATATATACAGCTGAAGAGGAGATATTAAAAATGTCCTATGTAAGCCACTTCTCAGGAGTCTACTTTTCACTTATTCTACAAATATGGCAATCCTTATTTTACAAAAATCTGAGCCTCAGATAATTCTAAGGATCAAATTTAATGCATGTGTAGCTGGGATTTACAAGTGCGTCATTTTGTAATTTCTCTTTGAAGACGAGTCTTACCCATCTTAAGTTGCCAAGTTTCATATATTTCACATCTTATGAACTCAGTCTGGTTGGTAAAAAAAAAAGAATGAAGTAATGCTCTGTACACTCAAAAGGATTAAAATTTGGCATGACTAAAGTGAACAGCAGCTAACAATCTTCTAAAGCATTTCACACTGACAAGTTCATATGACCTTATAAAAATGAACTTGGATGCAAAATCCATTGCTATGAGGCCCATAGGGAAGCACTGCAAAACTAGAATCCTTCAACATACAGTTCAACATAGTTCCCTGAAATTTTTTTAAAAATCTGACATGCACGAGTACTTTGCATAAATGAGTTTAATATATTGCTGAGGACAAGTAGTAACACAGCTCCAGAAATTATCAACCTCAGAACAAAATAAATGTACAAAGAAATCACATCTTAATTGATCTCTACTCCTTTCAATTGCTAAGTCTCACAATTCTCACAACATCAGAAACCAATTAAAATTGCCTTAATGTGTGCAGAAAATTTTTTCCAAACTATGATGTACAATTCTTTACATATGCCAACTACGCTTGAACCAAAAGGCACTTCAAATCAAATTAAACAAAATTCATATCAGTTTCTAGAGTTCAGAATTCCTTAGGTGACAACAGGAAAGAAAGAGCTGGGAACTCATTTTGAAATCCATGCCCCGAACATCCTCTGAATTACTTTATTATTTACATATAAAATACATATTTTTGCCATAAAAAAGTCAAGGTCAGGATGATAGCTGTTCACTAAACATAGTATAAAACAAGGCTAACAACTCTCAAAAAGCCCGTGCTCCAGAAAACAGCAGAAGGAACAGCAATGCTCCACGTGATAATGTCTACCATGTAAATGACAGCTGCTTGGAAACTGGAGTATAACCCTATAAGGAGGAAGGCAAAAAAAAAAAGACAGCCAAGTGCTAGAACACCAGCAATCCTCTTGTCACTCATGGAGAACTGCTGCTGCTCATTAGACACATCACAGCTGAAGCCACAGCTCCACAAATGCCAAGTAAGCAAGCATGTCCTATTTTTAAGAAAAAGCCAAGAAGATGAAAAAAACCCAAACAAGATACCACCAAAGAAACAATAGGAAAAAAATACAAAAAAGCCCTAACTGCTGGTTCCTTCAACAGCAAAGTTTAAGAGAATTACAGCATGATAGAACATGAAAGGTTGGAAGGGACCCACAAGGATCACTGAAGTCCAGCTCCTGGCCCTGCACAGGACTCCCCAAGAGTCACACCATGGTGCCCCAGAGCACTGTCCAAACACTTCTGGCACTCTGTCAGGCTGGGGCTGTGACCACTTCCCTGGGGAGCCTGTGCCAGTGCCCAACCACCCTCTGGGGGAGAAATCTTCTCCTGATATCTAACCCAAACCTCCCCTGGCACAGCTTCAGGCCATTCCCTCAGGTACTGTCACTGGTCACCACAGAGCAGAGATCAGTGCTGTTGGAGTCCAGGGCATTCCTTTGGCTGCCCTGGAGGGTCAGAGACCTGGGCAGGGGGGTCTGGGACCCTGGCACAGAGCCCAGAGGGACATTGGCTTTGATCTCAGTCCATGGGAAAGGCTTCCTGCACTGCGGGATGGATTCCAGGCCACAAGAGTGTGAAAGATAGTAGTTTAGTTTATCACAGGGTGAAAAAACAGTAAATTTAGGTTTCTAACATTGAAGTGAATGGGAGCAAGATGGAGGATTGGGGCGTTGTCTCCTGCTTCTTCTTTCTTCTTCCCTCACTCCATTTCAGCTGTGACGGTGGCACAAAGTAGTTCACAGAGATTGGGTCAGAGTAGAGATGACCTGTTTAGTATAAGTGATAGGTATTGGCAAATAATGATAAATAAAGAACACGCAGCAATTAGTATAAAAGATAACGACAGCCCAGTTCGGGGGGAGTCGGGAGTCAGAGTCAGAGCCCGAGCAGCTGCAAACATCTTTCGTGGGGCACTGAGAAAATCATAAGATAAGAACAATAAACAGAGCATGCAACCTTGAAAAATCAGAACCTGAAGACTCCGTCTCTTTCTTCTGGTTGGCACAGAGCTTTGCAGAGGGCAAAAAGACTCTAGAACCACCTGAATGTCGGGGAAAGCCCACGACACAGTGCCTGCCGCTCCTCTTCCTCTCATGAGGAAGTTGCAGACTGCAATGAGGTCTCCCTGCAGTCTCCTCCAGGGAACAGACCAAGTGACCTCAGCTGTTCCACATAATGCTTCTCCTCAAGGCCCTTCACAATCTTTGTTGCCCTCCTTCAGACACTTTCGAATAGATTAATATTTTTCTCATATTGTGGTGCCCAAAACTGCACACTCATTTAAGGACATTTAATATTGCAGACAAGCAGCATTTTACTTCAGAACAATCTCAAGTAATGCTTTTCAGCACTCTAAATCAAGATGAGGGAAGAAAAATGCAAAGAGAGAGAGATCAGAAAGTACTTTTTGACAAATACGTTTTCAAAACCCAAAATCTGAATGATGAACACTCAAAAGGAAATGCTAACATCATATTGACAACTTCTTACAGCACATTTTAGCTGCTGATTGTTATTTTAAAAATAGTCAAGAAAGCCATTATTTCTGTCAATAAACAAGCTATTTTTTTAAGAATTTATCGTCACTGTACTAACTACAAAAACCCATTAGCCACACAAGTCTCCTGCTTGTATAGCTTCTAACTACACTTTAGCCATGTTCCATACAGTTTTTTTAAACAATCCTTCTGGTTAAAATAATCTTAAACCCCCTCCTATTTCCTCAAAGAAAAAAAATTATATGTACTCCAAAGAACATACCTAAAATAACTTTAAGCATATCCAAAGAGAAGGCATTTTTGCATAAAATAACTTTTTAATATCTTGTTTTGTGGAGCAAATGTCTTTGAAATAAAATGTAATTAGCATTTTCACCACAGGAGACAACATATGCCATGAAATGTACTTTGATTTCCTCCTTGAGATCCACTATATTGCTCAATGGTGGGCTATATGCAAAAATTCGTAATTAAGTTTATTACAAACATGGAACGCTACAAATATTTGGCAGCTTGATCACAAGACTTTACTTTCAAGATTATTTACTGTATTTATATAATGTTTCAGTAGTATTTCTTTCAATTGCAATAGATCTTTATGAAGTTCTTCCATAGCATTATTGCAGTTGTGTAACAGTTTTATTATCTGAAGTATATAATAAATACTCAGATGGGACTATCATATACCATGCAACACACTTATAAAGCCTTCAACAAAACGAGCTGACATTGTAACCTTACATTTTGAAAGGAAGAAATCAGGATGTATTTAAGACAATCTTTTTGACCACTGGGTGACACTCTTGTTCGGTGTACGATAAACTGCCTGACAGTCTTCTCAGCCTTTTTAGTTTTTTCCTTAGCTTTAAACAGCCCTGATTCTTCTAAATTGAGAAGAAAAGATAGAAAAACTTTTACACAAGTTTTTATTAAGCACTCCTTTTCCAAACCCTTTATTATTGCTACTCGCCCCAAGAATGCAATTCTGAGAGAAGTCCACTGCACACAGACCCTTATGATATATGAAGGATTTTCTTTATGGTGAGTTATGGAATAACCCATCCATGTTATGTCTAAATCATCCCATTCAATGGAATAGATATCTGCTGCAACTGTGTGGCCCTGTATGGATATTGCTACTAACAGCTTCATGGTGAGCTTGCAACACAAGACTAAGGCCTTGAGCAAGCCTGCCAGGCTTGCCCTGTCTGAGCTTTTTCTGACCTGATCACAGGCTTTTTTTTAAACTTGCTGCTGGTTTAACAGCAGTTTTTCCAACTGGCCAGGTGTCTATAACTACCATAGTTTTAAATACATAGCAGTAACAATGTATTATTCTATGATATTATGACTAATACCACAAGGCAGTATCTACAAACACAGGCCCGGTATAACAGACACCTCGAGAAGTGGAAATGCAGGATGTGGCATATAAAAGCACAGCCATCAGATGACATTCTTAGATCAGACTGCTACTATTTTCCCTATACTAACGAACAATTCTTGTCTAAATATTTAAGGTGACTTTCATCCTTGTCCATAAATTCTGAGTGCAAAACTATCCTGTGCATTTTATTGGCTAACTCAAATAATCCGTATCAAACATCAAACACATTGCAGGCCTGTGTATATTACGTCCCTATGATTCACTACTAGCCCTTAAATTTCATAAATGGGAACCTGAAGCACAGACTAAGAAGGGTTCATAGAAATTAATATAACATATGATGGAAACATATACTCATCAGCTCAGCTGAAAAAACAGGGAGCTCAGAAGGTGGCTGTGGTGAACCTCATAATCCCATTATCTATCCCACCAAACTTTAAAATGGCATAGGCATCATTATATTGTAGCCCCAATGTACTGCAGCTGCAGAATCAAATAACACACCAAAAAATTCTCTCAAATCGCGTAAGAAGTGTGAGTGATCAGAGATATATTAAATTACTTACACTTCCAGGTTACCATCCTAAAGATGTCATCATTACGCCTCCTATCCTTACTAAACAAACAATAAAATAGAGATTTTCATGACATATAATTTCTTTAATTTCTATTTCAGCACAACTGAAACCCATTTTTTCACTATTTTTCACTTCAACAGATGTCCTTTCCCTGTGATTTCACTGGTATGCTCTACCAACCATTCTGGTGACCAAGTAGAACACCGTAAGTATTAGCAACCTATGCATGGAACTACGAGAATCAAAAAATACCTGTATTCAGGTCTTGTAGAATGACCGTCCCTTGCCCATCTGTATCCTGATTCATCCTGCAAAACATACATGCAAAATGACTGCCTGACACGTATCTCAGTGTCAGATGTCAAGTACAGTTAGTTGCCAAATGGTTACTTAATTACTGCAAAACCAAAGCATTTAATAAGCTAAAAAATATCAACTCCTGCAGCAAGTATCTTCCCCATTTATTCACTGTATCCCTTTACTTTTTATTGTCTTCCTCCATAAATTTTGACGAGAGCAACTTTGCAATGCCACACAAAACACAAAAACTACAGAAGTTTCCAAAGCATACATATAGGTTTTGACTTAGAGAAACATAAATTACCACCAACACCTTGAAATGACAGAATTTCAAACAGCTGGGTTGCAGGGGGCAACAATACTGACCTTCTCAGTATTTTAATTACCTAGTATTCAAGCCTTAACGGGGGAATAAACATCATAAACACGTGAGAAGATTCACCTTACGTCCACCTCGGTGTGGAGGGCCATTTCTCCGGTCATGGGCAAAACTCCGACCTGTGTCATAGTCTCTGTACTCAGCGTGACCGTAATCATCATAGCGACTGTAATTCCCATCCCCAGGTCTCTCAAGCAGTGGTGGCTTCTTGGGCACAATGTTTACTATTCTGTGGTAATCGCCCTAAAGCACAAAGCAAACATAAAAGCAAAAAGACTGCTTTTAACAGCTGAAAATCTGTAATGAATGAACAAAAGTTGAACCAAGTTATTTCTAAATATTTAAGAGAAGAAATTGCACGGAGAAACAGCAAACATTAAAAATCATGCCAGTCTGACAGTAGTATAACTCATCAAATCTAATTCGACACTACTCATATTCAATCCTTAGGCATTAGAAGTTTAATTATAGATGGAAAATTTCAAACATGGTTTAATTGTCTTTTGAAAGTTTATAAGCAGTAGCATTAGCTACTTTCTGAGTATTGGTTAGCTACTTGTATTTCTCATATTTTTTACATTATTTTTAGAATACAACAAAGAAAGTTACACCTGTAATGCCTATTAAAAAGAGTTCATTTGAAAATGCTAACAACTTTCCTTATGTCCATAACACCGTCCACATTGCAGAGACTGTAGTTAAGATAGACTTTGCTTCATAATCTAAATAGATAAGCATACACTGAATACAATGCAGTATCAAGTGACGGAATTTCAACACTCGTGGGTTTTCCTTTAGTACAAATTTCAGGCAGCTTTTTGCTAGAACACAAAATTAATTTATTTTCTTCAAATAACATGTCATATACCATTTGTCAACTAAAGAAATTCTTTGTTTATTAAGTACAAATTGAACAACTGCAAAAGATATAAGTTCAATTTTACTAGAACTAAGTTTTAAGTAAGTCAACTGCAAATAAAAAGCAAATGAAAACATGAATGCAAGAATTTGAAATCATCTTCCTTTAGCAAAACATTTTTAATGGGCCTTAATCACGAGCTACAAATGCAGAAACTTGAGTTAGGCATGTGCAATTTGGCAGGGGGGGAAGACACTAAAGCTATTTTTTTAACAGTAAGAAGTCACAATCTAATGCACTGATAGTTTTTTGCAGAAAAATACACTGCATTTACAAACTGCTAAATATTGTAATGCAAAAAATAAGTTGATTTCAGATACCACCCAACAGACTAGAGGGCAATCCAAAGTCAGCCTACAGCCATACTGGTGCAAAGTGGAGACTACATACAGTCACCAGGCTTGATCTACTCTTACTTCATTGAGCATCCTCCACATGTAATTTTTATTTACTTTTAGTTTGGTGTCTTACAAAGATGTGCTGTGCAGCTTAAATAAAACTGCTCCATGCTTTAACCTCACCCAGAAGACCCCACCACAAAACTATACTGACACAAAGAAGAACAGTTACTTGAAAGCTTGATGAGTATCCTCCTTGCATTGTGTCAATTTTATGTTCTTTACCAGTATCTGTGTTTCTACCACAATCTATACTTGATATACAAGTAACACCCAGTTTAGATGAGGCCATATCTCTTGCTCTCTTCAAAAAAAAAGATTCTTCATTCTGTATCCTTGGCACATCTCATTTCCAACGTGAACAAACACTAAGCGTATTAACAGATTGAACAAATCAATCCCATTTCACTTGTCTAACCAAAATTAAGTCAAACTCCTACATGTGGACACAAATACAATGGCACAGGTTTACAAGGGCAGAAAGTACCTTCCAACTATCTTGAATCTGCCGAGCTGTATGAGAAGGAACTCCAAATCCATCTTTCAGTATGGCAGAGAGACACCATACCTTGGTTTGCCCAGCTACTGGGGGTGTTTTGGTATAGATGGATTATATTAATTGTGATGAGTGTACTCTGCTATTCCCTTCAACCCTAGTTCCAAATACATGTAATATAAAGCTAGCATTGAACTATCTAGTCAACTCTTGCATCAAAATGAGTGTATCACATCTTTTAGACTGTAAATTTTCATAATGCCTAATCACATATTGTTCCCTGGACAGCCTCAAAGACTACAGGAACTTAGAAATGTCAATGATGCAATAGTTAAATTAAATTTGCAACGTGTTAGCCAAACAACTTAAAAAAAATCTGTGAAAATACATTCTGCCTTTCCTCTTGAGCTATCTTGATAAGTATTTTGGAGAAGGAAGTAGCTAAACACCCTGTGAAAATCAATCTGATTTCCAGCTTGCTGAAAATGCAGAAATGTTGCTGTTGCCTGTAAAGAGTTAAAAATGTCAGAGCAGCCAAAAACCAATAAACTGCTCAATAGAGTAGCCTACGTAACTAGTTACCAAGTTACTATCATTGGTAAGCTTCCAAAGAGACAAGATGAAAATGTAACAGAGGGAACCCAGAAGACAGGCTAAATCGGCTATGCCATTGTTTCAACATTTACAATAAGTAAGAGGGAAGTCAGATAAGAGGTACTGGTACCTGAAATTTTTGCCAAAAACACATTACACAGGATGTAAACAAAAGTGTCAAAATGTATTCTTAAAATTTTATTAATGGTGTAATATCTCCAAAGACAAAACTACAACCTGTTTTATTTCTTTGTTAGAGACTTCAGACAAGGCAGAAAAAAGAAACTACCCAACTTTGTGGAACAGAGAATTCCTAAAAGCATTCTGAAGTTATTCTATAACACAGAAAGCACAGCTTCTGCATTTGCTTTTACAAGTATAAGATACATATATACATAACACCACAGAAGACTCTGTATCTACAAAGTACATTTTTGTTGACACTCTTCTTTGTAAAGTGTTTCCCTTTGAGGACTCCAAAGCACAACCTTAGCAAAGACCTACTTTCAACACCTGTTAAAAACATTTTCTCCTATACTTTAACAATCATAAAAAAAAACCTGTGTTGGTGACAAGAACAACATCATGAAAGAAGTTCCTTCATCACCTCAAGTTACATAAAAGAAATAATAAGATAAAAAGACTATAGAAGAATATAACATAGTATGGCCTTTTGTTCCCCAGAAGTCTTAAAAATCCTGTGTTTAATAGCACAAAGAATTACACCAAAAAAATCAGTTTACCAAAATACAAATATTCTAAAACAGTTCCAACATATTTGAAAATTAAAAAAAACAAAACCAAGACTTAATTCTGTAGGCAGTCTATTATTTCTGGACACATGCATGTATAGATTGCTGACTTCAAAGAATGGGGAGAAAAAGAACTTGGGTTATACTAGGAACTTACACGGGTACACAAATCCAGCCCGGATGCTACAGGTCACTGTTTAAAGGTATAGTATAATGATATAATGCTACAGATACAACGCTTACTCTACACTTACATCACCATGAATCCTTGGAGGGAGACGTTCTCTTGGAACTCTTTCATAGTCGTATCGCCCTCCAGACCACATTTCGTCTCTTCGATATGCCACTAAAGCCAATAAAAATACAATTAGGAAAACCAGACTCATTATGAATAGACAAAAGGACAGTAAGCAGAAAAATAAATGTTCCAGGATTTCTCCCAATATAATGTATTATGCATAAGCCCTGTACATACCCTTGTTATTGTCAGCCCTCTAAAATACGTCTTTCTAGTTATGGAAAGTATGTAATGTACTTGGAGCAAAAATAACTCACAGTATGGGCAAGAACATGGAACTGGAAATTAGTTCAGTATAATCAGTAAAATTACAGGACTTAGAGATACCATAAACAGCTGTATTGAAATATACACATATTGCAAATACTAGATGTACATACAAATGTATACACACACACCTTACAGTAATTTTAATACTGTTCTGCTAAAATACTGGAACTTTTAAAAAAGTAATTCAACATCTATTTATTAGATGTTTATTAGATTTATTAAATAATTTCTCGTTTTTAGTAAAATATAGTAACTTTGAATTATTTCATCAACTCAACCATCTGGAAGGAGATCAAAATGCAGCACATCATTTCTTAGTACAAAGCCCCACATTTTGATTATACGCATACAATACATTCTTCACATGCAGATACTTCCTGTTTTAAATTGGAAGCCAACTTTCCAGAGGAAAGTGACTTTCAAAGCAGTGTTATTCATTAAAGACCAGTGGAAATAAACCATCACCGCAACATGTTGTGCCAGACAACACAGACTTGAGGAGTTCAAATCTTTCTGTTGATTATAAAGGTGAAAAATTATCTACCATACAACACCGAAAGTAGATATACAACTGCTAGAGTTATATTTTTCAAACCTTCCCTTCACAATAGTAGCTCTAGCTGGTAAAAACAGTCAGAAAAGTTACAGAAAAGTAACAAGTCATGTTCAGAAGGAGAAATACATAGCGTTACCTACTTGCACAAAGTGAAAACACTTCATTGGAAATAGACTTATAGGGCTACATAAAATTATTGGTTAGAACAGATGTTAAGAACCAACATAACAAAAGGGTTTATTAACTGTAAACAGAGGTAGCACTAATTCTGATATACACTTTTGCAAAATATAACCAACTCACATACTTACTTTTCTGTCTGTTTTAGCAACTCTCCTTCTGAAGATCCATTCACAAAACTACAAAAAAAGAAACAGAGGTTAGCAAAAAATACAAATGTATTCATCATAAGTACATTTTTTTTCTGTTAAGTAAACAAGACAGGTACAATCTAAATGTTTTAACTGCCTGTGCCCTGTGATTTGTCATTGTAAAGAAAGATTCAGTTACATGTGATGAGAGGTTAATGAAAAGCTTGATTTAACAAAGGCTTTTCTTTTGGTAAAAGAGTGAATCCTGATAAAGAAGCTCTTTCCTCAACTACAAGATGCATCTATGTTCAGTGCCTATGTTAGACCCTAGCCTTGGTTCAAATGAACCAAATTGTCTTCTTAAAATCTAGTCCCATTCTGTAACAAACTTGACCTTGAGTTTGTTCTACAACCAAGACAAAGAACTAGTCTGATATAGCTAGTTATAAATGAAAAGCTGACTAAACCAACCAGCTGGTCCTAGTTTTGGTAAGGAGAAAAGAGAGGATCCACTGTCCCTGCCCTCTCCAGTAAGCTCCATGTAAGAGTTACTAATTCTGAAACCACTGCTTATATTGCTGCACTGGATGGGCAGGTGCATCGTCAGAAGCACCTTCCTGGCACTTTCACAGTAACTGCCTCAACTTTTCTTTATTTTGTACTTCACTGACTTTTTTCTAGAGCCTTAAAATGCTCACCAGGGCTATATGTGCACAGCTCTTAGGCTAACCCCATGCCCCCCTTCCCACATTACCAGGAGGATGCTCCATCTGCTTTTACGCTGTCCTCACCATCCTCTTTTCCTGGTGCCCACAACAGTACTTCAACATTTCTGTGTTTTTATGTACCAGGAGGGACAGAATTAGCTATGGCAAGACAAAATCATGATGCTGAAAATGCATCATGTGCTCTGCTTTAAAACACTTCACTGCTGGCCCCTCATGCCCAGCCCTTGCCCCAGGGTGGACCATTCCTTCTGTCTGTACTTGCCCACAGCTGGGAAGCACCTGAACTGCCCACAGCACCCACTCCCTACTCATACACAACTCACCCACCTCTCACACAAACAGAGATTTAGGTACTTGATGGCAACCCTCAGTTTTTTTAGACAAATAGCAAAATACCAGAAGCTGAATTCAGATGAGGTTTTCAAGTGGGCTGCTTTTTTTTTTCTCTTTCTACAAATACAGTGGTGATCTTTTGCCTGCAGAAGTTATTGCAACTGTTAACTGAACACAATGTTCAAAAAGCAACACATCTCAGATAAGTGCAAACTTACACCTCATGAAGCTGAGTGCAAACTTACACCTTTTGATGCTCTGTCAGTCAAACCACCTCCAACATCCCAACACACATTGCTAGCAGTAGGCACCAACGCTCACATACACATCCCATTATATTATCAGGCAGCAAAGCTGATAAAAACACTCCCTTTTTTTTTTTTTTTTAATCACTGTTGGACCACACTGAAATGAGCAAGAATTAAGACCAGTATTTTGACAAAAAACAAAACACAAGCTGGAAAAAGGTAGAGATACACTATCACAAAAGTCAACAGACTGACAAAAAGAAATACACTGGACAACAAGCAACTACGCAGGTGAAAGAAAAATCTCATCTGCATTTAGAGGAATGAAATGAAGAAAGTTAATCAGGCAGAATCAACCATCTAGTACATTGGTTAAAATGCTGATAAGGTAAACAAGTAGAAAAGACCAATTTTATACAGAAGACAAAACAGACAAATTTTAGCTGAGACCAATGAGATAAAATAAGGATGTATTTGAGAAAACCAAAAGAAAAAAAAAAAAGTTTGAAGGGAAAAAAATGCAATTCCCAGTTCCCAGCAACCTGAGCACCTTTTATCTGTTTCTACAGAAAAAGAAAACAATTCATTTCTTAACTGATGTGACCCAACACAGCTTTAATAACAACCAAGGACAGTCTAAACTCTCAGGATCAGTATCAGCTGATTCCATTAAAAAAGACTCAAGAGCTCAAATCTCAAGTTTATTATCCAGTATTGAGATTCATCTGTTCTCTTAGCAGGTACAAAGTTGTTGCAAAACAAAGAATAATCTGGTTTTGTTTCACACCTAGTATTACAACTCATCCTGATTAACTATTTTTATTAGCACATACAACAAAAATATTTGATATTTAATATTATGATATATAATCACACACTATATTAATTTAAACAATCTCTTCCTATTTTTGATCAGAGGTGGCTATTTTACCTAAAGCAAAGTCTTCTCTCAAATAAACACATTCTGTAAGCGCAGAGATCATTCTATCAACACAACACAAGCTGCTCTATTGTAGCCAGACAACAAAAATGGCTTTACTCCAAATAGCACTGTGTTGTGCTCCATGCTAATATAGGTTTTTTCATCAGGCTACACAGGTCACTTCAGATTCCTTGCACCACTGGGCTTTCTTTATCTAACAATCAATCCTTAATTTTTTATTCTTTTTTGCTTTCTAAATAATACGTGTTAAAAAGTCCTGATGCATGTGCAAAAACACTCTAGTACTTTGAAACATTTTGTACACAATTCTTGTCTGCTTACACTTACTTGATATATCAATTTTCATCAAGGCTACACATATCTGCTTCTCCAGGATTTGCAATTTTCTAGCATGTGCCATCATCCTTCTGCAGAATCTACATTTTTGTTTTCAATACCTATGGCTTCCTAATCCAGATGGCTACATCTTGCCATATGTGAACAAAGTGTAAAAACAATGCTGTGCTGCAAATGCAAAGACAGGCAGCTGAAGTGCCTCCCATGCCACTGGGATATATTTGGTTTTATAATGGTACTTTGATAAACAACAGAGACTGACAAATGTGAGCCAAGTCTGCCTCTCCTCTACTTTGGAAAGCTCTCAAAAAAAAGCTCAAATCGTTTTGTACAAAAAATAGGAGAGATGTAACTTATCAACAATATCACTATAAAAGTTGCAATGATTCCTGCTGTGAGGATATAAAGACAGACAGAAAACATTGCTTTATGTTCCAATAATTAGGCTCTGTATTGGATAATCTTTGAAGATATCCCAGCATCTCTTACCTAGACACAAGGCAAGGCAGATAAAAATGGGTTTGGGGGAAAAAGTAACTTTCTTCTCTTCTCCTCATACATGAGACAGGTAGAACACACTGAACAGACACAATCCTACTGGTAAAATGAAAAAGCAGAAGTGTAAGAGCAGACAGAAAAATCCAACACATCAGGAAATAAATTAACGTGAGAGAGGCACTCAGAAAAAACAGAGATATAAAGACAGTGTGTCTCTGCCTAATAGCAAATAATGGGCTGTAAGAATTTCAAAAGCAGTTAGAAGTATGACTGCAACAAGTCTAGGGATATTCACCTAGATACCAAGAGGCTTTCTTCCAATCTTTCTCAACCCATTCACAATAATTTTGACTTAAAATAGCATGTATAAACGGAATATAATTAGTAACAGCAGCAGCATTCCAGTGAGGATTTACAATCCCACCCGTCCCACTTCCTTACATCATTCTAATATGCCACAGGGACAAGAGAAATGGAAGCAATGCATTGGGGGTTATATTAATAGAATGACTGCTATATTAGCACTTATCCTTGCCTGACCACCTGCACTTACCGACTTGTCCATCATCAGTGCCACGAAAAGCAGATTCTACCAGCTCTTATGTGGCTGCTCTGCCAGCAATCTCACTGCAAACAACTGCATGGATCACCCCTGCTCCTGTGGCTTTCCATCCTGCAGCACAAACACTCAGACAACAAAATACAGCAGCTTTCCATACTGCTGCCACAACCAGTCAAGACCACGATGCTCTCAAAAATTACTCCAACCAAACCCAGGGTCACCCAGGGTAAATCACTGTCAAATCAAACCTTCCTCACTTGTTGTGTGGGTTTCCACACCTTTTTGTACATTTCTGACTGTCTCAGTTCCCTTGAAGTCACAAATACCCCAGATAAAGCATTTATAGACTATCCTTGAAAACTCTAATGGATGGGAAAGAACCCACTTAAGAAGTATGAGCAAGAATAAAGAACCATGAAGAGCAGACTCAAGATGCTTAAATACTAGCAAGGAGTTAAAATATTACAGCATACCCGATTGTTAAACTAATCACACAGATTTATTCTGGAAGACTTACTCTAGTACTTACTAGGAAATGAGATGAATGACACACTCATGTCTTATTTATCCCTCTAGACAGAGTAACGATACTGATCCTGCACCAACATACCCACCACACACTCCAGTGAAAGTGTTTACAATGGGATTTATATAGTCTCCAAACATTCATTACAAATTATTGTTTAAAATTACTCTCAGATGTACGTACAAGCAAGACTATCCTTCCCTTCAAAACAAATACACAAACTGAGAACCAAAGTCTTCTGTCCCACGTGGGTTTTAAACAGGACTAAATGATAAGGCATACAAGCCATCTCAGGCGCTAACCCGGCAGCCGCCTGCCCAGAGGAGGCCGTCCTTCGCACCGCTGCCGTCCCGCACTGAAATTCACCCCAACCCGCGGGCAGCCCGGCTCCCCAGAGCTCCCGCCGCCCCGGCGCAGGGAGGGACGCGCTCCCCAAGCCAATCCTCGAGGGTGCCGCTTCCCGGGACGGGCGCTCCGCGTCCCGCGAGCACGTGTTGGCAGAGGGGGCAGGAAGGCGGCCCCGGGGCGCCCCGCAAGGAGCCTGGCGCGCCTCGCCGCCCGCAGCCGCGGGCCAGCGGATCGGCTCCGGTCCCAGCTCCAGCTCCAGCCCCAGCCCCGCTGGTTCCGCGGAGGAAGGCGGCCGGTTCCCGGTTCCCGGCTCGGCCCCGCCACTCACCCGCCTCTCGTTCCCGCAGCGCGGCAGCCCCGCGGCCGCCCCGCACCTCCGCTTCCGGCGCGCGCGGGCCGTCAGCGGAAACCCCCGCCCGCCGGGGCGCCGCCGCCGCCCATTGGCCGCAGCCGCGCCGGGAGCTGCGCGTCGCCGGAAGCGCGACGGGCCGCGGCGGCGGCGAGAGGGTAGGAGAGAGCCGGGAGAGAGCCGTGTGTCCCGTCCCGTCCCGTCCCGCCCCGCCCCGCCGGGACCGCAGCTGCACCTCTCCGGGCCGCGTCGCACGATGGGCTCCCGCGCGGGCTGAGCCCCGCCGTGCCGGGTACGCCGGGGCGGGGGCACCGCGGGTGTCGTGAGCGCTCGTTCGCAGCTCGCTCGCTTCGGGCCTCTGCGGAATAGGAAGGGATGAAATAAGCTGCTGGTCGGGGCCGCGCTGTGGTAGAGGAACCGCGGGGCGATGTTAGGGCCAAAAGTGTTAATACGACGTATGGGAGTTCCTGAGCAGTCTGTGGTTCTGCTGCTTTAATGTCGCTTTGCTCGCACTGAGCTCTGAAATAGATTACCTCGTGATTTGAAGAGGAAGGGCCGTCACGAAGTGAGTTACTCAGATCTGCCCCTCCTGGGTGAAGTTCTGGGTGAGACCAGATGCGATTGAACCAAACAGCTCTTCTCTCATCTTGGCTGTGCTGAGAATCTCTTTAGAAAGGCACAGTTGAAAAAGCGTTTATGGGTTTTCCCTTTGGAGCATGGGGGAAATGGTAACGTAGAAATGATGAACTTCTGAGGGCCCTGAGCAAAAGAAGACAGCCCAGGCCCCAGCCTCCAGAGCACTCCTTGCTTCTGTAGGTATTGTACGTTTGTTCTCAAGTGAAGCACTTACTGCTGTATCATCTTCGTTCACAATGAAATCTCAGCGAATGCTGAGTAGTACTGGGGATGGAGATGGAATCGTATCGTTATATCAATCTGTGACAAAATTCTACCAATTTTGGCCAAGGGCAATGGGACACCTAGATGTAATCTGGAAAAGGAGCATATATAAATTATATGCATTTGGAAAATAGTCCTGGCTGATCGTCTGGCTGCCCAGTCTTACTGTTCCTAAGCTTTTGTAGTTGGATCAGTACATAAAAGTGACTTGGTTTGAACCACAGATCCTTTTTATGTTCGTCTTTGGCTTGAGCAGATTGTAGTCTTTCTTTGCTGATAGTGCTAACCTTATTTACCAACTCTTGATCCTGTTTAAGATTTTCTTGGTACTATTTAAGTGACTAGGAGATAAAGCATATTATTCTCTTACAGCTTGCTCCATGCCCCTTGTGCAGGGCAGAATTATAGCAAGTGGTTGATACCCTTGTCAGGGACCAAGGAAAACAGAAGTTCAGTTTCGTCCTTCACCACAGACACTTGATTATAAGGCTGAGCTAAACTCCTGCCACAACTAATGGTTTGTTCCTTTGGGTCTAAACTCTGTTGACACTATTAAATCAGGAAGAAAATACTGAGTTTTAAGGGTCAAGATAGAAAAACTCAGATTAATTTGCCTGAGTGGGAGTGTCTTGAGAAACTTGCTCACAAATCACTTGTACATACTTCAGTTGATTACATCATAAATCTGACCTTGCTGTACTGCATTTAAAAATAAACATACAAGTTTCTGCTTTTAGGTTGAAATACCAAAGTTAAGTCACAAAAGTATCAGTAAATTTAGGTTCCACTTGATGATTCAGAGCTGTTTTGGTGGTGTCCTCATGTGTTCTGGGATAGAGTAGAAAAGCCAATTACTGAACTTAATCATTGTCTTTTTGTGATAGCCCCAATGCTAATGACAGATGCTGCATTAAGCATATTGGATGAATCAAAACATTTTTGTGTACCTGATCTATTTTTCAGGAGACTTAATCATTGCTGACAGATGGCTCTTGTCATAAAATGGTTTGATTTGTTAGAAAAGACTAAAAAGATTGAATTCAAGAAGTCATTGTAATGAGATATAACTCTATTGTCAAAGTTAATATGTGAAAGTGATAAATGAAGGAGGCATTAATATTACAGAGAGGCCATTACATTAATGGGAATAGTGTGCAGTTCTTTGGAGGCATTGGAAAGGCTTTTACCCAGTGTATAAAGTTAAGTAATGAAGGTAATACCTTGAAGATCAAGAAAGCCCCAGCAAAGCATCCAGGATAAAATAGAAATGTTTTGATTTGTTGAAAAGTTCCAGCAGGATATAGCCTTGAAGCCAGGCTGTACCTTTCAGGTGAGTCTCCTGCAGCAAGAAGAAAATGCAGATGTTGTTTTTTGGTTCATTTGGAGATTTTTGTGAGGGAAGGGCATTTTTTTTTTTTTTCCTTATCAGCTGAGCAGAGAGACTGGTAATCATGGAGAAAGAATGTGATGAAAATGTTAAACTTATATTGGACAGTTCTATGAAGTTAGAAAATTCCAGAAGTAGCAGGACTCTCAACCTTGTAATGATGAGCCTCCAGATGACATGTCTTCTCTGGAGGTTTGGCTTAAAGCTGGAATTGGCATTTTTTACTCCTCCCACTGGAAAACATCGTTATAATAAATGGTGATAACCATACAGTTCCTGTACTCCCTCTTCTATTACAGTTGTATAGTGAGTCAGACATAAAAATAAGAAGTACTTGCACAACAGTCCTAAACTATACAAATTGCTAAGAATATTTGGGCTGTTGGAGCAGCAAAACTGTTAAGCTTAAATTTGTCCAGGGAAGTAGAAACAACATTCAACCTCAGCCATCTGGCAGCCAGTGCTCTCAGGGTGCAACTCTTTCAACTTCTTCTGGAAAAAGCAGTGTACAGCTGAAAATGGTGATTCTGTAGGCTGCTTTTGTTAATAATTTCCTAACAACCGAGCTGTTATGTCAGTAGTAATCTCTGCATGATGTCTCACCTTCTCTGTGGAGGTTTGCACTGTGGAATATGCTGGCTGGCTGCTCTCCGAGCATGCTGTTCTCCCTGGTGCCTGCCCATTAAAATGGGGGCTGCTGTTTTAAGGTGCTCCAGCTTCTCTTGCCTTTTAGGCAAAGTATTCATTGTTTTCAGAAACTTGAGGTTCACCTCCAGTGTTTTCTCTTCCACTGCTGTAATATATTAGCACTGGCAGTATACCATAGAGCAGTCTATCCACTGTACATCTAAGTAACTGCACTTCAGGCCATCTATTCAAATGGCACGTTGCCAAGTCAGTCTGGTTAGGCTTGTCAAGGATACAAATGCCAAGCAGTAAGGAATTTGGGATAATGAACCCAGTCTGCCTAACACCAGATGCGATGTGTGGCCTTTATTGCAAATTTATTCTGTTTTCATTTGCTTAACCTTTGTGTTGCCATTTTTGCTTATGCCAGAAAACAGTCTCTGAACATGGAAAACCTCAAAATTCAATCACTTGGAAACTGCCGCTCAGATGAATAGTGATGCAGGAAGCATGTCAAGAAAGAGTAGCAAAGCACTTGGATAATCATTGTCTGCTGGGAATATCAGGCCTTGAGATAACTGGATCATGAAATGCCAGAAAGTATCAGCTGGATTAGAGTGTGATATTAGTTACTTTGTTGGCACTTGGTCAAACAAACTGTTCAGACCGGCTACCCTGGAAGTCCCCTAAGAAATCGTAATATGGCAGATGCTGATTTTAATACTTAAGGTTTTTTATCCTTTCATCAGCTTTTGTCTGCATTTTTAAAATTAATCAGTCTTGCTGAAGAAGTCACTTAATCCTCAGTTGGGAATTAGCTAGAGGTGCCAGGAAGCAGTAATAAGGCTGTAGGAAAATGGACGAGGAGGTAGAAATTGGACTGTGTATGGAATGGTTGTGCTGTACTATTTGGTGTGGCCTTTCATAAAGTGTATGTTTGATCTTAAATTTTACTCACTTAGCTCCTGGTCTGAACCATGGCTACAGAATGGAACAAAGTGAGTGTTTTGCACAGACTTTACACCACTAAAAATTTTGGGAAATGTCAAAATGTGAAGAAAAACATTGGCTCACCATTCTCAAGTTAGTTTGGCCACTCTTCACCTAGTATTAAATGATGTGTATGTGGTTATAAAAGTATTTTTAATTGATTGTTTCCAGACATACTCAGTTTCAAGAGCATGGAAAAAGATTGGAAATTAAAATGGAAAGATTGGAAATTTGCCTGCTTCCTACCAGGAGAAATCTGCCTAATCAGAAGGAGGAAGGGGAGTGCTTCTGTAAAGATGCTGCTTTATGGTCAGCTTTATGGACACATGCAGTTCTAGAGGAGTGCAGAAACTTGAGCAATAGTTAAGAGAGGAAATGAGAGCATGCTGCTCTAGCATCATACTACTGCTGACTTTAAAATGTATTTATCTCCCTCCCCACAATAATTAGGACTCTGCTTTAGGGAAACTTCTTTTGTTTCTCCTTAACCAATTGTATTTTATTATATGTTGAATGCAGCTGAACTGGTACTTGAATAACGAATCAGATCATGCTGGTACTGGTACAAAGGGCAGTAATTTGACACGTTGACCATATTGTTTAATACATGGACATTGCTTGTTTCTTTTGGCCCCTAACCTTTCTAATTGCACAGATCAGCAGAGGATTATGGTAAGTATGCTAATTTGCCAGTTTTGTCTCGACTACAGATCAACTCACATAGAACAAAAATATGTTTGGATCCAGGAGAGGAAGAAGGATTGTATGTCTTCTGTAGTCCATGAAGGCAAACACTAATTTTCAGGTAAAATGATGCAGGGGAAATGAAAGATATGATCTCCTGCAACTTTATCATGCTGTCTGGGCTAGGTTTGAAATAAAATTGAAAGTCTTGAAACTGTTTTGTTTTTTTTAATTGAGTTCTTTGTTCAATGCAGTTTAACTCTTCTCTCTTTCCTTTCATCAGAAAAATGAGTGGTGGGTTGGCACCAAGCAAAAGCACAGTGTATGTGTCCAATTTACCCTTTGCTTTGACTAACAATGATCTGTACAGGGTAAGTTTTAAGAGATGCATTGTTTAAATTAAACTTGTTGGCAACAATTTTGACTGTAAAATCAATACTGATATATAAGTTTGTAATGATAAATTTATTATTAGTGAAATGCAATTGTCTGTTGTTAAATCTTTTTATTTTGGTTTACATTTCAGATATTTTCAAAGTATGGGAAAGTCGTCAAGTAAGTGACCTAATATGGCCTTCTATTTTTGTACCTCTCATTTTAAATATTTTATGTCTTTCCTTCACTTGAAAGTCTTGAGCTTTTTGTAATTAAAGTATGAATGTGGAACTGTATTGAAGTTCTGTTCATTTTTTAATAAAGTATATATTTAATTTAACAACTGGAAGTTCTTGCAGTTACATACGTAATACAAGAATATTTGTGTTGGGGACAGGTTTTGCTAACCATTCCTTCAGAGCAAGTAGAACATTGTTACATACCATCAGTTCTTTCTCTGAAATAGTTGAAATAGTGTTCTTCTAGTGTTATTCCCCTTTCCTTGAGCACTGTGGGGCACAGTGGATAAGTGTGAAAGTGGGAGCTTCTTCTTACGTGAGCTAGATGTCACAGTTCCCACAATTGCAGTGTACAGTTCTCTGTGATTCTAGAGGGGCTTGTTATTGTGACTGCTTAGTATTTTACTTAAAGCTAGATGTAAGGCTGCATTAATGGCTTTCGGTATGTGGGGTATTCATGAACAATATATGTGAATATCTGCCTCTCTGTTCAAATGATTGAAAGGAATGCCACAGTAAGGAACTGACTGTTTCGTTGGGGTTTTTTTCAGTTGGTCAGAATATGGAGACTCAAGTCTTCAGGTTTTAATCCTAAACCGGCAAGTGTCTTCTCTAATTTCTCATAGATGTTGCAATAAATAACCTGTGAGATACAGAGTTTCAAAGTTTTTAAAGTCTCACAAGTGTGCTTCAGATGACAAATAGCAGGAAAAGCAAATATATCCTGACTATTATGACTGTTATGACTATGGACTGAGTTTGTTCAGTAAGACGTCAGACTTTCTATGGTTCCAAGAAGTTCCTGGCTTTTTAAAGATTTGTCACACTTGATTCTTTCTATTCTTGTGTTATTAACTGGTATGTTGAATATCCCAAATGGAACCCTGACAGTCATAACCAGGCTTCTGTTGGAATTCTTCAAAGAGTAGCTTGGTAGAAAAACTAACAGAATTGTTTTAAAGTGAGTTTTATTGACATTTGAACTTAATACATGCAGTTGGACATGTCCTGTCCAAGAGGCTTTGGTAGTAAAACGTTAAGCTCAACCTTTTTGTGCATGTATTTGGGGAAATTTGAGCTTTCTTCACTGCATTTTTATTTTATAAACTTTTTACCATGTAGGTCATCTGTTACTTTTACAGGTTGTATGGTAGGTCTTCTGTATGGAAGTGGGGTTTGGTTTTTTTAGGTACTTCTTAGGATTTTGGCTTGCCCTGTGGCTGAACCTTTGTTCTGCCTGTGGTGGACATAGGGAGGAGTGTATTCCTTTTTCCATACTTTTTTACGCGTACTTTGTTTTTTATGGACATGCAGCCTGACATTCTGATTCTCACTGTTATTGTTTTGTTAGGTTTTGTTCAGGGCAATGTACAACTGACCTTAAGATTGAAAGAATTGAGGTTGTGTGGGTTCTGGCCATACACATGCCCTGGCCCTGTCTTGTAAATTTTTATATTCAGATTTTGTTTTACTCTTTCTGGATTTTCATGAACTTCTCAATGTGCTATTGAAGCTGTTGATTTCAGTGTTAGACTGAAGATTTAACTTTGTATGTCATGTGAAATAACACAGGCATCCATGATCTTTGGATTTCAGTTGGAGATATTTGTAGAGCAGTGCTGCACGTAGTTAGTGTTTCCAATTGTGAACCTGTTTAGCTGGTTAGTCCTACATGAACATAGATTTCTCAGTCTGAAGACAGTTAACACTGTGCTTTTCATCAATAATAGCAATGGTAAGACTACCCATGAATCCTCCTTGCACCTCCAGTAATATATAGTTCCCTCAAGTTAGGTTGCTTGTAAATCTAAAGATTATGTTCTCTGTTCTTCAAGCCACCAAGGGAATTAAGAGTAATACTGGTCCCAGAAAGATCCCACATGCTTTTTTAAAATCATCTCCACTCTGCCTCTAAATACATGGCCAGGTTAGCTGCTCTGTTGAGTATCTGTTTAATGAGTATCTTTATTGTTAAATATACTTTAACGCTTTTGCAGTATAACAAAGGTAAGATCCCACTGAGATCTTTAAGGGAAAAATATCTCTGAAGTAATTTTAGTGTGGTTCACTAAAATAAATAATGTGGTTATATGTTTTCAGAGTTACCATTATGAAAGACAAAGACACCAGAAAGAGCAAAGGAGTTGCCTTTATTTTGTTTTTGGATAAAGAATCTGCACAGAACTGTTCTCGGGCACTTAATAACAAACAGGTAAGTTTTGGAAAGTTTTTATGGCAGGAGGATTGGGCTTTCAGTCCCAAAACATTTACTTTTTCTTTCCAATTTTCTGTAGTTGTTTGGAAGAGTAATAAAAGCAAGTATTGCCATAGATAATGGAAGAGCAGCAGAATTCATTCGCAGGCGTAACTACTTTGACAAGTCTAAGTGTTACGAATGTGGGGTGAGTAAAACCAAAAATGTAGAGAAATGGACAAAAGTTGTGGGTTGAGATAAGAGCAACTTAGTAACTGAAATAATACTAAACGGTAGTAGTAATAGTAGATGGTAATGAAGGTAACAAAGAGAAACAAAATCCAAGAAATAGAACCGATGCACATGAAAATTATTGCAATGACAACCTCCTACTCATTGCTTCAAAATATCTGCTTTTGCTATATCTTTGGAAGTTCATGATTTAGTTTGCAGTAAAATAAAACAGTTGTTTCCTGTATTTATATAGAAGTGAGTTTTCAATTTTAATTAATTCCTGACTTTGCCTGAACATAGTAATGATATTTGGATAGTATTTAATGTCCAATACAAATTTGATTTATATTCTTAACACTTCGTACAGCAAAAACGTTGCCTCACTCCTGTGTCTTAAATTGTTAATTCTGAGGTTTCTATCTTGGCTTGAATATCAGCCATATGTAGTGTATTCAGTTATTGCAATAGACAAAAAAATCTACTGTGCTTGTAGCTTGTTCTTAGTTTGCAGTTAAGCATGCATATCACCACCAATCTCTTCATTTCCATGGAAAACCTCGAGAAGAGTTTGTCTTCTGTGTGCCAATTCAGCATTGCATTTATCTTACTAATTGCTTCCATTTTTCCCCCCATGAATTTCCCTCAGGATACGTTTTAACGTATAGTTGTTTGTAATGCCTTCTGTTAAGCAATATTTCTTTTTCTCCAAGGAAGCAGGACACTTAAGTTATGCTTGTCCTAAAAATATGCTAGGGGAGCGGGAACCACCAAAAAAAAAAGAAAAGAAGAAGAGAAAGAAAATAGTGGAGCCAGAAGAAATGTATGTATATTGAGTTACATGTTACTACATTTTTTAGGAAGCTTTTTCATATTAAACACTTAAATTAAGGATCTGTATTTTTTTTCTCTCTGCACAATGAAGTGAGGGGGAAGAAGAAAGTGAAGAGGAAGGAGAAGACCCTGCTCTAGATAGCCTCAGCCAAGCCATAGCTTTTCAGGTACAAAATTGAAGCATGGCAAATTTTTTTTTTTTTTTTTTTTTTTAAAGTTCAGCTACCTCGTTTAGCTATTTTTCAGAAGCTCTGATATACATGCATAGGTCTATCTGCTCTATAGCACTTAGTGGGCTCTGGTTTGGTAGCAGTAGTTGATAACTGTAGTTGATAACTCTAGTTGACTTCCTTAAATTTCAGGCATGTTCAGTGGAATTTTGTTTGTGTTTCTTGCTCTTTCACCATTGCTGTATTTGTGTCTTACAGTCTTTTTTTCCCTTCAATTTCCTTTGCAATTTGCTTGTGTCATCTCTGCTGTGGTGCTCTGCTAGGTGTTTGCCCACAAATCCCTGTTTACTTTGTTAACTGAGGAGACAGAAAAAGAGTCATATATAAGTGACCAGACACATCCTCTGTCCTCACTGGAATGTCTTTGAATCATTTACTCTTGGGACACTTCCTTTGCCTAATACAGACCATCACATTCTCTAATAGACCTCATCTCTGAAAACATATTGAATGCATATTTTTTTATATGGATAGATTATCCAGCATCTGTATTACTGTCTTTATTACTTCTTTATCTCTACACCCTTTTGCTTCATGAAACAAAACGTGCATGATCTGTTGCTCAAATTTCTTGGCTCCCTGGTCAACACTGTTGTCTGTGTGTCTGTCCGGTGCAAAAATCCCTCAAGAGTTAATAACTTTGTTCTGAATATGACTGTAATGAGTGCAGGACTTTTACATGATGTAGTCCAAAAAAGTGATTCAAGTATTCACAATGTTCCTCCCTTTCCCCAAAAACTCCACAATTGGAAATGAAACCTATAAACTCAGGAAACATTCTCATTTCTGTCACAATCCGAAGATTTTAATTGGTAAAAATAGGAAGCTTCTATTTAAACTATTAGTTGAATAATCTTCAGTAGTAATCCCCAAAGGCACTCATTATGTGAATGAATGACTGCAAAGGACAATGGATAGAAGGTTTATTAGTGGAACAAAGCTGATTCAATAACATCAATTTAAAAATGAGGCATTTTTTGCTTTAGATCTCAGCTAAAGAGATCTGCTTAGATTTTTTGCTTTAGATCTCAATATTTTTGGAAGTTTGCCATGGGCAAAATTCCTCTTTTTGAGAATACAGGATGGTCCAGGCAGCTGCTGTGGTGTAGAAGACAGCTTATATGTGAGAGCTACTTTCAGAAATGTTTCCTACTGCTTTGATCACACGGTTTATCTGGAAATAAACCCTTGTAATTCTTTAACTTATTTAATAATTCAGTGCATATTAATAATTAGCATTATTATTTATAGTGCACCTTAATTTTTCTTAATCCCAGCTAATACTTCTCTTTTCTTCATTATAGCAAGCCAAAATTGAGGAAGAACAACAAAGATGGACACAGACTGCAGGGGAATCTTCAATTTCAGATGATTCAAAACGTCCCCGGATTAAGAAAAGTGCTTATTTCAGTGATGAGGAAGAACTTAGTGACTGAAATAATACTGTTCTAAATGCATAGATAAGATATATATAGTGTACATTTTGTAAAGTGCTCAAAGTGATCTGTAATACAGGTTTGGTTTAGTGTTGGAAGACACTGAAAATCATGTTGTTGTTGTGGTTTTTTTTATTCTGTCCCTTGACTCTTCCCATCTTTTTATATCTGCGTCTCAAAACCTTACCTTTCAAGGCAACTTTTTAAGAAAATGATGTGATTATACCCTTAAATCCAGAACAGTATCTGTGAGAATGCATCTTGCAGTTAGTATCTAGACCCAAGTCCTAGCAGTGACATGTTTCATGAGAGAATTTCCCAAGGCTTTTTTCCTAAGAGGAGTTCCTCTTAGGATGACTGCTATCACCACTGATGCTTTATGTATTAGTCTGTTTGGAAACAGCACTTTAGTAGTACTTAAGTAGAATATGAAACTTGCATTAGTTGAATTTCAGCTTTAAGCATTGTCTTTTTACTCTTCATGCAGTACTATAATAAATTGTCACATCAACACTGTTTTTCCTGACTGCGGTTTGAGTGCCTAACAGTACTTAGGGTTATCCACAGGGTTTTAAATACACTTGGATCTAACCTGCATCTGAACCTGTTGGCAAAATCCAAAAGGCATAGTTTCCTACATGCCTAAAAAACAGCTTCCATGTGTACTTGGTACTGTCATGGTCTCTTAGCAGTGTGTTGCCACATATTTTGTACATAAAGCTTTTCAGACTTTTTCTGTCCTTAGATCTCTCTAGGGTTGCAGGCACGTTCTCCTGTAGCTGTTCCCAAAACCACAGAGACATGGTGATGTTGGTACCCATATTTATATTTTATCTTCACTTTTAGGAAGCACAATATAAAATAGGTTCACAATTTCACACTTGGAAGAAGAGACAAGCTGGCCTCTTTCTATTTTTAGTTCTTCCTGTTTGCTCATCAGGACTTGATTTTCTTCCAAATATAGAAAATGTAAATCCAAATATGCCATTATGTATTCTTAATTAATACCAATTTACATTCCAATATGTAACTGGGTGCAAAGCAAAGAAACATGCACACACACCCTCTAAGCTAATATAAAGTAGTGACATTCAGAACATCATTCTGATGCCTTCTGTTGTTCCTTAAACACAAGAAATCAGAAACAAAAATGAAGTAATACAATGGTTTTTGTGCAAGTTCCTCAATTCAGCAGAATAGTAAGTAGTATTAGGCTCTAGATACAGGAAGATCTTGGACTCAGTAATCCGAGGAACTTTTTTAAGACTGACTTTGACATTTAGCTGAAAGTACTGTATATTAAATCTGAAGCTTCTTTCACTGAATTTCAGGAAGATTTCTTAATACTGACTAGCTGAGAGCTAAACTGCCAGGCATAACTTCCTGTTAATAAATGCAATTCACTCTACATCTTGTATGCGTACAATAATGAAGCTTGAGGAGTTCTAAACTCTGGTAAGGAAGAAATGCTGCCAGCATGCTTTTCTTCAAATATTAGGTTAGGGCTCAATGGCAGTCCCCAAAAAGAAAAAAAGAGCAAAACAAAAAGATAATGCCACTACATAAAATCAGAGTCTGTCTTCTTCTCAAATACCATATTCAATGCTGGTTTTAAGAAAAGATAGAAAACTAGAATGTGACAAAGGACCAGTTTGATTTTGTCCATGACTTTGATTTGGAAATATTTGATGGCTTGCAAGAATTAAGATTTGAATGAAGTGATTAGACAGCAAGCTTTAAACTTTTATTTCATTGCACCATGTAATGTAGTAGTGGAACTGACTGCCATGAGACTTTTTTTCAGGGTCACGGGGTCAAAAGGATTAGACTTACATGTGGAACATGATATTTTAAAATGTTAAAGTCTCTGCTCAGAAATATCCTCAAATAAAAAACAAAACTGACTGTTGTTCTGACCTAATACAGCACTTTTTCCAGAGTTCCAGTAACTGAAGCACACTGATGTATCTTTCTAGTCTGCTGCTTCTGCCTCACAGATTTCTCCATAGGATTTGCTTTTGTCAGCAGTAGCTCAGTCCAAACTATTACAACTGACCCAGTGTTACTCCTCCATGCTCTTTTGTTCTAAGCATAAAGTCACTTGAGGTAGGTGACATTGGAAAAGAAGCATAAAAATAAACCTATTTCTGAGCAGAATTGGCATTTAGAATTTTTTACCTTAAGTCATCTTCCTTTAACAGTTTTCTTTATTCTGAACTTCTGTGGATCAGCAGCATGTGTAGCTTGTCTTAGAAGAATGCACCTAATGCCTAAAACACAGTCTAAAGGGACTTTCAGGAAAAGGATTTTTGCACTTGGCTTCCTGAATCATTTTAAGTTTCAGTTCTTTGTCAGCAAGATAACAAAGCATTTCTAGGTGAGAAATTCAGAACGCTAGCATTAGATAACCGTTATGTTAGATAGCAACAGTACCTGTTCTGCTTGCTTGAATACAATGTAGTTTTCTACAGCATCCCCAATGCAGCTGCCTCATTCTGGGGAAAAAAAAAAAGAAAAAAAAATTAATAAAGTCTCTTTATGACTTTGAGCATGGAGGGATTTGCTCATGTTCATGCCCACCCTCACCAACTCTAATCAGCATGGCTTCAGATTTCCACCTGAATCCCATAAGTGCTGAGGAGCAAGGGAGAGTGTTAATGAGGCTCCTAATTTAGATCAGGCCAAGGGGGTACAATTAGTGTGCAAAGCTCAAGCAATGCAGTGGTACTTTTGTCGGTTTGGTATCATAAAGCACTGATTGTAGAGGCAGGAAATGTGTTGGTGGCTCTGGGCCAGACAGGTGAGACTGTGTAGCCTTGTTATCAAAAGAGAGAATAGAAAATGCCTTGTAGAATGCCTTCCTGTTATTGTTAGAAAAACCACAGAGTTTTCTTCTGAGACATTGATGTTCAAGTTGTGTGTTGGTTTGGGGTTATTTTTAGTACTTTGAGGCCCTACCTTAGGCTTCCAAGCTGAATTCTGGTTTTAGAGTATAAATAATATGTAATCATATTATTACATATTATTTATACTCATCATTTTATGACATATATTTGTGTAAATATATAATTCTATAATCATATATTAACATATGTTTATGTAAATATATATATAATCTGTGATTATAAAAAAAAATAAGTGGAAGACTTAATTTTTTTTTAAATAATGTCAAAAACTTGTGTCTTTCTGCAAATACTCACTTACTAGATTTTGTCTTTTGTATTTTCAAAACAGCTTAAAATTGTCAAAATATGTTCTGGGTCATAGGGCCTCTTGTCTATTGAAATGGCTAACACAGTAGTGTCTACTCAACCACTAGGAGATGCCTTTTATCTGTCCTTGGGGAAGAAGGGATATGGAAGTGGGATAAGGATGATTAGCTTACTTGATTATAAATGGTATTACTCATACTGTGCCTGTGCAGCTCTTGTTAAAAACATTGCAGCTATGAGACATAGGAGTAATTTTAGTCTGTGTTTAGCAGGCTCCCACTATGTTTTTGGCACATTCAGGTTACTACTCTCAGTGGAGCCATAAAAAGGACTGTAAATATAAAGAACTATGTAGCTAAAAAGGTGATCTCTGGAAGAAATTGTAGACACTTAATCTTTGGCCTCTGGGTCACTGTGTTTTCTGGGATAGCCCTTCCTTAATCTGCAGAGATGACTGACTGTAACATGGGAAGGTGAGCTGTGCAGGCTATTTAGTTGTAGTCTTCTGAGACAAAAAATAATAAATGCCATTTTAAAATATCATGGTTTTCATCTAGCTTTTCTAAGCAATTTAGTAAGTGCTACTATGAGTGTTTCTATTCTATTTTGCATCTGCAGTGTCAATATGATTATATAGTCTATCACTTCTGCTATTGCTCTTCTATAAAAATATTTCAAATAATATTCTTCCAAATGTACTATCTTAAAATAACTGGTATTAGAAAGCTGATTGCTTCTTTTTAGTATAGATTACAAAAATATTTTTATGTGCCCTTAAAAGGCTCATCCTCAGCAGCTTTGTTAATTTTATAGATCTTAACAGAGTGAGGGTTTTTTTCCTGTAGCTGTTGAAGGCAATATTAAAAAATTATTATACTGCTCCTTCTTTACAGAAAAAGGTATAAAGTGGAGGATTTAATCACATTTAATGTAGATTACCTTATTTCTTGTATCTATGATGGTATCTGTAAAACATATCCTAGAAGGAATAAGCTGAGGAGATTGTCCATGTAAAGAAAGCAATATCTTTTAAGTTGAAGAATTGTATGGGCTTGAGAAACAACATTCCATCACTGTCAGGCTAACCCTGACCCTGCTGTGCATTCAGACAGACAAGATGTGTGCTTATGCATGCATTTAATGGATGTGACAGGTAATGCAGCAAGTCAAGAGTTGCAGAAATTGTGGCAGTAGAATGTGATAAAAGCGTGTGAAACATTTAACCAACCCAGTTAGGGAATCTAGGTCACAGTGGCTTGAAGAAATACCACAGTTACTAATATGAGAAGCTTCCAGTCTGATGAATAGGATGCTCCAGAGAATCAAAAGCAACTCTGAGGTTGTAAGTTCATGAAAGACAACGGCTACGAGCCTACATCAAGGTGAGTTTATCCATGAAAATTCAGTTTTATCAATATCCAGTTAAAGAGAAATAGAAGGCATCCAAATTTAGGTACTGCATCAAGCTCAGTGCAGTACAGCAAAAACTGTCACTTGGTTGCAGGAGTAAAGATGCATTATTTTAACTGCTTATGTGGAGGCAGAGGATGTAGATGTGTTCTGTTCAAAGAACAGATGTGGTTATGGAAGAAGGAGAAACCCAAAATAGAACCAAAAGGCGTGTTAAGGACTCTGTGGGTATACTGTGAAGTTCCAAGGCACTGAATTGTAATTTTAGAGTGGGATAGAACTGCTTGTACTTTGTTTGCTTAATTGAAGAATGAGTGCTTTATATCTGAAAATTATGAACCTTTTGGTAGTACAAGATTGTACTGATGTTCGAATGCTCAAGAAAAGAAGAAACTAAAGGAGGATACAGTTCTACAAAAGACTTCACTTGAGATGTATTTGATGTGCGAATTTGATTAGCTGGCAAAGAGCCATCTGCCCACGAAGCCTGGAGCCATGAGGGTGCATATAAAATGAAATGACTGAGCAGCATATGGCACTTAGGAAAGATGAGAACATGCAGTACTTGGACACGTTGCTTTTGAGTTCATGAACCACGTATCTGGAATGAATGATTCAAGTCCTTGAAATTATGCTCTTTCCAAGAAAGTTTTTGAAAATTCGTCAGCTAGGTTTATTTTCATCTGCTGCAGCATAACATCTTTAAAGAGTTGGGTTTTTTTACTGTGGGAGGCTTTCACAGGAAAAACTAAACTGAGGAAACCTGATTAACTAAAATCTGAAACACAATTCTGTAGCAAGGGTGGATTCTCTGCGAGTTCCATGCCTGTGGCATCCCAGAAAATGCAGGGCCCCAGGGCCTTATTCATGTTCATATCTAATTTAGCTGAAGCTGCTGGAGAATGTCCAGAATTCTCTTCATTTACTGCAAAATTTAGGTCAAGCCCATGATTAAGTACTTGAGTTCAGGACAAAGTAGCCCTTGAAAAATGTTCACCTTTTTTTTCACTCTTGTGGTATTTGTGCTAGGATGGTGAATTTTTTACTGTATTGCACACCTTTGAAATGGCAAACTGGTTGACAGGAAGGTACTTACCTCTCTTGATCTGAATGTGGTAGGAGCAATGCACACAGATTACTTTGCACCTTTAATGGCAGGGCAAGGAGTAATTATTCTAACAGCATTCTCTGGATGCAATTTCACTGCTTCCAGAGATTGGGAGCCAATGGAGAAGGGAAGAAGACAGGCAGGGCAAAGGATGAGTAAGCTAAATATCCACCCAGAATAAGTGTATATCAGTTATGCTAAACATTTTCAGGTTTCCATCTACAGATTCTCCTCTTCACTGTACTTTAGACCAGAGTTTGTGTGGATTAAATGTATGTGGTTGTCTGGAGTACATAGGTGTATTATGTCTAATTGCACAGACTTAATTTCAGTCACACAGAAATATAACATGGATTATACTGATGCAAATGAGGTTCACTACATTTTCATGTTGTCTTCATGCTTTAACTGGCTTTCCTGGGGCACAATGATACCTGTCTGTTAGAACTATTTTTTGTAAACTTTCTACATATGTAAATTCCGACATGAGAGACTTGAATGTAAACAGCACAGTGGATTTGTGGAAATTAAGAGAATCTATTCTGGGTAGGAAAGGAAGGAGAGCTTCAGATGTGAGAAGAAAACAATTAAGAAAAATGGCAGGTGAGATTAAGAATTTTGGTAGAGTTGAGCATCAGAATAAGGAACAAAAGGGAGCAAAGTAGGTTGACAAAAATAAACACATACACCAACACACAATGCCTGTAGCATTAATTCCTCTCTGTTTATAGAAGGCTTTTATAGGACATGAGTGTTGCAGTGAAGGTTTGTTTTTGACATTCAACTGTGAACTCAGTTATCTCAGGTGCTAGACTTCTCAGCAATATGGTAAACACGGATGCAACTCAGTATATTTTTTTTAAATAAGGTAACAAATTACTTCTCAGTCTATCCTTTACTGGTCATTGTTCAAGAGTGCTTTAGCCAATAACTAACTTTAAAGATCTAACGATGTGTCTGAAAACCGGTGTCTCTTAAACTCACTTCACCAATGTCCTGTCCCTCCTCCCGCTATGGGATTGTGCAGTTCAGAGCTTTCTCCAGTTTTTCCAGCTGTTGAGATGACAAAGTCCTCCTGTCTCTCTTCACTTCACCATTGATATGATTTATGTTGAGGATTTTTTTCCTTTTTCATAACATACTATTGGTTCTTCTGCCAATAGTGAACATTTCCTCCCTAGATTTCTGACTCTCAGATATAAAGATGGTTCTGTGGTTTTTTATGTGATAGCCAGTCTGCAGGATGTCTTATTGTAACTATACTTTACCTGCAAGATGCTTTTTTTAAAAAAACAACATTGCTTTCCTGCTATGCCCTTCATTTAGTTCTTCTGTCCAATTACTTTTCCACTTATATTGTCATTGATCAAATTTAGTGTTTAAATAAAGGCCGAGGTTTCCAGTTGAAGAAGACTTGACTTGTTCATGTTTTTTTCCTTCAGTAAGCTGATAGTAATGTGAGTGGTTCTGTTATCTTCTGTCTTACTTAGCTCATCTGTCGCAGTGTCCACTGCGCCGGACAGGCGCTGGCCACAGGCTAGCTCAGCCTAACACACTGCAGCGAACGCTCTTGGGTCGGGGCTGCAGGCTGGGCAAGCGACCTCCTCCCCGTGGGGTCTTGGTTCCCCCACACCAGCGACAGGATCAGTTGGAGTCGCGACCACGGCAGCGAAGAAAGAGTCATCTCTCTCAGGCAGGGACGGAGGATGTTTTATTAAGGGGAGTCCGGCACAGAGCTCTGCCTCAGCCGACAGCTGCCTGAAGAGAGCCTCGAACAAAGCTGTGCACCGACTTTTAAACATGGGAGGGTTCAGGAGTGGTGACAACGGATCAGCCAATGAGGTAAAATGTGGGTGTAACAGGGGGTGTTAACTCCAGAGAAAAGATCCAATAACCAGATGGGGGTAGGGGATTTCCCGGGCACCAGCCTATCACTCAACGCCCTCCCTGGATCTTTCCAGAAACCAGGGAAGGGCCCCGAAGTGACCGACAGGGCACCCAAGAGGAGAGAGAGGGGATTGACAGGGGTAGGTGGTGGAGGGGGATGATTGACAAGAAACAAATTATTATATAACACACTCCAAGGGGGAGAAACCATTGCATTAAACGGGGGTACATTGGAACGAACCATTACATTATAAATTCTTACAAAAGTTTTACAGAGAACATTTAAAAACAGAATAAAACCACTTTTCACACCACCACACTCATCTATTTTTAATTAATCAGGAAAATATAAAATGTTTAAAAATGGAAACAACCCTAGCAAGCTGAAGTGAACAACTAATAAAAAAGTTCATCTTATGTTTTGTTCTAAAATTACTTGTACTAATAATGAATAAGGCACAAGAATTTAATTCCAAAATCTGCTGACTGGGAGCTTTCCTGACATCTGTTTCTCTCTCTTCCTGCAATGTATTTGGTATAGTTCTTTCACATAATATGAATGAGTTAAATTGAATTCACTGAGATTATTAAAATATACATGGTCATTATTAAATGAATTGTAGCAAACCCAGCAATGAATCATACAGGTTAATGTTTGCTGCTACATTTGTTGACAGATATATCATACTTGGGCTTTAGCTGACGAGAGAGGCCAAGAAACTAGATTTCAAATGTCTAGACATATGCCTTTAGCGAATACTCATGTGTGAGTTTCATACATGCCTCTAGTCTAAGTGATAAGTGCATTATTCATTCATAACAGGTTTTAAAACATGTATTTTGTGCCACAGCATTATGACAGGCAGTATTTTTTGTGTTGCTATCTTAAAAAGCTTATTTGATGTTCTGTTGGGTGTTTTTTTTTCTTTCTTTGCTCTTCCTTTTTAAGGGTTTCAGAGTTCATTGTGGTAATCTGCTGATGTTTGTCAGAAAATACTTAAGAATCCTATCTTCATTTCTGAAATAGAAAGCAGTATGGTGAGGAATCTCTGTAATATCCGTACATGACTTCAAAGATACTGTCTTAAGTTTATGCATTTCATCTATTGTACTGCAGTTCACATAGGAAAAAAAAAAGCTCAATGTCCCTTTTAGTAAAAGCAAGCAAAGCAGCAGATTGTTATTCCATTTTTTGATTTATATTTCTATAGATCTATAGTAAGGCTGTATCCCAAATGTTCATATTTCTTACTAGCACTACTACTGCTGAATAGTGGTTTAGGGAAACTGCATTTCAACTTTTAAATTTCAGTTACAGGAGGGAACTGAGAGACTAGGAGGAACCTTAGTGGACTCTTATCATTTACATAGCATGAGTAGCTTGTTAATAAACAGAAAAGCAATGAAGCCACCTTGCTGAGGAGAAATACCAGATAACTGGTCATTCACTCATACTGGTTTCCTAGCCTACTTGTCTCATCCAGAGTCAAGTTTCACAAGCTCATGTTTCACTTAGTAAAATTGTCATTGATACCATTAATTTTCAAATAGAGTCACAACAGAACTGAAGCAGTGAGAAATGAGATGTTGGAGCTCATGGGAAGTGGTCAAGAGCAAAATGGGCGGTTCTTTTAAAAAGTAGTGATAAAGGCACTATTACCAACTTCTTCAAAGTGGAATAAAATTAGGAGTGAGCTAAGAGCCCAATTTACGAAATTTTAAATGGTGCTTAAAAAAAGAGAGGCAGAAGTTTGACCAGTTTGGTAAGTGTAATTAGCACAAGAATACAGAAGCAAAGTCAAAAGATCAGCCAAGAAACAAGAAACAAAAATGTGTGTTGTATAAAGACTGAAAAACAAGGAGTATGTTCATAAGGTGTACCCAGGGAGCAAGTTGATCCACCCTTCAACAAGGAGGAGTCTTCAGAGCAAAAGCTGGAAAGGGTGAGGTGTTTCATCCTTGGCAGAATGGGCCCTCACTATCAAAGCCAACTGAAATGCTAGTAACAACACATCAGAGTGAAAGCTACAGCTGGGAAAGAAAGGGGTAGGGAATGCTTCAGTTGTTTCAATGTGGTCAGAGAGGTTGGGCCTTGCAGAGTACAGAGAACCTAGGCCATTTTAGGAGCTGTTTTTGAGAATTTGCATTTACAATTATACACTCAGATTCTGATTTTTAAAAGTGGGAGCTGAGGAATTTCAGACCCGTGGTCTAAAAAAAATCCGGGAACAAAATTATCAAGCAAAGATGTGAGATGTAAAACAAAACTAATGTAGACTCTAACCAATCTAATGTCTTTCTGTACAAGGCTGTAGCTCTTACATGTAAAAGAGAAGTGGTAGATATCATTTATCTTGACTTCATTAAGATTTGTGCTATTGTGACATAGTAACAATACAAATGCTACTACTGTAACCCAAGTGAAAATTTTGGGGGGAAACTGCTTTTAGCACTTCACAGACAAAAGTGAGGAGGTGTGGTGAGGGGGGTTCTGCAGAGATCTTTCATGAATTAGATACTGTTTTATAGTCTCTTTAAAACCTTGGATGGTGGAATGGAAAATATGCTTGTGAAAACTTGTGAATAATGAGCATCATAGGACACCAGCTGTTTTGGCTTTTCATCTGATACTGCTGAATATTGAATGGGCGTAAGAACAGCTCTTCCTTTCCTGGTTGTTCCTAAACTAATCCATTACCTCTGATGACCTCTGGAAGTACCTTTTACTCAGCCCATGCTTCTTCCATGCTGGCATAGGCTGCACCAGCTGAACCAATCTGTGCTCAAGGCTTATGTGTCTTTGTCCCATGGGGAAATAGCAAGATGATTGATAGCTAGACAGAATATTTTAATAAAGGTTTTCCAGATAAAAATGACACCAAAACCCCTAACTCTGGTTTTACACACCTGACCACTTTTTCCTGTGTGATCTAAGTGTTCAGGAGATTCTGTATCTCTTTGCCAGAGAATGGTAGAAGTGATGTTTGGTTCATGAACACTAACATTTCAGAAAGTGAGCCTTTAAAGCTTGGTGGGGTGAGTTGCTTTGGTTTGTGGAGGGGGGCTGGTTGTTTAGGGGGAGTGTTTTGTTTGTGGGTTTTTGGGTTTTTTTTAATCTTCAGAGCTCCTGTCTAGCAAAACAAGACTCTCTTTTCCTTGGAGGTAAGTTACAAAATTTTCAAAGATCATAACTGTCCTCTGTCTTTCAAGGCTATGTTGAAGCCTGGGGCCAACAGTCTGTATTTTCCACAACCCCAAAAGTTCCCTTACACCTCTAGTTGTGATGCTCCTCTAAGTATCAATAACCTGCCATCACTATAAATACCACATTTATAAAACACTTCAGTGTTTTTAGATTGCGGACAACCCTATCTTTGCCTGGGTTTATACTGCTATACAGCCACTTGTGCTCTGGTGAAGTGGTTGGAGGAGACATCTGTTGCCAATGTAGTAAATGCCAATGCTGAAATCCATACTTTCAGGGCTTGTTTGTGTTCAGACCCTTCAGTCTGTCAACATGAAGTTTATCAGCATGTGGGGCAAAGAAAAAATGAGAAACAGACTCTTGAGCGCAAATAAGTGACAAAACTGAAAAAGAGCCCCCCCCCCCCCTTTTTTTTTAAAGTATGTTCTTACATTTCAATACTTTTATTTAGTTGGAAAGAGAGTCTTGTGTGGAATTATCATTTAAAGAGGAGGCAACTGCAAGCAATTTCCATTAGATACCAAGAGACAGTAAACCTGGGTGAAATGTTGGACGTGTTCATTACATTTCTTACCTAATTATTTGATACTATTGAGCCCGGCTCACTAGCAGCCCAGACACTCTCATTATGTACAGAATCATGGTGCTAATAACAATGTGCTAAGATGAGAAGAGTCAATGCTTTATCTGTTTTACAGTCCTCCACGTATGTTTGCAGGGAAATAAGATGAAAATTTCCAGGTCCTGCTTTGATAGATCACAGCTTATAATTATAGTCACGTTGCATGGGAACGTGGGCACACTGCTGGCTAGATTGGAGAAAGAGACAGACAAGAGTGAAGCGTACCTGCTACATTTTTTCCCTAATTGTGCTAACTTGTGACTATTTTAGAAAGTTGGATGAGAATGTGTTCATGCTTTTTCTCATTTCCTCATTTGTATAGCTCTGAAAGTACCGGTGGTTCTGCTTTGTTTCACTTCTAGTAAATTCTTCTTTTGCTTGTCGTTTATTTATTTCCACAATGATCACTTTACTGTGCTGTATCCCCTTTCTCCCTTTGCCTCAATCTGAGCTCATGACCGCCTGCCTTCAGTGCTGTCTCCACCTCCCTGCCTGGAGGCAGCTCCTGTCATTATCACCTCTCCTTGCTCCTCTCTTCCCTGACACAAGCGAGAAGCTCGATGACACACAGTTTCCTGCTTAAAGCACGCTGTTCACCGCCAGCTTTTATTTATTTCATAGCCCTCTTTCACGACAGTGCTCTCCAGCCCATGGCTGAAGATACGGGGAAGAAAATCCAAGGGCGCTGTGCAGAGCAGCGGGGCAGAGCTGCGGCTGGGCCGCGGGCGGTGCCGCCATGGCGCTGGGGCCTGCAGGCCCTGGGCAAACACGGGGCCAGGCTTCTGAGTGCCCTGCTCCCCACAGAATGTGGCAGCTACATGCCATTCTGCATGCAGGAATTTACCACACTGATAGGCTATGCAGGCCCTCCAGAAGGTGAAGGGTTCCCAAAGGGGCTCAAGTTCTTGTTCATGGTTCTCATGAGACCAGCCTAGCTGCCCAAGTTTTCCAGTTATCAATGATCACTAACATTTGACTTAAGTGATACTAGAAATTAGGTAACTGGTTTGCAGTAGAAACTATGCATACTGAGGCACCTTCGTGGCCAAGAACTTTTCCGGTGAATTACTTCTTTTAGTCATGTTTAATTTGACCCAGAACATCGTTTAGTTATGTGATAGATTTACTTATTTAGGTAAATAATCTAGGCATGATTACTAACACAAAAATGAGAACTGCACAGTTTACTTACAGAGGTACTGAGCTCCTTAGGGAGGTACCAGTTGATTTTAATTTCACGATAGAACACTTTTTCTTTCCCAAATGCTGAACTCAGTTTTGAATATGCCAGGCCTTTTACAGATGATAGGCAAATGCACCTAACAATGTAGATAACTACCCACAAAAAGAGTAGCTAATATGCTCCCTCCCAAGCAATGTTGCTTTTATCCCTAACATCCTCGGAGAGAGTGAGAAAGATTAAAGCATACTGCAATTTCACCCATGTGTTCTACTCCATACCCGATATTACCCAAGACAAGAAGAAATAAAAAGGGGAAATGCTGAATATGCACTTCTGAGTGATGAATGCCCTGGAGCAACAGAAACACAAGGCAGGTCCCCCAGGAGAAGAGTAGGATTAATGATCTTGATTGTTTTATAATGATCTCTGGTACGTCTTTCCTGTCATAAGGGGGGAAAAAGCTATTTGCTACCAAAAAAAAAAATATATTGTAGAGCCTACCTCATGCTAAAAGGCAAGGGCATGAAGTATAAATAACTTAGTAAGAGAATAAGTACAAAAAGAGTCCTCCATAGTTTATTGAAATGTATTTGTGACAGTTTAAGAAAATAAAAAAAAAATCCCAACAAAACAAATTCACATTTAATTTAAAGGATTTCTCACCTGTGTTTCATGTCTCAAGTGCATAGACTGTGTCTCCAGCTGAGAAATGAAAAGCAAACTAAAGAACTCAAAAAGGGTAGGAAGTACCTTATGTTACCTTATGAAAATATAGTTTCTTAGTAGAGAAATTATGGTCGACACATTCTTCTCCAGGAGTGGTTCATGCTGCTCTTAATCTTGTACAAATGTGGGCTGCCACCAAAGATGGCAGCCTTTCTGTCTTCATGTCCCCACTCCCATGTGTGTCCCTATTCTTTTCCTTGCCTTGCATCAAGTGATTGTGCAACTTCAAGACAAATCAGCTTCCCTGATCCAACAGAAAATAAATAGGCTTTTAGTGGGGTAGTTGGCTTTGGGATTGCCCAAGAGATCTGAGCTGGAGGTAGGTGGGGAGGCTGGGGAAGAAATTGGTGGGTGTGTGGGGGTGACTTCAATGCTCCCATCAGTTTTAGCTGGAGCAGCATTTTTGACTGCACTTTTAGGCAGCTTCAAAACTGGAAATGCACACAGGGAGAGTTTTTCTCTATCAATATGCTGCTCTCTATCAATATGCTGCTGGACCAGCAGTAAAGATTTGGGGGAGGAGGAGGTGACAATAAATGTGATGGAAGAGGCAGAATTCTGAAAGGTTCAAATGCTAAAGCATATGGGATGTTTGGAAAACGGGAAGCCTCCAGGTCAGCTCTTTTTGAAGAACAGAAGGAACTAGGCTCATTCATCTTCCATTATCTAGCGACTGATGAGAGTTTTTACTGAGGAAATGAACATCTCACTCAGGTTCAACCTAAAAATATAGTTTTCTCATTTGCTTTTGTTCAGATATTTGCTACTGATCACAATCTGGTGGATGATGTGCTATGAAAGGTGGAGGCAGCATAAAATGCCATGCTGAATAATTGATCACCACCCCTCCAGGCTACGTCTATGGATGAATGCATATGCCAGTTAGGATGACTGTGTCCCTAGTTAATGCTCTTAATTGACAAACACCTGATCTGAATTGAAATAGTATTTTTAAAGACATCTTATTTATGTCAGAAGGTCTTTCATATTTTACACTGCTTATCTTTTGTGTGTGTTTTTCTGATTAAATGCAGGTGCCTTTTGGCCCTTTAATTGTAGGGACATTTAGAAATTATTTATGGGGTTTTTTTTTTCTAAACAATAGTGTAAATCTTGATCACACAAAATCAATGGAAAACCTCCTGTTCACCTTCCCACTGTACTTCTTTGTCCAATATCTGTTGCTACCAAGTAGTTATAATTCCTTCATCTTCTTAATAGGAATTAGGGGACTGGATAAAAGCCAATATATCAAGTCCCTGTATCTCATGCACAAAGGCAACACAAAACAGTAAAGAGACAGAAGGCTAGACAAGAGTGTCGCCAAACTCAGTACATGGCAGAGAATTCCCACCTTTAAGTCCATTCTGAGTCCTAAACAATCAAAAATTTTAATGCAGCTGATATGCATATGGTGCCTTCTGAAATTTACTTCAGACTCTGGAAGAAGGGGGAAAAATATCAAAGGACAATTGAAAAAGCAAACAAGCAAAAAAACCCAACAAAATAACAACAACAGAACAAAACAAAACAAAACAAAAAAACAAAAACAAAAAAAACAAACAAACAAACAAACAAAAAAAAACCCCAGAAGGCGTTAAGAGAATTGGAAAAGGGGCAGAATTAGTACCAAAAGATGCCACTGCATGTGAGGTCGCCTTTCAGCTTTTTGCATCATCTCAGATTTCTCTATGTTGCATCTTCTGAAGTGCAGAGAGTCTGGCCCTTAGTGGCCTCAGGCCATTCTCTTACCTGTTCATCTTTGGGACAATAATGGTTATTTGAAGGCAGCTGCCTAGATTTTTCTCCCCATTAAGCTTGGTTATGTTTGTTTTATATTTGATATGATAAGCTAATTTACTATTTTCTATATAAATTGTTTAGCATGACCTTGTAAGTCTGGAGTTAACATGAATTATAGAAAGAGATAAAGTCAAATTTCATAATTAATATTTTTTCTGTCTTTTTCAAGACATTTTTACTTTTCTTCCAGGTAAGAACTTTCTCCAAAGTATACACATATGTCCACACATCATGCATGTTACGTTCTGCATGACAGGAATGTTAATAAGGATATAAGGTGAATCTTTTGGATGCTAGAAAGTAGCAAGTTTGAGATCCCCTTGTTAGTCTTTTTTCATCTGTATTCTGCACTGAAGCAGATGGAGATCCCATGGAGGAACAATACATGCTGATATTGCCTAATGCACTTTCCACGGGGATCAAGGTCATGTAGTCACCTGACATCTCACAATTTTTGGGTAACTGACTTTGCTACCCACATAACAGACTTTCTAAGTAGGTTCCTTTCCTCTTTAAAAAAACAAAACAACAACAACAAAAATTAAAGATGATACAAGAGTATATGTGTGTCCCACATCATGGACAGGTATTCTTCTCCAGATCCAGCTGTGCTGAAGAGTTATCTTCCCTGCAGTTCATAGTCACCTACCCCTTCCCTAGGAAATGTTCCTGCTCCCTGGTACCCACTGGCTGAGCTACCTCCAAGGTTGGAATTAAATCATTCCAGGTTAGACAGGGGGAGCAGGAGGCTTCATTCACCTGCTTCATTCATGTTGAAATGGTTAGAGGAAAGTAAAGCTTCCCAGGGGGTTCATAACTCTCTCATCAGACCTTGAGAAATGCTGCCCATGAGCTGATTACTCGTGAGAGAGGAGGATGAAAGCGTGACAGTGCACTGTTTGTAAAGAGGCATTTCCAGAGTGCTCTTCTGATGACACCTGAGCAGCCCAAACAAAAGGACAGTGGACATTTTGTTCTCTCCCTGAAGCTATATTAGATGCTCTTGTGACAGAGGAAAGGCCTTTCTCTGGAAAATACAACAAACTTTATATAAATAGTGCATCTTCTCAAATAAAGAGAATGCTTTTGAGGGCAAAAAAGAACAAAAACCAAAGCAAACCAGTCTGAATTCTCTGCTTTGATCAGAAGATTGGACCAGAGACCTCCTGATACCCTTCTGACTTGAATTATCCTGTGATTTTTTTTATTCTATTTTTTTAATTTATTTTTTAAGTAAAAAATAACCAGCTGTAGCTGGTTATAGCTGTCACTAATGCTATCAATTGAATGCAAATAATCAGTGCTTTGGGGGACTTTGGGGAGGGTTCCGGTTACAGCTGAAACAATAGGATGCCTGGTTGTTCACAAAGGGATGGTTTCCACTCTGCCAGTCTCTCTGGTTCTTCTGACTGCTCACATGGTCCCACAATTTTTGGGATCTGCTGGCTGAGCTGGTAGAAAACTACCTCATGAGTTAACTTGGCTCACCCATGGATCAGACAGGCAAAAAATGGGCAAACACGGAGCCACCCAGCCAGAAAAAAAAACCTGCTAAAGCAGGGCCTTAGCTTCTAGCATTAGATAGTACAGTTTTAGTCTTGTAAGTTAACATAGATGTCTACTCCCTGTCTGGGTCAGTTCTCCCATTATCATGTTTAATTATTTAATACAGCATCTGATGCTTTAGGAGTGCAACCCCGTGATGTAGGTTGGTCTCTGTGCCTCTGCCTTTCAATGTACAGGCTGAGAGCTTAGGTTGTGAGTGCCAGAAATCAAGTCATGTCCCTGTGAAGTACCACTTATGTCTCTGCTATTAAATAAGTGATAAACTACAAAGAGCTTTTCACTTCCCTGTAAGTTGCCTGTTTGGAGAGTTTTCTGTCTTTTGATCATAGGTCAGATTCATCCACTTTTTTTTGTTAGAACAATTTGGGTTTTTTGACTGATTTTTTTCAGTGCAACCTCCAATGCTATCCTTTTGCTGAGGTTACCTATATTTATGTTGCTGACTTGTGTGCAATGAAGCCTGAGCCTCCACAGCCTCTGCAGAAAGAACAGGCCAGCTCACTCCTCCTTGCCTCTGGTTAGAAGCTCCTGCTGTTTCCAATCAAACAGCTGTGGGCTGAGCTGGACTAGCTCAGAGCAGAGAAAATGAACTCTGCAGCAAACCCAGCAGAGGGGTTACAGTCAGCCTGGCAAAGGTGATCCAGCTCCCCATGCCCTACCCTGTCCCTAAGGCAGCCAATGTCAGAGCGAGACAGGAACAGACCACTGGAGAGGGAAAGTGAACTCTCCCATGGGTGGAGACTGTGAAATGGCGCGATTAGTTACCGTTTGCTCTTCATAAGTACTTGCATTAAAATTTTTCTTCAGGTGATTTTGCACATAAAAGTATTCTGTGAGAAGTTTCTTGTGAAGCTGCAGAGCCGGTAAGACACTCTATCATAACTTCTTGGCCAAACAAATGTAACAGGAAAGAATTGTTATTTTAAAATATTATTCCATTTGGCAGAGAACAAAACCAAGCCAGAGAATATTTTATACTTCATCAATTAAATATTTACAATAGTAAAGTGAAATGGTGGTTTTCTCTTTAGATTTCAGCAACAAGTGCAATGATTAGCTACACATGAAGTCAGTGTGAATTTACAGTGTGAATACAGTCAGTGAACAGTATTTTTAAGAAGCTGTCAGAAGCTTATCTCACAGCTGGCATCTATTAATACAGTGATTTCTAACAGACTCCAAATTTAACACTATCCGTTAAGGAAGACTGTGGAGTGCTATAATTATGTTAGAATACTTTGGCTGTCAATAAACAAGTCACTCTTAATGTATGTATTCATATCCATTAACACAGGTTTCTAAACAGAGAGGCTGTAAATTTGGAGAGTTTTGATACAGCTTGATCCATACATAATTTAACATAATCCAGAAAAATAATAATTTTTTTTTTATTTCCACATCAGCAATTTTTCGTGGAAACTGACCAGTTTGATGTGGCTCTTTTTCCTAGCAAAGTTTTCATGTTAATATGTGCTTTCCCTTCGCCTCCTCAGGCTTCTCAGAAGTGGCACAATTACTCCAGACTCAGCAGCAACAAATTCCAAATTATCCTGTAGCTCATTTTTGCACACCCACAGAAAACAAATCCCCTGCGGTTATTCTCAGAAGACTTGAGATTCCATCTGCTTACTTTGTTTCAGGTGGAAAAGGAAACCCCAAGAAGATAAAACTGATAAGCCTGTGTCCATTAAAATCTCTTCAAAATCCAGAGTGAATGCTTGGATTTAAACAGAGTCACTGAAGATTTACAGTGGCAGGCAGACAAGAACTCAGAGAACTCCAGGACTGAGTTAGGAACACATGTGAACAACCTCAAAGCAAGTTTAGAGAAGAGTGAATTTGTGCCCATAGTTTATTTCAGTGTAAACACATAATGCTTGAAATATCTTGAAATACAGTCTATGAATAAATTCAGGCAGTAAATTTGACCCTGTCAGCTACCAGAAGAAGGGTCCTCAGCTGGCTCATTGAAGGAATATAGCAGACTAAGGTCCAGAGATCAGCTCCTAGTTGAGTGTCAAACCTGTAGAGAAGGAGAATGTTGCTATGATTCTGGGAATTTATGTGCTGTGAGGACAGCCTACAAAAAATTGAAACAACCTAGTGTATTACTACTTTTACAGCTGCTCTGATTCTTCCACCTCTATTTGATTTCAAACACAAAGAATGACTCTGAAATCACATCTGTCTGTACAAAATATTTCATGTGCAACAGGGAATAAAGATAAATCTGTAAATGTGTGGGAGGTCTGAAACTGAAGTCTGCAGTATTATAGGGGGCTAAGATCAGAAACATGTGAAGTAAGCAATGTTGGCAAAGTGCTGACCTCTTCTTCATATGACTTTTCCACTCCCACTGTCCCTGGAGGGGACATGAACCCGTAACTTTAAGCCTAAGGGAGACTTGGTGTTGAAACTGAGGTCCCAGCACCATGGGTGGCCAACATAAGAAAAATGTGGAGAGACCAATGTTGCTGCATTGCTGTGCTCCCCTTGCTATGTTTTTTACAGCCCCAGTGTCCATAGAGCTGTAAACACTAGGTCTGAACTCAAACCCTACCCCTTGACCCGAATGGTGGTTTTTGGTATAGGCTGACCCCATGTACCATGGATGACTGAGTTAAGAAACACGTAAGAAGCATCAATTTTTGTGCTGTCCTGTGCTCTCCTTGGCATGCCTGTTCAGCCCTGAGTGTCCCTGTTGTGGTAGGCTTTGTGGTTCTCTGAGCCTTTATCCTGACTCTAATTTTGGCTGTTGGTTGAGACCGAGGTCTCAGGTGCCATGGCTGGCCCAGCCATGTGGGGAGAGCCATATTGGTGCAGTACATGTTCTCCTTGCCTTGCCTTTTTCAGACCCGGAGTCTGTTTTCTTTGTGGTTCTCTGAACTCTAACCCTACCCTTTAATCCTAATGGCAGCTTGGGGTTGAGGCCAATGTACCAGGTACTATGAGTGGCCCAGACTAGAAAATGTGGAAGGAGCAGTGTAGGTGCAGTGTCCTGTTCATCATGGTATTCCTTTTCAAGCTCCAATGTCTGTGGAGCTGTATGCCTGATGGCAACCCTAAACCTAATTGCTTAGGTTAAATCTTGGACTTTAGGATGAAGATTCCAGGTTCCATGGGTGGCCCAGGTAAGAATGATTCCTTCAGGAAAAAGGAATATTGTTGTAATGCTGTGTTCTTCTTGGCATGCATTTTCCAGGCCCAATATCCCTGGAGCTGTAGGCTCTGGGGCTCTCTGAACCTTCTTACTTGCTAATTAAAAATGAAACATACCACACAGTAAAAGTAAAGATTCGCCCAGACCATCTTATGGAACTTTTGTCTCTTGCTTTTAATTTCCTCGCTTTCCCACTGTCCAGGTGCAGCTATGACATGCTCATATGATCACTGATGTTCTTGCTGTTCATTTTTATATGGGTAACTTTAGCTTTACAATACTTCCCATCTTTGATAACACTGGAAACAGACATTTTAAGGTTGCTTCTGAACTCAGAGGTTTTGTATAGCAACACCATTCATCAGCACATCTAAGACACTGTGATTCAACTGGCCAGAAATAATTCTTCCAAGCTCTTTACTGAGGACTTCATACTGAAATGGCAGCATGCTGTTAGAGATCATCCTAACTATGCCTACTATGACAACCCTTTCTTACAACTTTTGAACATCAGAGAAAGCTTATATAATCTGTAAAATAATCACCATAGGTGATTTTTTTTTTCTCACAGTTTCAGACTTTCAATGTACTGTAAGGAACATAGAGTACTGGTGTGATTCTAGTATGTGTCTTCATATAGAGTTCTGAGAGAACGATTCAAAACTTCTTTGCTTTATACATATCAAAGTTCAAGATCCTTTTGTATGGATTGTAGGATGCATCACCAAGGATATGTCATAGACTGCATCACCCATCCTTCAAGTACAGCACTTTTTTCTGACAATTTACTCATAAAATGTTTTAACTAATTTTTAACTTAAAATAGAAAGCATAAAAACCTAAACCAGTCACTTCAGAAACTTGTAATTTGCCAGTCTTTTATCCCACATTTCTGCTAGAATCATACAACCATTAAGGTTGTAAAAGACCTCCAAGATCATCAAGTCCAACCATCACCTAGCACCACAACAAATTCACCACCAACCCATATCTTCAAGAGCTGTATCCCTGTGGATTTTTTGAAAATTTTCAGGATGGTGATTCTACTACTTTCCTGGGCAGCCTGCTCCAATGTTTGACAACCATTTCTCTGAAGAATTTTCTCCAAATATCTATTCTAAACCTTCCTTGTTGCAACTTAAGGCCATTTCTTCTTGTTCTATTGCTCATTATAGTGGAGAAGAGGCTAAGACCCCCCCATCACCATAGCCTCCTTTCAGACAGCTGTAGAAAGCGATAGGGTTTCCCCTGAGCCTCCTTTTCTCCAGGATAAACACCCCCAGCTCCCTCAGGTGCTCCTCAGTTAAGCTGAGTTCCAGACCCTTCACCAGCTCCATGGACACACTCCAGCACCTCAATGTCCTTCTTGTAGTGAGAAGCCCAGAACTGGACACAGCACTCGAGGTGCAGCCTCACCAGTGCCAAGCACAGGGGGACAATCCCTGCCCTGGCCCTGCTGGCCACACTATTGCGGGTACAGGCCAGGTGCCATTGGCCTTCTTGGCCATCTGGGCACACACTGGCTCATGTTCAGCTGCTGTCAACCAGCACCCCCAGGTCCTTTTCTAATGAGCAGCTTTTCAGCCACTCTTCCCTCATCTTGTAGCACTGTGTGTGGTTGTTGTGACCCAAGTGCAGGACCAAGCACTCTGCCTTGTTGAGTCTTATTCAACTGGCCTTGGCCTGTTGATCCAGCCTGTCCTGATCCCTTGGCAGGGCCTTCTTACCCTCCAGTAGATCAACACTCCCACCCAACTTGGTGTCACCTGCAAAATGACTGAGAATGCACTTGATCCCCTCAGCCAGATCATCAATGAAGATATTAAAAAGGACTGGCCCCAATACTGAGCCCTGGGGAACCCCACTCGTGTCCAGCTGCCAGCTGGATGTAACTCCACTCACCACCACTCTCTGGGCCTGCCTCTCTCCATCCAGACATTTTTTTACTCAGCACCTATCCACACCATGGGAAGCCAGTTTCCCCAGGAGAATGCTGTGGGAAATGGTGTCAAAGGCTTTACTAAAAGTTTAGGTAGACAACATCTGCAGCCTAAGACCTGGCTGCCTGTTTTCATGGGACTCTGTCTGGGTTGCCACATCCTTTCTGATGCATGCAGAGGATGCAACTTTTTTGTTCACTATTTCGTTCAATAATGTGAAAACATATGAGTATTCAAGCTTTCCTTACTGTTAAATCTCCTGAAATGTTACAGGCAGGCTTAGTATGGAGGACATACATTGATAGTATGGTATTAACAACTGCTATGGAAGCTGCTATAAGCAATAAGCAGGTGCAGATCTGTACCTTAGTGTATCTATGCATCTCTAAATAGATGTATCTGTACAGTCAGGTGCCATGCTTCCTTACTCACTGACCTGCATGATCAGCCCAGCTGGGCAAAAGCAATTGAAGATACTGGCCTCATCTGTTAATAGCTCCCCCTGACCGCACACATGATTACCACCTGGTCCCCAATGCTGCTCTTGTAAGCACGTCTGTGCCTGCCTGCTGGTCAATTGATGATCAGTCTCTTTGACTGGTGTTAGTTCACCCAGTAATGCAAAGCAGCAGATCTGGCCTAACTTGTATCACCCTCTGCCTTGGTATGTAGCAGCAAAGAGCAACCAGTGCCCACTGATGAATCTGGCTCAAAACTTCAGGTGTTTTTCAGCTGAGCCAAGATTCTGCCTTTATATCTTCAGGTTTTGTGAGGTAATATGATACCTTTTGTGTCTTACTGGGTTTCCTCACAGGTTTTCTGGTTAAATATTCACACGTAAAAACTTTTTGAAGAAATTCTCAGACAAAAATCAATGTTAAATTGGAGTCAATATTAAGAATGTTTATAACTGAATATATGTAATTTAACTGAAAGTAATCCTTGAAAAGATACCAGCTGCAGCCATTGGTGGCTACTCTTATCAAAATCAGGCTCCACTTTTTCCCAGATTTGGTCATATCTGCAACCTATGAACTGAATGTCAGGTCCTTAATGAACACAACCAATAAGACTACAAATAAATGCATATTCTTGCACTGAAGTCTGCTAGATATTTTATTTTTTTTGTGAGTTGGTATCTCAAATATAAGAATGCTTTGAATTATAAACTGATTAGTCTGTTTTGTTTCCTTTGATCAATGGATTACAAAAGTTGTTAAGATATACAAATCTAAAAACCTCTTAGATTGCATTTGTATTTTTAATTGGTCTTAATAAAGCAGGCAGTTTGTTGGCAATTACAAACATTTTATTTTAACTAAGCCTATATTCAGTCATGCATATCAAGGTAAACTGATGATTGAATACTTCTCTATGTCCATCTCTTGTCCCAGTCAAGCCAGCTGAAAAAATCCCAGTGCTTTGTCCATTACCAGTATGCTAAATTGAACTTCATGTTACTCTCTGAAGCTATATCACCCTTTGATTGCTCCATGTCTAAAATAAAAATCGTAAGGATTATACTTACTGTGGAACCCAAACAATTCTATAGCTTCAAAGATTGTATATTATGGAGATTTGTCTTGGAAGATTGACTTATCAATAATTGTTAGCATTAATGAAAATAATACCCTTCTGCCTTGTTGGGGGTTAGGTTTGTTCCTTTTTTTTCTCTTACAGAATTTTTCCCCCTAAGTTGCTAAGAGACTAAGTACTGGGGCTTAGATGGTGCTTGACCAACATGAAGGAGGTGGCCAAAAGTCAGGAGGGGGAAGATCACATGGGTTTTGGGGCAGGAAAAGGACAGGGCTGGGGGAGCTGGGGGCGCTTCTTGCTCTGGGCATTGGAGAGGACAGCCAGGCTGCTGCTTGCTGCGGGAGGAGTCCACCGTCAACAGAAAGTCCTGTCCTGGGAAATCTACCATCATCTGCTCGTGTGCCCAGGAATTCTGAGCCCCTTCGCCTGCCCTGCTGGAGCTGGGCCAGCCCTGCCCGACCATCACAGCTTCTTCAGAACTGCTCTTTTTGCTACGCTATAGCCCCGCACCCCCTGCCTGCTGGGACACCCCTCTGCCTGCCGGGACATCCTGCTGCTCCAGCCACCAGCCCGGGAGCTTCCACCACTCCAGCTTGGTGCTCTCGGAGTCCCAAGAGATCAGACTGCCTGGGGCTTTGTGAAAAAAAGCCCCTCGAGGTTCCTGGTTCTGTTTATTATTAATGCTGTAGTTGTTGTTGTTTGTTTGCCTTGTTATATTTGCTAGTAAAGAACTGTTATTCCTTTCCCCATAGCCCTGCCTGAAAAGCCCCTTTAATTTTCTAAATTGTAATAACTTGGAGGGAGGGGATTGGAATTCCTCTTTCTTAGAGAGGCTCCACCCCTCCCTAGCAGATACCTGTCTTTCAAACCGAGACATGCCTTATAATGGGCTTTCTTCCATGTCTAGTCCACTGTCCTTTTCCCTCATACCTAAGAAAAGAGCTCCAAACATCAAGAATTCCATATTCCAAATTCCATTTAAATAATTTATTATCAATGCTATTTTGAATGTTTATTTTTGAAGCATTCCACATCTTCTCTGCCTTGAGTGTTACAGTGCCCTTCATTCTTTGAGACTAGTCCAAAGAGCTCACTCAATATATTTAAATGCTCTGTTCTGTCAGAATGATATCTCATCCTGGCAAATATCCAGCTGGTATTTAATTTAAATTTACACAACCGAAACCATTACAATTTGAACTCCCTTCACTCAATTCTCATCACACAAACCCACGTTTGTACCCCAGTGCCAATACACAACCTTCTCACAACACTGTTTGAAATTAAGGGATAGTTAGCTTCAGGACATGCCATCAAACTGTAATCCATCTTAGAGCTACAACTTGAATAAAGCTCAGTTTGGCAGACAACAGAGATTATGATTCATGCTTCAATTTTATCTGTCAGGTGCTGTTGCAGTGCTTTTCTGGCTAGTGTCCCAGGCAGACTCCTAAGAAGACAGAATAAACAGCTCTTAGAATATACACAATTTTTAGACTTTGAAAGCTTCATGACTTCTCTTGTATTTGACCACCTGAAGGTACTAAATGAAGACAAAGTCAATCCATTTTTTCCTGACACTTTCTTGTGGAGCTGATTCTTTCCTATATCTGCTTTACAGTTAGTTATCTTCTAGTTACACAGAGACAGAGTCTTACCTGGAGTTACCCACAGTTTGAATGGCTTGCATAAAGGTGTGATGGTTAACCCAAGCACAGAATCTACTGCATTCTCCTGCATATTAATGAGAGACATGGCTAAAGAGTTTCAGATACATGTCTCTTCTTAACTGTGCAATAGTTTTTTCCCAACAAATAAATCCAATTATAGGATTTTTTTCTTTCAAACAATTCCACTATATCTAAAACGCCTGAATTTGTTTAAAATCTTCTCACATGCGCAGCTAACAAATATTTTGTTGTTAATATATGAACTAGTATCTCACATTATTAATTACTTTATCTACTTAAGTACTTCCTCAAGGATAAGGGAAATGCCTTTACTGTATATTCTACTGATACGATATAAAGGACATTTAACACTTCATTCTTAGCAATATTTATCAAAGTTTATATGAAAATGGTAGTAGCTATGTAGATTTGGTGAGAACAAATTTGGATATTAGAGTTGTCTGGAATGCTCCAGAATTTTTAATTAATTAAAAATAGAACATTCTAGATAGTCTTTTTATAAATCCAGTTTTCAGGAAAGAGCACTTCTCTGAAATATATAATTTAATAGATTATGTATAAAGACTTTATTCTGGAAGAGATACATTAAGGCAATGAATGTCCTTATTTATTTTGTAAGTGGTAATGAACAATCTGAGACAGAGATCCGGTTGGTATGTTTGAAAACATGAATCAGAAACTGTCACTCAAAGCTGACTTAAAGCTTTTGCTTACACTGCCTTGATCTCAGGGTTTCTTTGAAGATTTCTTTGTAGGGCTGTAAGAGAGCATTCTGAGGGTTAGTCTAGTGTGTGTAACAGCTACAGATGATGATAACTCTGATGCAGAATTAATCATAGAATCATAGAATATAAGGATTTGTAAGGGACCCATCAGCATGATAGAGTCCAGCTCCTGCCCCTGCACAGGACACCCCAAAAATCAAACCAGGTATCTGAGAATGTTGCCCAAATACTTCATGCACTCTGTCAGGCTGGTGCTGTGACCATTTCCCTGGGGAGCCAGTTCCAATGCCCAACCAAATGCCCAAAGGTGAGAACCCTTTTCCTGATATCCAACATAAACCTACCTTGACTCAGCTTCAGGCCATTCCCTGAGGTCCTGTCACTGGTCATGAGAGTGAAGAGATCAGTGCCTGCCCCTCCTCTTCCCTTCATGAAGAAGTTGCAGATTGTAATAGGTTTCTCCTCAGTCTCCTCTTCTGCAGGCTGAACAGACCAAATGACCACAGTCACTCTTCAAATGGTTTCCACCCAAGCCCCTTCACCATCTTTATTGCCTTCCTTTGGACACTTTTAGTTTTATATTATCCTTACATTTTGGCACCCAAAATGCCCCCAGAACTCAAGGTGGGGCCTCCCCAGTGCAGAGCAGAGTAGCTGCTGATGCTGCATCTCAAAGCGTGGTTGGCCATCCTGGCTGCCACGGCACACTATTGAATCATATTCAACTTGTAACAAAATTACACAATTTCTCATTTTTCAAACTCCCTTTGGTGTAATTAGTTGGTGTTTTTGTTGTTGTTTTTTTTTTTTTTTTTAAATAATAGCCAGAGGGCAGCAGTTTAGCTTGGGAGTGGAGCTTTTGCATGTGATGTGCCTTTGCAGCATTAACCATGCAGCCTCACAGTCATTTGCTGGCTTGACAGCCCTAGTCAAACCCTGTGGAGTAGCTGCTTTGTGAGGAAGTCATCTCATCTCAAACTTCCAGTGATGGTGATCTGTGATGATCATCTTAATAATTGCAGGGTTTTTCCATGGCATTTTTAAAGGTTTGAGTCGTCTTAAAAATAGCAGCGCTGCAAGGTTCAATAGTCTTTTATTTTGATAAGTTTTTCTTGACTTTTGAACGATTTGGAGAACCTTCTACTTGCGCAATTACCTAACAGGAGGAATCAACACTGATCCGTGTGGTCTGACAGGTTCCTCTGGGAGATTTCTGCTCCTTCCAGCCCTAGACCACCTGTCAGTGCAGTAGGCTCACTGTAAACAGTGCTTTAAACCTACAGGAAAAGCCTGAGGGTACCCTCCAGATTAATTAAAGAACTTAATTTTTCTTTCTCTCATTTATATACTATTTCTGAAATTAATATTTCAAATTTATTAAAAAACCCCAACTCTGTAAAACACTTTTATGCAATATTGAGTCTACACAGTCCAGCCCTACACACGGCAACAGTACAAGTCCAAGTAAAAGGAGGGGCAAAAGGATAGGGGGACAAAAGAGCGGTAAGATGCAATGCATGGCTATTTAGGGATATTGGCATTGCAAAGGCCTTAGCACAGTGGCAAGGAAATTGTCTTCTCAAGGAAGAGGCTTCCCCACCTGGCCTTGATTCTGAATCCACACAGATGTGTTCTATTGGTTGGATCTGATCTCCTTTCTTTTCTTCCTTTTTGCCTTTTTTTTTTTTTTAAATAGATTTTATATTTTGTATTCGATTAAATTAAAAGTAGGATAAAAAAAGCAACAAGAAATGGAAATGTAACACTGGAGCTGGAGGCAAAAGATACTGACATAGGTTATGTCATGAAGGGTATAAACTTTGGCAAACTGAGACCAAGCAAATAATTCCAAGCCAGAAAAAAAGGGGGATCTCTTACCAGCACTCCTGCATGCTGCACTTCTATGACATTCGTCATTATCTTCCTTACCTAGAATAATGTGGAAATTGGGAAAAAAGGGACTCATGAGGTTCCTCGTGGAGACCTCTTACCTCAGAATACTTGATAACGAAAATGTAGGGAGTTGATATGGAATACCTTTCAAGAAAAATTTGCAATTCTTTTGAGTGTTCAAGTACCCATGTCTCTGTGTTTGTATGTTTGTATATATAATTATAAGCAGTGAAATATACTTTCTACTACACACAGAAAAGGTACTCTTCTCAAGGACTAATCATCTTTGTGTGGGTTTTTTTTCCCTGACAGAAGGTTGGTTTGTTCATTGATTACTTCTATTACATCTTTAAAAATCATTACATCTGCAATATAATTTTTTCTTACTGATCCCACAATGCAGACACATTCACCCTTTTCCTATTGTTAGTCAAAGATAATGTCTGTAAGTCAAATTCTGATCTCAGAGGAAATCTGAAGTAATTCATAAAAGAGATTTACAGTGAGAAAAATTGAACAGCACTTTTGATCCAAAGGCAGCTTATGGCACTTGTGAATCCAGCCATTCCAGTAGGCGTTCGCATGCTGTCTTGAAACGATGTTGGAGCACAGAACTAAGCATGGAACTGGCTTAGAGGCTTTAGTTCCAGTATTTATTTTTTTTTCTCTGACAGCCTTTAAAAGACGCTATATTAGGCCAAGAAGCTATGTGACTTTCAGACCTGTTCCCTGATCAGATTCAGAATGCTTTAAATATTGCTGTAAACTGTGAAATTTCCTTTGGGCTGTTGTTCTTCCTTTAGCACTAATCCCGTGGGAAGCTTGCTACCTGCGTGACACAAAAATAGGAAACTCAACCTCCTATCAAATTTTAACACTTTAAAACAACTTCTAAAAGGAAGAGAATCAGTAGAAGTGAAAATAAAGCAAGAAAAGAGTGAGACATGACAGAAAAGGAACTTGAAGGATGGAACAGGCAGAATTAGTAATACAGAAGACCAGGGAGAAAGACAAATCTCAGACATAAACACAAGGAGGAAAACAGGAAGGAGAATGAAGGAACACATAAAGAGGAGGAGAAAAAACACAATGAGGAAGATGACAAATAACAGAAAAGGAATGAGGGAGCAGATTAGGAGGGATCAAGGCACATGATGAAGTCAAGGAGCAGACATGAACAGATAGCATTGAGAGTGGGATTTTTTTTTTTTTTCCCCTCTCCTATAGCCCCAAGGGAGTTTGGCTTGCTAATTGAGGTACCTATGGGTTCAGCCCTGTAACCAGCTAGATCGTATGTTGATGTCAGCAAGAAGTGGCAGCAGAGATTTTTTCTGTTTAATGGAGCCTCAGTAATACATACCTATTCCTCCTCAGGAAATTGACTTTGCCCAAATAAATCCCCCCCTCGGCACAGGGTGTACGGGACACTATCTCAATTCATCTTGATGGGAGCAGATAGGGAAGGATTCAGCCCCAAATTAAAATAGTTGATAAGGGCAGCTTCACTTGAGTTTAACCCTGGAGATCCAAATTCATAGATGCTAGTGAGCCTTGTCCCCCCTCTGCTTCCTGTGTAGATGGTTCAAAGCAAAATCCAGCAATTTGACCAATTTGCCCTGGAGGAGCCAATCTTTCACCATTTGTTGGGTTGAAAACTTCCACTGGTTCCTCAAGTCCAAACGAACAGTGTGAACACCTTTCCAGTGTCTGAAGAAATTGCCTGGCATACCTTCAATTTAGCATTCACAAGCATTCATCGGCAAATCTCTTCTGTATGAGGTATGATAGAATTAAGTATTAGTATTATTTATTAACAGTCTGACCTATCCAAAATAAATTTTCTTCAGTGTAAAAGACTGTCATGTGTGCCACGAAATCCCAGGAAAATGACCAGAAATACTGAGTGAATGTTGAGAATGTTCCTTCATTCCTACCAGTGATCCTTCACATTTTGGATTACCTGTGGGAGAGGCTAAATGGAAAAAGTAGGGAAACTTCTACTTTAAGAGTTTTCATCAAAGATGGGCCCAAACTAGGAGAGTGAATGACAAGTAAGTAGTTACTTAAAAAATTACCAAGTACCTGAAAGTAATTGGTTTGATAATTTCATTCCAGTTAACAGAGGACAAATATAAAAATAACCATTATGATCAGATTTTTATAGATCTTACACACACAGTTACTGCTGCTGTGCTGTAACCTGCAAGAGTTCTGTGTACAAGCCTCTGTCTTTTGAATTTGGATAAACTTACAGTCAGATTCTGACCCTAGAAAGACTCCTGGACTTAATTACTACCATGTTACTCAAGGTTCATGACAGCATATCCCTGCTGATGTCAAGGCCACTCTAACTGTGTGAAACCTGAAGTATATGGTGATGAATCAGCTCTCATAAGTGCTATAGCTCCCTAAAAGATATTGTATATGTTTACGTTAGGCTTGTACCTGCAAGGAAGTGAAAACTCTTTTAAAAAACAGGTTTTAGGCTCTCTGATGTTATGAAGTATTCCAGGTCCCTCTATTCTGGCCCTTTCTAAAGCAGAATTTCATTCGCCTGCCTCCAGGACAGGAGAACACTTACACTAGTAAGAGGAGCATGAGTTGTCAGGACCCACTGATATGTCTTTTGATAGCTTGGGTTGCACTCGAGGCTGAGCAAACAGGCTAGAGGGGCAGTGCTTGCTGTCATCAATCTTAGTGTCATTATTATAGTGTCTGCAAGCAGCTTTCACTTTTCACTATCTCTGATTTTTAATTTCTCCCTCCCTTCCCAGTATCACATAGAAACCCAGCCAGGTTTCAGGCCTTATTATACTTAACATGTCAAAAAACCCCTCACCAGTCGAATTCCCATTAATTGATTTAATTGTATTCATTTTATTACATCAATGCAACCCAAGAAAAACAGATACACTGTGCTGGAATAACATGCATTTGTTTCCGTACAATTTTATACTTATGCAGTATTCCTTTTCATGAATAGGGTGGCTTATCTACAACATAATGATAATCATCTTTATGGAGAGTTTTTTAAGCTCAAGCAGTGACAAAGTGATTACTTAATTGCTCAATATGCTGATAATGCAGGAACTGGAGTAGGTTTGATGTGCACAGCGATGGTTCAAGTATTGACTAAATGGCAAGTCTTTGTATGGATTTACACAGCACTGGTTTGTTCTTAATAAAAGGTATGTGAACATCTTTTTTTTTGGGAACAACTGTAATTTTCTCTAAGGTAAGAATTTTCACATAATAGTTACTTAAAAATTGCTACCACCTTCTTTCACATCCTCTTTATTATGAATAAACTTTTAGCTGAGAAGGCATGAATGACCGAACATTTATACCATATATAGAAATATATAACTTCCACAAAGCTATCAGCATATATAATTTTCAGTATCCTAATCATATGAGGAGCATTTCCCTTGTACAATGCTACAAAAAAGGTCAGTTTAAAGATAATAAGAGACCAAACGCTAGCTAGAGAGTGATACTGGCTGTAAAAAGATACAATTATATTGCCCATGCCTTCTGTCTTAAATACGTTTACTTTAGCTCAGCTGAATTAAAACAGGACAAATAATTGCTCTGGAACAACGGTACTAGACAAAGTCAAAATTTAAGGGTATTCAAAATGATGGTACATTCATCCCTTTTCTTTCCAGAAACATTTTTTAAAAGAACTGTTAATACTGATCAATTTTGCCATTTGAGCTTTCTAGAGCATGTGCCATACAAATATTTAGCAAAGACAGATGAGTTTCTGGGGTAACATGAATACTACTGGATGACAAAACATCTGACTGGAATTCTTAGCTTTCTCAGTTTATCAAAGTCCCCTTGAATCTCTTCAGTATCTGGCTATTACACAGAGCTCTTACGTGTGCTTTCCAGCATTGCTGCTAAATAATGCCTCCCATCACTGTTTCAGTTGCAGAGATGACATGAGATGGCTTGATGCTTTTCTCTTGTGTTCCTATTTGAGGACAGAACAAGGATGCAAGGAAAATAGTCTTCCTTTTCAACATTATTCAAGAATAAGGCTCACACTTGCACAAACCGATGGCCACTGTGAGTTGCACCATGACCCATGCAGACCGTACCATCCAAATCACATTTCAGCTCCCAAAATGAGTGTTAGCTGGAGCTCAGGGGAAGCAGGCCCAATGCTGCTGGGAAAACATGATGATTTTTAGGCATGGTCATTTGGGTGATGACCTTGAAGCAGAAGGTCTGGAATGCAAAAGCCAGAAAGATTACTCTTCCTTTAGGGATAACATTTATGGCTGGCAGTTGTGTTTCCTCCTCCTGGTTAGAAATGGTCCTCTCCAAGAATGGTTCCCGAGGGATTACAACATATCTCAGCATTTTGTAACCATCAGTGGAAGTTTTATTTCCCACAATCGGTATGGAGAAAGTAGGTTGTGACAGGGGAAAGACCAAGAGAAAGCAGTTGTTTAAAAATACTTTCCAAAAGTGGGGAAATAATGTTTATTTATACAGTAGAAAGAGTGTTCTGTGGAAAAAGTCACAAGGAGACAGGTTTCTCCACTGCTTCCCATCAAGAGATTTCTACATAACATCAGGTTCAAGCACAGGTGAGACACCTTATATAATTCTGTGACTTTAAACATCCACTTCTGGACTACTGGTGCAAACCACTCCTTATAGTCAATGGAAAGAAATAGTCCCCATAAGTGAGAAAATTGCATTTGTGTCTTAGCATCAGATCAATCACCTTCAGCATGAACTTGTTTCTCCTGCTGAGAGCTGGGTCTGGGCTCCTAGTTCATGTAGATGTCTAACTAAATGCAAATGAACCCAGGCCAGCTGTCTGTGTGTGGCATGCCCCGCCCTCAGATGTGCAATCCATACATTTTATTCATAATTTACCGAAGGCTGCATAAGAAGCATAAAGAGATAAGGAAGAAAGAAATTGCAATAGAGAAATGAAGGAAAAGGTCAGGCAAATTCAGAAAGAGAGCCATCAGGTGAGGAAAACGGCAATAGTGGAAGCTGGATGTGAACGCAGAAGGAATTCAGGAGAAATGGCGAGCCACAAGTAAATCCTACACAGGTTTCCAATTGCTGACACACAGCATTCCTCGAGAGGCAAAGAAAACTGTGAATCTTGTAAACGTCTTAGTTCTTTTGCATAAATGTTACATCCCAATTAAGGGGTCTTTAATTGCTTCCCTTAATATGTCGACTACATTTTCCCTCTCTATCCCAGTATTTCTAGCTGAAATTCGTCTTGACAACTTTGCCTTCAGAATCAGAAAATTTCTCTCTTGTCCACGTGCTTAATTTTTAAACACGTCTATGTTTTCACACACTTGAGTAAAACTCCCCTTGGGCGTTTTTTGTTCTCGAAATCCCATCATTTCTTGGCAATGCATCAGTAATAGCTTTGGCCACTGAGATGCTGACCGGTATCATTTCATTGTCTGCTTGCATTCTGCTCTCTACCTGTGTCTAACTGCTGTCTTTGTTATGTACTTAGGACATGTGCTCTTTGTTCTGTTTGCACAGCATCCTGCAAAATGGCATCCTAGTCTGTGACTGGGCTCTGGTGCGCTCTGATAATAGAGGTGATAAACACCCGTGTCCTGTCTGAGGTTGCTGTGATGCATGAGAACCACGCTGTACTTGCAAGATTTTAAATGTAAAAGTAGTACTCCGCACAGGGGTACGAGGTAACACCATTCTCTCCCGGTTTTGTATTGGTACCCGTGATGTTTTCCCTTGGCCTCAGGCCAACGGGATGCTTTAGATCAAGACTTCTAAGCAAAAGTTCGCATTCGGTTTATTCCCGTTTGTTTTTTACTGTAAACCACGGCCTGAAGCAATTTCTGTGGGAAGAAGCACAAGACAATCTAAACGCTAGCGCGAGCAACCCCGGACGATAACAGCGGGGCGGCTTTAAGAGGAGAGCCGCGCAGGCCGGCCACAGTCTCTCATCCTGCCGCTCTGCCCGTTCTGCCCGGCACCGCCTCCCCGCCGGGGCCGCCCCCCGGCGCCGGGACCGCCCCCGCTCCGCCCGCCGCCCCCAGCAGCCCCCGCGTTGCCCCGGCCCCGCCGCCGCTCGCAGCGCCCGAGCCGCCGGCGGAGCGAAGGTGCCGCCGTGCTGCGCGGCCCGCCGGGCGCCGCGGCCTGCGGGTGCCGCTGGTTGGCGGCGGGGGAACACGTGAGCGGGGAGGCGGCGGCGGCGGCAGCGGGAGTTTCCCCGACAGCTGGAGGTTGCGGCGGCGGCTCCTCCTCCCCGGGTCCCCTGTAGAGCCCGGAGACCCCCCGCGCTCCTCCTTATTGACAAACGCACAAAGGGCCGCGCCGGGGCCGGGCCGGGACGCGTCTGGAGCCGGCATGGGAGACAAGAAGAGCCCGACCAGGTAGGGGCAGCGGCGGCGCTTTCTCGTTCCCCCGGGCCCTCCGGGAGCGCGGGGCCGGCGGCGATGGCGGCGGGGGCGCCCCGGGGGCGGCGGGGGCGTCGCGGCCGGTGCTGCCCCTGGCGCGCGTGTGTCTCCGCAGGCCGAAGCGGCAGCCGAAACCCTCCTCGGACGAGGGGTACTGGGACTGCAGCGTCTGCACCTTCCGCAACAGCGCCGAGGCCTTCAAGTGCTTGATGTGCGACGTGAGGAAGGGCACCTCCACACGGTGGGTCGCCGGCGGAGGGGGAGCGGGGGCGGCGGGGAGCGGCTGTGCGGCCGTGACAGGAATTGGGGCCGGGGGAGCCGCGGTGCATCCCCAGGGCGTGAGGGAGAGCGGCCGTGACAGGAATCGGGTCTCATTTATCAGGGGTGGGGGCGGGAACACACTGCCTCCCCCGGCCCGGAGCTCCTCGCTGAACCTGACCCAGCGGTGCGCCGGCGTGTGTAGAAACAGAAATAATAAATACCGGGAAGGGCATGAGTGCCTGCACAGCCTAACCCTGGAGAGATAGTGCCCCTCTCACGAAGATAAACTGTCCCCTAGGGTGTGCCTGCTAAGACCCTTTTAATTTATTTTTTTTAATTTAAAATTATTTTTTTATTAATTTAACTTTGCTTCATACGTAACCCTTTGTTTGATTATTATTAGTAGTATCGATATTATTTTAACTCGCTTTTCATCACAGAGTATCACCGTGCAGGTTTCCGAGTGCTACAGGGGGTGGATTATAACCCTTCAGTGTTTAGGGAGGAATTGTTAGCTGAATTGCGCTTTATGGAATTGCCTCCCTGTGTAACCGTGACTTCCCAGGAGGACCTTTTCTCTCTACACCAGTCACAAAGCTTGCGGTGGATTAACTGGCTTCTGTGCCTGCCGGTGGCCTAAACGTGTGTGCTTGAGGAATGGAGGCTTTTTACCACCGAACTTGAGTGCACTTGTAGCCACCACGCATGCTAACAGGAGAGAACGTTGCTCCAGAGTCCTTTCTTACTGTTACCATACCTGTGGGTTAATCCCATCAGCGAGAGGAGTTTAAATGGCAATTGAATTGCAATCCTATCAAAATCTGCGAGTACATTGTAGATATTGGTCAAAGCAGTGCTGAGTATGACTTGGAATAAATGTTACATGTTTGAAATTGTAAGTGCAGAGCTGGGTCCAATTACTTGACAAAAATGATTATTCTTTATTTCTGGCGTTGGTTTCCCTGACTTCTGCAAAACAGAATGAATATTGGAAGGACTTCTCAACTTCAGTTGTGAATATTAGTTGGATGTTTTGGCTTGTTGGGTTTTTGTTTGTTTTGTGTTGTGTTTTATCTTTTTTTAGCAAAGGAAATCAGTAAGGTAAATGTGACAAGAAGGAATTGCATCTGTCACATATATTATGGTTGCCAGTTATAACAATGGCATTATGTTTATATCACAGAGAGGTGTGTACAGATTGGTAATGTTCAGTAAAATAAGATTGCTGAATTAATGCAAAGTCTTTAAAAACATAACAAAAAAAAGCCTCTTTAACATCCAGTCAGTTTGATAAGAAAAGTCAGTTTAAAATTATGTTTTATTGCATTGGAAACTCAGCTGGATAAAAGTGTTGAAACTTAAGCAAACAAAAAACTGCGCTCCTGAGAATCAAATATTTTTATTGTCTTCTAATTTCACTACTCGAATATTTCATCTTTTAAATAATTTTGCAACAAAATGTCTTTTTTCTTTCTTGGCTTTCCACTTACTCCCTGACAGTGACCTGGTATGCGAACTATAGTTCATAGGTTGATTTTTGTTTCTCTGCTTGAACTCTGTAACAATGTGTCCCTGAGTAGGTTTATGGGATTGCGTCTTCATATGACTGCAAAATCCAGGTTTTACACATGGCATGAGGTAGATAAAAGTTGAGGTTTTAGGCCAGGCAGCTTTTGTCTCCAGTTCTGATATATGATTTGAGCTAGTAAGTAGACCTTTGTCTTCATGAAGAGAATCATTAGGGTGCCGAAGGAATACAAAAGGCCAGCTGGGTGTTGGGGGTTTTTTTTGTATTTTTTTTTTTTCCCTCTGAGGACCTGGAGTCCAAATGATCAAATTATTACCTTGTTAAAGCATTAGTTAGTGTTGCCTATAGGACAAAATGGTTTTCTTCAACATGGGGCAGGATAATAATACTGCCATGTTTTGATGGCACTGAGAATGCATTATTTATTTATTTTAGTCTTCCATTTTGAAGCTTGATGTTAGATTAAGTTGATGCATCAGTATGGTTGCTGTGCAGTGGTTCTTATTTAGAAGCTTTAACTGTGGGGTTTTTACTGATTAAAGCTTTGTCTCTAAGATACTGTAAAATGCTATGATTTTTCTGAATTCAGGGAAATCTCTTTGTGTTGATCTCTTGTGTTGAAATGTATAATACCTGATTCTACATGTTAAATTTCACTAAATGTGACCATATTTGCAGGTGGAAAAAACAGGCATTATATTGAAGCAAAGTAGGTTTGAAGGTCACTGGAAATTAGGTGCAAAGTTGGTTAAAACTTTTTTTTTTTTAGTATACTGATTATGCACGTTTACCTTTACAGAAATATTTTCAGATATGGGTAGGGTTCGTGGATATTTTCACTGTTGAATAATTTCTTCTCTCTGAAAGAGTTATCTTTTGTGCCAGAGGCTAGAAGTGGATTATATTCTTTAGTAACTGATAGAATTGTTAAGATTAGTGCAAATAAATTTTACAATTTCTTTGTTATATTTTATTTGTAGACTGAATTTTCAAAGCAGATTAGATCATGGAGGTAAATTAACTTTTTGTCTATGGCATTGAATAGTTAAACTGGGCTGTCCTTGGAGGGGGATGTCTCAAGGGAAATCCTGGATGCTGCAGGAAGTGGTGTAACTAATTCCCAAAGTGTCACTCTTTGGTTTAGTACTAAAGCAGTGCCCCAACGTGGTGCCAGTTTGATGTGCCACAAGTTAGATGTAAAAGCAAGATCCTATCTGCCAGATGGAGTTCCCTCTACCTTTTACTCTACAACTACTGCCAGACGTTAGTTTGGTAATGTCACTGAGGATTTAAACCCCTCCATGTACACGTGGCTTTGGTATTTACTTTCTAACTTAAATTGTTCTGTTTTGTTGCTTGGGTACTGAGAAATTACTATGTTCCTCTTGATAGGAGACTGCACTGAGTATAGTAATTTTCTACATGTGACCTTTAAGGCATTTTGAAATCTTTCTAGATTGAAAGATGTTATATAAATGTAGAGGAACATAGGATTTTAATAATTACTCCTTTCTTGAACAAATCTGCTGAAGTTCATTAGAAGCACAAGTAAGGAATATGGAATAGAACCCTAATGCACTGTGTTACAGAGGGAACTGGTAGCCACCTCTGTATTTAGGTTGCCTAATAGTTTCCACTATAAAGAGACTGTATGACCTTTTTGAGAAGTTTTTTGTTTGCAAAAGTCATTGTAGTTTATCAAGAGGACAATTCCTTAGGCAAAATAAGTAGTCTGATTTCCTTGCCCCGTGAAATTGTGTAAGTTTTGCTGAGACTAAATCACTTGAAAGTCTTCATTCCCTCTCTGTCACTCATGTTGTATGGAAAAGTCTTTGCTAGAACACTGAAGAAGCCCAGACTGGAACTGTGTAAAAGCAATAGAGACAATGGTGGTATGCTGAAAACAGGGAAGGGAATTACATGTCTCCTGGAGAGGTTATAATAGGGTTGCTGAATTTGGTTTGACTCTCACAATTACTGCTTTGTCAAAAGAAAGTTGCCTGCATTGACAAGTTACCATTTCTTTCTTTCCTTCTGTTCTTCATGGCACTCTCTGAATCAGGAGTGTACCAATACCAGTTGACCTTCAAGAACTGGACTGGATCCTTGGACAGACCTTACTGCAGCGAGTATTTACTCCCTGTTTGTTCATCCTTCAGTGGATACTTGGATTTTGCTTTCCTTGCCAGCTAACACCATTAGTCACTGTAATTTAGATGTGTTGTAGAGTTGAAGATTAAGAGTTTGTGTTGATAGGAAGAAGTACACAAGAGGATTGGCATTCCATCTAAAAGTTTGCATGTTCCCTATTCTCAGCTGCCTTCTAGGAGGCTGCATAACTGCCTTGTCACCTCTCTGCTTCAACTTCCTCAGAAGTGTTATTAATGCTCCTGTTACTCACTTAGCAGTAGCATCCAGATTTAAAATTACTGTCACTTTGCTTTCCTTCATGTGGTTTTTATGCATGTGGTCTGATCTCTAGTTGCAGGATCCTATTCTTTATCCCATGCTGTTAAAAACCACTTCTCCTTTCAGTGTGAACAATGAGCATCCAGGGCAGTGTAGCGAGAGCTACAGGAGGAACTGCAGATACTCGCTTTTTAAACTTTGAAGTGCTTGGAATGATATTCTTCTGTGTAAACAAACAAAGGATGCAGGGACTTGCGATCAATTTCCCCTTTTCAGACTTGCTAACATTGTGTGATTTTTTAAATTAGAAAAAAGGGCCAAATTCCAAAGGATTGTTTCACTAATAATATTCTTTTAGCTAGTAATAGAGGAAGATTTGTTATATAGATGTATATTTTATGATTGTTGCAGTTCTATTTTATCTTTTAGAACTATTTTCATTACTTATCTTGAATTAAATAAAAGCTTAATCTTGGCAATGAATCTGAGTATTAGTGCATCCTGTTCAAGCTTTTTTTTTTTTTTTTTTTTTTTTTTTTTTTTTTTTTTTTTTACTGGGGGAAAGGGAGAATAAGGAGGTGAGGCTGGTACAAATGGTTTCTGTGAAGTTATGTGGAGTTTTATTTTTTTTTCTTAACTTGGGTTTAGGGTGGTTTTTTAAAGGATTCCTATTTGATACATATGTTGAGTGAGCTCTTATATGCACTATCATTTATAAAATAGCCCCTTAAATTTATAGCCAGAATGAGAAAGTCATGTTTAGTCAGGATGAATTTTTGTGGATTTGGGATCTATACCTCTTAATGTCCTTTACTGAAGTAGAGATAATATATAACCAGCCAAATGAGGGCATGGCTTTTCTGTTCTGTGATCTATTGATCTTCATCACTGAATCGTTTCTTTTCTCACCCGCTAAAGTATGAAAAGACAAATTTAAATCCTACCAGACATCTAAGAGTGTGAGATATAAGGAACTGGGATAAATCTTTGTACATTTCCTTGGTATTTGGTCTATGTTCTTTGAGAGTTCCTTCGTCTCAGGACAGCCTAAGAGTTTGGCTGTCTAATGTATTTTATAATCATATCTGATGATCTCCTAAGTATGAGATACAGGTCTCTACTTGGAACTGCCATGAGTTTGTTTTGTGCCTTTGAGACTCATAAATAAAATGTTTAATTTTTTAACTTGGATATCAAGGTCATTTTTCTTCAGAAAACATGGGCAATGTGTTTAGTCATGTACCATCTGGATGTTTATAAGCAGAAATCAGTTACATTTAATCAAATCTGGTATTTGTGTTTCTGTTGAAATGCAGTACTGCTGAGGACAGAGAGTTGGTACTTCTCCTGTATATCTGGTTTAACATATCTGTTTCACAACAGCTTGTTAAGGACTCTTCTGCCTTCCAGAATGCGGCCTCTGTGTGTGTACATGCGCATGCGTGTCTGGGAAGGTTGGGAAAGAGAAAAAGAGGAAGAACTGCCTGTCATGCTGATTTCACAAATACATGACTGAATCGAGCTCAACAGACTCAAGAGCTGTTTGTTCCTTGTGGTAGTTTAGAGAAGGAAATATTTGCAGGAATGAAGTGAGTAGAAATGTCATATAGAGATTGGTAAAATATGAGTTATATATTAGAAGTTTTATGGTTTAGTTTTATTATTAAATTATGAAGAGGAGCAAGAATAAACATTTATTTTTTGCTCTGTAGATAGCCATTGAATAATCCAGTAATTCTGGACTTCCAGTCTTATTTTTAGAAGAAGGTTTTAAAAGCAATCTTTGAAATTGTTTAGGAATTTATTTAGGAATTGTTTTCCCTGAAAAACAGAGTCAAACTTAAGAATTCTGCACACATCAATTTCAGTGTTGTTATAAAACAATGAATGAATTTTGATTGGGTGGCTCTGTTAGATGCTACTCGTTGATATAGCTTGTATGGGCAATAGAGAATGCAATGGGCAGAAAAGAAAATCAAGTCTGTATTTTAGAAAGGCGTAGGGGGTGTGTTGTTGACTTTTTTTTTTTAAGGTAAATCTCATGTTAAATCTTCGTAATTTTAAACCTGACAGGTATTTTAATTAGGTACTCTAAGAAGCTCATAAAAATTGTCATTTACTTGATTCACTACAGTCTGGTATCCTTTTTGTATCTTGTAACTTAAGTAGGGTTTTTTTTTTTTCATGTAGTCATGGGGCCTGCTGTGCTTTGTGCTGTCTTTTTTTGGAATTCATAGTTTTCATTCTGAGTCACCTTGTCAGATAGTTCTCACCACCTCTCAGCTTGATTCTTGTTCTATTCCTTAAACCTTTGTCCAAAGTATAATTAAAAATATTAAAAATTATACCTGTGGAACCTCACTGTAAATGCTAACCCACAGATGCATGTAAATATATCTACAGCTGGTTGTTGGGAACTATTAAGCAAGCTAACCCAAATCTTGAACTTCATTCTGCACAACTTTGTCCTCAGCATTGTTTAGCTTAAGTAGGAGAGTATATTTTTGACTGTGTTGCAAGTCAAGACTGGTAATGTGTATTTTTTTTCTCCTAGTCAGTAAGGCTACTAGTCCATTAAAGAAAGAAACTAGACTGTCAAGCCAATTGGCTTTATCCTTTAATGCTCCCAATTATTAAATAATTTCATTCTAGTATCTTTCTGAAGTTTGAGTTAGATTGAGGATTTTATTTGCCCATCTTATGATTTTTTTTCCCTTTTTTTTTTTTTCTTCTGCAATACATGATGACTTCTTTCACCTTTCCTGTAGTTCTCTAAACACTTTTTTCTGAGGGCAAATTTCATTAGAGGCTGTTGACTGCCATAAATAACATTGAGTGGTCTGTTTCCTACTCTAACTTGAACTCATACTCCCTTGTTTAATTTGGTTATATGGAATTAAATTTTTGTGGGGGTACTGAAGCAAAGAAGACTTTATGCCATCTGGTATTTGCTTTCTTTCCATGATTAAGTACTTTCCTTTGGGGCATAAGTAGTGTGTGTTGATATATGTAGCTTTGCTTGCTGGGGTGTTTTTTGGGTGTTTGTTGTTGTTGGAAATGTCATCTTTGTTTTTTAATGCCACCAGTGATATTCTGTGTGTCTTTTCTAGGGAAAATTGTCTGTCCTAGACTAAAGGATTTGAGTAGACACCTAAAATAAGATAAAGCATGTTAAAAGAGAAGATTAGCTGGTAAAAAGAAAGCTCTTATATCACTTGTAAAGTGATGGGAATTTGCATTTTCTGCCCCATACTTTTTATCCAGTTTTCCTTGATTGCTGCGACAGCCCACTATGCCCGTTACTGTTTAAAACTTGATAGAAATATCTGTACTTTTCATCTTGAAAGTCAGGTTAGGACAGTATGCTTTGCAGAACATTTCCTCAGAGTATCAAATGATGTCTTCTTGGCTCATGCAGTCAGCTACAAGATACTTTTGAAGTAGGCTAGTTAGAACAAAATACTAAGTGTTCAGTTTTTATACTTTCATGCAGTAGCTTATCCTGGTTTAAGTAGGACAGAGAGATCCTGAGGATTGTCTGTTCTGTGAAGCGCGTTCCGCTGCTATGTGGTACGCTGATGTAGAGCAGGCTTGAACTTGGAGAGTTCAGCTGCAGAATGTTGTTGGGAGGCTATTGGCTGGCAAACTTTCCATCAGAATTCAAATTGAAGACTAGAAGATATGATCTTGACGACTGCTACAAGTTTTTTCTTGTTTTCTAAGGAGTTGAGAGGTGGGGAGGAAACAAGCAATTGAAAGTTTTCCCATTCTAACTTATGGAAGATTTGGAAGCTATCTTTAAACTTTTCTAAAATGCTTGAATATACTTTCTCTGTACAATACAGCTCATCTGACTGCCTAGTAGAAAAAAAAACGTGTGAATGGGTAGAGGCTTGAAAATTCACTATGGAAATAGATTACCCAACTCTAAAAGCTGAAGAAAGTTGGTTTGGCACATGCTGTGAAAGGAAAGTTACTTGTTTTAGCTATCACTGAAATTTCTTATTAGTGTCATGCACTAAAAATTTTGTAATTGAATTAGGAGGATAAAAAAGAATGTGAAGACTCATTCTGTGGCATCATTTCAGATTAATGAAGAACATTATGGAGACTTGATTTTTTAGGGAAAGTGTGTTTCCCTTTCCCCTACTTAAGGTAAATGTCTCTATGGGGCTGGCTCTGAATGGAAGAAGTTTCTAGATTGCTGCCAGCTTTTGGAAAAATGACACCTGCAGGGCAGAGTAAATAAGATAGGTCAGAAGCAAGCTCCTTCCAGTTTGATCACAAAACCAGCTGTACCACAGAACTGTTCAGTGCAACAATGACTGTGCTGCTGCATCAGTGTGATCCTCATATTTTGTCTGGGTTTTTTGTATAGGTGCAAGAGGGTTTCACAGTTTCTGCAGGAAAGGAACAGAGGAACAGTGTGAAGGATCCATTGCTTTGTGGGATTGGCATTTGGAAGAGGTCACTTCCCCATGAATCCCAAGGATCTAGGGGTCTAGGAGACTGTAACCACTCCTTTTTCTGTAGACTCCCAAATACTGCCTCCTCAGAGGATGTTAAAGGAAATGGGGCTTCCTGACCCCTGCTCATATGTAGCTCAGTGTCATCTAGGAAACATAAATTAGTTGATACCAGTATGTTTCTCAAGCAGGGTATTTTCAATACAGCTGTCACACTGAGCATTGGTGCATCACAGCTTGTGGCATATGGGGAAGAATTCTAACAACAATATCCAAGAGGTTGGAGCCTTTTGACTGGTTGCTGGAGAAGTAAGGTTTGATGGCTGCTTTGAAAATTATCCATGAAGCTGAGCTTTGTCTTTCTAAAGGTCCTGATACAGATATTTCTTAGAGCAGGCTGTTATGCACCATACCAGTTGTCTTCAGGAGACTTGCTGGCCTTGTCTGTTAAATGCCATCTGGAAAATAGGGCATTCCCTTTAAGGGAATGATTAAATAGGGACACTGCCTCAAGGGGTAGTTTTCTGCACATTTTTACAGTGACTGCTGAAACCGTATGGGTCATGTGAGTCTATTCTAATTGAATCAGCTTTTATTGAAAGACAGAATTGCTAGAAATGCACTGAATGAATGAAATCCAAGTAAATGATTCATGCTGTAAAACAGCTAGGAATATGAAAGCACAAATCAGAGCTGTCTGAAAGTTAGAATTCAAATATACATAGGACGTGTAGAAATTGCATTGCTACTCTGCTATATGGAGATGGATCTGTATCAAGCTCTCTCATACAGACCACTAGCTCCATTGTTTGCACTGTCATAATTACTCAGTTGCACTATTTGTGGAGGCAGTGAAATGGCCTGTTAACACTCTAGGATATGACAGAAGTAATGGTAATGAGAAAAAATAATTTTGGATAGCGAAGTATTGAAGATGCATTTAATCATGAACTGCTTCAATGTAGCAATAAAGACTGGTTTCCTCGCAAGATGGCTTTGTGTGCTGATTAGTGAGGGCATATTCATGTGACATAGCGAGCTAAACGTAGTTTAATCTGATAGTTTTTATTCTATGAATAGCTTAATAGAGTACTGATGACTGAGGGAGAGTGAGCTGATCTGTGTCAGAAGCCAAAGACTGCTTCTCCTGGTAGTGATTTAATATAATTGCTAGCAACTTTTGTGTGTTTTGTGTACAAATACTTAAACATTCTCTAATTATTTGGGAATTAGTGTTTTACATTTGACAAAACCAGTCCCACTACTATTGAAGTTTAAAAAACATTGAGTGCTTTTAAGTGTTTACTGTCAAACTAACACTTGAAAATTTTGTTGTCTTGAAGCACAAAGAAAGATCAGTAAAAAAGGTAGAGATTTTTTGCTTGGTTTCTGTGCAGCCAGATTGCATGTTCTTACACCTTAATGGTACAGATTTAAACATAATCTGGAATGAATGGCCTAATATGTAACAGTTAAGCTTTTGCCACCTTACTCGGAGGTTTAATAAGACTCTGCCACTCTCTATGTGTCAAATTGGTTGTTGATTGCCAGCATTATTACATGAGGACAGCTACTGTACAGCCTTAATACATGTATGTGTCTTGGTTGTAGTAATTTCTTCCTGTATTATCAAGAATTCAGGTAACAATTTCTTGACTCCTAGGAAATTCTTTTGCATTTTAAGCATCTGTAAGATTATGATGTGAAATTTAATTTGGTCCTGTTTGGGGTTTTGTTTGTTTGGTTTTGGTTTTTTGTTTGTTTTTGTTTTGTTTTTTAACACTGTCAATACCATTTCAATGTCTATACAAATGTAGGCCTCAGCCTTCCAACATTTTTTGTGAATTCCTAGTCTTGAAAAGAGCAGTCTCTCTGAAGGTAAGCTCTTCAGAGGCAGAGGTTAGCTCAAAGCAAGGAAGAGTCAGGTATCTGTGTATATGCTTATTTTTGGGTGAATGTTTAGGTGAAGCTGCTTACATTTTTTCATCCTGAAAACCAGTTAAATTGGTGGGAAAAGAGACTCTGGAAGGGGCTTAGATACAAAAATCACTTGTGTCAGTGTTAGCTGTTTTGCTGAAAGACTTCTGAAAAAGAGTGAAAACGTGCCTGAGAAATGGGGAACTTGCTTGATATTGTAATGTGATCAGTATATGGGAGTAGAAGGGAGGTAACTCTCAAAAAAACCCCTGACTAATGGGTTGGAGGAAAGTTTATTGACTTCTTAGTAAGGTTTACTTCAAGGTAGTGTTACTTGTTGCAGGAACTGAGTTTGCAATATCTTTCTTTAATTCTGGAGCCATTTAGATGTTCTGCCATATAAATCTACATCATTGATCCATCATGGAAAGTCACATTCAAAAACTGCTGGTTGTGATCTGCTGAATGAAAAGCTGTCTAAGCTCTATTACAAAGTTGGAGTTAAATCTTTGCATAATTACTGTCCTTTTGAAAATGTACAGGAAGCTTCCTTCTCATACTGTAATATTGCTACAACTATAGAAGTGCCCTGTAAAAGTTACTGAAGTAAGTGCTGTAAGAATTACTCAAAACGTTCATATCTATGTGAAGGTTTTCTAATATGTGTTACAAGAGTCTTCATTCCTAAGAAAATCTTCTACTTAAAACCACTTCCTCATATCCTTCAATTTGTTTAAAAAGGTGCTGACTAAAATCATGCCTCTTTCTGTCTCCCTATATATATCTGCTTGCTTTCAAGATGAGGAACAACCTTTTATTTTTAAATTAATTGTTCTAGTTACTGTGTTAAGAGATATTTGAGCATATGGACCTTAGAGAAATGAGGACATGTGGTGGAGGAGATTTGAGTAGAGACTAGCTAGAATATGATGATGAAGTAGAAATTATGTGAAGATAAGCTTTTCTTGAGATTCTAGTAATGACTGGAAAAATGGAGATTAGAGTATTACTGTGGATATCAGATTTCTATTAGCTTCTTGAGACATTAATATTTAGGATAGACGTGAGTAGAAAATGATCTTCAAATAAATTATAAGATATTTAAAGCCTGTACATTTGTACTGTGAGATGACCCAGTGTAGTAATGAAAGAACAGAGTAGAATTTGAATGATTCAACTTTGTTCTCAACAAGATTTTAATGCCCTTAACTGTATTCTGTTTTGACTTTAAAAAGACATATGAAGCAAATCTCAGGAAATCAGTATTTTTATCAGGGTTTGGAATGTTCCCGAGACATTTCTGAAATCATTGCTAGATGGGGAAGTAGCAAAAGCTAGTGTATGAGGAATACTAGTATATGAATGATCCTGGAATTCCATTTGCAAAAGTATTAGCTGAGTCAGCTCAGTTAGAAGCACAGGAGCAGATGGAAAGGAGGTAGAAAAGTCTGCAGGGCATGAATAGAGAGGGATACAGTCATCTCTTTACAGAAGGTTGCTTTTTAAGCAATTGCCCTTCTTAAGTAGTAAATGAAGAAGGTGGGATTCAGGAAAACTTGAGTGGTTAGTTGGAGGAGCTGACTGACTTCCTCTAAGCCCAGTGAGTGTAATCTAGGTTCTAGGTATTTTTTAGTGTAATCTAGGTTCTAGTTCTAGGTATTTTTTCCTACAAGCTGGTTGACCTTGTCCTTCTATGCCTCGCAAAAAGATACTTAATTGGGAATGCCTGACTTTGATTTTAGAGTTTCTACTACATTAGTCAGAAGTATGACAAGTGTTCTAGGTTTGATCCATAATGTATCAGCGTACCCTGTGTTTACAGTGCTGCATTTGGAGTGATCTCCAAGACTGTCCCAAGGAGACACTGTAAAAAAAGTAGCATATGGAAACTATAAAGGCAAAAGCATTTCTTTTTTGTACTGATTTTATTCTATAGCAGTCAGCTTCATGAGTTTGACCATGGATGACATATATAAATAGATTATTTACTACTTGTGAGACCTTTTGACTGTAGCAATTTTGCTAATTCCTGTAAAACCCTGGAGAGTAAAATTCAGGGCGCTAATTGACTAGACTTTTGGAGACTTAATTCTAGGTTTCCAAACAATGAGTCTTGTCATGCTATGCTGGTGGGACAGAAAGAAGCTGATGTTCAGAAACATGCTGAACTCATTGCCTAGGCACTGTGCAGTGAGGGCCTAAAAGCAGCAAGATGAGGAGTAGATGTGGAAACTTGCATTAGTTTGGAAGCATTTATTCTGCCCTCCTGAATCACCTGAAAGGGAAGAATACCTTAAATATAAAGACTTTCCTTTTGTGAGGAAAGGATTCTATGACCAAGGGTAAGATAAAATCAGTCAGGTTTCTGTTCCAGATACTTCTAACCTCTCTTTCTTGAGGAATCTGCTGTCTTGAACAAAAAGTCAATGTCTCCCTGCAGGGAAGAGAAGTGTAGATAAATGGTACTGCTTAAGGAATACAGCTGCCTTTGAATAAAAACTTCTTAAGTCTCTGAAGCCAGATTTGATTTGGTGGAGGTTTTTTGTTGTTTTTTGTTTTTTTCCCTGAGAAGTGAAGAAAAAGATGAAATTCATTTGCAAAGTTGAAATTTTGAAATGTACGTGAGAGATTGTATGATTGTAGATCTATGTAGAGATCTATGTAGATTGTATGATCTATGTAGAGATTTTACATTAAAAAGGTGAAAAATGGTGAAGAAATACCATAGGCTTTGTTTTTCTGGGAACTGTGTTGTTTTTTTTTTTCCTTCTTTTTCTGGGAAGTAAAACATGGTAGGAGATAAGCTACTGCTGATCAATCTTGAACTGTTCTGATGAACAGACAATTCCAGGTATTTAATAGAAGCCTCTTCTGTTTGATAGTATCTTATGATCATAGAGGTCTTTTCCAACATAAATGATTCTTTTGATTCCACGATATTACTTCTCTCATTGAATCTTGCTGTCATTCAAAAGGTAACTGATTAATATTTGGAAGAGAAACTTGAGCCCATGAACCCAGAATAAATCAATACTGTCTTGGGCAGCTAGGACATAACATCCTTCTGTAGGAACAGTGTTTCATAGCCAATTTCTTCCTGATTTTTCAGAGGGACAAGATGAGTTTAATAGGAAACTAGGCAGTAAGAGGATTTTGTAATTAAAATTCTATCAGCTTTTTGATAGTTAAGTAAAAATTGGACTAGATTATTCTCAAGTTATTGAAGGAAAAGTTTGGCAAGTAAGTTGACCAGAGCCCAATAGCAGACTTAACTGTCAGGCCTAATGTGCTATTTTAGAACATTTTGGATAATTTGCATGTGTCCCTAGCTTTAGAAAACAGATAATTTGCCACTTGAGACAGGATAAGCCTCTGTTAAGGGCTATTGGCCTAAATTGATGCCAAGAGGTGGTTGGACTTGAGAAGAGGAAAGGGAAGGAAAGGATCACATTAAAATGGAAGCTCTGCTTGACTATTCTAGATTCAGGTTTTCTCTTAAAGAACATTTTTCAGCTTGATTGAACACTGAGGTGACAGCATTTCCTTAACCGAGACCCATTGTGTTTCAATTTGGAAATTGTAATTTTAATATTTCTGCAGTAATAAAATACACAAAACAAGAGAGAGAGCTTCAGGAAAGAGTGTGCCTTGAGACATCTTCAGGATGTCTGAAGCCTCTAAACCGCACGTAACAGATGACAATACACTTCCCTCAGCAGGTTGGAAAAAGCCCTGGAATTTAATTATAGTATCTAGATTTCTGTATAGAAAAGTATAGGTTATGTTCTGAGATCTGTAGATAATAGGACAATATGGGTACTGGTTCTGTGTGGGGCACTTGAAGTCCAGAATGGCTGCCACTAAATCAAAGCTAGTGTATTGGCTGCTCTGTTGGAATGTTGATGTCTCTGCACTGTGCTTTCAGCAGTCTCGCTTGCTTGGCGGCATTGTGTGCTACTTGGCAGTCGTCTTTGGCTGGCTCTGGCCATTCAGGATATGTGGCACCAAATGGACAAATCTACTCCCAACTCAACCTCATGCTAATGCAGGACTGTCTTGAGATGTAGATAGTTTTGGGGTTGGTTCATGGAAAAACTCTCACAGTTGGCCCCATCATGTTTCTTGTTTCCAGACTGTAACAGATGAACCCTAAAGCTGATTGACAGATTAGTAGTTCAGGTCTGTCAGAACTGGAGCTTATACTCTGAGTAGTGTAGAAGACATTAGATGCTTTATGGACTTGTGATGCCTGCAGAAGCAGCACCGTGCAAATGTATAAGTTGTCTTCTATATAAATTAAGTTTGGCTAAACACCCAGCTGCTTCAGCATTAAACCAGTTTGGTTGTCTGTGTGTTTGATGCACAGTTCAGGCAGCTGAGAGTTTACTGTACTTCTGGTGTATGTGTTGGTCATCAGTATTGTATAGATTTTTTTTGTTTATTTTGGTTCTCAAAATGGGTCTGCTTTCCTGTAATGAGACCACTCTGTTCATTGTATCGAATTAGTCAAAATTCTATTAACATAGGTTACTGGTGAATACTAGGTGAGGGAAATCAAGGAAGCATGTACTGCTGTGAGATGTCCAGAATTATTTATGTGCAGAAAAGTATTGTGTTGAGCTCTAGGTCATAGAAATGACTCAGGGCAACAGTTCTAGGTATCATGTGGTCTTCTTGAGTATTTTTCATCTCTAGCCATATAAATTGCTGTGCTATAATGATTTTTTTTTTTTAAGAATGTCAACAAGGAAAACCAGTCCATCCTTCACAGTATTAAATATTTTCTTCATTTGAGGGTGTCAGTACTGAATGAGTTTCTGCACACAAATACTAAAGCAAAGACAAATTTTTGTGGCCTCTATAAATATGCTTTCTAAATCAACACCTAGATCAAAGCTGGTAGGATAAAATGTAGTCATATCATGCAACAAGAAGACTAGAGTTAATGATGACATCTTTGTTTTTGAGCATATATGGGAATTTTAGGGAAGACAAAAACTTTATTCTTGTATGTTTGTCTTAATTATTGTTGTTGGCTGTTTAAAGTCCAAAAGGGCTAGTTTTCCTAATTTTTTAAAGGAGACTATGAAGTGCCTATCAAGATAGACCTTGAAAACAACCTTGGAATTAGATAATTAATGAAACTGTAATGAATGAGGTTGGAATAGAAATGTAGGTAGAAGTACAGCTGATGTCAGCTTAGAAGAAAAATAACACTGAAGAGCAAAACAAGGTAGTAGAGAGGCGAGGTGCAATATTCAGAGATGCGATGTTTAGAGATCTCTTGGAAGCTCAGCAAATCAGTTTTTTGGTGTGGCTACAATACCTAAACAATAAAGTTCACCTCTGGAAAGAATTGCTAGCTCTTATCTTCTGTAATAGTGTATAACTTTCTTAGTGTTCTCCTTCAAATGACTGAAGTGGAATTACTAGGTAAAAATACAAGGCTATTAGGGGCTGGGTAAATAATAGGTATTGTTTTTATGAACATTTCTGCTTGTATTTCTGAATTGTTCAGTTGTGGTGGCCCAGTAGTGGTCCAGTGATAGAGGCAAAAATGCTTGTAATCTTAATGCAGAAGATTATAGAGCTTCTTTCTAAATATGAGTTAGCTCAGGTACTCTTGAATATTCTTAAAGAGCAAATTACCATAAATGTAAAGAAAAGGCAGTGTTAACATTGTATCTACTTAATCTGTAGCAGCATATTACAAGGAGTCTTTAACTGGTTTGAAAATGAGTGATTTAAACTGTTGTATTTTGGCAAATCATCAAAATAAATTTCCTGTTACAGGGATAGTTTCTCTTATCTTCTCTCAAATAGCCGTTTCTCTATGAATTTATTCATGCTTGAATGACATGATTCAGCTACCACTAAGCAGGAACAATTCTATCACATTCAAGTTTCATGAGTGTAGTAGAGTTATCTCCTGACACCTGCATGGCTTGTGAAGTGCTTGGTTTGCAGTTCATTAGCCCATTTTGAGTACCTGGGGAAAAAAAATTGAGCACTTGAAAGGCATTCCTGGTGTTGAGAGATGGATTTTTTTTTTCCTTGATATTTTTATTATAGGAACCTTGAATGCCTCATTTAATAAATCAGGATGTGAGAAAGCAGATAATAAAATTTAGAACAGAGATATAACTGATAGCTGTAGAAAAAACAGACAACCAAAAAGGTGGCTATTTAATGGAAGGAATCTCTTGTCACAACAAAGCTGCATAGAATCTCTTGATTAATTTTTCGTGTGTCTTCCAAAACATGATTTCTATGTGTTTTTTTTGTCTTTCCTGACTTTTGTTCCTTGTTGCAAGGATTTTTTTTTTTTTTTCAGTCTCATTTGTTTTGTGGTATTAGGAAAAAAGTTCTAAGCCTAGGACTTAGAACTAAGCTTAATTTTTCAGCTGTACTCTAATAGAAATCATCTAGTTTGCCCTTAGGAGCTGAAACTGTTATAAATTGAGAACTTACTTGGCTAAGATTGGGGTTTTTTCCCCTCTTTATCCCTTTTTAACAAGTTTCCACACTCCTGGGAAACAATTCTTTGTATCTCAAGTTCAGTAGTGTGTCAGTTCAAAAGTAACATGTCTGATCATTCTCTTAGGTCATTGTGTAGTCAGGATGGGATTGTCACTTGACTGTCATGGCAAACTGTATCCCTCTGTCCTGGAGCAATCTTCAGTTCAAGACAGATCATCAGTTTTCTTTATATATCACAACTGTTTTCCATCTGAAATTAGAAGCTTGGGTATCAATTACACCTTGGTGGCTCTTGCTCTGTTTTGAACTACTGTGACAAAATATTGAAAAAATTCTGAGACAAGTTTTCTTAAGAATGTGTTATGTACTCTGTTAACCGCTGTTAATGGACATTTGTAGTCCATTGAGTCCATTTGAGTTGTCCACTGTGGGCTCAGTAGAGTGTGTGCTTTGCCAAGTCCTAGTGCTGTAAGCTCAGTAGTTTTCACTGAAGTGATTCATTCCTGTTCTTTGTCCCTCCATGAGTCAGCGTAGGCTCAGTTCATGAGTGGGTAAGGGGTAGCCTAGCTTTTATCCCAAAGTTCTGTTGTGTTGACAATTTATTAATAGTCTTTCTTTTAGTTTATTTTAATTCATTAAGAACTTACTGTGAAGACTCATTAAATCTCAGCTGATTTATATTAACTGTCTTTCCCACACTTTATGAATTCTTGTAATTTGGCTTTCACTCTGTAACCTGAACTATTGCAATCATTACTGAAAATATAACTTGTTAATGGGAGCTGCCTTGATTTCCAGCATTTGCTATTTTTCTCATCTTTTCACCCAAGCAAGAAGTGCTAGTAGTGTGATCCTGTGGATGGGGATAAATAAGTACATGTGTGAGCTGATAGCTTCTGTTGCTTTAATAATGGTTTTGTATTTTCAGAGTATCACAGTGCATGTAATTTGTGCTTTTTCTATTTTAAAAAACCTAATATCACAATCCAACTAACAAAACCCAAGAGCTTGGCAGGGTAAGCGTCCTTTTGGGGAAGAAATGTACATCTTCAAAGTCTTAATAACAGATACTTTTTTATGTATCATAACTTGAAATTTTTTAATTCCAAAACTGCAGAACAAGTAGATACACTTGCAATGGAAGAACTAAAATCTTTCATTTCTGACTAAGATCATTGTATTACAATACAAAACTGAATTTAAAAAATAATCCATTTCAAAATAATATTTTGGAAAATGTAAAAATAATAAACTGTTGAAATTCTTTTGCCTGCTGTTGCTCTTCTCACACTGGTTTTTGGTTTGGATCAAAACTTGGAAATAAAACCTGCACTGTATATACAGGTGGAATGTGGTCTTATGTTCTGTTGCCAGCTTCCACAGTATGTGTGTTCTGACAGTTATATCCTATTAATATTAATTAGCAGTGTATTTTTGTCCTGTGAACAACATGATATAAATTATACACAGTGGGATTTATTATTGCCTCCAATGTCTGTTTGAGCTGAAAACACATAGGTTTTATTCTAAAGGCCAACAATGGCTTTAGCTCTGATACCTCAAAGGTCAGCTTTTTCCTTTTTGTGATATGGATTGTTCACTTTTGTATTGGATTAGACTCAAACCAGACCATTTCAGCATTTGAAAGGGCTGGGAGTGGGTGGTAAAGAAATTTCTGGAAGAATTGTCTTTTGGAGCTCACTCTGAGCTTTCTGTCAGGATATGACAGCAAGAAGAGGGCACATTGCAAATATGTTCTCTAAATCCTGTAAAATAAAAAAAAAGGGAATCTCATTTGTTGAAAATGCAAGTAAGTGAAGAAAAAGGCTATAATGGGTTTAAATATTATATACTATCTTAATGAAGTATTAGCAGCAAGATATGTTTAAAAATATTTCTTACAGTGATGGTTAATGTTAATAACTGATGTTTGAGACTTGCAAAGTCTAAGCATTATGCATGTCTATATATATGTGCACACAGGAAACCTCGACCTGTCTCTCAGCTGGTTGCACAACAGGTTCCTCAGCAATTTGTGCCCCCTACACAATCAAAGAAAGAGAAAAAAGACAAAGTAGAAAAGGAAAAAAGTGAAAAGGAAACAACAAGCAAAAAGAACAGTCATAAGAAAACCAGGTAAAAAATTTAGACGTTTTTTCAGTATTGGTAAAACGTAATTTACAAACAGAAGTAAGAATGTTCTTTGATTTTACTGAATGCTGTGGCAAACAGGTAGGTTATATATTGGTGTGAAGCTTTACTGGTTTAGGCTGTCTGTAAAACACAAAGATGACCTGCAGTGTGTAGTTGTGGCCAGAAGATGGAGATCAGCTAAACAGAGAAAGAAAGAAAGACTTTCTAAGGGTTATTTAGGATATTGTTTTAAGGATTCATATAAGTATTTTTTATACCGCACAAAACTATTGATAGGCAAGTTGATGTTATTAATCTCTGGAAAAAAGAGGGGATGCAAGTGATTAGTTTTCATGCAAAATAGTAGTGGAAGGAGAGAGAACCAGTACCAGGCTGCAGATGAATAGGGAAAATAACTTGGTTATTGATAGTCTTGTAGAACCCTTCAGCTTTAAAGGGCTGAACTAGGGTATAAATTAATGTGTATTACCTAGTGATAGAAGTCTCTATGCCACATCTGGGATGCTGAAGGACTCTTAGAACTGAAAACATGAAATATTGCAGTACAGACACGCAGTTGTAAAAGCCTTGATCTTGCTGTAAGGAAGGAGGGTGCAAAGAAAAGCAGCAGGTTTAACCCCTAATTCATCATAATCTAAGCACAAAGTTATTGTGGCAAGAATGCTGTGTCAAAAAGGCTGAGAAGTGTATAAGCCATGTAGTCTAAGCAAATGTGGGAGGAACTATTAATTTTTTTCTTCTTTCTTTCTCTTTTTTTTTTTTTTTGGAAGCACTCCAAAATAGTCCAGCCAAGAAATACCCTTTGGGATTAGTTTTTCAGAGAAGTAGCAGATGCTTCTGTTGTGCCTGAAATAGGATCATGAGGATCAGAACAAGGGAGGGACTGAGAGTCAGTAGAGAGCAGTCATTAGGAAAGTCATAGTTAGGATTAAGGACACTGAGGTGTTATTTCCTTTCCTTTTTTCTCTTTTAAATACTCAAATTTACAAGCTTAGCTCGTGCAACTGAAGTACTGCAGTTACGAAGCATTTGATGTTAGCACAGTGAGTTTTAGTTAAGCCAATTAAAAACTATAAATTAAAATATTAATGGGTAAATTGCAATAATACAGTAAAAATGCAAAAAGAGATACAATAAGGAAATTTAAAAAATAACTAAAATAAAATCTTGGACTGAAATTCTAGTATTACCTTGCGTTAAGAATTGCTATTTTTTTAATGCTGCAAACAGTTAATATTTTCCAAGGATTGTTTCACTAGGAAGGATAGCAAGTTAAGAATGCTTAATTAGTTTAGGCAGATTTCCTCAGTATTCTTTGAGAAAAGTATATCCCTTTTTGCCTTGAAATATGTGTATTATTGCTGGAAAGTACTATAAAAATCTTCATGCACAGTCAATATAATTAATAAGCTCCAGATACACAGCACTTGCACAAGCTGATAATTCTGACGTTCCCTCTCGATTCCCATGATGCAGATCAGAAGATTTTCATTTTTTTCTGAGATGCCTCAGTCATGCTGCTTCAGCCTCAGGGGAGCATGATGTCAAAGCCTATCTCAGTTCTAGTGGAAAAGAGGTGTGAGTTGTTTCAGCTGAAGTGAATAGGAACCAATTCTACTTCAAACAAAGTTGATGATTAGAGCTTTGCTGTTGTCACACCTGCAAACATGTGATGTCATTATTTTATTGCAGCTTGAGCCAGTGGTAGCTGTGCAGTCAGCTAAATTTATGAACTGTGCTGTCCATAGCTGCTTGTATGAATTCAGCTGTCTGTCAGTTTTTCATGGTGATCATGGGAAAGGACTAAATTGAAAGTACTTCATGCATGTCACTAGCAAAAATATGATGGGAAAATATAAGTGAAATTATTCTTCAGTTCTTTTTGTTGTGAAAAACAATTGGAAGATTGAATGAAGAGACTTAACTCTGTCAACAGTGTCTGTAACATTTATCTCTGCAAAATTTGAAACAGAGCCTATGCCAGGAATACCAGTTATACTGTGAACACAAAATCCAGTTCACATAGCATACTAGTGGTCCTAGTGAGGTTTTGAAATGAGGTAACACTTGCTGCAAGTTGCCACTGTCTGTGCTGTTAAATTCAAAAGTCAGACACCAACATCTTCACTATTGAACATCATTTTCTACTTAGAATTGTTGCTTCAGGCTGCTGCAAAGATGGATGTTTCCCTGGATCAAATCTATAACTTTGCATAGTCACAATAAAGAAGGACTTGGGTTTTAAAAGTAAAAATCTTCACATGTGCAGTGCACGTGCACACTGCTGCACAGTGACATTATTCAAAATGTCAGCTTTATACAATTTTAGGAGATGGTAATGTGTTACATTTAACTATTTCAATGTAAAATATAGTAGGAAACACTCCACCATTAATACTTCTGGCACGTTGTTTTTCTACATATTACATGTTGCAAAAAGAAAGCTTATATACACATTTGTTCTCCAGAGCTCCTGAAAAGTAGGAGGGAGACAAGATAATAAGATGCTGTGTGTGCTTATAATATGATTATTTGCTTTATTTAGGCCAAGGTTGAAAAATGTGGATCGAAGTAGTGCTCAGCATTTGGAAGTTACCGTTGGAGATCTGACAGTCATTATTACAGACTTTAAAGAGAAAACTAAGTCACCACCTGCTTCCAGTGCTGCTTCTGCAGATCAACACAGTCAGAGTGGTTCTAGCTCTGACAACACAGAGAGGGGAATGTCCAGGTCGTCGTCACCCAGAGGAGAAGCGTCATCACTGAACGGGGAATCTCATTAAAGTTTATTTCCTCCAGTTTCTTTAGTCTCTTCAAAACATGCAAATACATAAGTTCTGTCACCTCTTACCACATTTTCATGACAGATTAGTCATGCATAATTGATATGTTGACTGGAACATAATGCAGTCTAAAAAGCAAGCAAGAAAAACAGTGCAGTGGTAGAAACAGTAACAGCATGAAGCTGAGCCAGGGGAGGTTTAGGTTAGATACCACAAAAGATTTCTCGTCCAGAGGGTGGCTGGGCACTGGCACAGGTTCCCCAGGGAAGTGGTCACAGCCCCAGCCTGACAGAGTGCAAGAAGTGTTTGGACAACACTCTCAGGCACATGGTGTGACTCTTGGGGCTGTCTTGTTCAGAGCCAGAATTTGGACTCAATGATCCTTTTGGGTCCCTTCCAACTCAGCTTATTCTGTGATTCTATGGTAATTTAAATGCTATCTACAAATGCTTATGAGGCATCTTCAGACCAACTTTTTAATCTACATGTGTAAGGGTGCCATGAAAATGTGGTTTGAATGTTCATTTATGCAGTGTTATTGGTATCTCCATTTTCACTTTTATTTTAGTGAATTCTAACACAACTCTTGAAGTCTCTACTATTGGCATGTACTGAATTTAAATTTTTATAACATAGTTCAAGCTGCCTAAATATGTATTATTTGAGAATCGTGAAACATAGTTAAATGTATGCAAGTCAAAGATCAACTTAATCAATTATTGCTGCAACAGAATTTTCATAATTATCTTCTTAAAAACACCTGCTGGTACTTGGTGTGGTTAAATAGGAAAAATGTTATTAAAGAAAACATTTGTATGGATTTTTGCCAATGTTTGACACATTTTACTAGATTACTGTTACTGAATTATGTTGATGGTTTCACCAATATTTTTTGACACTTAAAACACTTATTGTAATGTTTACAAGCAAAATAGAAAACACATTCTAAGCATTGATTAGTTAACCTTGCAATTCAGGTAAAGTACTGCATTGTCGCTGTACACTGGTATTTTGTGTTGTGTAACAAATACTGAACCTCAGATGGTTATGCATTTGCAAAAACTATTTGGAAATATGAAAGTTTGGAAAAGCTTTAAAAAGAACAGAACTGCAGTTCTCATTTCTGCTTAGTGCTGTTTCCTTGCCCCAGATTTTTCTAGTGTCACATAGTCACTTATCATTTCAGTACAGTAATATCAGATGTTGCACAAGAATAAGGAAATAACAGTACTATTTTTTTGTTGTTCCTGAATCACTTTCTTTAATATTGAATTGGCCTATTAGAATATATTATGTCATAAATCATTTGAAAAAGACTCAGTATCCTACTTTATGGCATAAACTGGCAACATTTACGCACTTAGCAATATACTGATAAAGAGCAGAACTATTTACAATACCATCTGGTATTATGTAAAATTACCAATAAAATATTTTTGTGAATAGAGATTTTGCATTTTTGTTTACAACCAATAAGTGTTTTGATACATACATACAATTCATGTATAGATTTTTAATTATATATTCTGGTTCAGTACAAAAGTCCATTTAGCTCTGTTTAGTGAGGTAGGACACTTACACTCCTGTGAGCTTTTCTTTTTCATTCAAAGTAAATATATTTTTAAGCCTATGTGAATGTTGGATAGACCTTCTTGGTAGTGAATCCAGCCCCAAATTACTACCCACATAAAATATGTCTTCTTAACAGCTTAAAAACAATGGATTTTTGTAGCCCCTGACAATTGTGATGTTTGGTGGTTTCTTGTAGTAATGTATTTTTCTGTTTTTAGTGCAGTACTTCTACAGGCACAATGGTACTGTTCTATTTTGTAAGATGCTAGTTGTGAAATACAGTTAGTTGCATAAAATTGAGAGTCTGATGTGATATCTGAGAACATACATACCTCATTCCTTGGTGTTGCTGTTTAAACTTTTTAGACATCAAATGTTAATTATAGGGTATTTCAGATGGATAACTACTGACCTGTTTATTATGTATTCTGCTTTATCGTACTAAATAGGATGTCTTTTCATTGCTGTTACCTGGCCAAATTTAGTACCTGTAAAACAATGCTTTTTAAGGTTCTTATATGTTATTGGGGCCAGGCTAGTGTTCAGAATAACATACACTAGTTTTTAAAAGAAAAATACTTGCTTCTCAACTTTATTTTTTTATATTTTGTTTTTATGTGGGACTGTTTCCAGAATATACTGATGTAATGGATTACAAAAGAGCTGAAATTATTTAAAGTAAGCAGTGTAAGGATAGTAAATCTCATTGCAAGGAGTTTTATGAAATGCGTTTCTAATTTGTAATGTAATGAATGCTAACACATTTCAGAATTCCTTGCAAAGAAATAATCTATTACCAGTAATTCACTAAATGGGAAATATATTTTTATTTAAGCTTATGTGAATAAACCACCCAGCACTGCCAACAAAAGGTCTTTATCTTCAGAATTAAGTAGCCATTTGGTTTGAAAGGAAGGATGGAGTAGATTTTACTATGATTCAACTGTCTCTAGAGAATAATCTCAAAAATGTGGTACAAGTAGGGTTATCAAAAAGAATGCAAAAAGTCTCACTGTTCTTTATGAAACAAGACATTGAATAGCAAATTCTACTACAGGTGCTACAGAAATCAGCTAGGATCTTAAAAGCTGTGGTGGTTTGAACTATTAGGTTGCCAGAGTTTCGTTGCAATGATGCTTGTTTTAGCATTAAGCAAAGTTAAGTTTTTGCCTGTTGGTGATTAAAGGGATATGACAATACTGACAGCATAGCAGACAAATTCTAAGCAAAATACTGCATTTGACTCTGTTCATAATATAATTTAAATGAACTTCACTTTCATAATTTCTAAATAATTTTGACCTGTAATCCTAAGTCTTTTTTTTTCTAACTGTAAATATATTTAAAAGCATCTTTACTCCATTTATAAAAAGTGAAAATTAATGTTGTAATGTGTTCTGATTAGCTATTTTTCTCTGTGGTTGCTCTCTGCATAAGAACTGTTATTTGTTAAATCTATATATGCACCAGTCTTCAACAGCCGTACATCCTGGGATGTTCATGAAATGGTGGCCCCACAAAGACAAGTGTGATAGTGTTCCATGTAAATGAATTCCTTTATGTACTGATTGATTGTCTGGTTTCAGAAAGGAAAAGGGGGGAGAAATGGGGGAAAAATAGTTAACTGACAAAGTGTACAGTAATTCAATCTCATATCTTCCTAACTTTGCCATTAATTATAAGTGGTATAAGAAAAAGAATGAATATACAGTTGACTGATCTCTTTTTTTCATTAATTCAAATCTATGTAATGGAGAGAAACAAAAATTCTTCTACTCAGTAGCAAGTTGAATTATGCCATATAAAATTTTGATTCCAACAAAGAAGGTAGTAATAAATTAATAAATTACATTTAAAAATTTAAAGTTATTGACATTAAGGGTCAATAATTAAGAATATGACTGAAGTTTTAATCTATTATGTATTTATATAGATATTTGATGTTTTGGGGCATAGATTGTAAAATCTCAAAAATGGTTCGATTTTATAATTTGTGCACTTTACCTTTTTTTTAATATTATGAATAGCACATTTTCAAGTAGTCATGCGAGACAGTACTTTCTAGAATTTTTTCTATTGGTTCACTGTAGTGTTTAGGCAGGTCTTCTAAACTTCACATCTTGCATCTTAAATTCTTGCATTTTTCCTCTTCTGTCTCAAAAGCCTGACAGTTTCCTATGTTTTGCTGATTGATTTTACTTTGTTAACAGGATTGATTTGGCATGGAACTGTCTATTGTGTACTTTTTATATAGGGTTCTTTAACTGTATCTGTTTGGTTTTTTTTTTCTGTGACAAGCCTTTATTTGGCTCTTCTCCCTACTAGGGAGTCTGGGTATACTTCATTCAAAACCAGAAACTACAGGGAAATAGAAAGGCATTTACACTTAATTTCTCCAAAGGCAACATCAAGTGCTATACTTGTAGTAAATTTAGCCTGTGCTTACTCAGGAATAAGATAGATAAGATAAAAAGTTAATGCTGGTTTTGGCTAGTGGACCCGTCAGTCAAATGTCATTTTGCAAATGCGTATTTCTGTCTCAGTGTTAAGATTTGGGTGTGCTGGAAACAGTTTGAGCTTTCAGAGGTTTTCCTAACCTGAAATTATGCCCCAGCTTATGTCAGAGCAGTCTCGGTTTGAAAGGTTATTACCTCAAACTAGCAAAAAACCGTACAGTAAAATCAGTCAAACTATAGAAGCTCAGATGGTTTCCTTTTGCACTGTCAAAGTTTTAAAAAGAGGAGAAACTGTTAAGAGACTTAGACTTGTCTAAGACAACAGATACTGAGCTTAGGTTGACATCTAAGTAACCCATGTTTTAACGAGAATTAACAGGATTTAACCACTAATTAAACTTGGAAAAGTACTTCATAAGTTAATTACAAATCAGTGCTCTGTAGAAAATTATTGTAAGTTCCTGTCTAGAATGAACTTAAATGGTACAACAGCGATGGAAAACTGCATGCTTGCTGGAAAATACTATTATCCAACAGCAAGTGATGTTTACATGACTTTCTAAGATACTGTGCTAAAAGACTGTGATATGTCTGTGAATGAGGCCTAGGAGTCCATGTGTGTACTCCCTAACTAAACTGTACCATTAGATTCAAACAGTGAAAGAAAACGCAGTGAAAAAAACCAAAGTAGTTTCAGATCCTAGAGTCTTAGAAATGCAGGAACTGATTACAGCCTCCATTTAACTATGTTGGTAAAAATTAATTTTAAAAAACACCACTGAATCTCTGAGATGTATTCAATCCTAATCTTGCCCCTTTTTTTTATGAGAGACAGATAAAAGTCATCAGAATGAACTTACTCTGTCTGCTGATGGCGTATTTTAAGAGCAGACATTTTACTGGGCACAGGAAGTTTTGTTTTAAAACAAACAAAGTGTACTTTTAAGTTAAACATTGAAGATGAAGGGCAAAAGCATATTCCATAGCTCTTAATAATTATTAAGAATGATTCTAAGAGATTGCTGTTCCATTTAGGGTTTTGTAAATTTGTAATTGTAATCTAATGGCTCCTTGTTCCATATGTTTAAAAAGAAAATTACCACCAGAAGAAATATTGTTCAGTAACAATACTCTAAAATGTAGTTTTAAATACTCTAAAATGTTAATTATTTTGTAGAAAGTATGGCATATCTTGGCAGAGGGAGGACTATTTGAGCAAGAATGTGTTTTCAGGATCTATGCCACCTAAAAAAAGTGTAGTCTTTGATTACACTGTTTTCTGTCGTGGTTTAACCTCAGCTGGCAAGTAAGTACCACACAGCCCTTTGTGCATTCTTCCTCTCTGCAGTGGGGTAGGGAATTCGAAGAGTAAAAGTCAGAAAACTCATGGGTTGGGATAAAGACAGTTTAACAGATAAAACAGAAGTCGCACATGCATGCAAAGCAAAACATTCACTGCTTCCCATGGGCAGGCAGGTGTTCAGCCAGGCCCAGGAAAGCAGAGCTCCATCACAGGTAATGGTGCCTGGAGCAGACAAACATCCCCCTCATCCTTCTCCTTCCCTTGGCTCTGTATGCTGAGCACACCACATGGTCTGGGATATCCCTGTGGTCAGTTGGGGTCAGATGTCCCCTCACAATTCCTTGTGCACCCCCTGTCTCCTCACTGCTGGGACAGTAGGAGAAGCAAAAAAGGCTTTGACTCTGTAACCTGTGCGCAGCAACAGCTGAACTGTGTTACCTATCTCTTTGTTATCAACACTGTTTCCAGCACAAATCTAAAACACAGCCCCATGCCAGCTACTGTGAAGAAAATTTACTGTCCCAGCCAAAACCAGCACATCTGTGTATAAATACTGATCTTGGTCAAAAGCAAAGTGAAAGTGCTTCCTCCAGCTTTTAAGACATGTAGCTGTAGACCAATGGAGCTCTAATTTACAGTGGAGTTACTGAGATGATAGCGAGGAAAAGACACTATTAATGTATTTTTTGATAACCTGCTAACCACATGCATGTAATTTTCCTCTTCTGTATGAAGAAGCAAAAGGATGCCGAAAAAGGAAATAAATGTAACCCAGGCTAATGAAATGTGGCTCTTTTCCCTCTTCCCAAGATCACTAGATTTTACAAACTGCAAATTCTCTTTGGTTCAAAGATAGTCCCAGGTATTTGTCACTAAAGAAGGATGGAGTTCAATTACTTCGCATCTGTTAAGACAAATGAGGGGTCAGGCCAATTCTGCTTCCTGAATACCCACTTTGGGAACACAGAGATCTAATTTGCCATTTATATGCATCTAATATATAACTGTCATCCATGAATAATCTATTTCAAGCTGATTCTTCTTTGCACAGAATAAATAAAAATGCTTCAATGTCAAGCCCACTTCCTGATGGCACAGATCTCTGAGCAGGAAAATCTGGCATCTGACTGACCATCTCTTTCTGTAACAGCCTTCAGTTATGAATTAATCTAGGCAAGGGAAATCTCTTCAGGTTACATGTATTATCATTGCTCCCACCTCTGAAGGAAACATTCTGATTCCGGATTACTTCTTCTCTTTTTTCTTTTGTTTCTCTTAATACATCTATAGTATAAGTGTATGCAGTGAGTTTGAACTAATTTATTATACCTGCTTTTTAAGTGGGGAATTTGTCTGCTTTTCCCAGTTCTTCATATATATTTTGGTTTCTTTAAGATCAGCATGGTCATACAGAATAATGGTATGTGGGAGCTTAGAGGTGAATATCAATCTGTTATCTTTGCTTCTATATAATTGACTACCTGAACATTCTTGCTAAGCAAATTTAGTTACACTGATCCTGTACCATTCAAGCACTTGGTCTGAGGTACCTGGCATTCTGGGATGCCAATTATCTGCGTTTCTGCAAGTGGTATTATTCTTTGCTGGGAGGCTTCCAAATGGGGCAAAATAAGCAAATTTCTTTCCAACTGATGGAGGCAACTGTTGCCAAGTAAAATGCTTAGAGTCCCCGCTAGAGAAGGAGAGCAGAGGAGCATGCACAGATACTGAGTGCTTTTGCTGCTTTCCTACAAAAATTCCAAGTAAGATGCTTGTTTTTCTAAAATGTCGAACACCTTCAAAAACTCTCAATCAAACAAGAAGACAGAGTAATAACCAGGGAGGGAGGAAGGAAGAACAAAGAAAATGCATTTTCAGAATAATCCCTAGAAGAGCCATGTAATGGCTTCTTTGTCTTTTTTGTCTGTTTAGTGTTCCTTTCTCTGTGTACTGTGTTGAAAGTAAGCAACGCGCACACTTAGAGGTGTGTCTTGCTTTATAATTCTTGATGGCTGTTGGTTGAGTGACATTTGGCCTAAAGATGTAGGGGTTTGTGAACTAAATAGTAAATACCATGAATATTTCACTCTTGCATACAAGTTATTTATTGAGAGGGCGGAAGTTTTGATGAAAGAGTTAGGAAGAAAATTAATTACTCTCATACAATTAGGTACTACACAATTTTAAAGGGTCTAATTCCTGGACTGCTAAGAAAAGGATAGCTTCATGTTGCAAGGGTGATATGAACCTAGATAAGAATGGATGTGACTTCTGAAGAATTTTGTGGCCAGTAACTCATATGGCTGTTTTCAGTGAATATTCCACACCTTAACCTGTTAATCTTGAAGCGTTGTTAGAGCATCCTCACAAACAAATCAAAACTACCAACAGTACTGTCAGATGCTCTTAAAATTTACTAAGTGCCTTACACAGAGCATCACCGAGGCAATGATTCAATTGCAAGGAAGTTTGAGAAAAGATTTACTCCTCTGGTTGAAGTCACAGGTTGTTGGTCATAACCAAGGTGATCTTCCTGGTTATACACATTAGAATCTTACATTTTATTGTTGATACAAGTACCTAATAAAAAACACTCCAGAAATTTTTGAGGCTTTCAATTTGTAAAATATCCATTCTTTGGAGGAGTTTTTTTCTTCTAGCCAGTTGTGATGGTCTACTGGAATATCACAGAAGTGAATAAAACTTGTGTTTCTGGATGCTTTCAGATTTCTCAGCTTCTCAGTCAAGGACAATATTACCTTTCTTGGGAAGGGGTACCTAAGTTGGTTTTGTTCATACGGATTATGTTTATCCAACTAGTTTTTTAAGGGTTTTATTATTAGAAAAAGGGCTTGTTGTTTTGAAATAAAAATCTTACCTGCCAGGTGTCTTCCCCAAAATAAGTAAGTGCCTTTTCTGTTCAGACTCTTAGAAGTATTTACTTTGTCAGATTGAATCTGAATGTCCTGGATAAACCAGCTCTTAAGTACTGAGTGTTACCAATGGCTTGAAATCCTTTCACTGAAACAAGACAGATTGTAAGCCACTTGAATTGTTTTGAGACCTGATGTTATCAGAAGTTTTATAATTGCTACGAGTAGTATACTTCTAAGAACAATGTAAATTTTCAGGAACTTGATATTGATAGGAAATAAATATTTATTAAAAGAAGTATATTAAATAAATACTTATATACCAATTTGAGTAAGACAAAATGTTACACCATGGGGGCAACAGTCTTGCTGTTAGCAGTCCTGACTACTTAAGACAAGTGAAACTGAGGCCCTGGACTCTAACTATAAAAAAAAGGGTAGTATTTGGTGAGAGATTGGGACTGTGTATATCTTATGTCCTCATTCTAATAAAGTAATTTTTCCTACTAAGTTTTTACCAATTCTCAAGCAGAAAGGAAAGCATGAGCAGATATCAGTAAGAGGCCCTCTGGTTTAATTGGTGCTGCTTCCTATCTCTAGTGGATTTTTTTTTTAATTATTATTTTTATTTTTTTTTTAAACTTTGCTCAGGACTGGTACAGCTGAAAGTATATTTTCCCTTCATTCTTAAGCCTAGACTTTGAATGGAGTTTCTCTGAGACACTTTTGTAGTGAAATCGTATTCCCTACAAACATTGAAGACAAAAATAAACATCTCTGTGAATGAAAGATCTTGTGTGGTTGTAATTTTTTTAATATACTCAAATTTAATTTAAAAAAATCTAAAGGTACTCTAAGAAAAATGGTATATTGATCTATTCAAAAGCTCTGTGTGTAGCAGTCAGAAAGTACAGTTTGCATCGTGAGATGCTACAGATTTTCTGTCTGATAAACTACGTTCAATTCCAGGTTAGCACTCCTTTAAAGATGACCATACATTGCATTTAGACAAGTGTATAGTAACCCTTTGGAATACTGCCTTCAACTGACCTCTTCCTGACCTTAGTTCAAAGACTATATTAAACAATTTAAAATTCTGAAAGCTTGGCAGGAAACCTGAGGTGAAGTGTCTGGAAAGAAAGAAACTCACACAGGAATCATTGTGCAAAGACTTTTTCCTGTGATAAATGTTACACAATTAATGATAATGAAATAGTTTAAAAATTTACATCCCTATAGTTATTTCACATTGAAGTCATATTGTTGGTTTCAGAGGAGCATAAATAGATGTTTTTGTTGCCTAGAATAGTGACACACATTGAAATGCCTTTCCTAGGATTAAATTAATACTTCTTTTCTGTGAACACAATCTGACAAGAAAGTATTTTTGCTGAACACTAATGTAAGTGGACTACAATCGACTAGCATTAGTGATGCTTAGGGTGTGTTATCATAAAATGGTAAATAAAATTATTAAAATGTTCAGAACCCCTCTCTGGATGTATTATTTGTACTGTCTAGGAGAAAGTGCAAGAAGCATACAAGTGGGCGATTTGGGGATAAACAGCAGACTTTGGGAATTTGATCTCAAAATGCCAAGAAGCCTCTGCTAAGTTATTGGCAGAGACGGTTCATTACCACTTTTGGTTGTGATGGAAGCTGAGATATTCCTGGGAGTACTGATTCTGAAGCAAGAAGCTATGAAAGCGTCCATCCTTGCAAATTAAAGTAACAAATGAGGTAAGAAACTTGAGAAGGGGGCTTTGTCTAAGGGTTTATCTCATTGTATATGTATAAAACTGTACTTTGCTATTGAAGCTGGTTATAAAACAGTGGTCTGCGTAGTTTCTCTCAACTTGTCTTCAATTCTACAGTTCAAGAGTTCAGTTCTCTGAATTGTTTGTCATTTGTGTTGCTTTGCAGCATGAGGCAAAGGTCCTACAAGCATTCTTGAAGCTGATTCTCTTGTAAAGACCGTCGGAGTTTCCCATTTGTGAAGCAGGTAACTGAAGTGTCGGCCGTGAGTATGGGACCTCATCCCCACTCCAAGGAGGCAGATACGTCCTTGGGTGCAGAATGCTTTAAATGCCACCCTGTCATTATTGGGCATAGAACCCCAAGTGCAGGCAGCAAGTGTTGGGAAACTGTTGACGTAACTACCAAATTTGGTACTAGCAGAAATACTGACTAAATTGTCATCAGATATCAGAATAGGGCTATTGTCACTAATTAAAGGGGTCTAATTTAGTCTGTCTTACTCCCCTATTTTGCAAGTACAGAAGGGATTCAAAAGAGGAGAGCGAGTTGTTAAACCCTTCTATCACCCTTTTATTCATCTCTTTTCGCTATTGACTGTTTGGCAAGACTGCTACACAATTATGAGTCTGAAGATCAAAACAAATTTCTTAAATTCCACACAAATGTTTTGGCAGCCATGGGAGATCACAGCATTCCCCTGCAGATATGGGCCTGGTGCCTGGAGATAGTTTAGGACAGTGTCCAATTTAATTTTACCCTTTCTTGTCCTGAAAAAAAAGGGAAAAAAAAAAAAAAAAAAGAGTAAAAACGAAGTTTGTAAAGTTACAGATTAAAGATGGGCAAAGGAAGGCTGAGTTATGTGTAAGTACAATCCTGAGTTAGCAGAACTTTAAATTATTTTGAGTGTTTCAGGCTCACAGTTCAGTGCTACACAGTTATCCCAACTACTCGCTGGCTCTGCTGCCACTGGTGCAGCGGAATGGTCTGAGAACAATCCAGTTGACACCATAGGTAAGGTAGCGTAATGTCTGCACACTCCAGGGCATGTACAGGGCAATGCAGAGCAGGCTGACTGCTCACAGTCACTACTTCTGCGAGCTTCGGGCATGACCAAGGCTGTCACCAAGTGTTGAGGATGCTGGGTACCTTAAGGCACTTGTCTGTGATGTGGCTGTTTTATTCAGTGTTAAAAGAAGCAGTCAGTAAAAAGGGCAATATTAGTGTCTTATCTCTTCTTCCTGATAATTCAAGTACTAAATGCTTTGAACAACTACCACATTTAACTGCTTTTGAAGTGATCAGGTTTTGAATTTATATCTATGAAAATTGAGCAACCCTTAGAGAAAAAGATGTGGCGAGAAAAACAGTAGGATTTTATTTCTCTATCTCTGATATTGTCTCTGCATTGGTTTACATATAAAATTCTACTTGAAGGGGGAGTAAAACCAGGGTACAGATGAATAAAATGGTAAATTATTTGGCAAAGTCAGTCAACACTTCACCTGGTTTGACTGACCGACCACTTTCCAAAACACCTCCTTAACTGAACTACCATCTGTTGTCTTTTGCATTTGAAATAGGAACTACTGGCTCCATCATCTGGCTTAAGTTTGCTGAATGGCTCTTAGAGATCTGACAATTCTCCTACATCTCTGTTTCCACTTACAAGGATAGCTGACAGTTGTAATCTATTTTTTTTTTTTCCAGTTTATCTCTTTGCTAGATGGAGTTTTGTTTTCCAAGACATGCAGCCTTTTTTGATAGGAAATAATAATAAAATTAATATTTTTTTTACATCAAATATTAAAAAAAACCCCTAAAATAAAAGCAGTGGATTTTTAGTTTATGGCCTTAATATTTCCTGGGCTAATGCATTCATTTTAAGGATCTTCAAAAAAGTGAATAGAATAACATACTTAGTACAAGTAGTGTAATTTCACTGTGTGGAATCTGCACTGTTACTGTGAAATGGAAAAGGTAAAAAATACCTTAGATAACTACTTTCAAATTATTTGATAAATTTAATCTTAAAAATTGAACTTTCAAGGCATAATGCAAAGTTACTGTTGCACATGGTTACTGCTAGTAAATATTTTTTCCATTAGAGATAAAAGAATATATTATAGAAATTAAAAAAAAAACCCTGATCTGGGTATCAGGACTCAAAACACTTGATGCTATAGCAAACAACAGCAGGAGACAATAAGGATTTTTAAACTTAGGTATAGTTATGTATAAATAAACAAGTAAAAACTAACCCTGCCTACCTTATTTCTATATTTCTTGTATATGGTATGTATTTGCATAAGTAAGTTTGCCTTGACTCTTTGCCAAAGTACTTTAAACACAAGTCATAGAATCACAGAATGGTTTGGATTGGAAGGACCTTCAAGGTCCTCTAGTTCAACCCCGCTGCTATGGGCAGGGACAGGACACCTTCCACTAGATGAGGTTGCTTAAAGCCCCATCCAACCTGGCTTTGAAAACTGTTAGGGGTTGGGCATCCACAGCTTCTCTGGGCATCTTGTTCTAGTGTTCTACATCTTGATAGTAAGTTTTTTCTTTTTTATATCTTAGCTAAACCTACCTTCTTTCAGATTAAGGCCATTCCCCCTTGTCTTACCAATTACATGCCCTTTAAGAAGTCCCTCTCCACTCTCTTGTTGGCCCGTTAAATACTGGGAGGCTGCAGTTGGGTCTCCCCAGAGCCTTCTCTTCTCCAGGCTGAACAAGTCCAGCTCTCTCAGCCTGTCTTCACAGGAGAGGTCCTTCAGCCCTCTGGTCATCTTCATGGCCCTCCTCTGGACTCTCTGCAGGTCCGCATCCTTCTTATGTTGGGGACCCCAGAGCGGGATGCAGTACTACAGGTGGGGTCTAGTGAGAGTGGAGTAGAGGGACAGAATCCCCTCTCTTGCTCTACTGGCTATGCTGCTTTCATGCAGCTCAGGACACATGTGGCTTTCTGAGCTGCCAGCACACATTGCTGGGTCATGTTGAGCTTCTTGTCAACCTGATTCTGGTTTAAAGACTAGGATATTGCATGGGACAGTTTCAAACGTTTTGCACAAGTGCAGGTATATGATGTCTCTGCACTTCCGTCATCTAGCAACATTCTAAGCCCACTGCAGAAGGTCACCAGGTTAGTCAGGCACGATTTGACCTTAGTAAAGCCATGCTGAGTGTCACCCATCTCCTCTTTATTATATCCATGCCAGTTACAGTCCTTGGAAAATTTTAGATGATGCAAAGAAACAAAAGCCCAACATTGAGAATCCCTTCTGGACTGATGTTCAGGAGCTCCAAATGTACAAATATTTACAGAAAAAAAACCACTTTACACACAAATATTGAAAAAAAATATAAAAATAAAATTATCTTTGTGCTTCTAGATAGTATTAATTCTGCTTTTTTAATGTAGTAAACTATTAAATACTGTACAAGCCTACATATATAGATGTTTTGATTTAGATGATGAAATTTCAACTTTCTTAAGAGGAATGATACAAATATTTTGACTAAAGTTTAATAACTTACAATTGTTCATGGAGGTTCTATTAAATAAATTTTGAAGTGTACTATTGATGAAGAATTAATTGATTCAAATTAGAAGAAACTAGGAAATTTGTAAAGTATCACACTGTTTCCTAAACAATGCAGCTTACTTAATTTTGTGCACTATTGTCCTAGATGTTTTTCCTATTTGTATTATCCTTGGGTGTCATTGTGATTTTTAACTATAATTGCAAAATATTTTAAACTCCTGCTTGAAGTAGGTTGAACACACTACAATGCTAAACAATGAGAGCTAAATAGGAAAGGAATGGGGAAAGGCAATAATATTTTGTTATCAATAGAAGTTGATTTTGAGATTTTTTTGTTAATATTTTTATACATTAGGAAATTTGAAGGGGTATATGCAATAAGAGTAGAAAGCAGTTTTACCAAACTAAGTCTTTTTCTTAAAAGGTAATAGGCAGGGAAAAAAAGTGATATCTGGCAGCAAGAGAAAAGGGTCATTGCCCCAAGAATTCTGATTATACCATATGTACAACACATGGCAGCAAAGAAATTTCTTCCTGCTTACCCAACCTTGCAATCTATCATAGCCAAGTGCTGACACTGCAGCTTGTATGAAAGGGCATGTGAACATCAAAAAGTATCTTTGCCTTTGAAAAAACCCTTGACTGGTCTGCATACACGGCAGTATTGACACAAATCTATCAGCACAAAATCTTATTGCTTTACTAGCTTAATTAATGGTTTAATTTTGTGAAAGAACAAAACCAGGGGGGATGATACAAATGCATCTGATTAGGACTGTGGGGGTATTTGGTGGCTTTTTTTTTTTTTTTTTTTTAATTTAAGTAGATCTATCTCTTGATCTGAGTTGTTAGAATGTTGGTTTCCTTTTCTAGCTCACAGTGACTGCTCTTATGACTCTTATGAACACACTTGCAGAAGTATCAGATGCTGATTCTTTAAAAGAAAAAAATTATTGTCTTATTTAACACCTGTAGTTTATTAAGATAACTTTTTTCTGGATTTGAGTTATTTGAGTAAATAGAATTGAATACTAAAAATACAGAAGTTAATGCTAAACAACTAAATTCTAGTCAAGAAAAGGATTTAAAGATTTTGAATCATTAATAGAAGGAGAGAATCTTGCATCCAATTGTAACTTTTCATGTTTTGAGTTAATTAAAGACCAGCAGACCTGGTAGCATAAAATATTACATATTGTTCATAAAATATTCATGGTGAGTAATAAAGATATGTAATTATTAATCTTTAAAGAATTTATAAACTGAACTGGTTAATTATATAACATCTGATAATGTTTTGGGGTTTTTTGTTGTTGTTGTTTTGGTTTTTTTTTTCCTCAGTGATACAATTTAGGTAAGGCATTTCAGTAACCTTTTTCTTATCTTCCTTACTCACAAGATCAAGTCTGGAGTAAGAAACATTTTATTTTTTATTTGACCAACTGATAGTTAGATTAAATGGAGAGATTTTGCAATGTGAAAAAAACCCTTGTGTGCCTGTAGGTTTAGCTGTTTTTTTCTCCTCAGTAGCAACAGAGAGCTTAACAAAGAGGCTTTCTCTCTGACCTTGCCTTAGTTTTATTCTTAGAGCACTGCAGATACATTCTCGTTCATTAATTATTCACATATCATTGAACAGCACTGAATGAAGAGAAGTCCTTAAATTTATATTTGGGTAATGACATGGTTGATAATAATAATAAAAAAAATTCTCCCTATTCTCTCTATGTCTCACTCTTTAGCACTTCTTATTTATTTGTTTCTCCTCTAAGAATACAATTTCTTCTTCTGAAGCATGAGACCATTATTACTACCCATCTGCCACATTCATTCTTGGTGCCACTGTAACACCATTCAGACCTCATTTTCCCTGGCTAGAACACTCTTCCATATAAAAGACAAGTGTCACACCTCAGCAGGGAATAAGTGGTCCCTGCTTTTAAGCTTGCTGTCAGTAAATATGCCATTGTATCTCTCTACTCTGACTCTTATGTCTCTGTGTTAATGCATGCCCTGCCATATGGACTTGACAGTGTGTGTAAGGGGCTGTGAAGTGGGAGAGTGCAAGAATTCATGGCACAGGTCAGCAGGTAGATATGCAGTGAGAGCAAAGAACCTGATTTTGAGCACAAACACAAAATCAGGGAAGCTGAATGGCAGGTTGTGGCAGAAAGCACTGAGGAACACAGAACAGAGGGGCAGAAAGCCCAGCTAAGACCCTGAGTGGTGCTTTCAGAGCTAGTTCTTCCTGCAATGCAAGCCAGTAATTGCTTTCCAGAGTTCTTTTTGCAAATCCTCTGCCATTTCATCTATGACTCTCCCTTCACCATCCTGCTGTCTTTGGCCCTGATTTCTCTTCATCTTCCCTAGTTCTTTACCTCTCTTGGATTCTGTTTGTTTGTTTGTTTTTCCCTCAGCCCCAATTTCCCTGCTTGTATCTCTTAATAATCGTGCTGGTATCTCCACTGCAAAGAGTTGAGTATCCCATATTTTCTGAGGGCCACCTTTTCTCCTTTTTTTTTTTTTTTTTTTTTTTTTTTTTTTTTTTTTTTTTTTTTAATTTATTTTTTATTTTTTACTTTTTATTTTGAGGAAGAGGTGATGAACAATTTTCGCAATACTTCTTTTCCAGGTACCAGAGTCGCCATCTGGCATCCTGCTTTCCCCTTCTTTCAAGCACAGACAAGAGCAGCAGTAAGCTATGGCTCAGGTTTTATGGGCATTCACATATAACATACGTCCTTGGACCACAAAAGCTATAACAGAACTAGTTTTTATGGTTTATTGAAAATCATGTTGGCATTTTTCTTAAAATGCAGGGTCCTGAATGGGGATATAATAGGGATTACCTTGGCAATAGTATGGGTTAGTTAAGCTGTTAGGCCTTTGCTCAGTGGTCTGCGCTAGAGAGAGAAGAGGCACTACTGTGCTGGATTCAGCTGAAACCCAACCAATATTCCCCCCATCTAGCAAGATGTACAGCTATTATTCCTTCTGTCACTTCCCAGACCTACATTTTTTTGTCCAGAAGCATGACTTGGTGAGCTAAAATATCCCTATCTTTGCTAGTGACTGCAAATCCTTCAGGCTCAGTTCTCCACGCTTCTCTGGCCCAGCGTCTCCCTGGCCCAGCAGCACCCACTGCTCCTCAGGCCAGGGTGCCATGCCAGGGTGTCACCTGTGTGCTAAGGCCAGAGGAGGGAAGGGGGCTGGAGTCCAAAGTGATTTCCATGCTCAGCCCATGTCTGTACAAGGAGAAAGGACATCTGTGTAACTTCAGCTGCTTAAGGAATGCGTGGGAATATCACAAAATGAGTAAAGGTTGGAAGGGACCACAGTGGGTCATCTGGTCCAGCCTCCCTGCTCGAGCAGGGTCCTCCTAGAACACATTGCACAGGGTTGTGTCCATATGGTTCTGGAATATCTGCAGTGAGGGAGACTCCCCAGCCTCTCTGGAAATCTGTTCCAGAGCATGGTCACCTGCACAGTGAAAAAAAGTTCTTCCTCATATTTAGGTGGAACTTCGTGTGTACCAGTTCCTTCCTTTGCGTCTTGTCCTATTGCTTGACAACACCAAGAGGAGTTTGTCTCCATCCTCTTGGCACCCTCCCTTTAGAAATCTATACGTATAGAATATCCTTGTGCAGAACCAGCTGTGAAGCTTTCACACAGGAAAAGTTAGTGCAACAGAAACATGGGGAGTGGGGGAAGAGTGTCATTTTGAGGGACCTTTAGCCCCACTTTTGCCCTTAATGAAGACACACACCCTCTAGCAGCTTTACATTCTTCTTATATTGAGGTTCTCAAAACTGCACAAGGGATTCAAGGTGTGGCCCCACCAGTGCGGAGCAGACGGGACTGCCACTGTCTCTACTTTGTGTATTTCGTGACTCGATTTTTCCGAGGGACTCACGTTCGGAATGGAGACGTGACCGGGCTGAGCAGAGGCGCGACAGACGGGGCATTTTTTTCACTTTCGGGGCAAATAAACACTTGGCGCCACGACGGCCCCGCCCTGGGGCCAGCCCGGCCCCGCTCCCGCCCCTGCCCGCCCCGGCCCGCCCCTCGCACGCCGCGACCGCGCCGGGGATCGCGCCGCCGCCGCTCCCGCTCCCGTCGTGCTCCCGCTGCCGCCGGAGCCGCGGGCCCGCCCGGCACAGCCGGCACAGCCGGGCGGGAGGATGCGGCGCTTCGCGCGGGTGGCGCTGCTGTGCCTGGGCTGCGCCGTCTGCTCGCTGCTCTACGGCCTCAGCCAGCTGGCCCTGTCCCTGGAGCAGGAGCCTGGCGGCGGCCGCGACACGCAGGCCCGAGACCCCGCCGCGCCCGGCGGCCGGCGGCGAGCAGGGAGCGCGGGCCGAGGCGAGGCGGGGACCGAGAGGTAGGCGGGGCGGGCGCCGGGGCCGGGCGCGGGCGGCGGTTCCCGCCGCATTCCTGCGGGGAGGGCCCGGAGGCGCGGGGGCGCGCCGGTCTCCGTCCCGGCCGCGGGCGCCCCCGGCTGCGCGGTGCCGGCCGAGCGGCGGCGCCGAGGCCTGGACGGCGCTTTCGGGGGCGCCGGGCGGTGGTGTCTCGGTGCGCTCCCTCCCGGCGTCCCGGGTACCGGAGAACCGCGGTTGGGGAAGCCTTAAACAAACAAGGAAAACTTTCAGGAGTGGCGACCGAGGCCGCCCCCGTGCGCGTTCCCGCGGCGCTAAGCCCGTCCCTGGCTGCTCCTTGGTGGGACAGGGCGAGTGAAGCGACGAGAGTTGCGTTTCCTTCTTCCGAAAGGAGAAAATTCCGCGGTGCTCCTTCAGGTCTGAAACTTAGTAACTTTATGGTTATCAAATATAACTTCAGCGAAGCAAAACTGTTTATTGTGGGATGTCTTAATACAGCCAGTCTTCTCACAGAAACCAGTGAGTTCAGTTCTGTAATTAAAGGGGTGCATATCCGAGCATCTCACACTCTGCATAGTTCTGTTGTCCTCTGTCAGCAGAAGTTTTAATGTGGCCAAGTGGTGAGTGAGATTATGGAATAGAAATTACTAGTTTTCCTTTGGATTGTAGTTTCATAATCCTATTCCCCTGTGTCTACTGGAATACTAAAACCAGGAAAAGAGGAGTGATGAGAAAGCTGTTACGGAAAATGGAGGAAAAATTAGGACCGGACCATTCTGGGCCAGTCTAGCTCTAACTGCTCAGATTCTACAGCAGTTTAAAGCGAAGTGAATTTATTGGTTCGGTGATGGTCACTGCTCCCCAGTGCTGTACAAGCTCTGGCACAGCCCAGTCCTTGTCCTGCCTGTGCTCCTCTGGGCACACGAGTGAGTTGAGCTGGCTTGGTGACCTGCTTGAAAACTACCTCGCTTTTGGCCAACTCAGCGCTCTGTATTGCCTCATCATGTAATTATGAAAGTGTCGACGCTGTTGTAAAGGACCTACGGAGGATGGCAGGATGACAAGGTCTGACTTAATAATCTTAAAATACCATGAAACAGCATTCTGAGTTGCTAGGGGTGGAGTCAGCTGAAATGTGAAACCCAGCTTTTGACTGGTGTAACTACTTAAAAGAATTTTTTTCTCCTGTGTTTTTTCTTTAGTTCAAGTTAACACAGTTTATAACATGAAAAAATGTAAGGATGATTGTGCCTCACTCCTAGTTGATGATTAAAAACTCTTTGTGAGTGGTTGAAATCGACTAGTTCTAAATAAAAATATGATAAAAAATCATATGTATGATATTTGCTTTACTAAAGAAAACATGCACTTTAAATGAAGCAAACTTTTTTTGGGTAGAAGATGATATTGTAAATAAATGATTTGTACTATTAAACATTAAAATGACTTTAAGATACATTATAATGCTAGTAAGCAAAAGAAGAATCAAGTTTACTTTAAAAGCTATACAGTTTTAGTATTTGTACTAGAAGTGTAGTTTTTAAATTAAATATATGAGTGGAGAAGAACCTCAGCAAGGTGCAAGAAGCTTCCTGCTGCAGTAACATTAGAGGAGATATAAATTTGCCCCATGTTGTCAAATAGAAACGTTTTACTAACTGAGAAAGTTCTTTCCTAAAGGTCTCAAGTGCCACAAATAATTCCACTATATGCAGTTTTGTGGGGGCATATCTCCTTGCAAAACAGTGTCTGTTGTCAGCTGTGTGGGAATTCTTTACCTCTAAACTGCTGTCAAGCTGAAGGCTGAGGATAAACATTCCCAGCTGTAATTTATTGAAACATGCTGTTTGTGAAAAATGTGTGTGTAAAACTTATTAGTGAGTTAGACTCTTAGAAAAGACCCTAAAAGGCTTTTGTTTAAGTAAAAGCTCTGTCCTGTGGCAGTTAAAAAATGTCCCACTGAATGTTCCTTTAGATGCATTTTTAAATTATTCTTGAGTGTTAAACTGCATTACATTCAATTTTGTGAGTGATACACACAACAGTACATCTGAAGGTATTGGTTTTTGCTGAATATTGCTGAATGTTTTTCAGTTTTTATAGATTAGGTGCTTCTTCAGTAGAGAGCACTATGGCCACATATCTGTTTTATGCCCACTTCTGACTGTCTTGTGATCAAGTAATATCTTGAAGGGTACATAACCTTACAGAGTAATTGCACCTTCTAATCCTTGAAGTTTAACATTTTGTATGCATTAATAGTAACTTTCATAAATGGGTTGCTTCAGCTGTGTGCACTGATAGCTTTAAAATGCATTTCAGCAAAGCAAATCAATCATCTGAAGATATTCATCCACTCAGCAGTATTTTTCTTTTTTCTTTAGCCAGGAAGTGCTTTCTTTGCCTTAATAGTCTAGTTTGTTATATACCACAAGGGCAGAAAGACCTGGATCATTCTGCAGGGTAGGGGAAGGAGACGTTGAATTTTCTGTTAGGTTTTGGAAGCATGCAAACATGAAAACTGCAAGCCTTGAATAAGGCTTTGGAATACTACACCTGAAAAAATTTAGCAATGGTGATGACATGTTTAAGAAGAAAATAATTTAAAAGGAGCTACCATATTGAAACTAGAATTACAGGTTGAGGCAGGATCCTCCAATAAACACAATAATTAACAGGAATTTATTGGTAAGGAGTTGTTTGTTTCAAAGGCTACTCTAGCCTGAGGAACAAGAGGACTGGAGACTAAAAGCTTGTATCTTGAGACTTGATATAAACAGCTGAAGAACACTTCAAGAATTTAATAGCTAAACATCTTCATAAATGCTTTGGAGGCAAGTCTGGAAAGGATACTAAGCATGTTCGCAGGTGATACAAAACTGGGAGGAGCTGTTGACTCCCTCAAAGGCCATATTTTGTCAATATTGCCACTTCAGTTAGAGATAACGGTCATCCTTATATTCAGGTCCAAAAAAGTGCTATTCTAATAGCAATTTTGAGATATACAGAAGGAATCAGTTCTGTGATTTTAGTGAATGGAGCATGTTTCCCTTACACTGTAGTTTAGCATTTTTGTGCTGCCAGCCCTAACCGTTCTGCTGTGTGTGGCACTGATGTGTAATTGTACAGTCTCTTGCTCTCTAACTGTTCTGGCAGAGGAAGAGTTGAATGGATTATAGTGCATAGAAAAGGGTAGAAAGTATATCCAAAAGCTTAGCAGAGGAGGGTGCTTATGACAGTAGCTGATTCTTTCTTCAGCCTCTACACAGCTGTTTTCATCAGTATCAGAGCTTAACCAGGAGTTTCACCAGTTTGCTTCTCAACTATTCTTATTTTAAGAAATTGGTCCAGAATCTGTCAAAGAGCTTCAAAATATGAAGTAAACTTAAAGGGATGAAACGTTGAATGATTTGAAGTTGAAACTTCATTTAAAAACTGCTGAATTTGACAAGCATTTGACCAGCAAATAATATTTTGCATAAGAATGTTGTGAAGCAATGAAATATTACCAAGATTTTTCCAGTTAAAAAGTTTAGGTATCAGACATCTAGCATTGCATCAGCTATCTCCTATCTAATAGAGCCATTGCCTCTATGACAAATTTTGTCATAACAAATTTGTGGTATTGCTGCAAATGTTCAGAAAAAGCTATTAAGGAGAATCAGAAATTCGGAGTGCATTTGGGAGTTGAATTAAGCATTATATCATCCCGGTTTTTTACTCCTGTGTGATTATGAGCAGGAAGGAAATTCATCCTTCCTGTTTTGCTGCACTTATGGGCTGTGCTGTAGGAGAGCCGTGAGTCTGTCTATTGGTTGGTTCATGCAGCTGGTAAAACTTAGGTTGTTAATGAAAGGAATTATGACAGGAATGTACTCATCAGGGCTGCACCCCTCACCATTGGGACATTCTGCTAAGTTTGCTGTGGAGTTGCAGTAGTACAAAAGATGCCAGATGGATTGAAAAGTATTTCTGACAACCCTGATCTCCATTAACAGAAGGAGGTTATCACTGATTGTTCAAGGATTTCTTATGGTTAAAAACTTGACTTACCTGAGCACAGGGCCTCAGTCTTCATGACTGCAACTTAATGCACTGCTGTGTATTTTGCACGCTAATTTGAAAAGTTTTCAGGTCACAATATAAACACCTTTTCTATGCCTGCAATACTAAAATTTCTACTACCCAGGGATCTTGAAGCTAGATTAAGTGATAAAGGCAATTAAGAGAGAGATGCTTAAGGGAGAGATGCTTTGAATTGGCAAACAGATCACGCAGAATGCTTGTCTATGACACCAGTGATTTTTGAAGCTTCACATTTCTTCATTTTTATATTTTTGACCATGGTAGGTGTTAGCTGTCCAGCCCGATACTGTGGTGGAGGCAAGGCTGCTGCATTTCCATATTCCTGGGTTCAGGCAGTAGCAAAGTGGAGCATTTATTCCGATGGGATCATAGGCTCTTAGTGCATACACACGTGGCTGGCCACAGAGATCAGCGCACAGGAAACAGTGCTTGCACAACCACAAACAAGCCTTCTGATCCTGTTCCCTTCTCTGACTGGTCAGGGTGAAAGGTTTTAAAAACACAACAATGTATGTAAGTGGATCCCTCCTGTAACTGGCTTTAGACACTTATCCACTCAGGAGTGGGCTCTTGATCCTTGGCCAATCCACTGTTGTTGACCTGAGTGTGCAAACCCTCTAGGCTTGCAGCCCCAGTTCAGTTTCTGGTACTCACACCCTCTTAGATGTGCAGACACATGTACAGATGAATGTGCTGGATCTTTCAAGTTACTGGCCTTAGCCTTGTGGCAGCTGGCCACAGGATTGCCTCATGAAAGGGAGTCTTTTGGATAGCTGGTCCTGACCTGTAGCCTTAAACATTAACCACTGCTCAAACCCCAGGTGTCCAGTTCAGACTTCCTGGTGCTTCCAGCTGCCTTCCTTCAGACCCTAATCTCTTGTGGCTGTGTAAGAGAGAGGTTCTTTCAGTAGCTCAGAGTTGCTGGTCTCTGCAGAGTCTGGCCGGTTCTTACAGCCTGTCTGACGCCTGGCTCCCGAGCCTCTTGTTCTGCATATGCAGGCTAGTCTCTGGTTGCTGTGGTTATGTGCACCAACATGCACGCACCCACACACTGTGTGCACACACGTCTCTCCAGTCCCTGGTACTGCAGGCTTGTTGGCCCCTAGGGTCTGTGGCCATCTTCTCATTTGCAGGCACTTTGACTTCTGGCTGTGCAGATGGAATGGAGCCACTCCTGTCACCCAGGAAAACAGAAGTTTTTGCATGTGATTGGTTCCTCTTATCTTCTCTCTGTTTTTTGCGTTCTCCTTCCTCCCCAGTCCACCTTTGATCCCGCAATGAGTCCTACACCCTTTCAGGCAGTAACCCCATTAGGCAGTCGGTAAACTGGCCTGGAGAGTCTCCTGTTACCTAGACTGGTGGATGGATCATCTGCCTGGGTCATGGGCTCTCTGCCCTTTGAATTGGAGCTGTGTTAGGGTATTCCACGAGCCTTGCTTAGTTTGCTTCACTGTACATTATTTTCTGCTTTCTGTTTGTGGGACTGCCCTTTAATCACATAACAATAATAGGTGTGAGCAAAATATCCCTCTGTAGTACTGAAGGTGACTATTCCTGTCTGACTAGTAACCTCTCTGAGGTAACAATGACTGTGCCCATTTGAAAAAAGGTACAATGCATCTCCCTAGCTGTGTAAAGCAATTGTTTGTAGTCCAAGCCTTCCTCAAAATTTATTTCAAGTAAAAAAATACCTTTGTGAGTATCATTTCAAATGACCTTATCATGAATGACAAGAAGAAAATGTTGTCCAATTATTCCACTCTCTTAATCCTTTATATGAAAAACTTTGGGGAATATGATAACATGTGGTCAATTGAGAGAGATTGCTGTTGACAGGAGAATGTCTTGAGCTAACATTCGGTAAATTGCATACATACATATCCTAGTAACACTTTTGTTTTAAACATGCAATTTATGAATCAAACACAAGGCTGATAATCTTGTGTGAAATGGAATGTGGGAAAGGCCTATTGCATCAGAGAAATGACTTAGCCATTACTTCAGATCTGCCTCTTGCCTTGGTGGTTTGCGTAAGGTAATACTCAAGACAGCTAAGAAAACTCTTGTTGACATCTGGAAGAGGAATCTCCTGTAATAATAGCTTAATAATCTTCCAAACTAGAAAACTTTTGGAGAGATTGTAAATTAATTTATCCTAAAAGTAATGAGAAACAGTTACTTCAAAAGGCTAATAGTAGAGATCGTAAAGATTGTTCTTCAGATAAGTGCAAGACCTTATGTGCCTTGAAGTGTTTATAAAACTTCAAAAACCACAAAGAGTAATGTAAGAAAGAATCTGGCAGAGAGAACTCATGGGTTTATACTTTGGTAAAGAGTAGTGCAGATATCCCTGAAGTAGAATGGCAGTCTGTATTTTTGTTTTTTGTACCTGGCTATTTATTTGTGAAGAGCATTCTTAAATGAAATAAAACATGAAATAAAATTACTTGAAAATTCTTGCAAACACATTTATCTACACAATAAAGGGATTTCCTGTGATCTACCAAAGAACTGCACCACCCCCCACAGCACTTAAATGAGGCTTTGTGAAACACTGTGTTTATTAGGTCGTTTTTCTCAAGTGTTACAAAAAGCAGAAATTACACAGCTTGACATTTTTTGATGCTACATTAAGCTATTATTGTCTGGTGTTTGCAAAATATTGGCCTTTACAGGTTTCAGATTACACTACCAAGATGGTACTGGTTAATTTCAAACTTGTAAAGTCAAGTTTCAGTAGAGTTCTGAGCTATAGTCTTTAAATACCTTTTCATCAGCAGCTTTTGTGTCAGTTTTTTTGCACGTGTCTTTCATTCACAGATACTAACTTTCAAAGGAGAATAAACACTATTGGTTTTGTATCACCAGGGCAGGGAGCAGGGAAGGTCGCTCAAGACAGTATCTCTTGCTTTAGGATATTTTACTTAGTCATTTCAGATCGTAATTCTTGATGTTGATTTTCTCACCGGAACCTTTGAATTATACACTTGTTTCTATTTTAAAATATTTCCTGTATTGCAGTTGCATAAAATGTAATGGTGTACTAGTAAAACCAGCCTTTTTTTTTAGCTGTTAGTGTAGCACAAGTCAATAAATTATTAGTCTTGCTATTAGTATGAAGAAAGAAAACTTGTGAAATGATGTGATTATTTCTGTAATGCATTAACCATTTGTTATGAAACAATGGAAGTCCTTGGTGCTGCTAAGTCATGTGGTATTAAAAATCAGATTTGCACGTGTGCACTGACTCAAGTAAATGATGGATAGGGATTATGTTAAATGGACAATGTAACCTCAAAGGTGGAAAGTTGTAGTTGCTCCTCTGCTTTGAGTAGACAAAGGTATTGAAAAGGTGAAGTTCTTTCTAGCAATAAGTGTTGCTATTCACTTGTCACCTGTGGGCTTAATTTAAGCCTAGAACATAGAAGAATCCTCAAAAATCTCAGCCCCTCTGTTTTTCTCATTCTGAAAATATATGAAGAGGAAAGACTAAAGGATGAGATGGTTCTACCTTTTAAAAAATTCTGATAGGCATATAATACCTTCTCCTTTGTACTCAAGTTACATTACACAGCCCACTATTTTTTCTGCCAAATAATTAACTGTTCAAGTTATGCGTGAGCTAGGAGACTATCCATTTGACTTTGCCTTAAAATCAGTAACATTTATATAGGTTATTTTTGTCTTATTCTGTTAGGTGTAAGAATTTGTCTCTATCTTTCTGGAATTCCTATTGGATGCTGCCCTCTGATGTTTGTGGAATGAACTGCTTTTGGGAAGCTGCTTTTAGGTAGGATGTTGTTAAATAGTACTTTATTCTTTGATTGCAGACAGATGTAGCTGATGTTTTTTGGCTCCTTAGAAAGGTGGCAAGACAAAATACCTTGATTACTTCACATGCATTTCACCTGCTTATATTGTGGTTGCCTTTAGCTGGGTTTTTTCTTGTTATTCTACAAGAGTAGATTTTTTCAATTTTGTTGTTTCATTAAATAGAAACTTGCTAATATCTTTTAAAAGCCTGTCTGAATATAGTCTGAAAAATTAATGATAAAGCATTTTCCTAAAATAAAATTTGCTGCACATTAATACCCATGATATAACTTGCAATAAAATGATATGCTTAGTAATTACATGTGGATTTTTTTTATTCAAGTTACATGTTTTATGGAATTTAAGGAGGGTACTTCGTCCAAAAGCACTGAAGAGGACCATTTTGAATTCTTTAATTTAGTATGTTAAAGAATAGGCTGTCTTCTTAATGCTGCATCTTTAACAATAAGTTTAAATGTTTTGATGTGGTGTCTAAGATGCTTTAGGCTGTCATATTACACAGCTTGAAAAGAAGTAAGCTACTTGTCAGGTTGTTCTCTAACCTGCATAGTTCTCTTCAGTATATAACTCAAGTTGTAAGTCAGTTTTTCTTACATTTAAGATTTTGCTGATCATCCTTTGATATGGTTACCTTTTCCTGTTAGTATGAAGCTTGAATATTTCTGGGAGAGCAAAGGGGAAAAAAAGTTTAGCTTCACAAGGCTTAGTATTTTTTTGAAAATTATGATTGTGGGAAAGGCTTTAGATCCATTATTCCTCTCTACTACTTGTGTGTTTTCAGTGCTTTTTAAGCTCATCAGTTGTCAAGAAATTCCTTAAAGAGGTTGCTTAGATTGATTTTTAGTCTATTAGTGAACTTCATCTGCAGTTTGGGGCTGCTGAGTTTTTCTTGTTGCTATTGGTAGCAATCCACTCTGTGTCAATCCATAGGGATTCACTTGACTTTGTTAGTTAGATTTAGCTGTCTGAATAGATAGAAATAACTTTTTTTTCATTATAGTTTAGCTTTTGGGAGTTTGGCTTTATGAAGTTTAGTGCAGTGGGATAAATCAAATGATGTTGTGATTGAGGGTGTAGGGGCATAGCTTATGCTAGGTGGAGGGACAGGATGTGATTGTAAGCTTCATTCAATCCTTGGACATCTGGACCACGTGTAGTGCTGAGAGAGGAGAGGGTCTTGCTGTCTTCTGACCCCACTAAGCATGAAGAAGTCCATGAATACAAAGTAATGCACAAAAATAGCAGAAAACTTCCTTTCTGGATATTCTGTCAGGCTTGAGGCAAATGGAGCGTTGGAACCAGAAACAGACAAATCCCAAGCAGTTTATTTGCACTTGATAAGCTGTAACTTGTATTAGTCTATTAAGAATTCCCTATGTGGTAGCTGCGAAGACAGTTCTGTTGAATTGATTGATTTGTATTCAACAATTCTTTATACATTGATTATGACTTTACTGGATGAGTCCACTTCCATGATGAAACATGGTTCATGGTGAACACCTAATGTTTGCAGAATTTCATGTTTATATGTTTTGAAATTGAAAGAAAAAAAGCTGCTTAAATGAGTAAAGGGTATGTGGTGTTCAGATTAAACATTTCACATTAAGATGGATTATTTTATCTATATATTACGATTAAATTAATCCCCATATCTTGCGCTGACTTCAGTGCTTGTTGAATTCCTCCTCAGTGAGATGCTTTAACTTAGAGTGGGCCACCATGCTTCTCCCAAACTTTACTTACTCTTACTCTGTTTAATAAGTTCAGTTGGAGTTGGAGAGGTACAAGTGAGTTTGTGTAAGAGAAGAAGTGGGGAAGATGGCAGGGAGAAGGAGAAAGTGCTCTCTCTTTTGATAGCAGCAGCGATTGCAGTGGCCCAGCATGTAGGCTTGTGTCCTAAGCCTCATATCCCTGTGTGGGCTGGAATAACAAAGAAGATAATTGCAGTTTGCTTTCAGCTTTGGGTATGAGTTATAATTGTGTGTACCTCTCAGACAAAGTGTGTGCATTGTACTGGCTGCACTGAGAAGCTGAAGGCTGCTTCAAGTACAATACTTAGTAGTTGTTCTCAAGTTTGCAGTAGGATTTTTGGACGAAGAGGAATAAATTTAATTGTGTGTGTTTATTAACCACAGTAAGTGAAGTGTAGCATTCTTGTTTTCTGAGATAGTATCTGTAGGGCCACTTCAAGACTCTTCATGAAGATAGTCTCTTTTTCCATAAAGAGGCAACATTGTGATTCTAAATTGGGTATCTTCTGAAATGGGAAGGAATGATTGTTCTACCATAATAATGTCTTAGGCCAAATAATTTTATCCTGGATTGACTAAACCTTTGTGTTTGTCATAGGTGTGATTGCTGCGGTGAGGTACAGAATAAAGCTGAACTATGAAGAGACTAGGATAAGGGAGAGGGATATAAGGAAAACCTAAGAGTTATATATCTGATTGAAATTTGAGGATAGCTAACTCCACTGCTTATAAACATGCCAACAAAATAGTAGGAATCCCAATGAATTTGCTTTTAATAGAGGCGGCAGAGTCTGGTTATTGAAATGCACTAGTACAAATCTTGCATCTATTTGGCCTGATTTACTCCATGAGAACAGATAGCACTGTTTAATCAGATTGTAAATAAACTTGTGAATGGAAATTCTGATGTTCTATTCTTGACGTTTCAATAAACTAACCAAATGAGCATGTTTACAAGAGCAAATAATACAGCTGGAATATTTTTGCTAATGGTACAGTCATAAAATTTATCTCAGAGTTAGAATGTCTCCTTTCCATTTTCCACTGAACATTGTGAGCTTTGGGATTTTCAAGTATTTTTATTGAAAAAACTTAGCTTGTTATCTCTCTGTTTCTAGCTTGTAATTCCACTTAGCTTTTTTGTCCTGGATATCAGAACCACAGCGATTTGTTTACCCCTGAGAGAACTTGGCATAGACACTTTGGAAATGTAGCTTTCTATGTTATTTCCTCTAAGTAGCTCTAAGTGTATTAAGTAAAAACTAATGTTGTATGGATTTTTAAGATTCAATTATGTGTGATAAAAATGTTGGAGACATAGAGGAATCTTTTTAAGAGAGGTGTGTATATAGACGTGTCCTAGGGTGACTGTGTATCCCCCAATCGTCTGTTGGGTGCAAAGGGGAGGGGAAGACCGTTTGTTTTTCCCCAGGAAAACTCTGCTCCTCGGAGTTGAAACACTGCAAGAGGAAAGAAGTTCTGCTGTTTTTTTCCACGGCAGTTAGTTAGTTAGTTTAGTGTTAGCGTAGTTAGATGCTGTGGAATAGCTGAAGCTTTTTGCTTTTTTTTTTCCCCCCCTCTTTTTTTTTTTTTTTTTTTCTTTTTTCTTTTTCCTTCCTTTTTTTCTTTTTTGCCCTCTCCTCGGAACTGTTCCAACCTCTCCGGACTAAGGACCTGGGGAAGCGCCAGGGGCCTCCACAGGGGACCCACCCCACCAAGACCAGCCCTGCACATCTCCTTTTCTCCCAGCGTCAGCGGAGATGGAGCAATGGAACACAGTGACTATCTTCAAGAGGAGACCTTCTCTTTTTAAGTTTGTTATCCCTCCGTAAGCGGCACGAAGCTCTTGTCATCGGGTATTGTGCTGGGAGTGCTTTGCCTGTTTAATAAACAGGTTTTTTCCACTTCTCTCTGAGGAAGTCTTTTCCCGAACTGGTCGGGGGAGGGGAGGGGAGGGGGCCCTGTGGGAGGGCTTCGCCTGAAAATCTGCCTGAAACCACAACAAGACGTCAGTATGAGTCATGCAATAGTTGAAGATCATTTGAAACTGATGAACCCTGAAAAGCTACTGGTTCTAATGAATAATAAGGATCTTCATGTTAATCATTGTAAGATCAATTGCTTGATCTTACAACCAATGTGGGAGGGATTTTATAGCTATTCTGCACCCACATTTTTTCACCACCATTCTGATTATCAGCTTTATTGAGAATGTCATGTCTTGTGCTTCTGTCACAGAGTATTTGTTTCATCTTGACAGAGGAAGCATGAGATTGCTTTTACGTGATAGAGATTTTATCAAAACTTTAAAAATGCTGATAAAGATAATGTGAGGCTCAGATTTTGCAAGGTCTAAATTATGCTTTTCTTTTCTAGTACACTTTTCAAGGTGTGCAGTGTTGCCTAGCTGGTATGGCTGCTTATTTCCTAATGGGACTGAAAAAGAAATTCTTAGGGGTCATTACTACGGCTGTCTGGCCAGGCTGATGTCAGTTGTTGGATATTGCAACTAAGTGGGTTTTAACTTGTGTTGCCTGCTAAGTAGAAAGTTTCAGTAAGTTTTTGGGTATATTGAGCTTCATGTGGTGTGTTTATATTGAGATGAATTCTGATAGTCCTGAAGAAAGGAATTTCTCTGCACTCGCTGGCTCATTGGCGAATGAGGCTTCTATTTTTATATGAGTAATTTGAAATTACTCATATATTTTAACTTCAAACCTAATCTACTAATAGAGTTGGCATTGAGTAGATTACATTTTGCCATCATATGCAGTGGTATCATTAATATACTTTTACAAAATAAGCTCTTGATTATGACATGTTTTTCGTGCAGTGCTGTAGTAGAATGTCAAGCTAAGTAAAAATGAGAATTTTCTTCACTTTCAAATCTAGATAATGTCTGTAGTTACCTTGATCCTACTTGTAATTAAGTGTGGGAGTGATTTACCAGCTGCATTTTAATCAGTGTAGCTTTGCTGACTTCTTACTCTGCCTATTTGCTTTTTCCTGGTGACTAAAGGCTGCTAGGCTGGGCTTCTTATTGGTTGATTTAGTTCAAACAGGGCATTAAAAGGAAAAAGGATGCAATAAGTAGGCCATCTGTATTGCACTTACATATCTACTTTTTGATTTTCTGAGGTATATTGTAGTGCCAGATTTGAAATAATACAGTTTGATTGTATGAAAATACTTTCCCTGCATAGTTTAATGAATATAATCAACATTTTCTATGCTAATGATGAAAAACACTTCTATTACACCAAATTAGATGCAACTGTATACAGGATGTTCCTGAGGTTTTGGTGCCCTCTCACCTGTGTTTTCCATGTGTTATGTAAGAATAGGAGAACTTTACCTCAATAAAGGTGACCTCTACTGCAGTTCCTTGTGTCAAGTCTAAAGGACAGAGCTAAGTGTTTTGTGGAGCTGGTAGGTATTTTAGTGCCAATAAAATTTGTGGGTTTTTTCCCCAGGAAGTGCAGCTGGGATGCTGTGAAAGTTCTAGAAAAGTATAACCTGTCAAAACATACCTCTGTAGCTTACTGTCAAATTACAGCTTCATAATTGTAATTGACCTAGAAATGCTAATTTAATATACAATGTATCATGGTAAACATCTTTAAATACAAGCCAGCGTCTTGACAGACAGGCTCTGGAAAACCTTGTTGTAGCAGTCACTGAGGATATCCACTTGTGTTCTTCTCTCAGATGTTATTAACAGCAGAATTAATCAGTATAGAATGGAGGTCTACACTTACTTCAGGGCAAGGCTTGTACCTGGCCTTTTGCTGCTACTGAGTAGCATGTTTTAAAGTATATGCTTTTTACTCACATTGTCAAAAGTGGATTGTTTTAAATGTGTTTCCTAAACTCACGGGAGTATGTGTGGAGTTTTGTCTCAAGTGTTTTGTTTACTTTTATGGTCCCTACCCTTCATGTGTAATTAGTATCCTCACAAAAATGAAATAATTTTGTTTCTTCCTTAAGACTCAAATCCTGTCCTGGCATCATGCTCAGTATCTTTTACTGAGTTACAGGTACCTTCTTTCTCTTCCGTTGTACTTACCAGAGGTTTTGCTTTCCTTGCAGGAGCTAGGACTCCCATATTATTGGAGAATTATTTCTTTTTTTTTTCTTTTTAGAAATTAGGTCTGTCAAGTTTTCTTTGTTAGTCTATCCAACACCCTTAGTAAAATACAGTTTGTATTTCACCCTATTTCCACTAGGTTCTCCCACACCAGCTTTTCCACTAGGTTCTCCCACACCAAAAGATGAAGCTATTAGTAATTAGGTCTGTGCATATAAAAATCTACATTTGTATTTTTCTGCCTCTCAACAAGTTTTTTGAAAGTATCTCCCCAATTTTGAAAGCATCTTAACCCTTTCAGGACCTGTATTTGAGTTTCATTAAAGGTTCATACCAGAGCTGTGATATCTGACACCAAACCTGCTCAGGTTCAGACAAGTTACTATTCCTGTAGAATAAATTTTATTTTGCTTATTGCCAACTCAGGAACTGAACTGCTAAAAAAAAAAAATATTTTTAAAAGATCTTGTGTCACTTGGTCATAACAGATTCCAGACCATTTATCTACATGAACATGGTTTTCCTTTCCCTGGCTTCTGGTGAGGTAGCTGCGTGCCTAACTGCAGTGGAAGAAGGATGGGGGAAAAGGGTTACAGAGGTGGGAAAATAAAGGAGCAGTTGAAGGCAGAAAATTCGTGAAGAAATTAGTGGAAAAACTAAAGCCATGTAGGCATAATATTGCAGAAGGGAGTGAAATGAGTAATGAAAAACATGATTGTCTCTGTGGGTGGAACATGTTCACATTGAAGGTGAGACTGCGGAGCTCAAGCTGATAAGCTCTGCTGAACAATTTGCACTTCATGCTGCCTCTAGCATCAGGAAGAGGAAAATGTGATGAAAGATGCTGGCAGCTGAGGGTTATCAGGAAATAATGTTCCTGGATAAAGATGGGGATAGAAATCTGCTCTGGGAGTGGTCAGAGGTGTATATGAAAGGGAGAGGAGCAGCACTGAGGCCCGGTTGCTGAAAAGGAGGCTATGATTCCCAGTGGTCTGTATGCAGAGAAGTCAAATGTAGCTTATAATCACTAAAGGATCTCTTTTTATGGAGTCTGGAGTAAGGACCACAATTTTTGACTCTCCTAACTTCTGCCTTAATACATCTAATATGTCTCATTCCCTTTATAATGGATAGTCCACACAGGGAATGGTGGCCTATTCTTTCCGACATCTTCTTGCTCCATCTGCTTCAGGGACAAAGCATTAGGTTGTGGGTTTACGGATCTGAGTCCAGCTGTTTCCCATTTGGTACTAGCTGAAATTGAGTTTTTGTTAGCTCTTTCTATTTTTTTTTTTTCATATTTAAATACATATTTTTAAGCACAGATTTAAAAATTTGAACTCAGTAAGTCTGAAACTTACAGAAGAGGTGGTGTGAGCAAAGTGACTGTAAAAACATTATAACATGGTCAGTTTTATGTTGTGTGGCTTGAAATCTTTTATTCACAGAGGTCACTAAATGTAGAAATATTAAAATACAGTTTTTGACTCTTAGTGCATTTTAGAGTTTCTTCAGCATAATTTTTTTCATACTTTATTAATGGAAAGCTGTGTGTTACGTGTAGTTCAGGAGCTTGGCTTTCAGCTATGCAGTTTGTGTAGGTTTTGCCCTTATCACGTGACCTTGTAATTTCACTGTAGGCTCTCATGACTTCAGGGCTTAATTATTGTAATTCCCTTTTCAGTGGATTAGTGATGAGGCTAATCTGCTGCTTGCAGCTTGTTCACACTGTGGCAGTGTACTTATTTCTGAGTTTCAACTACCCTCGTCATGTTCAGCTTGCATTGTGTTTTTTACGTTACTACTTTCTACATGGTGTAATGTTTAAATTAACTTTATGTGTAAAGGTCTGGATGGGCATGTCTTGATTATATTTCAAGATTTTTTTTGTGAGTGTGTCTAATTTTCAGATTTTACTTTAAGATTTATAGAAGGTTTTAATCTGCAGATTAAATAATCTGAATATGGATGTCTGCATACTGGTGTCTATGTCAGGTAGGTCTTAAACAGTCACTAAAATTGAAAGGGCATAGATCCAGGTGACCAGCCATTTACTTGCTGAGATGTAAATGGTTGGTGTTAATCAGTATGTCTTGGATATACTAGACATCTTTTTAGGACTAGAAGACACAAAATGACCTTTGAAATACTCAGTCTTTCTGGCCTTAGGTGTTTACTTTGAAATAAGATGAATTACTTTCTCTATTCCATAACCTGCTCATTAGATCTCTGTTGGCTTTAATGTGACTTTGGACACAGTTAAGGTTAGCATCTTTTAGGTGCCCTATTTTGGATCTAAATCTGACCTATGAGGTCTTTCATCCATGTGATTTTTAATAATGCCTTGAACCCTGACCTAAGACTGACTGCATAATCTAATTAAATTTTTATTAATCCTAAATCGCTGGATTTAAGATTGGGGCGGGGGGGAAAAAAAAGGAGATTTTCAGTTCCAGGGAATTAAGTTGTTTCAAAACTCAGAATGTTTTTTTAATGCAGCAATTATTTATGGCATTAAAATTCATCAGTTTTACAGTGATAACTTTGCTTATATTTTGCCTTGTGGATGTGAAAAGAATGTGTGTAGCTCTTCTGTGCCTTAAAAAAAAAAGGCATATTTGCATATTATCTGTTGCAAATTTAAAGGAAGACTTGTATGTGATTACATAGTTGCATAAATAAGGTGGAGGTTATATGTTAAAGTGTCTTTTCAACAAGTTTCTAAGAATGAGTGCTTTGTCAAGCATTTCTCTGCTGCTCTTAGTTCTCTTTTCTAACTTCAGAATTGGTTTTATCTGCATAATTTATTAGACTTGTTATTTAAACCTTCAGATACTTTTGGTTCTATTAGCCCCTTCCTCCCATAGTCTGTGCAAACAGCTCAAGTGCATAGTATTGTTTTGCAGGTGGGCTTTGTGTGTTTAAAAGCTTTCAAAGCTTTCCTGACTAAATCTGTGAAATCCAGGAGATTTTTAGTATACCCACTGTGTTTGCTGACAAGCTAATGGTATTTACCTGATGACAATTTTAGTGTATTATATAAAAATGGTGAAATAACTTTTAAGTGTGCCCTGTATAATACATTCTAGGCACACCTTCAGAAAAAAAGAGTTTCCCAGTCCCCACTCCTTGTATTGATTTAGCCTCAAGGCATGGACAGTGTGTGTGGTCTGTATACCTGAGGGATTTCCCAGAACCACTGGGAACACCAGCACCAGGGCATCCCACAAGGCCATCTAAGCCCGCATTGTACTCCTGCAAGACAGAGAGACAGGAGAAAGCTTTCTGTGTTTTGTCAGTGCTTGGGCAAAGTGCTGAAGGTGTGTTTGACAAAAAAGGACTTACTGGAGCAGAAAATGGATAAAGCCTAGATGAGTCAAGAATGTTCTCAACAGAACTTCTTGAAAGTAGGAGGTTTTCTCATTTTTATTGAGTTCATCTCTGCTGTATTTGTCGTTTTTTCCTATGTCTGTATTTAGTTCAGGGAAAGGGGAAAAAACTCATGTATAGACTTAATGTGCTGTCAGCCTTTGACATTTTGATGTAACTTCACGTAGTCTTTCTTTTAGCGTAGCTATTTTGATGAATTTCCTTGCTAGTAATGAATAGTAAGATTGTAAAGAAGAAATGTTTGTGTATAGATCTTCTAGACCTCTTTCTCCCTTGTAGGCTGGGATGATGGGAGTGATTATGAGAATGGCTCAGATTAAATGTAAGCATACATATGAGGTGTAATGCTGTAGTTTGCATGTTCTGTTGAGTTATTCTTTGTTGTTTTAAGTATGATAAAGGGTATTTCGTTAATTACTTGCTGCAGTAAATAGCAGAGTTTTTCTTTAAGCCTGTGCTAGAAATAATGTCAAATGAAAAAAATATTTTTGTATCAGATATGAGTATATGAAAACACATCCTCCTGAGAAAATGCATCTAGCAGTGGTGGCCTGTGGTGAAAGACTGGAGGAGACTGTTACTATGTTGAGATCAGCCATTATTTTCAGCATCAAACCTCTCCATTTTCATATTTTTGCTGAGGACCAATTGCATGAGAGTTTCAAAGACACAGTAAGTATTCAAAAATGTATTCCATCATTTTGTAGTACAATTTGAGTAATATACAGCAATTCTTCTACTTGTTTGATGGAGTGGAAGAAATGCAGGAGTCTAAAAAAAAGGTAATAAGGCATTCGTTGTGTTGTATGGGGATCTTTGAAATTTTTTCCTGTGGAAGAATGAGAGCTGCTGAAACCAGAGTTTCTCCTAGGGACAGACCAAAACTTTGATTTGTCATTTTGAATCTGTTAAATACAAGCCTGGTGTTCTAAATGCAAAGCAGTTACCTTGTGTGAGCTTATTTAGAGTTGGCTTTACAAGAAAAAATTAGAGATCTGTCCGGTTTTTTTTGTCCCTGTGCTTACAGCATGAGTCAGTCTTGTTTGGAGAAAGCAAAAAACCAGTTTTTGAATATGGTAATACGGTTACGTCTAATTATAGTAAATTTCAGCTAATGAAAATTACGTTATGACTGGAGTAGCAGTTTTAGAAGCTGACAAGGCTGTAACTGTGGAGGGTTTTACTATTTTTGTGCTCAAAATGTCGTTTTAACTGTGACATTAGTATGTTACACATGCTAATTTATATACACTGCTATACAAACAGTAGCTGTGGCAAAAATGGAGTAAGATTAAATTTGGAAGGATTTTGCTAGTATTTGTTCTGCGGTAACTAGTTGAGAGGGGAAGAGTTTTAAGTAATATACTTACTTTTTGTAAATACTGATTTACTTTGCTTCCTCTTCCTTTGGCATCTGCTCTGATAGGTTTTTTCATAGTGGCCTGCAGGTGCCACTTGTTCAAGTCTTTTCATTAGATGACATTCTTGGATTTCTATTATGGACAAGAGGCATTGCACTTGTGTTTGAGTATCAATTTGAATGGAGAATTGATTTTTTTTTTTTTTTTTTTTTGTAATAGAACTGAAGTAATTTTTGTGATTTCTTACTTTCTTATAGCTTGATGAATTCCCTTATGAAGGAAAAGTTTATTACACATTATACCCAATAACATTTCCATCTGAGAGTGCAGCAGAATGGAAGAAATTGTTTAAACCATGTGCTTCACAAAGACTGTTTTTGCCAGTAAGTTACTTTGTAATAAGACAATCCAGAAGTCTGTTTATGAAGCATCAAACTGTCCTTGTTAATCTGATTTCTGTTTGGTTTTAAATGAAGAACAACTACTACTACTCCTTAAAGTTACTTTTATGACATCTGAAAAAACCCTCTGAATTTAATATTATTTTGTGGCACTAGTACCCTATGGAATAAAGTCCTTTTCTCACTTGATGCATTATGGCACAGTATCCTCAGAAAGAGGTATAGGTCATGTCATCATATCAGAGGTAAGATGGATTTATCACACCTCATCTTGTCATTCAGCTGGAAAGTCTCATGCATGCATGGGTCTGAGAAGTGTTAGAGAAAAGGAAACAAGAAATGGGTTATTGTTGCAAATGTTTTGCACATATGCTCATCTAAAACACTTCATAAAACATACTTCAGGCTTGGTGAACTAGAGCAGTGGGAGCTATCTCCTAGAGATGGGCTCTAAACACTAGTTTGATTAGCTGCATGGGAAAGGGAGGGAGCAGGAGAGGAGCTCCTGTTAGAGTAATGTTACCCCTGGCTTCCACCTGCTCCTAGAGGAGGCCTGACATATAAAAAGTAGAATGAGTGCCTTTGCGTTCTGTATAAAACTTATTTCCCTCTACAAAAATTATTTAAAATGTGAGAAAAAGGAATGATGACAAATTTATTGACTGTCAGCATAAATTGAATTTATTTGCATATGACAAAAATTTGTTAAACTTTCTTGTGTTTTATGAAGAAAAGTTCAATAAAACTTAAAATTCTGGTTTTCAATTTCTTTCCCTCACAGTTAATCCTCAAAAATGTGGATTCACTACTGTATGTTGATACTGACATCTTGTTTTTGAGGCCGGTTGATGATATTTGGTCTTTTCTGGGAAAGTTCAACTCCACACAAATTGCTGCAATGGCACCAGAACATGAAGAGCCTCGTATTGGGTGGTATAATCGTTTTGCTAGACATCCCTATTATGGAGTAACTGGAATTAATTCTGGAGTCATGCTAATGAATATGACACGTATCAGAAGAAAATATTTCAAGGTATGTGTGTTGCCTCGATTGCATTTTTGGTGGATTTCCATCTTTTAATTCTATTTCTGTTTCATTTTCGTATGTATTTTTCAGAATGTTTTTTCTATAATTGTAATAATGCTCTCAAAGTACACTGTGTTTAAATAGTATCTATTTTTTAAATGTCATTCATTGTAAGACTCGGACTTCTTGAATTTCAAATGTACTTGATTGATTTTTCTTAGTTCTGAGAGATCCTTTAACTTGATGCATTTTGCTGTGAATTACGTTTGCCAATAGATATGCCCACATTATTTCTTCACTACGAGCATCCCAGAAAAAAACACTATTGTAAACTTGTAAAATGTGTATAGTTGTATGACCAGGAGGTGGTGCTAAAACATTTAGTAAGTTGTTGAAAACTAAGCTTTCCAAATTTTGATCTTTTACATTGTAGCCAGGTGATTTTCACCCTAAGTATCTTTTTATTTGCTTTGAAGTCCTAGTTTTGTAGAGGAAGAAGTTCATAATGAAAGTAGCTACCACTACATGCAGGGAAGCAATGCACACAGCAGTAGAAATGGTCATTGCTTTTCAGACTTGAAGTTTTTTCTTGAAACACAAGTACAAAAGCAGTGCTATGTGATTTATGCTTGAGGGAAAGTACATTTCTGTTTAAGAGAAGTTTGATTAGGGAAATATAATCAAAAAATTGTGGATGATGCATCCATAATAGGAGCAATATCAACTTGCAGTAGACATTAATTCTCCCCCATTTCCAGTGTAATAAGCAGTTTTCATCCTAGCATTCTAGCTATGTATTTTTCTTGAATGAAATTCAGAGATTTAAGAGAAATGGAGAATGGATTATTTCAGTTGCAGTTAAAAGTAGAAAGTTATAGTAGCTGTAGTATGTGGATGCAGTTTCTCCATGAAAACTTCTCTATCATCATTATATATATATACACACCATCAGTGAAATCCTGCAGTGTCTACTTTGTTTTTATTTTACTGATTATATTATGAAGAAATGAAAATACTGAAAAGTATAAAGAGAAAAGTATGGGATTGAAAGCTACATGTATCTTAAGCTCTGACAGTGCATTTCTGTATAGTGATTTATTTTCAGTGTGGTAGACACTAAGATAACGTTGGTCTTTTATTCATACTTTGCCAGAATTCTCATTTGACTTCTCTGTACAATTTAGGTTATCAATTCATTGGAAACTTCATGCATTCTTGGTAAAATTGGAGTTCAAATTTTTAAAAGCATACAGATTGTGTAGGATACTAAAATTGTCAACAAAATGAGCTGTAGTTTTCTAGAGGACACCATGAAGTCCTTTCTCCTTAACACCTCAACCTAGTGTTTTCTTAAAATTTAAGTGTATATATATACTTAAAATATATTATTTAATTAAGTGAAATAACTAATTAGTGTCTTGAATTTCAAAATGAAACACTGCACTTTCCCTTGGTTCTAGAGGGCTAGAATATTTTTCCTGTGATTCTGTGAGATGTGGGCTAGGAGAGCACTGAGCAGGGGAGTTTTTTTATTCTCCTTCAGTACCTAGAGTGTGGTCCCACAAGCTTGCAAAGCATCACAGTGCCTGAAGGTGCACAGGCTTTAGTACAAAAACTGCTATTCATGGCAACTTGCAGAGACTGTTTTCATCTTCAGGTTCCTTAAATGTCTTACTATATAGAGAATTGGCCAATAGGAAAAATTGCAGACATAGCAGCAAAACATGGAAAAGGATTTAGTGTAGCTGAGTCTATACACAGTGGGCCTGAGAATGTATGACTTTTGCTTGTGATTGATAGCAAGGGAGCTACTATTCTCAAACCTTTGGAAAAGAGGTAGATGAAATTCAGGGGGAGGGACAATACCCCTTGACAGTGACACTGCAGATGCTTTTGGACCTTACCGGTAACAGTTCCATGTTGTGTCCCATTCACTATTCCAGTGAAATACAGTAGAGCTAGAAAATGCTTCATTTTGTTATGGGAAGGTGTGATTTTGTTTATATTCTTTCAGGAGTCTCAACAAATTCTTCAAGGAGTATATAAGTTCTGGGAATTTTTGTATCTTTTTAAAGATGCCTGTAGTGCTAGAGCAGTTTCCTGAAGTGAAAGTTTTGGATCAGGATATTCCTCCAGTGCTATGGATTTAAAACCGTGGGTTCTTTGTCTGTTGTAGCCCAAATCACAAGTTAAGCCGCTTTGAGGCCTTTAAGCATCTTTCTTCTGTTGTCACATTGATTTTTAAGAGTCAGGAGAATCCAGAAGATGGATAAATAAAAAATAGAACCAGAGACTTTAGCCAATGGTTATAATGTTCATCTGGATAGCAATAACCTGTAGTTCCATGTACTGCTCCAGGATTAAGTCATCTTTTATCCACTTACCTATTTGAGCCTCAATCTTCTCAGGGCTGTCAGGTTTCAGACAAGCATCTCAGTTCCTTGGCTGTCGGTGGTGCGTAATGGATGTTGTTCCTTCTGGTCCTATCTTATTTGTCTTGTGTGTTGTGAGTCTCTGTGCCTATGTATGGCACAGATACATGCACTAAATGCACACGTGTATGCTTGTATACAGATACATGTGCATGCACAGATGTGTTACTGAATATAGTGTGGTCATTATACTGCATAACTGCATGAGTCTAGAATTCATAATGAAGCTTCTGATGGTTAGTGCTTACATGTTGTCTCTGCTAAGCAGCACTTTGAAAATGGGAATATAAAGCATGCAAGACTGTTTAGGATATGGAAAAGGTAGGTGACTTTTTTTGTATTTGTATACATATAGATGTTGATTTTTTTTAAGCTGGAAGAGATATAGGAAATGCTACAGGTACGGTGCTTTTTAACAAAAAGACCAATGAGGCAATGTGAATAGAGAGGAATGACTTCTATCACATTTATTAAGAAGCTTAGTTGTGATGCCTGAGATGCAGGCAGTAAAGGAAGGGAACAAGCTCTTAGAAAATCAAACAAGCCCCAAATAAATTAACTTCAGATAGAGTGTGCGAAGTAGAGGTTCATGGGTATGCTTTAATAAAAAACAAACCCAAAGTTCAGAGAGCTTCTGTGACCTAAACTATTGCAACCTTTTTTTACCATTCATTGTTGCTTAGGGCTGTAGTTTCAAGGAATATGGTAAGCCTGCATAAAACCAAATTGCTTCTAAAAAGAAGGCTCCCATCTCTTACCGACTGCTTTTCCCTACTTATTTACTTTGTTGTAGCCCTTGGTGTTTGGTCCCGATTCAGTTCAGTTTGCCAACAGTAGAAAAAAGGAATCCTTCTGCAGAGTTATTGAAGCACATCAGCTTACATAAACATGCAGAAAGTGCTGGCACTACACTGTTAGTGCAAGAACAGGGTAGAATCATGTAACCGGAAGGAAGAGGGCTGGCTCTCTTTTGGTATTAAGGGAATTTAAATTGGTCAGCTGTTTGTGAGACACAGCTGCAGTTTGTTTAGATATTGCTGTGTGATTTGAGAATTTCTCCTCAGCTTTATATTTTCTTGCTAGAATTAAAAAAAAAAAAAAAAAAAAAAGTAAAGACTAAATGTGATAGCTTTTTTAAGTCTGGCTTCAGCTTTGGCCAGGCAGAAATTTTCTGGTATAGAAATGAGTAATGACCAAGCTAAACAAAAAAAACCAACCCAAAATAGTTTGAATATATACTACTATATACTCCTGAAATGCTACCTTCATATATCTTGTTCTTAAATATTTTCTTCTGCTCAAGTGAACTAGAGTTTTGAGAGTTAAGAACTTTCCTGTATCAGTTTGATGTCATCACAGAAATGCCTACTATCATCTGTTTTTTTTTCTCAAATTGCTAACATTCTTTGCATGTTGCAGAATACTGAGAGAAGGCTTATACTCTGGGAATTTAAAAATTATTGTAGTGTTTTTTCTTTGAGTTTTTTTACTTGAATAACTTCTGAAAAGCAGTTCTATCAGCATCCTACTTCTCAGGCTGTTTCACATCACTGCAAGTTGCACTGCAATATTTTAAAGAAGGAAAACAAGTAATAATTCAAGTAGTTTCTCTTGCTCCTACACTCATGTCATTATATATCATTGCTATTTTATTAATATATAGCTCTTTTCTGTTTATGCAAAGGTTATGGAGATATTACAATTTCCAGTTCTTAAGTCTGACAGCGCTATTTGTCAAGTAGTATTGCTTCTAGACATCTGGCTATATGATGCATGTTCTTACCTGCTTTGCACCTTCTTGGGAGATCCTTTGGATTTCTCTGCTATTAAAATTCTGCAAGTAAAAAGAAAATTCTATTAAATAATGACTTTAACAATTTAAACTTGTATTTCTGTGTGTTGCTCTAAAACTGTATTTGTTGCTGTATATTCCCTTACCATGATTTGTCTGGTATGAGTGGGCTAACTTAATTCTGCTTTTAATTCTTAGCATTTTGTCTAAACTTCTAAATTTGTCTGAATTTCAATTTGGAGTAATCTTTACTGACTGTGATTCAGCCTTATTTGCTTTTTTGGAAGGTTTTAGCTTAGTGTTAAAGCCTGTGTTTTATTTCATTTAATCACTTTGCATTGAATCTAATGGTTATTCTTAATAGTGAAGAATTTTCTTGTGCATTTCTTATGCCTGTGCTCATCGAATACTTGCAGACAATCATAATCATAAATTTTTTAGGAGAGAAGGGACTGTAATACTCTGCTTGGCTTCTTGCATAATATAAGGTATAGATTTTTTTTTGTATTAATTCTTGACTGAAATCTTGTAGTATTTCTTGGTTTAGTCTTCAGTTCTGAAAGCCCTTCATATTTGATGGCTGAAATGATTTGAGGGAAGAGTAAAAACTGAACTGCAATTTTTTACACTTTCTATTCTGTCAGTGTAAATCTCAGAGAAAGAAGTCTTTGATACTGTAAATCTCAAACTGAGTATTTTGCTCCTGGTAATCTGTCTCTTAACATGTTATTCCTGTATGGAAATCCCAAACTATACTGGAGTTCTAATATAATGTTTTTCTTGGCAACTTGCTTAAAAAGAAGCAGGGTTACAATGCTTGTACTTGTTCAGGAATTTTCTCTCTGTGGGACTTATTGTTATTCCATCCACTCTCAAAACTGTGAAGTGCAGGGTACAAAGTGAGCAGCCTTGTTCCTTTTCTGTTCTAGTTGAGTTTAAATAAGGTGCAAAGATAAGAGATTAGTTTTAGAATATGTAACCATTTAAACTGCAGATTTGAATCCCTTTTGTAACATAGAATTCAGTGTAGGCCAATTTACTCCAAGTAGCTGCTCCCCAACCAGAACCTTAGAAGAACTCCTTTTCTTTTGAAGTGATTCTGCTAAATCAAGAATTTGGGAATTTGGTAACAGCTTTTGTTTCGGTTCTTACTGGCTTTTGCTAGTGAAAAGTTGTCCTGTTGATGTGGAAATTCAAGTTCAGTAACTAAAAAAAAAGAGTTAAACTTGATGAAAATGCTTTCTGAAAACCTTTGAAGGATTTCTGTATTTTTGTACACTGCTTTGTAGCCAGTATTTTTTATCTGTATGTGTTTGGAGCTACTTAAGTATTAAATATTTATTAAACTGGTTCGAATTTTTGCAGTTAGTGTTAGAACCTGTGTATATTATAACTCTGTGATAGAGAAATTGCATGACATATGACATGGGGATGTTTAAATAATCCCCATCTACTTGCTGCATGACTTAAACACAGTTTTGGTGTTAGATCCTACTGCTGTATAAAAAATCCCTTGCTAGTCTTAGAATTCGTGGTTTAAAGTGTTAGAGGGCAATTTTTTGGTAAGTTGATCATTGAGAAATAAAACATATTGGAAATGTCTATAACTAGTTCCCTTAGATAGGCTTGTTGGTTTAAAAGGAAGAAGTTATCTATACGTTTGAGATTTGTACCTTTGAAGTGCAAACTACTGAGATTCTGTAAGGCATTTCCTTCTCTATAGGTAAAAATCCTAAATGTGTGTTGTTTTCCTTTTTTTGTTTAATAGAATGATATGACACCAGTCCGGTTACAGTGGAGAGAAATTCTGATGCCACTACTGAAGAAGTATAAGCTGAACATAACGTGGGGTGATCAGGATCTATTGAACATTATGTTTTTTCACAATCCAGGTAAATCCACATTGATTTCCAGTCTAACACTGTGAAGTTACCTTTTCCATGGAAAAAAGAATCCAGGAAAATATTCAAATAGCAGACTTTTGGGTTAAGGCATTCAAGGGACTATTCACTTCTTTATTTCTCTGAAAGCATTTGAGAGACAGTGCTGGAGCTTGCTAGAGTGTAGTTAACTGTTAGATTTCCAAACAACTTTACAGAAATTTATAAAGCTGTCCTAAAGAAATAAAGAGAAGATTGGTTTATTTCCTGAAACAATTTTGATACTTAACCCAGAGCTCTCAATTTTCCACGCAGAAAGTCTTTATGTCTTTCCATGCCAATGGAATTACCGGCCTGACCACTGCATCTATGGAAGCAATTGTAAGGCAGCTGAAGAAGAAGGTATATTTATTCTTCATGGAAATAGAGGTGTTTACCATGACGATAAGCAACCGACTTTTAGGGCCGTCTATGAAGCAATAAAAAATGTAAGTGATTTTTGTATTGTACTTGTTATTGTTTCATACATGTTTATCTATAGTGGTACATGTATTTTGTAGGTATGTTGATACTCATCTTGCTTGTAATAAAGTCTTTTAAGTAATGTCAACCGTTTTACTACTTTTTTCTCTTTTACTGTTTGGATGGAGTTCCAGTATATGAGCATCTTTTGAAACAGAGTATAGACTATATCTAGGCCAATGCCTGTAGCTGTCAGTGTTTATTTAAAAGGCTTTTTTCTCATTTATTTGATAAGTCACCCAATAAACTGTTTCCATGAGCATTTGGACATATTAGAATATCTGAACAGGAAGGAGCCAACAACGATCATGGAAATCCAAGTACCTGGCCCTGCACAGGATCGTCTGTGAGAGTCACACCATATGCCTGAGAACATTGAACACTTCTTGCACTGTGCCATGCTTCATGCTGTGACCATTTCCCTGGGGAGCCTGTTCCAGTGTCCAACCACCCTCTGGGTGAAGAAGCTTTTCCTGATATCCAACCTAAACCTTCCCTGATACAGCTTCAGGCCATTCCCTTGGGTGCTGTCACCGGTCATGCGTGTGAAGAGATCAGTGCCTGCCCCTCCTCTTCCTCTCACCAGGAAGCTATAACTGCAGAGAGGCTTCCCCACAAGGCCCTTCACCATCTTTGTAGTCCTTCTTTGGACACTAATAACTTTATATCCTTCTTTTATTGGGGTGACCACAACTACACTCACTGCTTATTCAAGGTGAGGCCACACCAGTGCAGAGCAGAGAGGGACAATCTTTTTCTCCAGGCTGAAAAAGCCATCACCAGAACCTTCATTTTTCTGGAGATTTTAAAATGCAGAAAATTTCCCTTCTTCCCAAAGTTTGTATGTATGTATGTATGTATGTACTGCAACACTTTAATACCTAATTGTATCTAGATTTGGATTGTAAAAATTTTTTTTAAATACTATGTTTTGGCGTTTTCCAGAAATTCAGTGTATTAATATTTTGCTGTTCCTTTAAATACTAAGTACAGTGACTTCTTTTCATTCTGCAAATAAGTAATCTTATAAACTTATTTATCACTACATCAGTGTATTCAGGGAAGAGCTATAAAACTTAGCACTGATGCACATTTTAATGTATCAGGCTACTACGTATGTATAACCTACAAAAATCAAGAGTATATTTTAATGTTGCTTTATTATGCATTGTCATATAGATATAAAAATGAAGAAAAGTACTTCTGGGGATCTGAGAATACATTGCAGGGAAAGTGATTGTATTTCCATAAAAATAATACTTCTTTGTTTCCTTTGAGCATTGTCAAAAATAGAAGAAAAAATTATTTCCTTTTATTTATGATCCCATTTTGTACATGAAAGTGTCAGAGAAAGTATGTAAACCACTACTGATTCAATGGCAATAAGATGAACAAAATTATATTACTCCAAAATGCTTTTTTAACTTATCATTTGTTTATAAAAATCTTGCAGAGTTGAGCTAATGACAACTTTATTTCATGCCCAAACATAGTATGTTTGACCATCATTCAGTTTAATGAAACTTTGGTACCATTTTTTATACTGCTGTTTCATTATAATTTGATAAGAATTGTATTGCTTAAAGATTATATGTCATTTGAGAAAGTTACCATACAACAGCAACAACAAAAAATACCCAGAAATCATTTTAGAGTTGTAAATTTTTAGTTGGGTAAGGTAATTTTAAATTTCCTCCTTGCTTGTCTGTTCATTTGTTTAACATTAAAAAAATACATCTTTCTTGTTAGGTTTATTGAAAGCATGAAAGTATATTTCTGTAATTTAGAGATTTTTTTAAATTAATGCATTCAGAAGCACTCATGAATTCTGGAAAACATTTAATAAACCTATGGACACCAAATATGATGCTGAAAATAGTTTTTATAAAACTCTAATATCTCTGAGTAATGACAGGCATCCATATAAACCTTAAATTTTCTTAACCTCTTTTACAGTATTCGTTTGGAGATGACCTGGTTCATTCACTGCTGCAGCCCCTAGAACAGGAATTACAGAAAACCATGCATACATACTGTGGAAGAGTATACAAAGTATTCATAAAGCAGCTAACAAAAAGCATTAGAGACTTGTATGCCAGAAGATCAAAGGGAAGGTGATTGATTTTTGACTCCTAGCTGTTACATCAAGAGACTAAATTAACATAGCTGGTCAAAAGGTGCAAGGATTCTATTACAGCTTGAATGGGCTCTTAATGTGCCCAGAAAAAATGTTTACTAGCATGCATGAAAATGAAGAAAATATTCATGTAATGAAGAACAAGAACTTTTTTCTGCAAAGGTGACTTTTTGGTTTTTTGAAGTTTAATCAGTGCTAATGTTTGTCTCATCTCTTATGAGTTGGGTGTTACTGGCTTCTGTGGTCAGTACTTTTTAGTCTGCATAATTCAGTTATCAAATGATAAATGAACAAGGAAGAAATGAAGATGACTCTGTTTGGGAGTGTACCTCATATAATGTCTAAAATTCTCTTAAACTGTGAATGTAGCAATAACTGAGTCAGCAGCACTAACCTCACTTTAAAGGTGTGAGCCTTTACGTAAACAAAGTTGTTTACAAGTGCAGAAAATACTCTCTTGTCGAACAAATGTGTAATCATTGACAATCTGTATGTGCCTTTATATGTTCATCTCTTACATGTTGAAGTACTGTTTTGACAATCTTGTTTCATTTATCTCAGATGTAAACTGCACACTATAAATATGATTTTCTGAGAAATTAACGACTAGTATGTAATACTAGTTTTCTCTGTTAGTAAATACAGAGACTTTATATTAAAAATAATTTGTTTCAAAATTGTAGAGCCATTAGCACCAAAAGATAGAGCAGAACTGAGGGGGTTTTAAGTAAAAATCCAGTTTGAAGTTGCTTGTCTTACAATACTTTTTAAAAATTTCATGGTTTTGCAGCTTTATAGGGCATTTTGGAAGTAGAAAAAAAGCCCAGTGGTGGAAAGCTGTTGTATTTCCAGACTAGGAGTTTTTGCTTGATTATTATTAGAGAGTATGTAGTACCTAAAAGTGAAGAGCTGTAATAAGAGTTCTGATGCTTCATCAGACTGTGTAGTACATGGGTTTTTTAGAGAATATATTCTGTTAAAATATTTTTTTAATAAATGGCTTTAAAATAGTTTTGAGGCAGACCCTCAACTACATGAATGCATTACTCTCGATAGGGTGATAGTGATTTGCAACAGGTAAGAATTAGATTTCCTCCAATTATCTTAGTGAAAAAAGAAAAACTTCTGTTTAAGCAATAAAAACTTTTTCTCCAGAGAAAACCATGAAGAAAAAAGACTGAATTCTAGTGTTACAGTGAAATATTTAAACTTGCATGGTATGAAATGTATTTGTAAAGTATGTATCAACTTAGATAACCTAAGCGAGATGAAGTCTTCATAAAGTGAGCTTTTTGGATTCCAGGAAAGTTCCCGTGTGTTGAACATGGAGGATCCACTCACTGACTTGCACCTTCATCCCAACCCTGTTTTAGAAGCTTAATTTTTGTAGCTGTTTCCTTGTCAAAGATAGACTGGCTCTGACTTCCAGATCCATGTGAGCTGGACAAATGCTTTTGCAAAAACACACTCCACTGTCAGCAGAGTTTGTATCCTGCTTCTAATTTCCCTGCGGGCTCAGGGTATAAAATTTTGGGATGGAATCTAGGAAGCAGTCTGCCTCTCATGTAGAACTCTTTTTCTTGCATTGTAACCTTTTGAAGCCTGAAAATGTAGAAATCTCTGTGAAGGTGAATACTGTAACTGATTTGACAATATGCAGTGCATTATTTTTTTACATAAATACTGATTTTTATATCAATTTGTCTTCATCTTTCCTTTTTACTTGTACTGTGTTTGTATTTCAAAAAATCCTTCTACTTGTTTTTTGTTTGTCTTTGCAGAAACTTTCAGTTTTGAATTTATTTTTAGTATGTTGTAGACATGTCAAGATACTCTTAAAACCTAATGGGCCATTTAAGAAAAAAATGGGGAATGTGAACTTTCGCAGCAATCTTTCCATTTAAATTTCAAATTTTGTGGGGGAGTAGAAGAAAAATAATTAATATTGATGCTTATTGTAGGACAAAAGTTCTTACTGTGTGTTTCTGTCTAGAAATGTTTACCTAGCATATTAAAAATAGCAGAATATGGCCTTATGCCATAAGTTTTGATTAATTTTTTTAATATAAATGAAAACTGCTCATCTCAGGTCACCTCCAGGTACCACTCATACACACTTTAGAAAACTTTTTAGAAAAGCAAGTAGCTTCCATTAAGTAATTCTCCAGAGGATTTGTCTGTTTCAAATACATTTTTAGTTCTTCAATCCTTTTGTTTTAAATTTAGAAAAACAACCTACCTTTACAAACAAAAACCCACATCTGTCTTTAAAGGTACATTTTCAAGATGCTAAAAAGAATAGGAATCCAGCTAATGTGGTAGAAATCAGTTATGCTCCCAAACATTTCAGTATCTGATTCGTAAGGCTAGATGCTTAGAAGTGTAGAGTTTACATCTAGCTTGGGAATTCTTATTGCTGTCTAGTTTTGGAAGCATTGCTTTTTCTACAAACATAATGAGTACTAACAAATTTCAGACCTTTAAGAATCCCATTTTTAATGATTTGTTATAAAGTTATTATAAAGTGTAATGTTTGATAGAAAAATGTGAACTTCAGGAAATATACATTCATGTTAGCTGAAGATAAATCTGTCTTCGTCGTGCTTGATTAGTCGCTGTGTCATGGTCAGACCATTATTCTGTCTCTTTTAAAGGGATCACAATCTCATGGATCCGTGTGAAGATGTTATTATCTTATTTGGATGAACTTCTGTCACTCATTGTAGACAGTATGAAAAGCAAGCTATCCCTTAATGGAACTGAAACATCCTTGTGTGTGCCACTTGTGCTACTGCCAGTTAATAAGGCTGTATAAGCCTTATGAAAATGTTTGTCCCATTATTTGTAGTTTCGCCAAAATTTAGACTGAGGTGACCTTTAATGCCAGTTGAAATGATTTTGGTAAGCTTTTGGTTTAAGTTTAGAATGATTAAGAAAACAGGTTTAGAGGGGGGAAAATATTTTTTGTTATTCTTATTTTAAATGTATTTTAAAAGAGTATGGAGTTGCCTTGTGGTGGTTTTGATCTAAATTGGGTCAATTTGTAAACTTCTAGCAAAATGCTGATTGGAAGACTGACTGTCAGTCTCTTTCTTAATTTGTACCTGATTTCTGTCCATACAAACTGTTCAGGCTTTCCACACCTCTGTCTGTACACTTTATTAAACAGGATGATGAAGCTGTCTTTCTTTTCCTCCTCCCAAATTATACTTCCTATCTACACAGCACGGAAAAAGAAGTAGCTACAATCTAGAGGTAGGAGGAGGATATGGCCTGGGTCTGCTTGGAAGGTCTGGAAGCAGAACATGTAGGAGGTATAGCTGAAGATGTAATGTGTTAGCTGTATATGCACTATTGGGCTCTTTCTTTGAGTGGAAATAAGAATGCTGCTTATTAACTCACATTTATGGCTGTGACTGTGTTTGTGGCAGATTAAATGGGGTGAAACTGAGCAGTAATTTCAGCTTATCTGTAGGAAAACACTAGACTTCTGGTTTATAAAGGTGTCTCCAAATGCATAGACACACATGGAATTTCTACTCCTTAGAAGGCTTAAGTTATTTTTCATTGTCTGTCTTCTGGCTTAACAATATCCATTTACTGGAAGTATGATTTTTTTAACTTGATCAAGAGGAATATTCATGTATAATTAAAATGAATATATAGGCTTTCTGTCCTGATTTTTTTAGTAAATTATCAGTTTTGAATAGTTACTATTTTAACATTCTCTCTCATGATATCTAATGTGATTATGATAGTTATTGTGGCTTTCTTGCCCACTTCACTGCTTTGTGAATGGATGGCATTTGAAATAGCTCCAGTGATTTTGTGTGTTAAAATAAGTTGCAGAGAACTTAATATGAATGTATGACTTCTATTAGCAGGAAGTGGATTCTTCTGTAGCAGAGACAGTGGAAGTAGGAAGTAGTGGGAAGGTAATTCTCATCATGATGGGTCTTGCGAAAGATCTTGAATCTATCTTACGGGGTTGTTGCTGTCAGTCTGAGCATTTTTCTATGCATAGGAAATTATAAGTGATTTTTCTATTTCTGATCTCTTTTAATATCTTCTGTTTCTTTTTTGGAAGTTTAGTTTTGTCCAGCTACACTTTTTTGTATATTTGTGAAGAATAACTGAAATTCCTACAGAATAACAACCAAGTTATTTGCTTAGCTTGTTCAAAAGGGCAAAATATGTAAGGCAAGTGAAAAATAACTAAACACAAGTGTATGCACTCTAGATTCCCTCAGGAAAACAACAAAATGTCGTTTGATCTTTTTAACACTGCAGAGAAATGTTTGACAACTTGCTTTCTGTATTCAACTGCCAAATCTTAAGTAATGCAGGATAATTTCCTGTAGAAATGCATGTTGCCTCACAGTTGCATTGCAGTCCTAATAGAGTATTCAAAACTATTACCTGGGTTTCAAAACAGAAGCTGTTTACAGAGGTAATTGTGAATTTTCCACTTCAGGAAGTGAGGAGCTAGTCTCATTTTAAAGTAGTTCTCAAAATTTCTCTCTTGTAACCATTTAGTGAATCTATATAAGAACAGCTTGTCCTGCAAAGTTGTCATGAAATTTAAGATATGTTGGTCTCCTATGCCTTTTCAAGTCTTCGTGGGCCTTTTTAAATTTAAAGTTTCCTGAAGGAATGTTGAGTAATTGGAAATTCTTGTGTTAAGGTTTAGTTGTGTCTCTTCAGTTTTGTGGTTGCTTTATGCACAGCTGCAATCAATTCTTGAGAGAGTCCTCATTTAAACTTATGAATGTTTCTTCCTGTATATTTGCTTGCAAATTTCTACAGGGCTTCTTTATGCTCCCTTCTGCCTTTTCCCTGCACTGCTTTTAAAAGATAATCACTAAGCTTTTCTTTCATTTGAATGCTTATAAAAGTTGCAGGAGGTATTACAGATCTCTTTGCAGAAACCTGTAATTAAAGGAAGAACTGTATTCCTACTGTGGTTGGGTTTTATTTTTTCTTTTCCTTCAGACTGATGTTTGATGATGTTCAGGTAGGAGGAGGTTTGCAGCCATTAGTAAAGTCATGTTCCTTGAGTGCTCATCTGGTAGTTTCTTCACGGAATATCTGTTCTCTTATAATAGATGCATGGCTGGTTCCTGCCTACTTCATCCGTATGACTGCAAGTTCCTTTAATCAAAGCAATGACCATCAGTTCTGCTAAGTCTGGATTTTAAATGCTTCTCCTATACCTGGGTGCCACCTTAGTTGCACAAACCAGGGACCTAGTCTGTGTCCACTTACAGATCATAGAATCATGGAATGGTTTGGGTTGGAAGGGACTTCAAAGTTCATCTAGTTCCAACTCCTTCTCCTGGGCAGGGACACCTCCGCCTAGACCAGGTTGTTCAGAGCCCCATCCAAACTGGCCTTGAACATTTCTAGGGATGGGGTATCTACAACAGCTCTGGACAACCTGTTCCAGTATCTCACCATCTTTCCCTGATACCTAATCTAAACCTTCCCTCCTCCAGTTTAAAGCCATTCCCTTACCCTGCCACTAATGCCTTTTTAGAAAAGTCCCTCTCCAGCTCTCTTGTAGGCCCCCTTCATTTACTGGAATGCTCCTCTAAGGTGTCCATCTTTTATTTCATTTCCTTGTTTTAGTTTCCAGCTAATGCATAGGAATAAAATAGAGAGATAACAAGGAATGCACAATTTTTCACAACAGGAGCTGGATAACTACAGATTTCTGAGATACAGTTAACAATTTTGAAGTAGTTCTCTATCCTTGAATCTAATTTCCTATTTGGTAGATGTAACCATTAGTGTCCTTTATTTGTCAAATAATTTGTTTTCCCTGTGTCAGTCCCTTATGTGGAAGGATGGGCAGATAATTCTTAAAAGACTGATTGCTTGTTTTCTGTGAATTTCAAGGAAAAGAACTGTAACTTGTCACTGTAGATCCTTAGCATCACGCTATCTAAACTCTTTGAAACTAGGAATAACTGCCCCCTTGCTGCTGTATTGTACTGGTTTTACATGTTTCTTAGTGGTCATGCTGAAAGGGGAGGGGAAATGATGCAGTTATTTGCATCTCCTTGTTAGTTCCTGGCCTGCTGTCTTTGAATTACACATGATCCTTAAAAACCAACAACTAAACCCAATTTCAGAGTCTGGGTCAAAGCCAGAGGGATTAACACATTTACACCCTCATGTAGGAACATGGGTCATGGGCCATACTCATAGATTAGACATCAGCACAGTTTCCTTGTACTGTTTTACCAAAACAGGTCTACAAAAGCAGGACTTTTCAAGTCTGATACAGTTGGTTGCTGTTCTAAGAGTGCCATACAGGTATGTTATATTCTGAAAGTGTGTTAGAAGCCCTTAAGCATATAATCCAACCCTACAGTCTGTGGGTATTACGACTACTTTTCAAGGTAGTTGAACTAATTTTCTAACTCAACTAATTTTCTCCTTCCCTCTTTTCCACAGATAATTTATTGATTTGTCTCCTTAATGCAAAGAAAAAATTTGGGAATTTGCTTTAATGAATGTTAACTTGAAACCAAACAGAGAAGCACAGCTTGTGTTGTCTTTAATTTCCTCATTACTAGCATTGAACACTGATAGCTAAAAATGCTTTTTGTGCCTTCCTAAGTGGCCTTTCTATTTTATGCAGCTTGTGTTAAAATATTAAACTGAGATGAGCAATTTATTAGCATTTTCTATTGCCTTCATATTCTGGGAGGTCACTTTCCTTCCTGTTCTTCCTTTGGGTCATTTAATATCATGCCCTCATTTTCAGAATTATAATCTGAGTACAACAGGTCCATTTTTTCTTCTATGTCTTATGAATGTTAATGTTCTGCCAGTCATTTCTGTACACATTTTACTAGAGTAATTCACATTAAATCAGTCTGTAATATTTATAAGAATAGCTTTGGAATACAAAAGTAGATGTAGAAGTTATCCTAAACTGCAAATCTTTGGGGTTGAATTAATGAATATTTAGTGCATGTTTTTTTAGGCTTCTGAGGAACTTACAGCAATATAATCAGTTTTAACTCATGATTTAACACTAGGAAATCAAATTTAATTAAAGCTGATGTTTTAGCCTTATAATGCTGACCTACTGTGTCTCACTGAGCAGTTGGTGTCTAGGAAACTCTGCTTGCCTATTGGATTTCATGAAACTTCTGTCAAGTATTCAATGCAGTTTTGACTAGTCACTGGTATTGCTACTTCTTTCATTTCAAAATATTTTGCTATGCTTTACTTTATTCTTTTGTTTTACATTTTTATGTCATGGATAGTATTATTTAAGGTGAATTTGGATTGCAGATCTAAGCTCAAGAAATAAAAAACCCCAAATTTGCTACCCAAAGCATCTTTTGATTTGATACTATTCACCAGTCTTGTGGGTAAAAATGATGTATTGGGGGTTTAGTACCTCTCATCCTTTCTGCTTGTCATTCCTGGTTTGTCTTCTTCACTCCCCCTCCAGTCTACTTGCTGCCTGTCTTCTCCAGGGATTGGTGTCGCTCTACCTTTCTGATCTTCCTGGAACTCGCTGGTGGTTTTATGTCTTCTGCCGCCAGGTCTGTGCTTTCAGACCTGTTTGCTGAAATAAGGTAACTATTAGTTCAAGCCAGAAGGGTTCCCTGGAGTAGGCATGCTGCTTTCTTCACAGAGCTACTGCATGAGCGCCATGTCTGGGCATCTAAGCATGTTCTTGTCCCAGTGTAGTTCATAAGCAGTGCTATGTGGTTCTTGGTTGTAACTTGGGGAATAAATTCAGTTTCCCTTTCAGCTTTGTATAGACTATTACAAAATTTTAATCATCTTTATTTTTCTGTAGAGATAAAGGCTTTTTACCAGAGGCATGCTTTCAGGAAGAAAGCTTGGCTATTGAAGCCATTACAATTGAAAGGACATGATCTGAGGCGTTCTGCTTGCTTGCGGCAGACAGGCTCAGCAGGGCTTCTGAGAGCAGCGTGAGTACCTGGCTGCCAGGGCACCTGCTGTCAGAGAAGGGCTTGGTCTGTGCCCTATTCCTGTAGGTGCTGGACAACCTTTAAGGAAGAGGCAATCTTCAATCAACTCATCTTTCTGTGAAGGTACAAGGAGAGAAAATTGATTTATTACTTCAAAAGGCCCAAACAAAGTTTTAGAGGATTACTGAATGCAATAGAATGCACAGTATATAAAATTTTTCTGGCTGAAAAATAACCAGCTCCAAATAGCCCATTGAAACACAGGATTATGAGAAGTACCCTCTTCACTGGTCCACAAAAACAATGAATAAATGGAGCAAAAATTAGTTATGGTAGGATACTGCTTAAAATCTAGATCAATATCTTATTTTTGCAGTAATCCTATTTTGCCTATTTTGATTATTCTTTGCCCAGAAGGATAGGGTGTAATTAATGAAAATTGATTTAACTTGAAGAATAAAGCATTAACAGTTTGCTATTGTAAGACAAATGAAGCAGCTAGCAAATTTGCAGGTTTTTTTATGTGCTAGGTCTCAAGCAGTGTCTAAATTAATTAGAAGTCACTTTATTGGTGTACATTTGTCAAATAATACGTTGGGAATTTTTACATATTTTTACAAAATAAACTTAAGTATTTTTATAAATTTGAGAGACCAACTTGCAATTAATACTTTTTTGCAAAATACACATGTATTTTGAGAACACCACATCCTATGCCATGACTTTATAACTGTTAGATGTGAAGCATCTTGTTCACCACATAGAATAGTATTGTGTTTCTGAAGAGATGTAATTTTTAAGGAGTATGTTATACGGTGCTTTGTGCATACCACCACTCTTCATTTTCATCTCAATTATGACTTTCTGAGGATACAAATTTTTGTGTGTGTGTGTCAGTAAAGCAAGTGTCCGTTACCCTAAACAACACTGGAAAATTAAGATAGTTTTGTCACGATACCCACTGGTACCTTGGCAGGCATTAGAGACAAACTGAACTGAGTTTCTTTAACAACCATTTAGTAGTACTACACCTTGTCGCTTGTCTCTTCCGGAGCTGCTGGCTCCATTTCACCCAGGCTAGCTCAAGACTGCAACAAGACAGAGAAACTCCCCTGGGTCCTAAAAACCTGGGGAGAGGTGGAGGGGCTTTTTCCCCTTATCACAAGAGAGAGAGAGACCCCGTCAGTGGTGGAGGAAAGGAGTCAGACTTGACAAGAGGGTGAGTCCAAAGTCTACTCTGTCCTGTTCCAACATCTGCCTCAGACCACAGCTCCAACCAAGTCATCCTGAGGCCTCGTGTTGTGGGCTTACATACAGGGGAGGGGCTAAAGGAGGGGACAAGCCAACACCCAGTGAGGGATAAAGTGGGAGTGGAACAGGGTTGGAGGGACATTCAAAGAAACCAATGGGAACATAAAGGGAGGAACCTCCTCGGCTCTTGCCCTGTCACTCAATGTCCTTAACCTGAACCCTCCAGAAGCTGGGAGGAACAGCCAAATGACAGACAGGGCCCATAGGAGGGGACTGGGAGGAGTGTGGGAGGATGGACAGAGAAAGGGGGGCAGGGACAATCCTTGGGATATGACATTTTCCAGGAGAAAAGGGGAGTACAGAACAAACCATAATAACATAAAACCCAATATAAAAATGAAATACAGTATGAAAACAAACAACACACAGCAACAGTACCTGACTGAAATCAGTGGCTCACTGCTTCAAAATACTCCATAAGCACAAAGACAATACAGTAATGCACAGTCTTTAACAAGAAGGATAAATACAGACCTTATGACTTCTTAAAAAAATCCTCACCTAATTAATTTTCCTCCTGAAAGTAGACATTTCAGAAGCTCCTTGAAGTCCGTTAAGGATTTTGCTATTGATTTAATATGAAAGTGCTCAGATACTCCAGCAATGGATGGCAGCATAAAGTACTGATAAATCAATTAATAAAGTTTGCCCTTGAGGGAGACCATGTTAGTTCATCTGCTCTCATCAGTCATATATCACAAACCATCAAATTTCTCCCTGTTACACCTGTAATAAACCCAGTAATTTATTTGGCCAAAGCATAACTTGTGTCCAGCTAGCCCATGCCTTTCAGAGAAATATCCAGTTTTGGTTTGAGTGCATGAAGAAAGAAAATGCTTCCCTTTGCCTGTTTATTGCAATGGTTTGTTGCTCTCTCAGTGATTCATGTCTCATTTGAATTTTTTCTGGTATTAAGTTTCAGCCACAGATTCTTTTTATGCTTCTCCCCACTGGGGTAAAGAGGGCCTTAATATCCTGCAGTTTCTCTTTGTGGTGGTACTTAAATGTAGCAATCAAATCACTTCTCAGTTTCATTTTGGGTAAGTCAAACAATTGAGTTCATGAACTTTTACTCAAACCCATCTCTTAGGTTTTGTGGGTTTTTTTAATACCTTCATCAGTTTTCCAGAAGCCTCCTTAAAATATGGGCACAATATAAAATACGGTATACAGGTATACATGATTTTAGTATAGTATACAGTATAGTTAAGGATTTGGTAATTTTAATACATAGGTAAAATTTTCCTTGTAATTTCTAAATTTGTACATTGAGTTCTCATGTTAGCATATTTTCCATTCTTGGGCTTAGATCTTCATTCCTTGCTGTGGGGGCATTTGTCTTTGTTAGAATGAGCTCAGCCTAATGCTGTTTCATCACAGTAATGCAGATTCAGCTATGGAATTGCTGCTGTTCTCACTGTTTATCTTCTTACCAGGTATTGTCATCTGCAAACTTCACCAGCCATGATTTTGTATTTACTTCCCAATTACCAGTGAAAGCTTTTAATAATGTCGTCCTTCGTAACATCACTGGAAACAGCTCTTTGATAATGATTTTCTATCAAAGATTATTTGTTCAGAGTGGCCAGTTAATCTTGCAGGTTTTTTTTCTGCATAACATAATTTCAGCTTCATGGAAGAAAAATATGCATTCAGGAATAAGTATGTTTGTTTGACAAACCTTATTTTACTGGAAAGCACATTGGTTACTTCTGACTGTAGTATTTTAATTTCTTTCCAATAATTGTGTTGCAACTTCTGTAATATTTTTTTGTGTGTGTGTGACAATAGTCTCATAGTAGTCTGTAGCTAAAAGTTACTCAGTATTTTAAATAATATTAAAATTATTTAGATTGTTTTGTGGAGTTTTCTGGGAATTCTAAGGTTTGTTGAACCTATTAACAGCAGTGTTCTTCCAGGAATTTTTTCATAGTTTTCTACTGTAAATTGTCTAGATCTGCTGAATTTGAAATGTTTATACTTGGTCAATGTTTGCTTAACTTTCTTCTGGTTTACTAATGGACATGAAAGTATTTCAGCACTTGTGTGATGCAAACATATTTCTGAATTCAGAAGACTTACTTGAATGCTTTCACATTATCAATGACACTAATTAGTAAGGAGCACAGTTCTCATTTCTTTTGTTCTTAATTTATTCCCAAAAGTACAGCATTGTATCTTGCTTAATTGGGAAGGGCGGTGGTGGGAAGTACTGTTGCTTTTCAAATCAATTCATTGGGAAGCACAAATGCCATAATATCATTTTAGAGCTGGTGTCTTGAAGATGTGTTGGAGTGATGTCTTGCCAAAAAGAGAAATACCCCAGTCATTTATTTGCTTTGTGATCATGCTACAAGGTTCAGAGAAGCTGTGACACAGTACTGAGTCAAACAAAACCCTTACCCCTATCTTCCCTTTTCTCTCTCTCTGTTTTGTGTGCAAAGTTGCCTGTACATGTATAGTACAGAGATACAGGGAAGAACATTCCTTCCCTCATCTTTTAGTTTTTTAATATCTAGATTGAACATAGAAATAAAAAAGTAACTTTTGAGATTTGAATGATGGATGTTGCACCCATTTTTCATGAATGTGAAATAGCTGGTAAACTGAATAAGAGTACTTTTTAGAGCACAACCAGCAGAATCCAAATACAGAGTAGTTTCTAGAGCTTGTGAAAACATCTTAGAATCACAGAAGGATTGAAGTTGGAAGTGACCTTCAACCCCGCTGCCTAGGCCAGGGTTTGCCCAGGACAGTGTCCAGGTGGCTTTTGAATGTCTCCAAGGACGCCACAACCTGCATGGGCAACCTTTGCCAGAGCTTGATCACCGTCACAGTAAGCAAAATGTTTTCTGATGTTCTGAGGGGATCTTCTGCATGTCAGTTTTTGCCTGTTGTTAGAATTACTGAAAAATCTTCAAGGAATGTACATAATGCCCATTCTCTTCAGACAGCAACAAGGAGAAACCTTGCTGGCCAAGCTAGTACCTGCTTCAGAACAGAGGTTGTGTCTTGCACTGTATTTTCTCCTTAAAGTTAACAGTCCAGTTATAGCATCTCAGCAAATTACTAGGAAATAAACAGATGATGAACTTTAAAGGAATGGAGATGTTTTTCCATGAAAACATTTCTGCTACTAATAGTACATTCAGTTTATTTCCGTCAGAGTGCTCTAGCTTTTGTCTCTGGTGTCCTTGAATGGGCCTATAAGTTACTTTTTATAAGGCAATCCTTTGAGTTGCAAACTTGTATTGATACAAAACTATGTAATTATTGCTAATGATCTTACGTGTAAGTTATACTGGATCACAGTTCTGAAGTAGCTCATAGTTATTTCTGTTGCAGGTGCAACTCAATTCTTTTTTATCACTGTAATGGTATTGAACCTTATAACTTTGTAATGGAAGAGAAGGATTTTTGACTGTTGTTTATACAATATACCAGGTACTACTTTTCAAATATTCTTTGGTTCTACCTGCTAGGATCCACCCCTGAGGCAGATTAGAGCACAGCGTCCTGCTGGTTTTGCAAGTGGCCAATTGTTTGTCATTAACCTTTAACATTTCAGTCTCTCACACTCCCTTAATGAGGAACTCATGCATCAGGAAATTTATAGCTCCTATACTGAAAACATGTTGGATTCATAATACCAAATTATCTGAATTAATGTTTCTAGACCACCATTTAAAGGAAATTCTGTAGCTTGATTCATCTCATCATAAGGTTTATAATGTAAATCAAATCAAAGAAATTTTACTCCAAAAGAAGTTGTTTTTTCCTTGCTGATAGAGATTAGGAAGTGATCTTAGATCAAGTGCCACAATGCAGATTCCTAATGTGAGCTAAGGTGAATCCCAGCCAAAGCTGGATCCATTTAAGGTATATTCCTTGTTCCAAGTATTAGTGAATATGTCCAGGAAAGAATTTTTCTTCCTGAAACACTTTTTGAAATTATTTAAATGCTGGTCTGTGGTTAAAGAGAAATCAGTAGATAATAAGTGATACAGGTTCCGCTTCCTGGGAGGATAACATCCTGTATTAGGGTTTCTGATGCAAATACAAATGTAATTTTTCCCCCCTAGCTAATATATCTGAAAAATCCACTCTGTGTTACTGTTAGTTACTCTTGTTAGTAACCTCTAAGGTGATCTACCAACAGTCAGTGAAGTTCGAATTGGGTGTTAGAAAAAGGCTTTTCATTGAGAGGGTGATCAGTCATTGGAACAGGCTCCCCAGAGAAGTGGTCACAGCCCCAAGCCTGCCAGAGTACAAGCAACATCTGGGCAATGCTCTTAGCCATTTGGTTTAGTTAGTCCTGTGAGGGGAAAGAGGTTCAGCACAATGATCCTTATGGGTCTTTTACAGCTTGAGATAGTCAGTGATTCTAAAGAAAATTAGCTTCAGGTCAACTGTCTGTTGCAGCATCTACACATTACATCCATAGACTATTGCTGATCTGAGAGTTTTGGCCGATATGTGAATTATGGTAATCTCTGTGTCTGCTCCTCAGTCAGCATTTCTAATTCCGGCTGCTGGTTTGTTTCCCAATATCCTTTTGATCACAAAAGAAGGCCTTTGTGTAGGTAATGCATAATTAAAATAAAAAATGGACTTCAGAGACTGATAGAAGACCCTTCTGCCTTTCATTTCTGGGAAGTAATCCATCTATGCCAACAAAGCCAATTAGGAAGTTTCCACAAGTTACTGTCTTTTCATTTGTGCTCTGTGTAAGCTTATAAGTACTGGCTAGACAGCAGCTTGATGAAGTTTCTGCCAAATACTCCCCTTTGAAATCTGCGTTCATTTTCAGCATTGTGGAAACCATATTCACTACCTCCCACCTGCTGTGATACAGGGTTGAATAGACATAGAAGGCCAAGTAACTAAATTTCTGCCCAAAGATAACTGCTGAGATATCTCCAGGGAACTACAAGCCTTCAGCCTGATCTTGATGCCAGGGAAGGGCATGGAGCAGAGCATCCTGAGTGCTGTCATGCAAAATGTACAGGTGTCTTGGTTTGAAAGACAGGTAGCTGCTAGGGAGGGGCAGGTCTTCCTTAGGAATGGAGAATTCAAATCCCTTCCCTCAAAATTATTACAGCTTAGAAAATTAAAGGGTTTTTTAAGGTAGAGGTATGGGGATAGGAATAACAGTTCTTTACTAGTTTGTGTAATAGGGCAAACAAACGACAACTACAGCATTAATAATAAACAGAACCAGGAACCTCGAGGGGCTTTGTTTCGCAAAGCCCCGGGCAGTCTGATCTCTTGGGACTCTGAAAGCACCAAGTTGGAATGGTGGAAACTCCCAGGCTGGTCAATGAGAAGTATCCGAAGCTCCACCAGTGGCAGCTGGAACGCCAGGGATGTCCCGGCAGGGCAGTGCAGGGCCACAGAGTAGTAAAAAGCCTCAAAGCAATGCTGAAGAAATGGTGGCAGTGGGACAGGGACGGCCCAGCAGGGTAGGAGGAGCTGAGCTTAGAGTTCTGCAGCATACGAGCAGATGGTGGTAGATTTTTTTAGTACCAGACCCGGTGGTGAGAGCAAACTCCTCCCGCAGCAAGCAGCAGCTTGGCTGTCCTCTCTCTGGTGCTGAGAGTAAGAGAGAGAAGCTGCCCTCAGCCCTGTCTTTTACTTGCCCTAAGACTCTCGTTTTCTCCCCTCTCTGAGAGAAACTCTTAAAGAAGGGTAGCTAGGTGTTACAACTCTTCTCTTTTTGGCCTCTTTGTTCTGCTGGGGCCCTCACAAGCACTTAGTAATTAGTTTCTTAGCAACTCCTGGCAAAAATTCTGTAAGTTAAAAAGAAACAAATCTAACCTCTGACAACAGGACAACCAGGGAATCAGGCCCAGCCAGCAGGAGTTAAGTAAAGGGGGATTCTGTTTGAGCAACCTGAGCACTTTTTGTGACAAGGTGATCCTCTTAGTAGGTGGGGGAAAGACTGTGGATGTCATTTACCTGGACTTCAGTAGAGCCTTTGAAACTGTCTCCCATGGGTTCTCCTGAAGAAACTGGCTTCCCACAGCTTGGACAGCTGCAGTCTTCAGTGGATTAAAAACTGTCTGTATGGTCAGGCCCAAGAGTGGTGGTGAAGAGAGTTACATCCAGTTGACAGCTGGGCACCAGTGGGGTTCTCCAGGGCTCAGTATTTGGGCAAGTCCTTTTTAATATCCTCAGTGATTTGGACAAGGGGATTGGTTGTACCCTCAGTAAGTTTTCAGATGACGAGAAGCTGGAGGGAATATTGATCTGCAGAGGGATCTGGACAGGCTGGATCAATGTCTGACAGTATTGAAGTTCAGTAAGACCCAGGGCTCCACATGGATCACAATAACCCCACACAATGTTATAGGAGAGGGGAAGAGTGGCTGGAAAAGGATCTGGAGGTGCTGGTCGACAGCCAGCTGAACATGAGCCAGCTGTGGCCCAGGTGGCCAAGAAGGCAAATGACACCTGGCCTGTATCAATAATGAAGTAGCTGAAAGTCACCTTTACTAGAGTCTTTAAAAGTAACTAATCTTTTGTTACCCTAGGGCTTTGAATCAAGTGTTTTAAATCAATATTTTCTCTATAAAGTTACTGTTTTTCTTCACCCTACACTCTATGGACTGAAAATTGGTGGGGTACATTTGGGAATTGTAGAGAACACGGGATAGGCGAAGAATTAGTTGTTGTGTTCCTTTGGGAAATGCATAAAGTTAAGAAAATTAAATGGCACTCTTCTCTATAAAACCTCTAATATTATAGTTTTCGTGCAGTTTTGTTCTTAAATATCTCTTGGACACTAATTGAAAAGGAAACAGAATTTTATTTTTCAGAATTGCAGTGAAATCTCAAATAGCAATTAAAACACAGAATGGTTTGGCAGTCTGTAATGTAATTGGTTCCATGGACAGAAAGAGCTCACAAACTGCTTTGCATTTGCTTCACATTTGGTCTTAATTTTAAGAGACCATTACAGCTTGCAGTCATCTAGGAGCCCTAGATTCAGCAGAATCTCAGGGGAAAGGGAGCACAACAGTGCAACTTTAATAGCATCAGATGTATCAAGTTTTTAGTTTGCTTTCTAAATCTGTTATATTAGGAGTACTACTACAAGCTGTGTTCTTTGAACTTCCTCCTATGTATATTTTTGAGAGAAGTTATTTGGTGCAAAACTGAGTTTTCTAAGAAAACACATTAATTTAACTTAACATTGGTTTTATTGTGTGTGAATTCAAAACATTTCTGTAGTCTGGAGTAAAGCAGAAAGAACATGGCCATGTTTTTGATGCCCAAAGTCTTCATTTTGTTTAAGGTTTTCATGACAGGTTGTTTTTTAAAAACAGTTGCCGTAGACTTTCAACTGGTCACTCACTCCAGTGAAGTGATATAAACTCAGAAAAATTAAAAACTATGCACAACTCAATAGCTATGAGAAATAAGATGTTTCTAAATCTCTTTAGCCTCTATAGCTGCAGAATAAACTGAATGATACAATTTTGATTTTGTTACTTCAGCAGAAGGGGAAAAAAAAGTTTTCTTCCAGATGTTTTCATGCTAGTGTGAAATACCACAGTACTGCATTTCTCCAGGGAAGGAGTGGCTTTTCCTGTATTCTCTCTTGGACTTACTGAACCCTGTGAAAGTGCTCAGTGAAGGGGGAAATCCAGAAGAGTGCTGAAATGTTCTGCTATCTTTATACATTGGAGTCTCACTTTTAAGGTGAAATCTGCCTGTTTTGGTGGTGTTCTTTAAATGTAGTTCTTTTCATAGTCACTGACAGCTTAACTGTTAAAGCAAAATGCAGTTTTTAGTCTCCCCTTGACTATTGTTCTTTTTAACCTCCTCGCTGGACTTAACTTGTATTCCCTCGTTCCCCTGACTGATGGGTGCTGTTCACACCTTCACCCTACACCTGTGCACCCCCAGTGTGGTCTGTCCATGGCCTCCAGACTCACCATCCCATCCTTAGGGTCATCCTGATGGGAGTGTTTCCACTGTTACTCAGCCTGTTTGCTCAGAGTGTGGGAGGCTGTGATGGAGGCTGCAAATCTACCTGTCTGCTCCCCTCTGCTTCTCATTTGTTTCAACCTCTCCTGACACGTTGCCATCAGCCTAATTCACCAGTTTATGGCAAAAGACAGCTCTTTACTGCTTTGTACAATTTCAGCTGCTGGGCATCAATTCTGGGATAAACCAACCATCATATAAATGGTATCTTGACACAGCAGCAGCCCACAAAGTCCAAATGAAATGGCAATGACAAAAGCAGCTTTGTCCAAATTAGGAGGATGATGGCAGCTCTATGCAGTTAAGGATACCCTACAGACCAGACCGTGACTACCCTTTCATTCTGGGGTCTTATCTAGGTGCTTTTGTAAACTGGACCAAACAATGGATTGTAGATCTCTGCAGGCTATTAATAGAGCTGTCTGACTTGGTAATGATTGATAAGAATAAGTTATGTGAGGGACTCCAATTTCGTATTTACACTGGCCTGTTGAAGGGCAGTGGCAAGTGGCAAAGTACAGCTTTTTCCTCTAAGAGAAGGAGTCAGAAATGCTTGTGTTTCTTCTGGCTGGTTGATGCAATAAAAAAATCCTTACACATCATGGACATGATTTAGAGCTCAGGGGAAACAATCAGAACATTTCTACTGTTCTTAGAAAGAGGGAAGGGTTGAATAAACATTTTTTCTAATAGGTTTCACTGAAACCATGCTAAGTGAATGACAGGGCTGAAGCAAGCAGAACATTTCCAGCCTTTTCCACCAGTTCACAGAGATGTTTGGTCACTCTGCTTCCAGGTTTGCATTCATTGGGGTCTATCCACCTGAAAAGCTGCTTAGACAGTCCTCTTTTCTTCATTCTTGCTCCTCTTATTAGGCTAAAATAAATATGTAACTGCTCTCTATTTAAATCACACTGTTAAGTTGGTGTTGGTTTGGGGATTTTTTGTACAGGTTTTGTGCAGCTATCACTTTGTTGCCCTTCTTTGGACACATGCCAGTACATCAATGTCCTTTGTGTATGAGCAGCCCAACATTAAACATAGGATTCAAGGTGTGGCCTCACCAGTGCTGAGTACAGGGGGACAACCACTGCCTTGGCCCTGCTGGCCACACTATTGCTGATACAGGCTAGGATTTCATTGGACTTCTTGCCCACCTGGGCACACACTGGCTGCTGTCAACCAGCATCCCCAGGTCCTTTTCTAATGAGCAGCTTTTCAGCCACTCTTCCCCCAGCCTGTAGCACTGCACATGGTTGTTGTGACCCAAGGCCAGGACTTGGCACCTGGCCTTGTTGAACCTTGTACAATTGGCCTTGGCCCATTGATCTAGTCTGTCCAGATCCCTCTGCAGGGCTTTCCTTCCTTCTTTCCAGCTGATAAATACTCCCACCCAACTTGGTGTTGCCTGCAAACTCACTGAGGGTGCACATGATCCCCTCATTCAGATCATCAATAAAGATAATGAACTGAAGGACTGGCCCCAGTTCTCTGGATCCTCCTTCCAGCCCCTCTTGTAGATGGGCATCACGTTTGCCAACTTTCAGTCACCTGGGATCTCCACATTGGCCATGACTGACGGTACATGATGGAAAGTGACTTGGTGGGCGCTTCCACCGGCTCCTTCAGCACCCCTGGGTGGGTCCCATTTGGTGCCATAAACTAGTGTGTGTCCAAGGGGTGCAGCAGATTTCTAACCATTCTCTTCTGGATTATATGGTGGCTTCATTCTGATCTTTATCCCCATCTTCTAGTTCAGGGAAGGTTCCTCACCTCTGTAATAGTCTTCTCCCACAATAAAAAAACCAAAGGCTCTTTGGTAATTAGCACAATCACGTGCTGATCCCCAGAATACTCCTGTTTCCATTAGGGCCTTTTCTTGGAAAGAGAAGCACAGCATCATCAGCCAGGCACGGCAGGGGATTGTCGCACTCTGCTCTGCACTGGGGCAGCCTCACATTGAGTGCTGGGATGCCACAAGAATGATATAAAGCTATTAGAGAGTGTCCAAAGGAGAGCAGAAAAATGGCAGAAAATGTCTTGAGGTAAAGCCGTGTGAGTGGCTGAGGTAATTTGGTCTGTTCAGCCTGGATAAGAGGAGACTGAGGGGAAACCTCATTGCAGTCTGCAACTTCCTCAGGAGGGGAAGAGGAGGAACAGGCTCTGTGGTGACTAATTAAAGGACCTGAGGAAATGGCCTGAAGTTGGGTCAGGAGAGGTTTAGGTTGAATATTAGGAAAAGCTTCTCCACTCAGAGGGTGGTTGGGCATTGGAACGGGCTTCCCAGGAAGTGGTCACAGCACCAGCCTGACAGAGTTCAAGAACCATTTGGACAATGCTCTCAGGAACATGGTCCAACTCTTGGGGATGGTGCTGTACAGGGCCAGGAGTTGGACTTGATTATGTTTGTGGGTCCCTTCCAGCTCAGCTTATTCTGTGATTGTGTGATTATTGCTCATTTGTGTTGCCTGTTATTTAGTGGGCAATTTAGAAGAGTCTTGGTTACTCTTCTGAGCAACTAATAAAGGGAGATGGTAGTATCTTGGGATGTCAGGCTTATGAAGGGTCCCTCATTCTATTCAGGACTGGGAGGGATCCATTGCACACCTTATGTGCTCTTTCAGTTGGTGACTTTGAAGTCTATAGTCTTCTATGGGAGATGGTCTTGATGCTGATTTGGGCATTGGAAGTCTGAAATGTGAAATTTCTTTTCTATTCATAGGACAGAAATCAATCACTGCTGATCAATGTTCATGTTGGACATGTTGAAGACAGGTTACCCTCAGGCTTGCTGGGTGCTTCAGGAGTCACTGGCATAACTTTTCCTAACTCTCAGATCCTCTGCCTGTGACGTGCATGCCTAAGCCTGATCTGCCATTTGAGATTCCCCCAAGAAACTGTTGCAAAAAAAGGCCCCTCAAAAGGCTCATCTTCAAATGACCATTTGGAGGATTTGCAAAGGGATGTGGCCCATAAGCATATTAATTTTCCTTTTCCTGAGGTGTAGGCATAGTAACAACTTCTGAGAGATTTACCATAACAATGTTTTATCCTGAGCCAGTGGGTCTGCCAAATGACATGTAAATATAGTAGCATATAAATATATAGGCTGTCAAATTCTGTACTTTTAAAAATCACAGCCATGCAAGTCCCTCCAAGGAAACAAAACTCCATGTTTTGTTTTCTTCCTATAGCTTTTGACAACTTACAGTGAACCCTGAGTCTTCATTTGTCTCTCTAATTTAGACACTCTCCATTAAAAGCTTATGGTCATGCATGGTTGGATGACAATGACCTTCTATATATCCTAACTATTTGGAAAAATTAAGGTAAAGATGGTTTTCTTGCAGCTTTTGTTCTGAAACATTTGCAGGGCTGTACAGCAGGTGGTGCTCTGTTCCCCTTTCTTTCAGAGGCTGTTGTCGTTAGCTAAACTTTTCAAACTGGAGATTATTAATAATGTTTTCTGTACTGGCTGAAAAATTGGAGCCACATATTTTCAGGGATGGTTTACTTAGCCATGTGCTGGTGTTGTTTTAAGGAGCAAGAGAGCATAAAGTCGGTTTGTGGGTTAATTTACAACATTAATCTATCTTCCCAGGGCAGTTAGAGCAGAGAAGTGACTTACATTTATTAAGGTATTCTTTTCATGTTTGCAAAACCAGTTCTTGTTTTAAATGGGTAATTCTTCACTAAAATGAATGAATCACACAGGAAAGTACAGGCTGAATTCAAACACTGAATCACTAAAAATATCAGAATCTCTAAATCCAGCAAAGAATTTCACATCTTAATTAACCAAAATGTTTATACAGGTAGCTGAAGCTGGATGAAATAAAACTGTGTTCTCTGTTTTATGCTGAATGGTTGAATTCCTGCTCTAGATCTTTCAGCAGAGTGAATTCTGTTTTCTGGCACTTGGCACAATTGGCCCAGGCTTTCAGGGGTTTGTTTCACAAGCGGTAGCTCTTAGATGACTAGAAGTGGTGTGGAAAGTCAAATTCTTTTTGAGAATTTGGTGAGATACAGCACCATAAGCTTTGAAATATTGCAGACTGCAGTAATACCATAGTAATATTCAACAGCATTAACAGCTTAAACAGACAAGCCTGGTTTTAAACTGGTTTAAAATCAATCAGGTAGAGAACTTCATTAATTCAAATTAATAATTCTATTGGCTGTACTGTGAACTATCAGATTTTGCAAATTAGAAAGTAAAAGCATGACGAAAGGCTCATGGAAATGGAAGTAAATACTTCCGTTAGCATTACAGTGTCGACATTATCCCCTTACCTGCATTTCTGTAACAAAGGCACCAAGAATACCGAAGCATAATAGGTAACTTGCTCCTACAGACAACTTTGCTCTGTTTGCTATCATTTTATGATAGTACCTATTTCACTCTGTGACAATGTACTTGATAAAAAATTGTATTGCTCTTCATGTGGTATTAGAGCTGAGAACACCAGTAATTCACCTGAGCCAATGGTAGATGCTGTGTAAACATGAACTGAAAGGACAGTGCCTGACCTTACTGCCCTGCATTTTGCCACTGGGAGGCTGTCTTGTCAACAGCCTTTCTATAGGAAATTTTTCTCTGAGGTTCTGTGATTCTATATATAGTATTTCAGATAGGGATCTTTACATTTGTATTTCAATCAGAAACACAGCCTTAAAAAATTTTTATTGGTTTTCATCATTCAGAATTTTGGAGTCAGTCTACCTATGAAAAGATAAAGCAAAATTCCATTTCTGTTAGTTGATATCTACTCATTAGCAGAGTATATAGCTCTTAAATAGATCCAAAGTTTATGTTTGTCATAGCAGATTTTATTTTCTAAAAATAATTTAATTTTTTTTTTCTTTTACTGTGGGAGGAAGGGTGGTATGAAGATCATCAGTGAGAAAGAGATCAAAATTTGTATTTGTCTTTTCAAGACTATAAAAAAAACCCAAACCAAACCTGCTAAATTTGTTTTGCTGGCTTGGAGAACATTTTCCCCAAGTTGTTACCTAAGAAATGTGTCTTCAGGTTGACGGAAAGTAAAATACTAAATATAAATGTGGTATGTCCATGAATTAGAGATATGAGGAACAAGACATACAAAACAAAAATAAAAAGAGGAGATAAAAATCTTCTCCATTTTAACGAGGTTTCATGTAGACTTATAATTATCAGGTGATGTGTTACACCAGTGTGTAATTTCCACACTCTGGGGAGCCAGGACAGCTGACTTAGACAACTCAGATGAAGGTAAAATCAATCTGGACTGGCAACAGGTGGAACATGGGGAAAGAAACATGGCATTTCAGAGTGCAGGAAGTGGAAGAAATTAATCAGGTACCAAGTCCATTGCACAGGGTTTAAGAATGGGATCAAAGGGGCCTGGATTATCCCTGATGCTTGGCCTTCACTGAAACCAGCTGAAATACAGTAAAAGTTACATATGTCATATACAAGTTGTACCATGGCCCTCCAAAAACGTACTAAATGGATAGATTGTCTCTGTCACCCACAAAGGAAATTTTGTGGACAATTAGAAGGGAAATCTGATTCCCTCAGAGGCCCCTTGAATTCAATGCCAATATGTTTTAATCTAGCAGAAATGCTGATAACTCTATTCCTCCTTCCTCAGTTGATTTGATGAAAATTAACTTTCTACATTCACATCTGATCAAATCACAAGCTAAAATTATGTGCAAGCATGAAAAAGAGGACGGCTTATTCCATAAATACACATTGGTTGTAACTTTCAAATTATGTTAACAGAGTTCACACTGTATTAGTCAAATCCCTGTCATTAAGAAATAGTATTTCATAAGAAAGCTGATAATAGGATACAAAGATCCTAAAGTTATTAGATGATGACTCGTTAATGGGAATTCCTTTTTGTCATAACCAATGATTTTCAGTTTACTCTAACAAAGATGATCTCTGATGGGAGATAGTAGTATAATAAAAAAATCTGGAAATTGTGTAAAGAAATAAGCTAAAGATTGAATGATAGATTCAATGATTTTGTAGAACCAGGATGATTCGATTTTAAGGACATTGTTGGGGAAAATAAGGTAATTCTAAGGCAGAGCCTATGCCACTGCACATTGCCTATCTGTCAAAGCCCCTCTCCTACTCTTTTCTGTGGGAGTGAAGTATCTCTCTTTCAAAGCATCACTAAAATCTAAACAAGGCTTTTTACAGGAAGCTTTCTGCCTCCTCTGGAGCAAGAGCTGTGGCTGACAGTCTGACCACACTTCAGGCAATGGCAAAGGTCTCAGAGAAAGTTCTCTTACAATTGATGAGAACGCTATTGAAGTATTATGATTGTTTTCAGGGATTGGAAGACATTTTTCACCATGTCCAATTATTTGAGCTGACCCATACATCGGCATGCTTTTTAAATTTTAGTTTTGTAAGTGTAGGACAAAATTTCTGAGTCTTGCCCTTCTTTGTTTTGGGTATGCTACATTTAGTAAATATCAATAGGTCAGGTTTCATTGACGATTTTCATGTGCATTTGTGCACTGGTAACATAACATAGTGTTTGTGAGGGCAGAAGAGCTGTACCTTCAGATTGCCATAGGAATGGTCCCCACTCTCTGATGTCCCATCGCAGCACCCACTGGGGCTCAAGCTATGGGTTAAGGAAGGGCTTTTTCTTTACAGACTGCACACACAAATAGCCTTGGTACATCTGTCTTCCTCAATGGAAGTTACCTGCACCCCTTTCGTTAATTGGCTTTAATGCAGGAGAAGGAAAGTCATCTAAATGATTTTGGCTCCTGGGTGAAAACCCACATGATTTTTGAAAGAAAAACACTGTAGTCACTGAATGTCAAAGCTGTGATTAAAAAGCAAAAAGCTGACATGCTGACATGGATACCACTGTAATAGGGTATGTCTCAGTGGGAACCCACTGCCGCCATCAGCTTTTTACAGTTTTTGTGTTGCTAATATGAAACGAAATGCACCACTAGGAATACTGTTGCATATCAGACTATCTTATTTCATAAATTATTACTATATTACCCTTTAAATGTCCCAGTGAGTATAGAAGCATCAAAATATGATGTAAAAACAATGAAACCAAGCAAACAGCTATTATTGAACCATTAGATGTGTGCAACATTTTTAATTCCTTTATCTTTGTTTTTATCCTGAATAAATTAACAGTTTGCAACAGATAGGGTCATTCAATCACCTCTGTGATACCCTTGTTTCTGAGTTGGAACAGGGTAGGTAATTACTACTGGGAATGTGTTATGACAGGCTTAAAGAGTGGGTAAACTGGAGAATGACTTTTGATATTCAAATTTCCTCTCGTTTCCATATTCTGCTGCCGGCACTTGCAAAGGAAGATGTATGATGTGTCTCATCATGCACTTGGAAGGGCTGAGAACTCACACATCTCCTTTCTCAGCTCTCCATCTATGAGCCAGTTGGAGCAAACTTTATGCAAGAAAGATGAAAAAAATATATATATGAAAAGTCATATTTTCTCATTTTCAGGAAATCATGGAGGATGATTATTCAGAAGCCATAACCTCAGTGGGCAGAAGGTTCATCAGTCAGTGGCCCCATAAAACCTGCTTATTCTATTTCATGGGAAGCTCTGCAATTTTAAACAAATTTCTAATCAGAACAAATATGTCAAAATTAATTTAATTAAAATAAAAAATTTGGATAATTTATTTTTTACTTGTTTCTTCCATAATTTTACTTCAGGCTGGATTATTAAGTCATTTTAAATATTTGAAAAGAAGTCCATTTAAAAAAAAGTTCTCCAAAAAATTGAATGTGTTCTGTTATTCCTTATCAGAAAGTATTTCCAAGGGAAATTAGAGTCAGGTATTGTTGAAATAATCAATTAAACCATTCACCAGTCAGCATTTTCCAGTGGAGAAATACTGTATCATAATAACTATGAGTGTATCATTCATTCAGAATAATTTCAATAAAAACAGGAAGGTTAAGATTTATATGAAGGTGAGATGTTCATATTTATGAGAAGGTGAGATGTTCTATTTAAAACTGTGCCTAAGTTCATTTGGGAGATACTGTCTGATCTTCTACAGACAGACCAGAATATAAAAAATGTCCTGGCAAACAGTATTAATAACGTTTTTGACAGAGATATCATTAATAATAATAGTTTATATGGCTACAACTCCAAAATAAAAGGTTATCATGGTACAATAAACCAAAGAAGTACACTCAACTATTTTATGACTTCATTAAAGTGGTGAGCAATAATCACTATCTTGCTATCAGCAAATGCAAATGCTCTATTTGTAGTGCAGTCAGTTTTATTTAATGTGTAACTTTCTCTTCAGAGAAGGGAAGCTTATCGTATTTTTCTTGGATTTCAGTGCACTGAAAGATTATTCTTTGGAAATATACTAATAACACAGAAATGGAGTTGGGATTATGAAGTATCTGATGCCCTTTTTGTACATTTATGATGTGCCTCAAGCAAGAGCACTGCTTGTAAAATGCAAAAGGGCTAAAAAGAATGTAGTTGTCATGACAGTATATGTGTCCAGATTGCAAGCCAGAAAACTGTCCCTGATAGTTGGGATATAATTGACCACAGAATATGATAAGCACGTTATTGATTGATTAATGTGACCTAGCTGTATTTGAAATGGCAAAGAGGAAAATTGAGTTGTCATTTTATATCATGTTCTTTTTCAAGTAGCAGATAAATACTATAATTAATGATTTTCACGAAGGTTATCTAAAAAATTTAGGGCATATTAAACACCACATTATTCACAGTCACCACAGGTGAATATATTATTGATGAATATTGATAAATCTTTGCTTAGGCATCAAAAGAAGTTCATATACTTTAATGCTGCTTTTTAATAAGACATCTCTTCTGATTACATTTTTCAATCATTTAACTAGGTGAACTGACTCGATTCACCAAATTACTTTTACAATTTAGGTTTGGTAAGGTTTTATTTGTCTCTGGCAAGCTGGAATATTAAACTTGAAGGTTTAAGTTTGCTTCTGTTGAAATCATTTGCGAAACTCCCATTGTCTAGAAAAGGATTGAGAGTTGACATACACCTTGATACCTTTTTTATCTATTTACACAAAAGAGCCTTGAATTTTCTCAGGTAGTTGAAAAAAATCTGCTTTAGCAAAGGAATTTCGAAAAATGTTTCTCAGCCTTGCAGATCTCAAAGAATCCTCCAAGCTATTATGGATAAAACAAAGCCAAAAAGCAAGGAATTCCCTGTCACTAAGGGACTTCTTTGCCAGAAAATGCAAAGTCTCCACACTTTTGAAGGAAAAGGAAAAAATTCAGGAGTAAAATGTTTAACTGAATTGTTTCAACCTTCATATTTAATTGTGACAAATTTGGATTTGTGTCGTGCCTTTCAGGTCTGATATTATCTGGACTTCATAGTAACATAATAAATTAAGTTGATGATATCTTATGATGTCTTATTAAGTCCCTGAGTGTCCAAAATTCTTTCAATGTTTTAACTTCTTGATATCCGTTTAGCTGCGTAAATGCAGGATTCTTGTGCAGCTTCAAGTGCCCCTGACACGGACGTGGGGTTACAGTTGTGACACTTGAAATCTGGGAGATGTACCCTCCAGGATCGACACCCAAAAGGCAGCTGGGATCCCGCGGGGCTCCTCAGGTAGCTCTGAGCACTTGCATTCCTGCACAGAGCTGAGCCCTAAAGTGTCTATAATACAGCGGGTTTAATCTTCCTTTTCTCATGTGAGAGTATTGATAAAACTGCAGAGATAACATGGAAGCTTGGCCACCTAGTTCACATGTAAATATGCATTCACAGGCATGCAGATACTCATGTTTTAATCTGGGCTGAATTCCAATCTTTGTTACGTGGGCAAACATTTTTCACGCTTACATGAATCACTGGAAGAATGTTCTGTTTTTTCTGGGATAATTTTAAAAATATAGGCTTGTCTCCTTTGCAAGTACCCTTGGGAAAGGAAGGCTTCATCAGAGGAGAGAGTGCATTAGAGAATAAGCCAAATTTACCAAAATACATTTTAAAATTTCTTAGATTATCCATTTTCCGAAGCAAAAAATGCCATGTAGAGACTTGCTGACTTGCTCTCTAATAAACAAAACCCAATCAGTCTGCCTTCTCAAATCCTTTCAGAGTTTTGACATGGTAGGTCATCTCTATCCTCAAGTCCAGTATTACACAATTAACATAGTCTTGAGTTGCGCATCTGGGAGAATCTTCACTTTTCACCTGAGACTAAATGAGGAGGGACTGAGCAAACCTCATAATCTCTCAACCAGTGCAGCAAGCACAGCACGCAGGGGCCAGGCAGGAAGCAGGAATCAGTTGACAGTGAAACAATTGCTGTTCTCAAATGGAGTGCATTAGCATTGTCGCCTTGTAAAATCAACTAAAAAATAATCTCAAGAAAAATTGATCCCTCACCAGGCTAGGACATAAATACAGAAGGTATCATTATGGTCCAGGAGTTACATTGTCTGGTAGGATAAGGCAATTCCTTATTGAATTGATGCCTAAAATGCAACCTAGCCTACAGTTTATGGTGAAGATTATGAGGATCACAGATATGCTGCATTGGAGTAGGTGCCACTGGCAGAAACCAGGGAAAAACACAAGGGTCAGGTCTGCTTCTCTTAACCTTGAATCACCTCATCATCACCCCTCAATCATCTGCAGCTAAGTCAAAGGACTTGCCCCAGGATATTCTCCAAAGAAGCTGATTGCATTTTTACCTCTCTGTTTTTCCAGCAGTGGGATGTTTGCTTGCAAGCACCTGTGCAGGGGTGGTCAGCAAATGGAACACGGGACCCCGTGGGTGGGAAGGAACATCAGAGGGACGCCTCACGCAGCCTCCTCCCAAGTGAGCTGGTGAAAAGACTAGTGAGAGCAAACGAGTGCTTATTCTGCCTCTGAACTTGATCATCAGGAGCCAACCTGCCATAAAGCTCCTTAATCTTCCAAAGAGTTGGAAAACAAAATCCTATCTTTCTAAAGGACAACCAGTTGTTTGACACAGTTATATACTCTTGGCTGACGTTTTGAGCAAATGTTTAATTACAAAAGGACGGTGCCTAAATTGCCATAATTAATCTGAACCTGTGCTAGAGTTCACAGCAGCCAAGACTTTTTACACTGCTGAATCACTCTCATTGAAATACTCTGTCCTTAAATAGCAGGAAAAGCTGCTATTAGAAATCTCTGTAATAGCTTTTATGAAAGCTATGGCTAATTTAGAGCCCAATTAAACCCAGAAATCCAATTATTTCTGAATAACATAATTGCAAAAAAGTAACTAGCATTCTAAATATGCACTAGCTATTACGGAAGATGCTTTAATAAAAGAAAATCAGCTCTGAGCCACTGAAAAGATATGCTCTTATCATAAGGATGGCTTGCAAATTTCAAAATTCTTCTATTTTCACTGCTTTGCGTTGAGGGTATGTGAACCTTGGTGCTCTATAACTGCTATTACACGCATTTTATGGGTCCAGTTGGAGAGCAGATAAAAGATGCTAGAGCAGAGCTATTTGTACCGGTGCTCGAACAATCTCTGTTGAATGAGACAGTAATTATTAATTAGCTGTGGGTGTGATTGTGAGTTTGGCCGCCTACACGCGTAGAAAAGTTAGAGAAAATAAGGGAGACCAAGCTCCTACCACAGACTGACAGTTCTGCTCCTGATGGGAAGGAGAACTGCTCTTAGGCTGCCCGTGGCTTTGCTGCTGTTCTGGTGGGCAATGGTGGCAGCCCACCACTGCACTGCTGCCCCTGTAGCCCTTGGCTGCCGCTGGTGAACTCAAGAGGCCACTGAGCTTGTAGCACATTTGCCTCAGCTCTGCAGTGACTTAGCAAGGGTGGCAATGTAGCCCCCTGCTGCTCCTCAATAGCCCTCACAGTCAAGCAGGACGGAGAACTGCTTTCTCAGTCTTGTAGGACACACTACCAACAGTTTTGTGTGCTCAGGACTTTGCATGGATTACGGGCATGGATGAGTGAGGAGAAATTATGACGGCATTGGAAAATACTTCATAAGCTCAGGAACAGACTTTTGCTTTGATATTTCCATGGAGGCAAGTGAAGCAGAGGTTCACTTTACCTAACCTAGCTATTTGCAGTAACTGTACGGTTTTTTTTAATCCCCAAGACAACAGTTCAACCTTCAATTACTCTTTAGGGGCAATTTCCCTCTTGAATCAACTGGAGTTTTGCTGGAGTGAATATTTTCCTCGTTAAAATTCAGCTTAGTGATTTCATTGCAATCTGTGTTGTGAAAGACAACATGAAAAAAGCCCTGATCCTAGGGGAAGGCAGAAGGAGGAGAAAGAATGGCTTGCTGAAGGAGTAAGGATTTTTAAGTTACTGTATATGTTAATCATCTCATCTGCTCTGTTGTATGCAAGGAAAAAATATTTCATTAAATGATTGAGTTCTATTACAGAAATACCTGCTAAAAAACCAAATAACTTTAAATGAGTAGAGGGCTGGTGCAACAAGGTTATCAGCTCAATGCTGTACATAAAGCTTTGCACACAGTATCTCCCAATTTGATGGAGTTCAAGGTCATTCAAGATAAAATAGTTAGGTTTTTAAAAGACATCTGGGTCATGAGCACTTAAAAAGCTATCTGAACACAGTTGACAGAAGGAATTTATTATTTCAATTCTGGAAACACAATAAAAGAAATGAAATAAACTCCAACTCTAGAGTATAAGTTAAGGAAAGATAGTGTTCATTTTCTATATAAACTTCCATCAATGTGACATGCTTAGACACAGTAAATTTGTTTAATATGTGTTGGAAAATAATTGCCTTAAAGGGAATCAGATATATAAAATGTAAGGCACTAGTTTTAAGTTTTGATTTTAGAAGGTTAGTAGATGTTATGTATTGACAAAAATAACTTACTGTGTACTATTTAAGAAGAGAGCTCATGAACCCAATTTGAGACCATTTTGTTGTTAGAAAAATATGTTTTTGTTAATGATGCTTTTAGCATGAGGGAATCTTTGAAAACTGCATTTGCAAATATCAAAATTAGATGAATGATTTCTTAAAAAATTGTCAAATCAGTGATCAGGAAAGATTGTACAAATAGAGTGCATTAGCATTGTTGCCTTGTAAAATCAACTAAAGAATTAAACTCAAGAGAAATTGAATGATTTTGCAGAATATAATGATTCGTGTGGTTGGAGGAACTCAGCCAGAATCCAGTTTGAGTGAATTATAGGTCTTTATAACCAAGCACTTAGTTGATTTTTTTTTTAAATTTGGTTTTGCCATCATGTCACATTTACATGTTTGAGGTATAATTAGCCAGTCTGATTAAAAAAAAAAAAAAAAAAAAAAAAAAGGAAAAAACCCCCCTATAATTTAAAAATATAAATTAACATAAAATGACAAGCATTAAAAGTTAATAACAACTCAATGTTCATTCTTTTGCATTCAAATGAGTCTTATTAAGTTATTATGACCATATAAATATCAGTATAATTTTCAAGTAATACACAATGTGTTTCATAATCTGCCTCTCTCCCTAGCCTTCCATTAGTTCTATTGTTTCTCTACAGTTTGTTACTCCAAGAAACCATTTTAAAATTACATTGTTTCATTTCTTCACATAAAGTGCATAACTTGAGCTTAGAAATACAATTTTGATGCACCCTAGACTTTTAGTGACCATGTGTTGACTCTAAATATACTAGTACAGGCAATGGCCTTTTTCTGAAATGCACATAAAGAAGCAATAACTGAATTTCAACAAGCAAATCAACCCAATTGGTTTAGAATTATGATGCTTGGATTTCTAATGCATATTCAGAGTGGTAGAAAAGAAAGTATGAAATTTAATTGTACCATAAAACTGTCATGAGAAAATATATTCTGAATATCAAGCAGGATTACATTTCTTCAGTAGTGATCATCTGTGGAAAACTTTATTTAAAGAACTGCTGCATTTCTAGTGCTGTATTTCTAGTCAGAGAACAGTTCTAAGAGCTACATCACTGAAAAAAGTGACAAAACATGATCCATTCGGTTCATTCTCTAGAGGTGAATGTTTCTGCACAAACTCTGGTACTAATGTCTGTTTGGTACAAAAGGCAGAATAGTGAAAAAAGTAAAGCAGCTCCTACAGTGTTTTCTGTTTTTACGACAGTAGCACAAGACTAATTGCAGTCTAAAAGCTACCAAACCAGAGAAGTATCGCCTGATATCTGCAAGGGCCCTTTGAACAATTTGTATTATTTATTTGCCAGACAGCATAATCATAAAATTTATACTCTCCCTCATTACATGTGGAAACACACCTTATCATAATTTCTGTTACACCGCGAGCAATTCATTTTATGCACATACATGAATTCAGCCACTGAAACTATTTTTCATCTTCCCACCTCTTTAAGAAAGTAAAATGAAAGGCTGGTATATACAAAATAGAATCATTGTAGACAACATGGCATGTGTACATGGATGTATCCACCAAGACACCTCTGAAAAATGAGGTTTCATATTTTAGTAAAATGTTTTTGCATCTCTCTATGGATAAGCTGCGTGAAATGGACTCAAATGTCTTGGAGTCCAAGTAAACAATCCTGAGCTAACTTGGATGGCCTTTAAATTGAGTCCTGCCTGTTACTACTAATTTTACCAAGCTGAAGATAGAGATGAGCCCATTAGGGAATCAGTAAATTAAATTTACTGATCTTACTTCCAGTTATATACATTTAAGTACATAACTAGTTAGTGCAATCTACTATGATGACAACTAATGATCCAAAACTATTAAAGAAAAATAATATTAATGATATTGTGCCTTGTCACTGCACCAGGAGTAAATTTAAGGAAAACATACTGTTCTCATTATTTCTCTTGGCATTTTTTTTTATCAAGCAAGAAGCTGTTGTGGAGTCAGTATTTATAGGTTACTTGTTCTTTTATATTTTTCTTTTCTTAAGAGACAGATATCATTCCTGTATCATTTTGTGTATGACACTATTGAGAACATGTTCTTTACTGCCAGTGCCTTAATCTCAAAAACACAAGACTCAGTCTGAAAATCTGCCCAAATAACCTTTCATTAAGTGATATATTCCTCCTCTTCCGAATACAGAGACATGGCAGTGGAGAAGTTGTGTTTGTTGTGTCCAATTCTGCTTCCAGAGCCAATTGAAAATAGGAGGTGCGGAGGTGCACAAAAGCATTCTCCATGATGATCACAGGGAAGTAAAATCTGAATTGAAGTCTTTGGTCCAGCTGGTGCTGACACAGTAAAGTTTTCATCAGGCAGAAACAAAAATCCATTATGAAAAAAATTTTTACATGAATTTGCAGGAACACATGAGGAATTCTGTCATCTGTTTCCAGCTGAGAAGTCTTCTCATCACCTGTCAGTGGCCTTGTCAATGACCCCTGTGAGCTGTGGGAGATGTAGTGAATATCCTGATAAGCAAAACTGGCTGACCAATTAAAAAAGAACAATTTAGTCAGAGATCAGTGTGTTCATAATAAATGACATAACTAGTTTGCATAACTCTCCCCTTGCAGTGATTTGCATTACTTGAACTTTGAGTCTGGCCATGCCTAATCAAGTGCCTTGGGTCTTTAGACCCCTGTGGGATGTATTCAGTGGTGAAACTTCTCATATGGTCTTTGCTTTTCAGTATGCCAGACCAGAGCACAGTCTCCCTGTCAAATCAATGAAAAATAATACCTAATACTAGGACACATGGGTGCTTCTACCCTCAGGCCACTACTTAAAATCCAGCACAGTGTCCAGTCCTATTCTGCTCCAAACACTGTTACCAAGTGACAGGTATCTGGTGGTCTGGTTTAACTGAGCAAGTTGTATTGGCCCTTTTCTAGGGAAAATGTGCTTACATGGCTGCTGATATACTCTTCTCGCAGCAGAAATATGGAGTACCTGAGGGACTCCAGAAAGCAAATTGCCATTTCAGTCCCAAAGCAAGTCCTTGCACAGCATGTTTGGTTTGAGGCACAGGCCTGTGCGCCCCAATCTTGGTTGTCTTATGCCTTTTCTGAAGGACAGTAGGACTCTCATCAGGGAATTTTGTGAGAACACTGAATAGATTTTGAAAGAAAATACTTCCATTTTTCCAACACATACTAAGGAAACTAGATCATATCTATGATACCTGTGCAATTCACCATTTATATTTCTAATATATTGTTGTTGATGTGCAGTCTAGGGGTTTTGAGAAGACCTGTGTCCTCCTCCAAGAGGGTGAGAATCTGAGATAAGCAAGAGGCACTGTGAGAGAGATGAGGAGAGCTGAGGCAAGACCAAAGTGAAATAATCCACTCACGGTAACTTGTGTTTTGATCACAAGTCCTGTTTCCTACTGTGCACATGGTTTTGGGTTATTTTCTTAAACATAGAGACCATTAGCAAAGGCTTCTCTCATCTGACAGGTGGAGGCTGAACCAAGGAGATTGAGGAAGGGGATATATAAAAGAAGGTTGCAATTGCATTGTGTGATTGTTGGGGGTTAAGTTTTCCTGTGGAATATTTTCCCCCCCATAAGTTGCTAGGAGACTAATATTGATAGTTAAAGGGTGCTTAACCCGGACAAAATAAGTTGATCACTTAGTTTGGGGGAAGGAAAAAGGCTCCCAGGAGCTGAGGGTGGGGGTTCTTTTTTTCAGCTCTCGGTTTTTTCCAGGGAGGAGGGTCGGGCGACTGGCAGCTGCGTGGATCCCACGGTTAACGGAGGAGTCTGGTCTTGGGAATTCTATCATCTGTTGGAGCGCCCAGGAATTCAGAGTCTTTTTTTCGCCTGCCCTGCTGGATTTTGGGTCAGCCCGGGTCCAGCCACTGCGGCTTCTCCAGCACTGCTCACTTCACCTGCCGGGACACCCCCTGCCTGCCAGGACACCCCACCATTTCCAGCCATCAGCCCGGAGTTTCCACCGTTTCGGTTTGGTGCTCTCGGGGTGCCGAGAGATCAGACTGCCCGGGACTTGTGAGACAAAGCCCCTCGGGGTCCTTGGTTCTGTTTTACTATTATTGTAATTGCTGTTGTTTGTCTGTCCTATTATGTTCACTAGTAAAGGACTGTTATTCCTTTCCCCATAGCTCTGACTGAAAAGTTGTTTTTTTTTTAAATCTTCCAAATTATAATAACACGGAGGGAAGGATTTGAATTCCCCATTCCTAGAGAGGCCTGCCTCTCTCTAGCAGGTACCTGTCTTTTCAAACGGAGACAGTGATGTAGTAACGTACAGAGCACTTGTGCTAACTGAAATGTGGAAGAACTTCCTTAGTACCTCCACAAAGTCAATTTTTGCAAACTACTTTCAGACATTCCTCCACTTCCCATGTCTGTGAGAGGAAACACACAAAAATACTCATTTTTCTTCCCATAGCTGGAGTTGGGTGCCTTTTTCTTTGAGCAAGTCTTCCCCAGAAGTTTCATCAGACTCGGGACAATGTGGTGTGCTAGTGAGCAAACACACTTGTTAGCTGGGAAAAGACTCCCTTTAAGCTTCCTTAGGAGCAATCTACAGGCCATTACCAGCACAACAGAGTTACAGAAACTTCCTTGTTAAAAGTGTGGCAGTGTGCTTGATTACATTTACATTCGTAGTTAATTGCTGGCACTGCTGAACATATGAAAAGATAATTATGACAATGGTGCTGGTTATTTTTAAATGGCTATATGAATATACATTTTTTAAATGACAACATTAAGCACATGTCTTTATCAAATGAAAAATGTATGTCTGCTATTCATTCATTAGCAAAAAATTTGCATCCACAGTAAAATATTTAGCTTTGACTGAAAGAAGGTTCATTACTCTTCTGAAGCAAAAGCACAGAATGAAGTGGAAATACTCTCTGAGTTTTTGTTGGCAGCATGCTAGAATGGTGAGCAACACATCTGGGAGTGCTAAGGACCCCAAAGATTCCTACTGCCTACAACCCAGATGTTGTTCATGCCTCTGCTGCTCCCATCAGCAGAAGGTAAATGTTTTTGTGTAAGGAAAGGGCAAACAGACACCTCTCTGTGTACTGAATTTTTAAAAATATATAATTGAAAATACCCACTGAGTCCAGTTTTAAAGCATACTAGCAGGGCACTGAAAGTTATGTTCTCTTAAGCTCCTTGCTTCTTAATCTGCTGTAAAAAAAAATTGCTCACTGTCCTTTTGGTGCAAGGCAAGAGTTAGAGGGTTGAGTGATAAGACTCCTGATCTCACTGTCACAGATACAGACCCAAAGGTAAAAATTTAGGAAAAATACTTCATTGTCTAGCAAGAAGAAATGAATAAATCTGTGAATATGCATGCTTCAAAAAGTGTAATTGAATATTTGTGACTCTCAGGCAGGGAAATTAGCAAAATAGAGAAGATGAACAATGAGTGTGTAGGATGGGGGAATATCGTGCTGGAAGACATGATGGAAAGGATCTCCAGCAGTGTGATATCTATTTGTAATGCTAATTTCCTACTCTGGAGATTCTGAGCAGCAGTAACTTAAGAAATGTTCTTCAAAAATCTCTTTCTTCATGTACACTGAACTGATGTGGGGCAGGGAAAGTGAAGAATAGTCGCCTTTACACAGTTACTGCCAGCATGCAATGCACTAGTACTATTGTCCAAGAACACATGCACTTCAAACCTTCAGTTATTTCTATAAATAAGTAATTCTATGAAAAATTTTATGCTGGGGGAACTTCTGGCAAACTCCAATTAAATATTTTTCTTTGTGACTTCTTTCTCCAGACAGTCCTATTATGTACTTGGTGAGACAGCAAGACCCCAATACTGAAAATATGGGTTTAATTAGTAACAGTGAACTTCTCCTACATGCTGTCACTAAGCTCTCTCTGTGGTGTTTTATTGGTGGTAGGACTGCTTTTATCACCACATGGATATGTGCAAAGCCCATTGAAGTCAGGGCATATTAACAAGCACAGGGAAGGCAAAAATGACATCCCTTGAAATGGGAACTAGTAAGACTTCTGAGGCTGTCATTCTGTGTTATTTGCTGAAAGCTGAAACTTCTTCAGACTAGGTGACAGTCCAGAGGGAACACATCTTTTTCAAAAAGTTCTTCAAAATTCATTTCTATATCATGTGATGATAACAACAATAACCTTCCAGTGTATTCTGACTAACAAGTCACTTGCAGTTTTGCCAGTGACATTCAGTGGCAATTGCATCAGCCTCACAGTAAGGGAAAGCTTACAACAGCAGCTAAGGGAAATAAGAAGAATGAACTCTTCTGGTCCCTAAAGACTTTAAATCCTCCAAGCATTTGCTTTATCCTTGTTCTCTTTTGGAGGTGAGTGGGATTCATCCTCGTTCCTGGACTTGCAGTAGTGCTCCGCTGCCTGGGTGATTGCACAAGGGATTTTGAGATCAATCAGGATCCAAACCAAGCCTCAGCATCTCAGTTCCTTTCTGCAGTAAGTGCTTCTTTTATATGAAAAAACAGAAAGCTATACTGTTGAAATCAATGACAAAACTCCTGTTGCCTCATAAAGGCTCATTTTCATTCCAAAAAGTGATGGTATGTTTAGTGCTACTAAACAAAATTTTCAGTAGGAATCTCCTAGTAAACTACATGTTGATTGATCCTGGATGCAATCTTATATAAAAACTTAATTTCAAGATTCAAATCACAAAGAAAATCAGGCGAGATTAAAGATCCTGTGAACGTTAAATGTAAATAAATACATGCCTTAGAGGCAGTCATCTTCTGGCACTGGAGCTATTCAGACTCACGTAGTTACCTGGAGAATGTCCCCCTCACTCAAGAGCACTATAAACTTGCTTGTCCTACAGAAATAAGGAATTTTCTTTCCAAGCAGCAGCATGAAGGACTAACACTTTTAAACTAGTGATAAAATTGTGATGGCTGGCAGGTCACAAACCCACAGGTAACTAATTTAAAATTTAACACGTGCTTTCAGTTGTGCTCCTGAGAACAGAAAGGGGAGTAGGAGCATTGCTTCTCTGCTCCCAATGCTTGGCTCTGGGGAGGAGGAGGAGGACTATGGAGTAGGATGGTGGGAACCAGGTCCCTCATGAGGAGCAGGTCCTGGGACAAAGTACCTAGACAAGCAGGACATGCACTTGAGATCCTGAAGGACAAGGAAGACAGTGAATGAAGTAAGCTAGGGCATGTGGATATTAGCAGGACAATTAGGAGGAAGCAGGGCCTGGAAATGGATGGGTCCCAAGGCCCTGCTCTGCATATTACAGGACAGTGAACACCCAGATGCCAAATTCACCAGTTAAATGTGTGCTTCAGTAAACACAAGGCCTGCTGAAGGACGGAGGCAATCTAGCTGTGAAAGCAAATACAAGCCTGAGCTGAAGATTGCACATTCAAATCCACCTGATATGTGCGAAACAGGACTCTTGACACGGGCTTGACACACAACACACTGCCAGTGCACACACATATGTGCTGTGGGCTGACCCTGGCCAGCAGCAAAGCTCCCACACAACTCCTCAGCCGCCCTCCCTTCCCAGCAGGGCAGGGGAGAGACCAGGAAGAGGAAGAGAAAAAGCAAGAAAAACTCATAGATCACGATAAAGACATTTAACGAGTGAAAAAACCCCGGCAAAACCAAGTGATGCAAAGGCAATAATCATTCATCACCTCCCACCAGCAGACTGATGCCCAGCCAGCCTCTGAGCAACATCAGCCTTGAAAGCCAAAGCCCCTCCACCTCTTTTTCACTCTAACCCATTGCTGAGCTTGACCTTATACATGGCATGGAGTATCCCTTTGGTCAGTTTGGGTGAGCTGTCACAGCCATGTCCCTTCCCAAATTCTTGTCCATCCCGAGCCTACCCACTGCAGGGTAATGAGAGGAAGGAGCAGGAAATAGAGAGGGCCTTGATGCTGTGCAAGCACTCCTCAATAATAGTCTGAACATTGGTGAGTTCTGGACATTTTTTTAGATACAAATCCAAAGCTTAACACCATACAGGCTAAAAAGAAACTTAAGTTCCCTTGTGGCAGACCTGTTGCAGTATGACATGATGTTTAATTGTATTATGCTGGGAGTGAGAAAAACCTTACTGAAGCCTTATTAATTTAGAAAAAAAAATAGAAAAATTGATCCATTCCTTTGTGCATTAAATAGAGGAGACAGTCCTGTTGTATCCCAGAGCTCAATGCTACCTACAAATCTGGCAGACATTGAGCCAGAGGACCTCAAATGTGGCTGCTGTGTGTCTGAGGGATTTCATGGACTAAATCTGTGCATCATTACTCTGACACTTTCAGTTCACATCATACTTACAGTATGTACATGAACCATCTGTGTACCACACGTCATTAATTTGGTAGACCCTGGGGCTGCCAGATTACTGGCTAGTCAAATGAAGCTACTGTGTAGGTATTCCCATAAGTTGCCACATATCTAGAAGTCCAGCAAATGCAAAAATCTCTTTCCTTCCTCAAATTCTTCCCAGCTAAAATTTCCAGAAAATAACCCAATACAGCAAACAATCTGATATATGGTACCACATTTTCAAGAGCATTTTCTGTTTTACAGTTTACCATTTCAGGGGAAGGGATTTATGAGAGACAGGAGAAAAAAATGTGTGCTTTATACCTAGAAACAGTGTTTACTCCAGTGTTTTTTAGTTGATGCGGCCATCATTCGTAGGAGAAATTTTTGTAGCAGACTTTGGTGAATGTTGAGTGTGCATAATGAAAGCTTGAGAGAAAAATATAGCACAAAATAAGAACAAGAGAGATTGGTTACTGCAAAGATAAAACTAAGAAAATGAGACTAATTACGTGCTACAAGTTCTGGTTCAAAACCAGAAAAATTGTCAATAATGTTGTGTAAAGCCTTCTCACTTTCTCATGTGTGCTGCTGTGAAGGTGCTATGTGGTTGTCTTTGCAAGCTTGAGTAACTAGTGAAACCTCCCCAAGCATCTACTGCCTGGACACACCAAAGCATAGCAGCTCTGTTGCACATTTATCTGAAAAATGAAAGATCTGTTTCATTCAGCTTTAGCATAAAGAAGAGTGGGAGCACACAATTGTACAAAAAATTCCCATCACACATTTCACCAGCCTGAGTGCATGAGCATTGGGAAATTCTCCTTTTCTCTTACGTACTACTTTTCCTGCCTGGGTTCCCTTGTGCCTAAGTAACTGGGAACAGCTGGAAAGTCCTGCAGAGAACTGATGTGGAGATGTCATGTACTTCCAGCTCCTGTGGGCTGCAGTCATAGTTGTCCCTGCTCAGCCAGGGAGAAGGCTGCATCAGGAAAAGGGATGGATGGGACCCCACTATGCCAAGCTTAAGAAATGGCCCCACAAAGAAAAAAAATACAAGTTAGAGTAAGCCAGTAAAACACTACATGCCTCTGGTGTAAAATTAGCAGTGATATCAGGGAACACATTGCAGAGTGGAAAGTGGGCTAGAATATATATTTGATCATGCATAGGGCAAAAGTTTTATTTTTTTCTTATTAGAGAGACTTAGACAAATATCTGTTTTCCTCTTTAATTTCTTCTGCTCCTAAGAGAAACAATCCACCAAACCCTTGAGAATTTGCTAACAGCTTAGGCTAACAATGACACAGTCAGAGGCAGGGTTTTTTCCAAAAAGCCCTGAGTCCATGCAGTGCAGAGGATAATAGTGAATCAAGGCAAGAAAGAATATACATTTTGCCTGAAAGGGTTGTAGTTCATATGTCAGTCTGGTCATGCTAGACATCCTGTAATGCAGGAATGATCCTTACCATCAGCTTCAATACCTTGTCTTGTCAACTCACTTGTTGATTGATCTGTAAAACTCCTTCTGTTGGATTCCAGGAGTTGAAAAAAATCATAGAGCATGGTCTTCCAATTGAAGCTTGCAGCATGAGGAAGGATAGACTGGGGTTGCACAGAAGTACCATAAATCTTGTTTTCCAATTTCTACCTTTTTTTTTTTTTTTTTTAACATTTTTGTAATGCTTTAACACCACTAAGGGAATGGCAGAGGAGGGGACAAGTAATAGATTAAGAGTATCCAAAAGTTTGAAAAGGTTCATTTAGGAAAACTTTTCCAGACAGAATTTAAAATCATTGGGAGCAGGTTGAAGGCCAGCTGTTGACAGATATTCCCCCCCTCCCCCCCATGGGTGAAAGTCAATAAACACTGCTCATACAGCAAACCAGTGCTGTACTAGATGTCTGTATCTTTGTGTGTATTTTTCATACTGTTCATGAAAGTTCCATTTGAAACCACTTTTCAAAAGAATTAAATTTCGTGGCCATGGATTACTACTGTTTCATACCCAGTGAGACAGTGTTATTGATTCATAAAATTAGGGCTTTTGATTTCATTGCATGTGAATGTGTGTTGATTAATATTTACACACTCCTCTGAGGTGCATGGTGCTGTGCAGACTGTAGAGATTACAAGATCGCTATCCTAGGATGCTTACAGAACAGACAACACAATGAATTACATTGGCTAAGAAGGGTCACAGTGGGGGTGAAAGAGGAAAGGAAACAACAGAAAGCGAAAGAATGGGAATTTGTTTCATGAAATACTCATTATTTACAAAGCATGATCATCAGGTAATTTGATTCCATTTGGCTTTTATCTTGGAATTGTTTTTCACTTTGTTTTATTAGGTTTAATGATCAGGCATGGGTGAGATAGTGCATAACACTAGAGCTGAGATTAATGATGAAAGGCCAAGAGAAAGCTGTGGCTCTTGAGGAGGGATTTCAGAACGAAAAGCATTTGGTTTTGCACTCATTAGAAGCAGGCAGGCTCAGGCACAGAAGACTTTCACACTTGTGTGAAACTTTAAATTAACCACATGTGTAAGTCTTTGTGGGAATAGGGGACTAATTGGGTAGATTAGAATACAATTAACTGTGAAGTCTGGCTAGTACTAACTGACAATGTTTAAAGAGTGGAGAAGCTGACAAAATCCTGCCTTGTTTAAAAAAAAATAGCCATGAAGACATCTGGGAAGGGAAGGGGACCCTTTTGCCATTACAGGTTGAGTGCCAGCAACAGAAGTATAGATGAACTGGTGCTCTCTATTGTTTCTATAGCCTTACTCAGCTACACTGATTTTCCTTCCAACATCCATTTCAATTATCTCATATCAACTAAGCCCACTGCTGACCTATAGAAACATTCATCATCCTCAGACTTCACAAACAGGAAGCTACTGTGCTGCCCTAGAGCTGGCAGGGTAGGGATGGATCATAAACACCTTCTTCAAAATCTAGCATCACTTCATCAAAATGTCTCCTGAAAGGTACTAAATTCTTTTAACCACTACTTTCGGACATGAACACGATTATCCAAATGTTAAAATTTTATGGGTATATTTCCTGAACATTCAGTCATCTAATGAAATATAGATAAAAAGTCCTGCCAGAACCTTCTAAGAGATACCAAGTTCATACATAAAATTTAGTAATACATTAAAAAGTAGTCTCTTTCCAAAATACACGTTCCACCTGACAAAGATGTAAAAATCTGTCGGGTATTTCTTTTGTGGGAGTTTAAATTCCCCGGCATTCAGGTGGTTTTAGAGTCCTGGCACTCTGCAAAGCTCTGTGCCAAATGCAGGAAAAGACGGAGTCTTCAAGGTTACATGCTTCGTTTATTAGTTCTTATCTTACAATTTTCTCAGTGTCCAAAAGATGTTTGCCGTGGCTCGGACATCTGGTGACTCCCCCAGTCCCAGGGTTGTCCTTATCTTTTATACTAATTGTTACGTATTCTTTATTTACTATTTATTACCAATGTCTATCACTATTACTAAAAAGGTCATCTTTTCTCTGACCCAATCCTCACTAACTACTTTGTGCCAACGTCACTGTAGAAATGGAGTGAGGGAACAAGAAGGAAGAAGAAGGAGACAACGCCCCAAATTCTCCATCTTGCCCCATTCAGTTCAATGCGAAAAATCCCAAACCCACTGTTTTTTCACCCTGTGATATACTAAACTACTACTTTTCACACTCTTGTGGCCTGCAATGCTTCCTGCAGTGCAAGAAGCCTCTCCCATGGACTGAAATCAAATCCAGTGTCTCTCTGAGCTCTGGGCTCTGGGCTGGGGTCCCAGACCCCCCTGCCCAGGCCTCTGATCCTCCAGGGCAACCAAAGGAATGCCCTGGACTCCAACAAAAATCCTTCTTCATATTTTTGAATTGTCTCAAATTTTATGAATTCTTAAATGAAAGGCTGACTTTCCTAAGGTCATCCATCAGATAATATGATTTGTAGGTACAGTTTATATGCCTGGTATCTGCAGAAACCTGGACTTCATGCTGTTAAGTCTTACATAATTTGCAAAACACTTGTGGAATGTGTTTAAACATTTTATCTTTTGGAAGGATAGCATGGAAGAGCTGGACACTGTATTTGAATCTGTTTGACCTTCAGTGGTTAATTGCCCTTCAGGGGTTAACTGCCCTTCACAATGCAGTGTCTGAAGCCCTTTGTGTCTAAATGGGAAATCTGGCTGAAGGAGTGTGTTGGGTTTGCTTAGCCATGTTTCGGTGTGTGTGTGTGTGGGCTATGGGGTGGTTTCTGTGAGAAGCTGCCAGAAGCTTCCCTCAGGTCAGAGAGAGCCAATGGCAGTCAGCTCCAAATGGAGACACTGATGACCAAGACCGAGCCCATCAGCCATGGTGGTAGTGCCGCTCGAATAACAGATTTAGGAAGGGGAGAAACTTCCTGCACAAGAGTAATTGCACCCAAGGAGAGTACTGAGAATATTTCATTTTTTTATAATACTGAGTCAGGCTGTCCTTTTGCAGCCTATGGAGGCCCATGGGAGAGTACTGATCCACCTGCAGTTCCCGGGGTGCAGGGCACACTAGAGCAGGTGGGTGCCCAGCAGAGGCTGTGACCCCACAGGGAAGCCCACACAAGAGCAGGCTCCTGGCAGGACCTGTGGCTGTGTGGAGAGAGGAGCCCATGCTGGAGCAGGTTTTCTGGCAGGATTTGTGATCCGGTGGGGGGACCCATGCTGGAGCAGCCTGTTCCTGAAGGACTGTACTCCATAGAAGAGACCCATGATGGAGCAATTAATGAAGAACTGCAGCCTGTGGAAGGCTGTCTCCTGTGGGAGGGACTCCATGCTGAAGCAGGGAGTGTGAGGAGTGAAGGAGCAGCAGAGACAACGAGTGATGAACTCATCTCAGCCCTCATTCCCTGTCCCCTTATGCCACTGAGGACAGAAGGGAGAGCATTTGGGAGTGAAGATGATCCCAAGAAGATGGGATTGGTGAGGGGGAGATGTAATAAATATGATAGACCAAATTCAGTAAATCAAAATTTAGAATTTTATTTTGAGACAAAATAACAGTCTCCGATAGCCACAATTAAAAGGGACAGCGTCGAACCCTGGGGTTTCGGCGCTGGGTGAACACGGTAACACACTCTGTCAGTATGTCACCCCCTCAGTTCACATTTTGGTCTGGGGCTGCCGATTTTTATACACTGGTTCGCTGAGAGAAAATTGGGACCCTAAGACTCCCTCTTCCGAGGTAGCTTCATTAGATATTCATGTTCGGGTTCTGGTGCGGTTGAATGGATTTGCGCTGGAGAACAATGTCGTGATTGCTGTGTCTGGGTATGGTGTAGAGATGTTAATGTCGGGTGGGGATGAATAAGATATCGATCTGATGTAATCATTCGGTCCTCCGGGTTCTCCATCTCCCTTTTCCATCCTTTTGTGTTCTCCTCTAACGATTCCCGGCAGAAGTTTTCTCGTGTCCCTTCTCGTGTAATTCTTGGCATAGTTTTCTCATGTCCCTCCCGTGCAATCTCTAGCAAAAGAATTCCTTTTGCCCCTCTCCGTGCTGTTTCAGTCCCAGTTAACCCATTGTATACTGGATTAGAAATAAAACTTACAGTTTATAGAGAATGAATTACATATTATAACATTTAACATGAATTAACTTTAGGACATATATCACAGGAGATATTTTAAGATTTTATTTCTCTGATTTGATGGGCAATAAATGAAATAAATTTCCAGAGGTCAAGTCTGTTTTGCCCGTTGTAGTGGTTTTAATTTAATAAAAGCAGGCAGAAACACTAATCAATGCAGGGATTTTAGTGTTAATATTTTTGTGGGAGGGAGAGATTAGGAGAAAAATAAACAAAGCAGGCTTAAGCTTAAAAATGAACAAAAAAATGGTTTTATTAACACACACTAAAAGAATAGAAGGAAAAAAAACCTAAAACAGAATAAAACTTTAAAAACACGCTTCTTTCTTCTTACAAACTATTAATTTTCTTATTAAACAACATAGAAAGACACAACTTAGGATTTTCAGTCAGTTTCACTACTTAGAGATAACTACACATTATTTTAGGAGAAGAGTCCTTCTAAGATTTTTCATGAAGATGTTTGCTACAAGACACAAGTCTAGTGCTGTTACACATCTGCTGCAGCCTGGAGTTTTCGCAGACTGTGATGTTCTATCCACAGAGCTTCTCAGTGTATTTAGGGTATTATTTATGAATACTTCTTCTGATCTAAAATTATCTTTGTCTCAAAGGCTGAGACCTCCTTTTCTGACCCAGGAGCGGGGATTTGCAAAGTTCCCAAATAAATCTCTATTACACCAGTCCTTAATTTTGATTAGAATGGCATTCAACCCAAAAATAATACTAAGAATGCTTCAAAGAACAGTTCATTTCTTCATAATTTACCTTAGAAGAGTCCGGTTAAAAATGTCCACTTCTTCAATCCTATTCCAATATCATTAATTCTTTCAATTCTCATCTAACTGATTTCATGCAGTGTCTGTTCCATGTACCTTCTGTTTTTCTTTCTTCTTTCTTTCGAGGAAGAACTGCGCTTTAAAAGTTCTGTGTTGCTAAGAAAGGGTCAAGTTTTTTGCCCGGGCTTGCAAAGCCACGTGCACACGCCAAGCTGGTAAAAGGAAACCGGCAAATGTCTTTTTTTTTTTTTTTTTTTTCTCACCCCTCAGTCTCATCTAAGGCAGTCCAGCTCAGAGTTGTTACGGAGCTGCAGGCTTGCTTTCTCCGCTGCCAGTGGTGATTAAGCTGGGCCATGTCTTGGCCCCTTCTGCCGTGGTCTGAGCACGTGGCCAGCACTGCCGAGCTCCAGCCGCCCCTCTCCCCTTCCGGCAGCTGGAGAAAGGGGCTCAGCCGGCCCAGGCCTTCCCCGCGCAGGCAGCGGCCCCCAGACCCCGGCCAGGCCCGGCCCGGCCGCCCAGAGAGGCAGCAGAGCCCGACCTGACCGGGCCCGGGCCCGGCCCGATTACGGTGTTATCTTACAGCAAGCCACCGAAGCAAGAGAGTGGGCACTCTCAGCAGATTAGTTTTAAATGTTCCTTCCAAAGCCGCACTGACAGTTCTCATTGTCAACTTAGCTGCCACTATCCCAGCCTGCTTTCTGGTAGGTCCTTGTCCTCCTCCCCCCAGCCTACGCCACGGTTAAGGCAGGGGAAAAAAAAAATTTTACATTCCTCTATATCTAGAAAACAAAATTGTGCTAACGTATGATACCCGTGATGCTAATTGCTGAGTGATCCCTCCGTTTCCTTATCCTGACCCACAAACCTTTCATTCTGTTTTCTCTCCCCAGTCAGCTGAGGAGCGGGGTGATAAAGCACTTTTTGCAGGCACTTTGCACCCAGCCAGTGTCAGCCCATCGCAAGGAGGAAGGCAAAATTTGCAATGCCTCCAATGACGGCCGTGACTGAACTGAGAAACTTGTCAGTGGTAAAAGTTTAGATGCTTGGAACTGAAAAAGAATAACCTACATGGATTTTACTTTGAGCACTGTATGTTAATGGCGACTTAGGTATTATTTCCAAGAAAACAAAAATAAAGTAGTGCATATAGATGTCTGACCAATACAACTTTTCTGCTTCTTACAGACAAATAATTAACCCTGATGTCTTTTTTGCCTTTCTTCCTAAATATGCATTCAGCAGCATATATGACCGTACAGATGGTAGCATACACAAGTGTGTGTTCAGATATGATCAAAGACAACCATCTTCCATTCTTATATCCCAAGTCAAGGTCAGAACTATCATGCATCTAAAGAGAGTACTATATGCTTCTGCGAAGAATTTAGATCATGTTGAAAACAACAGTTACAACACATTTTAATAAAGCACAAAAATTGTATCATCTGAGATACAGGGTCAAAATTACTTCTGTTGTCTCTGCTACCCTCACTGGAAAATTGACCAATCCGTGAAGCATTTGAAATTTTGTCACTCCAGTTTCACTGTGAGCGTTGGAAAAATTATTTGAAAAAATATTTCCAACAGACTTTCTCTTGTTTATGATTTTTCAAAGAGAGTTAAAAAATTGGCTTTGTCAAACTCCCCAGTGGACAACAAAATCTTTGGTAAAAGTGAAGCCCTGAGTGTTATGTATTAGTGGTGCTACACGCTGACCTTATTGCAAGCTGTCAGATGAAGGACCAGTTTCAAGAACTTCTTTGCCCTGTCAAGCACTTACCCATCTAAGAAATGTAAGTGAAACCAGGGTGCTTCCTGCTTCAATACTGAGCAATGAAGATGAGAGCTCCATGATCTAGTCTTGAAGACTAGTTAAAAAAACAGAGGAAAAAAACCTTTCTTCTGTGTTATCTGAATTTTATGATAGTGCGCTGGTTTCGCACTATCATAACATCTGTGATGGTTTAAACTCACTTAAGAAGATTCAACTCTGATTTTTGTGTACAAGATATAAAGAAATGTAGGAACATGATTATGTTTGTATAACATAATATGAATACATCCATGAATGCAATATCCATGAATGTAAGCTGCTGTTGAAGTAAATGCTCTTATTTTAGTATATTTCTGCTGCTGTGTGTTTTCTATTTCCTTACTCCTGTTTGAGCCTGCCAATCTCCATCCTCTATGCTTTCCTAATTAAACTTCTTTTTGCCAGAATCCTTATTAATTACTTATCATCAGTCTGCTTGGTATTATATTGCTTTAAAAAAAATCATACTAAAGATTAATCCACTATGACTTTGAATTATACTAATGGCCACAAAAGGCCTGAATATATTGTGTATGTTCTGGAACATAAATCCCTATGGGTAAGTACTTCACCACTAGATTCAGCTAGAATAACTTTTATACTACTTGGGTGCATTCTCATTTTAATCACAGTTTTTCCATTGCTATCAACAAAGGGCAAGGTGTTTACAGTTGAAGTGAGTAAAATTCTTGTCCCTCAATTTGTCACTCATTTAAAATATACTTAAATAATTTTTTTAAACATGCCTTTTCACAATAGACATTAAAGAAATCCCCAAACTCTGACAGTCTTAAATAGGACTTTTTTCCTTTTGCTGATATAAACATCAGTTCTTAGTGTGGATTCAAGCATTTGACTAATTTAAAATTTATTTTTAAACTGCTGTGAGGTTTATATTTGAAAACAGCTGCTGAACATGGCCCTGTAGCTACCTTTAGCAATGTTTTATTATCTTGACTAAGCTTGTAATGGTGATTCTCCGCTCTACCACTGACATCTTAATGGCTGCCTCACCAATACTGATGTTGTAGGAAGTATGTGGGCCTGACTTTTACATCTGTAATGATATGGTAATGTGAATCATTACACTGTCAGTGGTGGTTTATTGGCATTATAGTTTAAGATTATGAAGGTATTACAATGTCAGTGCAAACAAATACTGCTGCTTTTAAAGTAATCAGATGAAAGACAGAAAAGCGCTAAAATAGTTGTAATATTAAATTCACAATAGAAAGATAGTGTTTGCTTAAGGCAACCCCTACCCTAAATTCATGTGTTATCTGCATAATTCAGCAATGCATACTGTGCAGTCATCTCCTGGTGATTCCACAGCATCAGACAGAAATAACAAATGACCCACAGCAAATTCGTTTGCCCATTTTGAGCATTATGGAATTCACCCTAATTTTAGACCCTATCAACTGGAAGATCAGAGCCTGCAGTCAGAAACTGTCTGATATGGGGAAGAATATCTCCAAATTTCCAAAGATAACATTGTAGAAAATAGATTTGTTGTTGTTGTCATTTTGTTCTTGACTTTTCAGTTCCAAAAATTAGGCTAGTTAGAAGCAAAAAATAGGAAACAGCAGAAACCACTCTCTGATAAGAACAATTGTAGATCTAATCAACAGATCTGTGGATATGAACTCTGGTAAGACTGCAAACTGATCTGCAAACTGATCTGCAAACTGATGCAAAAATTCACATATTGAGGTTTCCAGAGGAGGGGTTTGAAATGCATTTGAGAAAAGTCTGTTCCCATGGGCTCCCTATTTTCGTGCTCCATCAGGCTTTCTTATCTAAACTCTTCCCACAAAGTAAAATGAAAAAGAATAATTTTCAATAGACTTGATAGTAAGTACTTTGATAACACTTTGCAGGATATTTGTAGTAGGCATAATAAAGAACTGCTGGGAAAGGACTAAAAAAATCAGGTTTTTTACACAGATTTTGTGTTATGAGGGGCATGGTAATTTCTATGTGATAAGAATAAGCAGGTTTATCTACATAAGCAATACTGTGGTGCAACAGGAATAAATCTATAAAGCAAATCAGTTGGTGCTGTGGATCCAGCAGCCCAGCCCCATTCTTCACATTTTGGAGATTTGCTGCAGATTAGTTTGTACCAGGCTCTTCTGGTCTCCAGGGCTCAGCAGTGGTTATAATGGGAGAGGATCCCTGCACTTCTAGATTGCTTTCTCTGGTTTAGTTTTATCTGAAATGAATCCAGTTCATGCTTGTATAGCTTGGCACACAGTCAAACACTTCTAAACTGGTGCCATCAGGAAGTTTGCTTCATTATTATGTTTCTAATCTGTGCTAAACACTAATAGGAGATCACAGAATCACAGAATATCCTGGGCTGGAAGGGACCCACAAGAATCATCAAGTCCAACTCTAAAGTGAATGGTCCGTACAGGGATCAAACCCACAACCTTGGTGTTATTGACATGCTCTGACAAAGTGAGTTAATATCAGAGTATGCATCAAGTGAGTCCCATGCTCCTCATCCAGTCCTACCAATGTTAATTTCTTGTGTTGCTCTGATGATTCTTTTTCTCAGTGTCCTCCTATCTTTGGTGGAGCAGAGGTGTTGTGGAAAATGAGTGTGGGCCTGATTATTTCTGAATCTGAGAGATTTTAGCCTGCTAGCAGCTGCTAACTTTTTCCCAAGGGAAAAGTTCTCAAGAAAGCCTCTTCTCAAAACAATCTTGACACAACAGGTATCCTTTCCCAAAACAATCCTTCTCCAGGCGGTGTTCTGCTGTTTCTCTAGTTTCACCAATGGGATTAGAGAGGTGTCGTTCCTATTCACCAATCATGTTAAGTCTGTATCGGAACACCTTATAAAAAGTAGTAGGAATTAGACAATAAAGCCTTTTCTATACTCTTTGCCTTCTGATATATTTGGAATCTCTTGTCTTTCTTTAGTGTCCTACAATGACAAATGAGAGCTGATGAAAGTATCTCAGCCTTGAATTTGAGAACTTCTGCAGTGTTCCATGTGCAACAGGACTGAAGACAGCAGGAGGCAGCAACTGTAGGTATGTATGGTGATGTATAGACCAAGGGGTAGAGGATACACCTGAACATTTGGTGTTGGACCTAATCCCCTCCTAATGCTGACCTTACAGAGCTCTGAATAATCCTGCTGTAGAACTGATCATTGCATCTTAAAAATAACTGAGGTGTTTATTATTTCCCCTTCACTCAGAGGTGATATTAGAAATCCACTCCTCTCACAGTTAGAAGCCTTTTAATTTCTACATGAAGTTTGTTCAGGAAAGTATATACCCATTTAATCCTGGGTTAGCCTTGTGTCTCTGGAAAAAAGATCTGGCACTGGTAAGTCCACCATTTTTGAATTTTCCGTACTGGAGCTGGAAATACTGGTATATCCTCAGATTCCTCTAAGCTCTTTTTATTGCCATAATATACTGGCACTTCCCAGTCACCGTGCACTCACATAGTAAATCCAAGTTTATCTCTTTTCTCTTATTTCTAATAGGGGTGATCCCAGCTCTTAACAGAAACTTTTTCTGTAATTGAATGTCTTTACAGGAATGACCTTTCATATCTTTTATTAAATTCTCTCTATTACCTAAGTCTTCAGGGTTACACAGCCCCTAAATAACACTCCACTCTGTATCTTTTCTACAAAGAGTGCCTCAGCAAATTTTAGCAGTGTACCTTTACCCCCCCCGCCCTGTATCTTGTTCATGCTTAAAACTCCCTCCAGCCCAGGATTTAATTTTTCCTTTACAAACAGGATTGTCTCTACTTCAGCTAGTTAGCTATGCAATGTCGAAATCTCATAATAATGTCCTTCTTTTACTCATTAATAAATAATTTCTCATTTCATTGAGGCTTATAATTTCTGAAGGCTCTCTGAATAACTCTGTTTAATCTGTCTTGAAAATAACACACAATATCTAAGAGTTTAACATGTAAACTCTAAACAAATGATATTAACAAGTTGAGCTACCTTCAGTCAAGCAAAGTGCTCTACAAAACTATGAGACTTGTGCATAATTCACCAGTTCTAGCCATGTATCTGTTAGGAAATACATAGTCTTCCTCTTAATCAAGGCACCAGTGGACATTTTACCACTGAAATATTTTGGGTACCCAGAAACTTTGAAGAATCTGGAGGCCCCCAAAACCAGAAGCACTTTGTGGGCATTCTGGTCTGAAGATGAAGATGATGAAGTTTTTGCCTCATTCACCTGTGTTTTCAGGATCATTTCAGGTTCTGCTTATCTTCTAAACTAGATAGCTGATTTCCAGTTTTTTGTTTATAATCTCAAAGGTATTTCTACATGACTTACTACAGTGAAAGTATCAACAACAACAACAAAATCCCCAAAGATTTGATAACTGTACTGTTATACAAAGCTCACTGTTCTAATATTAAAGGTGGAACTGTTCTTTCAAGATCCAGACCAATCATATGAGAAATAACTGCAGAATTTCAAGAACTCTCTTCAGCCTGAAGACAGAACAGCTCAGCAGCTACTTGTTGATCTCTGTTAATGCACTCAGCAGTTGGTTATTTGGAGATAACTGTCATCAGAAATAGTTTGCCACCATTAGAAAGGTTTTGCTAGTAAAGAATCAACAGTAGTATTCTGTGCAGGCTCTGCCCAAAGGCAAGTTGATTGTGTATTGACTGAATTGGTGGCTTGAGTGATACCTGAAGATGGCAGCTTCAGGATTGCTCTATAGATTCTCTGCTTTTGTCTTTGCAGTCATATCCAAAACGGAGTTCAATTCTAGGTGGAAATCTGTGAGATGGCACTGAATAGCTAAATTTCATTGTCAAAGCCTGGATGGACTATGACTGGAAATAAATCCTTGACACTGGAGATATAGAAAAGGTCTGTGAACAGGCATCTTTTGCACATCATGATTCTTCCTTTGTCTCCTGTAGTGGTTCTCAACTCTTTAAAGGTGCAGACTACCTAGATATGTGAACCTCTGTAGACATTTATCACATAAATCTCCTTCTACAGTATGTAGAGTTTAGCTTTTCTTAATCACCTTTTGCAAACTCTTCAGAAGATGCGCACAAAGTCCTAGAGCTCTCTCAATCACTGGTTGAGCTAATTGTGTTTGGTAATGAAGGTATTTTATGTTAAGGGATTCTGTTTTCAGCTTGGAAAGTAAGTAATCCCTTCATAGGCTGAAAACTTATGTAGTATAGATAATAATGAGGATTGCAGTAGGTAAAGTAGACTGTTTGTGTTACTGTTCTGGAAGCAGGAAAAAATTGAACCTGTGAGGCCAGTGAAACTGGACTGGTACCTGCTCTCTGAGGATGACAGAAATGCTGTTCCAGTTACCATGCATCCAAAGAAGGAAAGTTCAGGACAAGAGCAAATTATGAAAAGTAAGATTGTAGTTATTGGGAGGAATTAGACTAAAGGAGAAATGTGGAGAGGAGCAAAAGGAGACAGTGCACAGTTTTTTAGAAATGTGGGAATCCAAGAGTCTTCTTGTCAAGAGGTAGAAAGCGTATCTGTAAAAAGCTTTGTAATATTCAATTAGCAATTATATAATTTTTAACAACTCATTTATGGAAAGATTTATACAGCAAACCTCCAGGCAAGATTTATGGAAACAACAGAGGCAGGTGTCAGCAAAATGGAAAAGAGAGGTTCGGAGGCTAGAGTAGGAAACCTATGGAGTGGCATAATATGCCTGGCATGTAGATACATATGTATAGCTCATCAGGTCTCTCTCTTTGCCTCTGTCTCAGCGAGGGGTAGCTAGTTATCTCACCCACTGACCTGTGTCTGTCAGCAGGCTGCTTGGCACAGGCATCCAGGAAACTAAATCTTCACTGGAATGGGAGAGGTGGGAATGCTGTGAGGGAATGAGTGACACAGTCAAATAAAATGCACAAGCAGAATAAGAGCCTGTCTGCAATGCCTAGAAAAATCTTCACCATTTTCTTCAGTCATTGTATCCAGCTGAGAGCAAACAGCCCGAGCTCTGTCAGCTCAGCCAGGGGCAGTGTTCGGCAGAAATTGCCACATAAAGTGCAAGGGGCGTGGAGGAGGGCACCAGTGGGCTCCAACGTGCCATGCGTGTCTGGGGTGCCAGAACACTGACCTCTACTCATTTCTCAGAGGAAAAAACTGAGCTTGGAAGCTTACAGTGTCCTTTCAAAACCCCATGTTGTCCTTAGCACACAAACACAGGTTTGCAGAATTACTTGCATCTGGAAGCATTGCTCTGCAAACCCCTTGACATAATATTGCAGCTAGCTTTAGGAGAAAATTAATTTTCCTTGAAAGACCCAGCTAGTGTATCTATTTTTATAGAGTGAGTTGAAGAAGGAGAAGTTAGTAATTTTCAGACCTCTATTGACTCCGAGCAGGTCAGACTGACAGAGGCCAAGCTACTTCCAGGGATCCACAACCCTCACCAACAGGATCTAGGCTGCGGAACCATCAGGTCATTTCACATACCAGGACGATACAGTAAAGCCATTGCACACCAACAGTATTCAATAACTAACAAATTTGATTATATCCCAACTACTGAACTTAAGTTCAAATCCTTGGCAATGCTCAAGATGACCCTTGCTCTTATTGCTCTGGTGGACATTAAATGCATAACCATACTCTCATATGGATAAGCATGCACAAATAAATCAAGAGCTAATAGTACAGGGTCAGCATCCTACTTCATCCAGTAGATAAAGCATCCCTCCATCTGAGACAGTGTTACCCTCATCTGCTAGACCCTAACTCAACCCAGGGAGAGATGCAGAGGTCAGGCTGTGATGGTACATGATTTGCTTGGACATCCTGATTAAAGAGGGAGCTGAAGATTTTCCATGTAAATCTTTCAAAGCCTTCCAGAGAGTAAGATGCCTAATTCTACATAATTCTAATAAGGAGTGACTTTCCAAATCCCTCATGATTACAGCGTTCCTAAACCTCAAAGGAAAATCCATTTATAGTTTACTCTTGAAGCTGTTGAGATGGAATTTTGACATGGAGTTGTCATTAGGTTAAGAGCATTCAGAAAAAAAATTACCAACTTTGTTGTAATATCAAGCAATTTGCCTTGCCTATGTTTTGCACAGTCTTCTACTCATTGTTTCCAATCTACTCCATAGCATTATTAGGGGCTTCTATTTGGGATCTTGGATATTTTTATCAGTGATCTTCCCTTGTATTTACCTTTGGTGCATTCATATACCTCTGGTCTTTTAGTCTTCAGTTTGATTGCAGAGTTTTAGTTTGATAAAGAGTGCTGAGGAATAATTTGTTGTCTCTGGTGAGCGGGGCTTTGTGAGACAGATGTTCCAGGAACAGCAGACCTAGAAGGACTAGAAGCTTTCTACAGTGGTATACATTTGTTCTCTGGTCTAAACAGTTATTCCATATTGTCCTTGATTGCTGGGAACTGGATTCAATGATCCGTGTGATCTTTTGCAGACCTATGCTCCAGTATTCCTATAATGCACAAAGCTTTTAAACATCTGCTTCACACCTGAAAAAGCAAACCCTTCCTGTCCCTCTCATTTTACCCTATGAATTGTGAGTTTATCAAATACACCAGTCTTATAAGTCAAATGGCTAAAAGTTCAAGTTCCACATTTCAGTAACAATATTAACCATGAAGCTGGTGGTTAGTCTGGATAATGGCTGACTAGTGAGAACATTAACAAGCTGTGGCAAATCTTGTTAGTTCCAAATATCTTGAGAAAAGAAATTAGACTGCTGATAATTACTGCTTTGTCAAGAATTATTGATAAAAATATTTTTAAGGAATAAGAAAAGGAATGTGAATGAAAATGTTTTTTTTTCCTTCCATAGAACCATCAGTAGTGTTGAAGAAGATAGTGAAAATGTAGGAAGTGGGAAGCTGGCACTGATAATCAGTTTTAGGGTTAATGAGTAGGGCAGTTGGAGTATGTTACGGAGGGTGGTCTGTGTTGTGTCACAGCTTATAGCTACACAATGCTCATCCTCTTCCTTCTTTTCTCCAACACAAAATTAAGAATAGTAATCTTTTGAAATGAGGAGTTCAGATACTAAATGTGTTGAATTGCTTGAAAAGTTATGTTGTTCTTCACTGTAGCTACTGAACTACTGAGAGTGTTGTCCAAAACACTTCTTGCACTCTGTCAGGCTGGTGCTGTGACCACTTCTCTGGGGAGCCTGTGCCAGTGCCCAACCACCCTCTGGGTGAGAAACGTTTTCCTGATATCCTCCCTAAAGCTACCCTGACATGACTTCAGGCCATTCCCTCAGGTCCTGTGACTGGCCACCACAGAGCTGAGATCAGTGCCTGCCCCTCCCCTTCCCACAGAATACCTATGCTGATGCCCAGAGAAGTCTGGTTGCTGATACATAGCAGTGTTTTTGTCCCTTGGGGTTTTCAGGAACAATGGTTAAATCAGAATATAAAATCTGTGTCTAGAATTCAGCTGAAGGGAGCAGAACAGGCAGCAAACCCAGATTTTTATTTTATTTATGTTTTCCAACTCTTTCTATATAGTTTACTCTTCTAGACAACTGTGATACAGAAAGAAATAAGATGCTGTAATGAACAAAAAACTACAGAAAACTACAGATCCTTGCAAGTATCTAGACAAATCTTTTAAGCTGGAGGTGGTGGGAGCTTTGGACAGAAACATATATGAGAGGGAAGAGAAGGAGAACAAAGCTTCTCTGTTTATAAGGTGTTCTCCATGAATCAAGGACTACAGACAGACAGGAAGTTGTCGGCCACCCATTGCTGCCACTTCAGTGGCCCAACACACCAAAGAGCAGTGCTAGGATTTGAGTAAATACTTTTTCCAAGAAATCAAAGTGATGATTACTCCTCTGTTTGATCTCTGCACTTTTCACAGAGAGAGTCTGTTAGATTGCATTACAGGAAAATCAGGTTACATTACAAAAATCACGTATTTGTATTTGAATGAAATTACTATAGATTGTTTAAATCTAGCAAAAGTCCAAGCAGAGTTTTGCAGCTGTTATGCACCACAGCAAGTTCTTGCTGTCTGAGAAATGAAGTTTGCATCCCAAAGTTTTTCATTTGATAAGGCACTCTAACTGACTCAGCAGCAGTACCTGTGGGGATCCCTCTGTCAAGACATTTGTTCAGAATCTGTCAGCTGTAACAAGCAAGTCCAAAGATTGAATGGAACAGGGGAGCTGTGCTAAATGGTTAAATCTCTCTCACATCTGAATGACACTTGGCAAACACTGACACATTCTCTTCTTGATGAGCTTACTTTCTTGAATGCTATTGGAAAAGACATGCTTGCTGAGGAATTAAAAAAGACGTATCTCAATTAAAGCAGAACCCCATTCTTGTTGCAAATATTCTAACACATCTCATCTTGCCGCCAAGAGCCACAGGCTTGCCCATCTCTTCTGTACTGTCTTTTGTACTTGTGACAAACTGTGGCTGGGTTTCTCAGGTAACATGTTGCCTAAAGTTGTATCTCACTAGGTTTCCTTGCTTTTTCTTTTCCTGCAGCATAGGTTAAACATTATTAATGCAGTTTTTATAAAATTGCTCCCCTGCCCTTTCTTTTCATGAGGGTGTCTCAAAGATTACTGTGTAATATTCTCTACCAGTATGTATGAGCAGGGATTGACTGGACTGACTGTGTATCACAGAGGAATTGGAGATGGCTTCCTTTCCTTTCTAAACCTAAAAGGTTTAATTGCAGCCATGCTTTTTTACATGACCTTTAATTTTGAGGCTAATGGTTTGCTGTGCTGAGACACTAGGCTACATTATAAGACGGCAACTCATTCATGGGAGACCCACTTGTGCCCACAGTCACATAGCCCTGTCTCCTGTTTGAGGCAGGCTGTAATCTCTCTCCCACTCTCAGACCTGATGAGCAAGCAGTCATGCGCGTCAGTACATGACTTATGGATCATCTTTGAATTGTGAGTCCAGTAGGCCTAGATAAGCTTCAGGATATGAAATGAACCTCCTCTCTGGTGGCTGCAGTGCCTGTGGTCCTTGGGGTCTGCCTTCTTCCCTCCCACAACCGGCAGGCAGGAGGAAAGGATTTGCAGCTTCAGCTCCAGTCCTTCCTCCTGCTGCCTGGGGTGGTGGAGGAATGCAAGAACCACCAGAGTTTGCTGACATTGCCGCAGAGACAAAGAGAGGTGTGGGGAGGTTGGGTGAGGTGGAGCCTTGTCAGAAACGCGTTGTCCCCCCAGGCAGGGCAGCTCTGGAAAGCACAGCTTCCTCTAAGCCACGGGTAGGTTTCAGTCTCTCCCTACAGGTCGTGTGCGACATGGGCGAGGCACATTCCCAGGTTCCAAGTCTCTGAATGCAAATTTCCAGTCTAAAAATGGACTCAGATGAGGTAAAAATAAATGAGGTAAAAACAAATAGAATGAGTGCACCGGTGAGTCATGGCATCAGACTATCTCTGGGACCCAGTGTTCTTGCAGAGCTAGTTCCTCTTGGTAATATTAAGGGCCCTGAATCTTATCTGTATATTGACTTATTCATTAACAGTTTGTGTGTATGAATAATTCACCAACTACATACTATAGCTCCACTTTAAATGCATTGCAAAGCATATATTAGACAGAGATTGACCTCCAATGTGGTTAACATCAAGATTTATTGTTTGAGGAAGCTCCAGATATATTGACTTGAATCAAAGCCTGAAGGTTCAATTAAAGTTGATACTGTATTAACAAAAGGCCACAAGTCACGTTTCTTCTGTACACTGCTTTGTGAAGGATGTCAGTTCTCTTTCTTTAATTTTTTTCTACTGGGGCTGGAGTGTAGCTGTGATCATAAGCTGCTTGCCTAGCTCAGCCTGGCCTTCCTGTTTTATTTAGCTGCCTCTGGGATCCTTGCTAGAACATTATTAATGGGATGTCTTGCTCTAGCCTGAAAATAGTATTTGTGTTTTCATCTATACTAGTAAATGTTTTTCTTTCTAAAGCCATTATTTCAGTGTAATGTGGCAGATTCTTTGCCTTTTTCACTTTAACCCAGGAGCAAGCCTACATTGAAAAAAACACAAAGAAGGTCCTATTCCAGTGTGCTAAAATAGAATGGGATTGCTAACAGTAAGGCAGGTGTGGGAACAAAACACTTTGAATTTGCCTCTGCTTTTGTCCCTCAGAATTGGAGGTAAATGAGGAAAGAATATTTCACAGACAGGCTAGGGAGTATGACCTCCTCTCTAGCTGCTGCATCTGATAATGTTCCCATTTCTCTCATGATTATTAGTGTGACCTTTCCTTTTTTCTTTTCAAAAAAATGCTCTGGTATCTTTGCACCATCACCATGTGCTGCACATTTCATTGCTAAGCAACAATCAGCAGAGCACAGCCTGGGCACCACACATGAGCTTTTACTTTCATATCCAAAGCAGAAAAACTTTGACTCCGTATTGCTGAAGCTCATCCCTGAAGGATGTGCTCCTGGGGTGGGGGTGTGTGGGGAGCCAACACTAAAGAGTTGTGTGTGTGCACTCCAGTTCCACAGTGCTGTTCTCACAGGGAAGTCTTCCTTAATTAGGCAGGAACACACACACACTCCCACCCATTTTGGAAGGGATATTAAGGACTAGAGTCACATCCAAAGAACCAAAATAGCCCAGATTTGCGGGTGGGAACTATCATGGAAAGAATTATTATTAAAACCAAGGAAGTGCCAAGTAAAGGCACTTCAATTTCTTTCAATCCAAAGCCCACCTAAAGGTACCAACTTGGAGTTTCCATGAGACCTTCCTGTACTGCCCTTAGCACAGAGCTAAAACAGGAAGGGGAAACTAAGGAGTGTTCAATAAGAAATGGACTGAGCAGAATCTTGAAATTATGGAAGGCAGTTATGAGATTTACAGTTATTAAGGAGAATGGATGCTTTTTAATGCTTGAATACAAATCTCTTCAAAAACAACTTACTCCTAGACACAAAACACACAGAACGGGACAAGGAGTAGCATTTTCATGGCAAATACTTGTTCTCGTTGAAGAATCTACTGAAAAAGCTCCCAAATTACAGATCACTCAATGTCTTTACCAGCTTTAGTCCTGGAACAATAGTATTTCCTCTGATCTACATTCTGAATCCTTAAATGTATTGCACCAAAGAGACGACACAGAGAAGAAAATCAAACTGACTCTCCGAAGAGATTGTCACAGCCTCAGCCTATGACACCTGATTTTGGTCCAGAGACTCCAACAAAAAACAAAGGTGAGTGCTGCTTTAGAGGCAATTGGGGCAGATCAAAGTAAAGCAAACATAATATAAATATCTCTTACCACACTGGTGACTTCTTAAAATGTTATGCATATGAAATGCAGTGACATGGTATTAAAAATATTGTCCAAGTAAAAGGTGGCCAGATGTTGATCCCAGCTAATAGGAATGGGAGAGCTGCTGTAAGCAGTAGTTCGTTATCTACGTGAGGTCACTCACCATTACACTTAGCTAGAGTGCCTGAACATATCCATAAATCTTACTCAAAGTTCAGATCCTGGTCTCACAGTGGATGCTTATGAGTCTCAGTGGGAACTGGTGTAAGATCCTTTATATGGCACTATGGGGAAAAATTCACCTTCTTGCCCAATACAAAGCAAACGGGAGAAATTCCAGTACTACCTGCAGGACAAATCCCTGATAATGAAGGGTGTCTGATATATTGCTTGTTGTAATGGATGTCTCCAAGCAAAGTGTACTTAGGCTGCTTTTAAGTATCTGCTTTAATTGCTTCATCTTGCACTCAGCTTGTGGCATATGTGGCATCCCCCTGATTGCACAGAACTAGGAGTAGATAACTGCAAACCACAGGCCATTATCTATAGCTTTTCTTCATGTTGAGGGCAGATGGGGAACTTTCAGATCCATTCCTTCTCTTCTGGCCATGACATGTCCTTGGAAAGCAGGTGTTTGCACTGTCTCAGCTAGAATTTAAGGACGTGCTAATGGTTCTTGCTCAGTACACCTGTGACGTTCTAAAAACCTGCCCTTCTGAAGGCAATGCCCTTCATCACAGGTGGAACTGGCGGATACTCTTTCTAACAGAAGAGGCTACACAGCAACCGTTCAACTCCTGTCCTTTCCTCGAAAAAGTCAATGCTTTAGAATTTTGTTTATTCTTAAAACTATTAAAGTTTATCCCTTTTATTCCTTCTACAGTGGGTGGGCCAGTACTTTAGATCTGTTCATAAATATCCCAGAAAGCATGGTTTTTTGAGTGGCATGATGCTGGATCTACAGGAGCCTGTTAGCAGATTGATGGTACTGTTTCTGTTCCTGGTGACAATTTGTGTTAATGCTTTGTGAGACAGAAGGAATATAAATGATAACATACTGTTTTGTTACTTCAAACAGGCAGCTGTCACAGCAGTTTCAAAGTCACAACCACAGTCATGAAAGAACACCCTTAGGTTCTTCCCTGTTCAGTTTTTAGATGGAAAGAACAGATTGCTCTCACTAAAATCAAGGCACAGGCATAATCTCAGTTACCTGTTACTTTTGGTGGAAGTGGCACACATCAATAATCATCCTCTTATTGTGAACAACTAGTTGTGCTTTGCAAGCCTCACTCCTACCAGGCTTTGGCACAGCACACACTGGAGGCCACCTAACACCCAGAGCTCCAGCTGGGGAGAGACACAGGCACAGGGTCTGACTGCTGGCATGGGCCTGAGGCCATGGTGCCTCACCCAGCATATGCTGATTTTACTAGAAGAAACCCAGAACATAAATATGCCCATGGCTGTGTGAGCACTGCAGAATCTCAGTTTAACATGGTGTTGATAGGGAGGTAGCTTGCTGACCTGTGAAGCCAAAGTAAAGTTTGTCTATCAGGATGTGTCTGATAGGTGCATTAACCTTTCCCAGTCTTTTCCAGAAAGCACGAGCCACAACCTCCTGCTCTAAATGCGCAGCTGTGCTTTGTGATTCCTGTATAAGATGAGAACCAGGGGCAGAGAGTGTAAGGACGCCACAACTCTTTGTGGGTCAAACATGGAGATGAAAAATGTGTACTACCTCCAGAACTGCCAGCAAAATAAAAGCTTTAAAAACAATATTACAGGCTATTTGTTTTCTTCCAGGCTCTAAAAAAATTGACATTGGAAGATCTCTGAACTAAAATTGTCTGATAGCATTCTTTGTCAAGCTTTTCTCTACACGTCTGTGGTTTTTTGCATTTTTTACTTAGACTTGTGAAACAAGAAAGCTATCGGAGCCTTGACTTCTTTGTTTATATAGAACTACTCATTGACCCTTGACTGCAGAGGTGATCTGGCACTGCTGCAGTAAATGGCAGGCACATCTAACGTATCTGGCTCCTTGCCAACAGTCTACTTCATGCCTGGTTTTTAATATTGCTATAGCTAAAACAGTTGGGGAATTAGATATATGGTTAACACTTTTTCTCTAGTGGGCATGTGTGTATCTGAAATGCTGCTTGTCTCTACATTTTAATTGTTCCAAATAAGTGAGAGTAATATGTTTACTTAGCTCTTTTTAAAAAAAAATTATTTGTCTTTCTAGAGCTTTTTAGTACTATTCTGTTCTCCCCTAGAAATTAGCAGGAAATCTTTCTCAAGATGTGGCAAAGAACATCTGGGAGCCCCTCTCTGCAGTGAAGCTGGTGGGAATTCTGCCATTGTCTTTCATGGAGGCAGATTTCTCCATGGAACTTTTCTGCCCTGTTTGATAAGCTTTTCAAATCACTGTAGCTTACTACTTCTTTCTGGCTGTGTGAAATGGTGTATCACTTAGGGTGAGCTGATCTAAATGGTTGGTGTCTTTTCCCCATTTCCTGGTTGCAGGGTGTGCTCTCCTATGGATTCCCAAATAGATAGACCAGAAAAGAGCCTGTACCCCCTGCTCTCCAGGCTTCTGTCAGTTTAGTGAGCTGAATGGTCTTACAGAGGCATCTAAAAAATGCAAGACACAAAATCAGGAGTTGGAGAATAAGTAAATGGGGTATTAGGGACGCTCTCTGAGCGGCACCTAGCCATTATGGCAGCTCCTTTGATGCATGAAACAGCACCCTTCAATACTTAAAAATAAAGGCATTCTCACTGCTCTTAACTCTTTCATTTTTATAAGGAGTATCTGGATGTCCTTAGCTACATGTTCTTTCCTAACTGGGTGCTTGAGATCTGAGGTCTGTGCTCTGGGTGTTTTACTCCTCTCAGGTCTCTTCTGACCCACAACCCTGCATGTGGTGGGCAGCCCCTGAGCTGCTGTGAGTGCTGCCCCTCGTCAGCACTCAAGAGTTCTCATCCTGTCTCTCATGTATGTGGCAGAGCTGTGCACAGCCAGAAATGCTTGGTATGTAAACTATATCTGGTCCAAGGAGCTGGCAGGTGGCCTGTTCATTCAGTACCATCAAGATACCTCTGGGACTTCAAGAAGAGTTAGATGCTGGATCTGGTTGATTTTCACCCCTTTTAGTGTCTATATGCACCTCACATTCCTTCTCCTGCCCTGTGTCTGGGCTTATACATACAAAGGCCTGTGATTCTAAGGGAGAAATATGGATTGATTCTCAAGAGTTTATTTAATGAAAATTTTAGAAGTACCTCCCTGATTTTGTGAATGTTTTACAAATGCTGAACATATTTTCAACCTGGCTGTGAACTTTCCAATACGTTGACACTTTCAGTCTTTTCCATGGAGATGAAGAAGGGTTGTTGGTTTTCACCAGCATCTAGAGATCTGTAGTTTCTTTACCCTATCTGTATCTTCGATCTACAAAAGTACAGATTAAATACTGTTCAATCAGCATATATAAAAATACCTTCCCCACTAGAATTTGTAACTGTCATCATGACCTCAGCCTTGGACCTCTCTTGAAGTTTAATGGCCAGTTGGGTTTAATGGCCCAAAGTTCCACCTCAGGCTATTAACACTGTCAGCAGTCGTTAATTCTCACAAAATGCCCAGGGTCTTTATTGCTGTTGCTTAAGTGATGCTCAAATGACTGTGAATATTTACATCCCTGCTGTGAATGTCAGAAATAGGCCCAGTGCACAGTATTTCAGATTTCTCACTGCTGAAAAAGATCCGAGTACCTGCTAGTAATCTCTTGCACATCTGAGGTTAATAAAGTAACTGTCAATGGCCACTAACAGCAGTAATCTAAAGTTGTGCTTTTTTGTACAGATGTGTACTTCACTTTAAAAAAAGATAAATGTACAGGCAGACTCCTATCCCTGAAGAGTTTACATGCCAAAGTCTGTGTAAACACATGCTTATCTTTATTCAGAATTGTTTCAAGGGGTAGCAGGCATGTTATATCTGTTTTTTATACAGATAGTTCTAAACACAACCCAATGACACTTTCCATTTTTTTTCATCGTAACACCTTAGGTTTAAAGCTTTTTCTGAGGACTCAGCTGATCAAGCTCCTCACCACAATATACCCTTATCTAAGAAGAAATCATAGCACTAGTTGACAGGTTGTTTAAGCAGTCAGTTTTTGAAAAGAAAATGTGGATTTACAAATAGGTGTTATTATTTAGGAAGAAACATAGCCTTGTGGGACATGATTTGAGTTTCTGTTCTCTTGAACAATGATGTTAGATCACTGTTAATCAATGGACTGATTTCATCTTGAAGAGACTCTGAGATTTTCATTCAAACAGCCTTCTCAGTGGCTGTTTCAGAACCTCACTGCTCTGGGGATTGGACATTTTCTTAAAATGCTCGGTAAAAATGTATTCACAGTCAGTTTGGGTCTACTTGTGCCAGCATTGGCTTTTAGACTAAAGAGTTCTTCCTTTCCCTGGTGCTTATATATTGGATGTGTTTACAGAGAGGCATGATATCCTCTGTCAGTTTGTATTTTCCCAGGATTAACAGACACACTTTTCACTTTCTGTTCCCTTGATTATGATCTGCACTTGCTCCTTGCTGACACCTCCAAAACAGTACACAACAGGCTGGGGAGCTCCTTCCAATGCTCTGGGTAGGGAAGCTACGAAACCAGGTGAAAGGAGATGGCAGTAACAGATGCAACAAAGCCACCTGAACACAAAGGTGGGAGAAGTAGGCTTATTGATGCATGACATGAAACAGGATATCAGAGGGATAACAGAAACATGATAGAATACTAATTGCAACTGGAGTGCAAGTCCTACAGAGTGCACATTGTGAAAGGGATGCAGAGGGAATTGTAAAGATAATGTGGTAGCATTATATATTAAGAATATGGCTGGCAGTAAAGAAATGTTAATTAATATAATGGATATGACAGGATCAGCTTATGTCAAATTGTGTTGGGAGAAGGTTCTGTATTGGGAAAGGGAATGGGTTCTACAGTGAATGTTGAACCTGGGGTTGCTTTAGCATCATGAGAGAGATAAAGCTACCTGGTGACTGTATCATTATGTGAGAGTATAAATTCCACATTTATAGACTGGAGAACAGATGTTACATCCACAGAAGAATCTAGCAGTTTTTCAGAGTGGAGATTAAAAACCTCCTATTCAAAGAACTAATGGAACTGCTAAGAGTTTATAGTATTTTAAGCTGGTGATGAGCAGGTTGCAAAGTTATTATACAGAAAGTAATAGAGAAATTATTGCACTATCAGGTGATGACAGTACTGATCCAATTCCAATTTAAATCAAATAGCAGTATTTACAAAGACAAGCTGGTCGTTGTGGTGTTAGGTTTTAAAGAGGAGGACTATATCATAGCAATTCACTCTGAACAGCAAAGGCACTGAACTGGGGTAGAGTGCTGGTCTGAAATTTGTGTTCTTAGGCAATAACTCCAGACCTCTCTAGAAAAATAATTCTACTAAACAAAATGTTGAAATTTGTCAAAAGGTGTTTGAGATCAGAGTCAGAAGAGATTGGCTCAGAAGAAGAAACCAGAACTTGGAGGACTGAAAGTGAAAGACCAGAATGTGAACTGTGGACTGCAGGTATAATTTAGACATTGAGAAATCAGAAGAAAGAGTTAGAGATTCTCCAGTCATAATAAATAAATAGCTAGGGACAAAAAAAGCAAGGACACTGTCGAAGGCTAGTGTGGGGATGGTCCCCAAACAAATAATATTTTTTCTCTACTTCTGAAGACAAGCAGGTGGAACAGAAATGTGACAGCAGGACTGTTTATGGGAAACAGGATAATAAAAAGAGGAAACAGCTCCACAAGTGTTGGCTCAGAAGTCACCAAGTTGATAAGCCCATCTGAATGGAGGCCAGCAAGACTCAGTTACAAAAACATGCTAAAGGGCAAACTTAGCAGCCACAGATGAACTGTTCTGACGAGCAAAATTTTAGGGAAAATTAAAGCCATGGGAAGTAATAGTCAATTTCCTAAAATACAATATTAGCTTACTAAAGGGCACTGAGTTTTTGGCTTCTTTAGTGACTGATTTTGTTTTTTTTTTTCCCTGAAGCAAAAATAGCAACAGAGTAGCTGTAGCCTACCTGTTCTTCAGTAAATATTTCATGTAGTGGTTAGGTATTCCTTGACATGAGAATCAGTGCAAAGAACTCCTCAAAGGGCAGACAGTGATGGATTATGCTGAAAGGGTAACTAGCACTCTAAAACAAGATTCCAAAAGATGTTCCTTAATTACTTTGATTAGTGATCAAGTAGTCAATGTGCAATAATTAAATCTGTTGAAGTTACAAAGCATGTCAACAGGGCAAATTCAGTAGAAATCTGGTTAACTTGATGCCAGCAATTATAGAGTGGAATTAAGTAAACTAGAACAAAACCCAAGGTGATTCTTTAAAGAAGGAATAACAAGAATGGCTGCTACCCACTGAGAATTAGTAGGAAAAAAAAAAAAATAGATGGGTTTGTATTTTTCAGTCACAGGATATCTTTGAGCCACTGGTGTGACCAAAACCCAAAAATTAAAAATTAAAAAAAAAAACCAAAAAAAACCCCCAAACCAAACCAAACCAAACCAAAAACAAAAAAAAACCCCACAAACAACAACAACAACCACCGAAAAAACAAACAAAACAAAACAAACAAACAAACAAAAAAACAACCAACCCACATACACTAGGCAGTGTCAGGAGAAGTATTTGCATATATTTGCATATATATATGTTACTTGAATCACTATGAACATTTATGTTCACCAACATTCAAGAAAGAAGAATTCAAAGAAAGAAATACAGAATAGTGCTGCATCACAAGACAACAGGAAAAGAGAACTCACAATACAGGAGTAAGGAGCTTTTATTGCGTTTGGTTAGTCAAACAAAAGCAGAGTTAGATGAGATAAGACCAGTGCCTATAATTGCATTGATGTGGTAAAAAAAAGGAAAAGAAAGCTATTTAGCTGAAACTAAAATGTTCAGAACACACAGGCCTCCCCAAAATCCATAAATAAATTTATGCTACACATTAAAAGAGAGCTGCTATTTACCAGGGGGATTTTGTAGTTCACAAAATCCTGTCTTTTTCTGAAGACAGAGCTGGATAAATGCAAGGAGGTGACTACATTGGTAGCCAGAAATATCAGAAGACTGGATATATGACACAGGAATTCCCTCCCAACTTGTCCCCAGGTTTTCTAAATTTCTGTAATGAATAAATTCTGTACTTGGAATCCGTACCAGGTAGTTTGACCTGGGGGAGAATTTTTAAGTGCTCAGTTTAGCTGAGCTTGGTTTTAGCCACCATATATGCACACAGGACTAAAACTTGCTTCTGTTGTTCTAGGGAAACCATGCAATGATATTTCTCTGTGCAAGGCTGAAGTCAGAAGAATTACTCCATTAGAAACCACAGTTTCTAGCTGCACATCCCCTCGCGTGCAGATGGAGTGCAGAGCACTGTTTCCTAGCAACTACTAAGGACCACTGGCTTTATAAATCAATCTCTGCCAGGATATCACAGAAACCATGATAAATGGGAAACATTTAGTAGTCAGAAAGCTTTCTACCTCCTCCACTTTCTGGTCTGCACAGAAGAGTCTTTTCAAGAAGTAGATAATATCAGCATTTCTTCATATGTGGACCGAATTCAAATCCTTGTTCAGGTGACTTGTTTTTCAGCACCCCTGGGGTACATGTCCTTATGTCCATGAATGGTTCTTCCTTAAAAATCCAGTTGCTCAGCTTTCTCAAAGACAAAATTATATGAAACTTCATTTGGAAAAAATAAAATAAAATAAAAAGAAAAAAAAAAAAAGAAAAAAAAAAAAAAAAAAAGGGAAGAAAATTAAATGCAGATAAGGAAGGAATGAATAGCAGCAGAAAAAAACTATAAAGAGCCCTGGGAAGATGGGGTGTGATAACAGTCAGTCAAAGGCTGCAGATGCAACTCCTCCCTTCTGTACAGTAAATTAATTTTCAGTGTCACATTCATCTATAAAATACAAGTAATATCTGATTGACTGCAACATCCAGTTAATTTGATTTTTTTTCACAAGTAAGAATTTCTACTGATTGCTCTGTTTGTTTATCCTCCTCATTTTCCAAGTTTCCAGCATCCTCTGTTTCAGCTAATAGTATGAACTGGAATGTTCTAGGTTGTTACTACATTGGAAAACCCCACTTCTCTTTTGTGTAAAGCACAGGAGAGAAGGCTCTCTGTTCAGCAACTTTCATTAGGGATTTGTATCTGAAATACACCAGTGGTTTTTTCATTCTGGTAAGACCAGGGTTACAAAGTCCTAAGAAGCTCCCAGTAATATATAAGGGGAGAAAAAAACTCTCCAGGTACATTTAAAAAATAAATATTACTCAAGGGGTCATTAGATGAGCAATTAATATTTTAGTCTATAGTTTGAGTGTTACATGTTTTAACAGCCTGTTGTACCAATGTCACTTGTCATTGGGGAACAGGATTGATTATTTAATTTCTAGCATAGAGTGTTATCCATTGTGAAATCATAGCATCAGTCTGAGAATGCTCTGTGTGCTATCTTTTTCCATGAACACTAACAGAACAGGAGAAGTAGGTGAGTTAAAGATTAGTTTCAGAAAAGGAGTATTCAGGATACTAAACTTTGTGACTGATGGCATCATTTGAGAAATCTGATGCTTAGACTGTGAGCTCTTTAAAGTCAAAAATTGCTTATATATCACAGAAAAGAAGCCATGCACTTTTGTGATGTCATATAAATAGTGTGCAGTCTTTTTGCTTCTGAGCTGGAAGTGAATTTAAGAAGAGATAACATTTTGCATTCCAACTTTTTTTCTTCTGCTTTTATAAACATTTTAGAAGTTTCATTTCACTGAACTATTTCTGCTTTGTTATTATTAGTAATACGTTGTTGTAATCACACAAGTTATTTCCTCTTTTACTTGTACTGTTTATAACTTTGGTTGAATCACTCTATTCAGAGATGGGAGATTCAGGGATCTACCATCTCAGATTATTCTTTGCCTTTTTTGTTGAGTACTTTTGAAGAAGATGTGCTTATATCCCCATTGTTCAATCAACAAAGTATGCAGTTATGTATCTTTGGTCTTCTGGTGTGTTTAGCAAATCTTTTCAGTGTATGATTTACCACCTGTGTCTTTTCTTCATCTCTCAAAATTGCTATTATCTTAAATGGCCAATTTCTAATTACAGTGAGTTTAATTGCCTAGATACACAAGGATCTGTGTTGGCTACTGCTGTTTTCTGGACATGTTGAGAAAAAATGGGTGTCTGTGTACAGATGTTTCCAGAAGGGGAAAGAATTTTAATGCATGTTTCCCCTTTATAAGAATGGATGTCAGCAGGTTTACAACATTCCTGGAATTATTGCTGTCTTGAGAAGAATTTCCATTCCAGACCATCTCTGTTGGAGATCTCTACAAAGATGCTGCCCTGGCTATATTTCTTGTGCTTGATACTGTTTGAAATGGATGGTGTCACTGGAAAACTCTGTCTTGAGCCAAGAGTGCTACCGCTGTTTTCAGGAAGGTGTTTGACAGTGGCATATGTGGTGGTATTTATTTTAAGAAGTGAGATGAAAAAATAATTCAAAACAGAGAATGTTTGCTAACAAAAAGCACCTGGAAGCATGCAAAATTGAACAGTGCATCTATATATTCTAATTTTTTCCCAGAAATATATGGTGTCATCTTTATTTGTAGAGTCATGTTGCTAATTTGCAAACATTTGGAGAACTGTCAAATGTGTTTGTGAATATTTATGAGTCCTCAGTGTTTCACTGCTTTTAGCACAGGTGGTCATTTGCCCAAAAACTCCTCTAGGAAATGTACTATTTACTGTTCACCATTCATCTTTCTATTGCTTAAAAGGATTGTCATCCAGTTAGGGAACAAAATAAGTGGGCTGTGAGGCAGGACACAGGGTAACCCTTGCAGTGGACAGCTGAGATAAATAGCTTCAAACAAGCCATGTGCAGAATATTATTTCTTTAAACAACTAAGCAAATATTTATCAGCTGTAAGGCCTCCAGGGCACACATTGTCTTTTTATTTTCCTATTTATTCACCATCTACTACAATAGAATTGCAAACCTTGTAAAGGTCTTTAGGCATTAATACAATAAAGATATATAGTAACAGAGATAACCAATGCTATTTAAGAAATCTATATTGGTTAGTAGACAACTTAGAAATAAAGCTAGATTAGAAACAAATTTCCTGCAAGTAGACTTACTTAAAAATAAATATATTGGCAAATTCTGCTTGCTTTACTCACACGAGTCCTCAAGCTGAAGAAAAGCTTCTAAGGGAGATTATAAGATTTCACTCCAGAGACTAGGAATTTGTGTTTTAACAAACCAGAATGAAGCTTTCAGAACTGTAAGCTGTGTGAAATCACCTTCAGGAAGTATTTTTAATGTTCAAGAAAAAGAGAAAATATTTCAGAACACAGAATAAAACCTTTGAAATTTATTTTGGTGTAATGTTTTAATTCTAAGTTTTGATTTTCATCCAGCCATTAACATTCAATGACTACAAAGAGAAGCAGAAAACTATTTAAAAATTTTTTTTTCTGGATAAATATAACACAGAGGAGTCTAGTGCATAAATTTGGCTTGCATTTTAACTACTCACACACCCTATGATGACAACCAGAGATTAGGTATGCCTATATGTTACATTCTGTTGTTTCAAACATTAATACTTAGCAATATTTACTGAATTAGTTAGTTCTTGTAGTTTATGAATTTCCATAGTTCTTTTAGATTTATCCACATCTTTGCAGCAAGTTAAAAAATTAATTTTATTTTTCATTTTAAAAGTCCAAGCCCTTCTTACCCCAGGTTGATTTAAAACTGTGGAGCAATTTTGTAATCACAGATGGCAAGAGTGATCAATCAGGCTTTTATTAATCTTCCAGAGAGCCAGATCCCCCAGACAGAGACACTAACATAAAAACACTTAAAAGATAACTAACTTCAACCTTTGCCTTGGCAATCCCCCATCCTACAAAGGAATCTATGGTATGCAAGTCTTGTCCTAGCTCCATTCAGAGGCGCTAACATTCAGAGATCTTTACTTCCTTTCTTTCAGATGTTTGACTGGAAGACAGATAGTACCTTCGGTAAGCTCAAGATCTGGAAGCCTCCTTGGTCTGGCAATGGCTGGTTTTTAGGCTTTCCCCACTCCATCCAACTGTGAGGTGATAATCCAAGGGATTACATGAAGTCAGTTTTTGTATATGAGCTGGGTTTGTTATCTGACCACTGCTGCCCCTACAGAGACAATCTTAGTTTCACAAAGTCCTTTTCTGGCATGTATCTGAGACTAGCACTGAATAAAAGCCCTTATGAAAGGCTGCTTCTCTGTTTAGGGTTTTTTTTTTCCTGGGAGTCTTCTAAAATATGAGTTAATTCAATTGTGTGATCGCAGACTTCTACTTGAGATGCCCTGGGGTGCCACAGGCGTTTGCTCAAGATGGCACCTGTGACAGAGTGCGTGCTGGGGACACACACCTGGGGAGCAGGGATAGCCCAGGCTATCTCAGGCACCACCAGACATTATGGATAGATAACTCAGACAGTCCTCATCAGCACAAGGAAGGGAACTAGAGAGGCTCTCTTGGGTTGGGTTTCTGTCAAGCAGTCCCTGAACTTATTGCGTGTCTAGGGCAAACTGAATTGGTCTGCAGGCTCCCAGGGTCTCCTGGCTAGATCTCCAGGGACTTCAAAGAGAATATACATGCCCAGGGAACAAACAAACATTCCTCATGCCTTTCCCCAGACCCTGATCTTTGTTCATTTGATCACTTACAGCGTACTTCTTTGAGATAGACTCATTAAGGCTGGGGAAGACCTCCAAGATCATGAAGTCCATGCCCACTAAGCTAGAGTGGAAAGTGCCACATCTGCTCAGTTTTTGAACACTTTCAGGAATGGTGACTCCACCATTTCATTAGGCAGCCTGTTCCACTTAATTCTTAACCACTATTTCACTGAATAATTTTTTTCCTAATATCCAAACTGAGTCTCCCTTGATGCAACTTGAAGTAATTTCCTCTTGTTCTATTGCTTGTTATCCAGGAGAAGAGACTGACCCCCACCTCACCACAACATCCTTTTCGGTAACACGGTACTACATCTGCCTGTGTCCTCACAGATATACATATGAGAGATTTGTGAGTTTGTTAGGCCTGTGTGTTACTGTTGTTCTTACAGTAAATTCTATAGAAACTTTAGTTAAATTTAAACCAGGCTGTTGCTTAAATGTTGAATTTAAGTGCTATTAAACCCTGTCAAGTCCAAGGAAAATTTGGCAAGAAGGTTCACTCTGAATCTTGTGACTCAACAGGAGGGTCTCCCTTATTCCTTTTTATCCTTACTCTTTTCACATCCTTAATCTTTTCCATCCCCAGCCTCCATGTATATAATTTTTGACTGATTTTAGTTTTAGATTGATTGATTTTAGATTTTAGTCCAATTTTTCTCTGTAGCTTTGACCATTTAGTAATCAGAAGAGTGAACCTTGCCAACAAACCTTGTCACACTTTTCACTTTTACATTAAGCCTGCTTTTGCTGATACTTTTGCTGGTGATTCTTTCAGCAACTTAAAAACTCATTCATGACAGGTTGTAGAGAGTAATAAGGTATCCCCTGAGCTTCCTTTTCTCCAGACTAAACAACCTGAGTCCCCTCAGTCACTCCTCATAGTCCTGGATGCCATTGGCCCTTGGTCACCTGGGCACTCTACTGGCTCATGTTCAGGTGGCCGTTGGTCAGCATCCCTAGATCCTTTTCTGCTGAGCAGTTTTCCAGCCACTCTTCCCCAAGTCTGTAGCACTGCAAGGAATTGTTGTGACCCCCACACCTGCTGAGATTGATGCTTTGCCTTGTATCTTATACAACTGGCCTTGGCCCATCAATCCAGCCTGTCCAGATCCCTCTGCAGAGCCTTCCTGCCCTCCGGCAGATCAACACTCCCACCCCTCTTGGTGTCATCTGTGAACTTGCTAAGGGTGCACTCGATCTCATTATCTAGATCATTGACAAAGATATTAAACAGGATTGGACCCAGTACTGAGTCCTGGAGAACCCCACTGGTGCCCAACTGTCAACTGGATGTAACTCCATTCACCACCATTCTCTGGGCCTGGCCATACAGACAGTTTTTTTACCCAGCAGAGAGTACACCATCCTAAGCTACAGGCTGTCAGCTTCTCCAAGGGAATGATATGGGAGACAGTGTCAAAAGCTTTACTGAAGTTCAGGTAGAAAACAGCCACAGCGTTTCCCTCATTCACTAGGTGGATCACCTGGTCATAAAAGGAGATCAAGTTAAGTCAAGCAGGAGATACTTAGAAAGGGTGCAGTTTTACCCCGAAAGCATAGTATTTCTGCACTCAGTTTAGATGTACAAATTGGTCCATCAATATCTATTAGGTGCAAATGTCATATAAGGCAATTTGTCCTCCGTGACTTCAATTCTTCCACATCCAGTTCCACATCCAGCTCCACATTCAGCACTGTGAGAGTCTTATGAGCACCGAAATCAGCAATAACCTTGCTATTACTGAACGTGCCTGGTTCTACTCTCCTCCCTGTTCCAGGTGCCAGAAAGTGGTGTCTGTCTTAGGCTGAGGCCACTTGGGAAGGCTGCAGGAGCACACTGGGTACTAGAAATATGCACATGGAATGTGCAGGTTCTCCATTCAACAATACTGTTGTTTACTAAGAAAAAGGACATCATCTAGGGGTAGGATGGCATCCTTAGCAATGCTGATCTAACTGCTCTGTATGCTGTCAGGAGATGCACATTAGCTGTGCGAGACACTGTAATGCTTCCAGAATAGCTGCTGCATCTGCACATCCTAGGGAAAATGTCACCTTTCTCACTAGCTTCCTCATGCTTCAACATACAGAGCCAGCAGGTGTTGTAATGCAGGAGTTATTTTTGTTGGCGCTTCTAAATCCTACTTCGGTTTCATGTCGCCAGACTCAGAGTAGCCATTTTATCCACGCTTCTTGACAGCTTCAGAGACTACTGCATATCACATTATGGTTTTGGATAGAAGTGGTAAAATTCAAACATTTTTTTTTTAAGGGCAAGGGTGAAAAAGCAATGCAAGGATTAATTTGGAATACATTTCAAATTCACTTGGATGTTGCAGAAAGGTGGGGATGGAAAGAGAAAAGATGTAGGCCATTTCTCACATCTCAACTGTGATCTCAGTCCCACTGAAACTGATGGAAATTTGACTGGCTTCAAGGCACATTGAACATGGGCATACTGAAGAGCAATTAAAGCTCAATACTTTTTACAGAAGATGATCCTGCCCTGAAGCCAGCAAACAAACCAACCAGAGGCTGGTAAATCCTCTCCTGGATAACAATGGCTCTCTGCTTATCAGCCCTTCAGAATTCCTGTTTATCAGCACCAGGTTGCTGCTGGACTTTTTTGATTCTCCTTGTTAGCGTCTGATCAGAGGCTGCCTTTGTCCAGCTTTAATTATGCATGAAACCCAAACAAGCATACCATAATGGGTGGAATTTCTTCCATTGTTTTAAAAAGGTTTGTATAATTTTGCAGAACAACAGAAAACCACAATTACTTCCTTACGTCAAACATAAGAAATACAACCAGGTTTGGCTGTAAAAACAGATGTCTTTCCATCTTTTTAAACTTTTTTTTCATGTTGCTGCAGCTTCTGTTTTTAACAATCTCCTGGTGAGTCAGATAAGCTCCTAATTCTATTAATGTTGTTATCAAAATTTGTAAGGTAAGTGAAGCTTACAATATAGTGGTTTATAATCCTAAGAAATGTAGGTAGAATATGTCTTTTATGTTCTATAATCAGCACTAGAAGGCATTATACTCCTAGGAAGAAAACTCTCTGGTTACCATATCTACTTGCATGAAAGAAGCAAAATATTTCTTGATCAAACAAGCAAAATATTTCTCTCTGACTGAGATCACTTTTAAATAATAAAGAATCCAGTTAAAAAAAAAAAAATATATATATATATATATAAATGTGGACTGCACTGATGTCTTCTTGTGTTAATGCAGGGCCTGTACTTTTCCGAGATGTCAGAAATGCATCAGATCTAGAAAATACTGTTAATGCTTAAAATTTGGTCACATCACATTTTCAAGTTCCCCAGTCTGAAGCAGGATTAGAAGAACCAAATTCAAATCTCTTTTTTACATACTTTTCAATCCTCTCACATCAGGCATTTGCTAATATAACTCCACTGGTTTTACAGACATATATTAGTGATATTATAGGAAACATGGGAGTGTTCTTAATGGATAGCTCTACTGGGCACTCCTGAGGGAATAAACAAACTCCAGGAGCTTTAAAAATACTTTATTTAAATATTCAGTTATATGGAGTGAGAATGCCAAGGTCTAAAGATTCTCACAGACCTTGTGATACAGGCATCATAGTTTTCAAGAAAGGACTTTGGTTTGAATATTTGAGTTATGCATGGCCAGGCATGTGATCAGGTCAGAACTAGTCTGACAGAGCCAGAGAATCATCACAGAATTATTAAGGTTGGAAAAGACCTCAAAGGTTATCAAATCCAGCCTGTGGCCAAACATCACCATGTCAATTAAACCACAGTATTAAGTGCCTTGTCCAGTCAATTCTTAAATACTTGCAGGGATGGTGACTCCACCATTTCCTTGGGCAGCTGGTTCCAATGCTTGGAAACCCTTTTCAGTGAAGATTTTCTTCCTGATGTATAACTTGAATCTTCCCTGTCACAGACTTGAAGCCATTTCCTCTTATCCTGTTGCTATGTACTTGGGAGAAAAGGTTGACCTCCACCTTTTTGTAAGCTCCTTTCGAGGAGTTGTAGAGGGTGATGCAGTCTCCCCTAAGCTTCCTCTTCTCCAGCCTAAATAACCTCAGCACCTCCAGTCTAATATGACTTACTCTCCAGACCTTTCACCAGCTGTGTTGCCCTTCTCTGGACCCGCTCCAGTCCCTCAATGCCTTTCTTTTGGTGACGGACGCAGAACGGGACACAGCACTCGAGGTGCAGCCTCACCAGTGCTGAGTACAGGGGGACAATCACTGCCCTGGCCCTGCTGGCCACTTCGTTTTGGTACAGGCCAGGTGCTGTTGACCCTCTTGGCTACCTGGGCACTCTACAGGCTCATGTTCAGCAGCTGTCGACCAGCACCCTGAGGTCCTTTTCTACTGATCCCATGGAGATTAGTCAGATAAAACTGTTATTTGTAGAGGATATACAGTGCCTGCCAGATTACAGGAAACAAGCCCTGATGGCAAATTGTAAACTCAATAAATTGGATGTTATCGATAACTTGATATTTTCTCTGGATTGTTGTAAAGTTCAGGAATATTTGTTGAGATCCTAGTGCAGTTGCAAATATAATCACAAACGTTGCCTCTAGATATTGATTAGCTGCAGAACCATCCTTTTTTTTGTGCTTCTGCTGTGTGATGAAGCTGTACAAAAATCTCCAAATTTGTACTGGTACTTTCCACATATGTTGGTATATGTGTTTGTTGACCCAGTTACTCAAAATGCACATGGGCACACTAAATCTTTCTTTCTCAGCAAGAAGTAAATTAAAAAGTCAGATTTTATAGGGTTAATTCTCTGTATAGAAGGATGATATTGGCTGATTTTATTTATGTCTATAATTCATACAAGGGATGCCTTAGACATTCGATATTTTTTATATGCAGGAATCCAACCTATGTCAATTGGAGTAGATGTAAAATATGATCCCCACTATTTGTAGTCACTAAAGGACCATTTTTTATAAAACTGCTGATGTAAGTTTCTCCTTGGCTTTACAAGTGGCCTGCCTTAACTGTACTTTTCATGATCACAATTTTCTAAATTATTTTCCAACTTTCTCCTTAAAATAATTGTATGGCAATACTTTTGTTACAGCTGCTCCAAATATTTTAATAATAATCAGAAGATTTCTGTACATGTAGCAGTTTGGGACCTGTCAGATGGGAGGTACTTCAATTTTTATAACTGTTAATGCTTTTTTAGGGGAGTGGTATTACCATTTCAGAAAGTTCTGACTTTTCACATATAATATGATCACCTCTTGTTGGTATGTTATATTAAATAAAACCACTTTCAAGTCTGTAATGCATTCTCTTTTTAATGGGATCCACATCAAAATAGAAAACGAACACTTTAAGAACTGAGAGGAGGTAGTAGTACTTACAAAATTGTTCTCATAATTCTTATGGCATTTTTTTCTGTGTCTCAGTGAGGTGAACGCAAAGATGAAATTATCTTTTACAATCAGCATTACTTAGAATCTTGAGGTCTATCTATATTTATTCCACCGTACCACCAATATACAATGATTTAAGCATTTGTTTTGGCTTTTAATCTTTGCTCATATATATACACCTCCAAAATAAAAACCAGTGAAGTATGCATACCCATAAATCTGCCCAACCTTCCACTCTTCTGAGATATTTCAGTAAAGGCTTGACGCTTGTAATCAGAACTAGGTTTGGATGCTGCCTTCAATTCATTTAACAAACACCCTTCCCCCTCTTCTCCGTGTTCCAGCCTCCCTCTTTGTTTCATTTTTTCATTTTTAAACCTGAAGGTTTCAAGGAATAGAGAACTCCTTTGAAGGTGCCTGAGGAAGAAGCCTGGCAGCAGTAAGAGGTGCATTCTTAGACTAAACATCAGTTATTTTCTTTTGCACCATAAACATGCTGCTTTAATATATTTAACATACTTGTGCTATAGCAAACATTGCACAGTTTTCCCTCCTCAGAGCTTCCCATCTCTAAACACTAAAAGACGGCCCAGGCCATCTTTTCAGTTACTGCTACCACATAGTGCCTTCTTAGCTCTGCCCTGGGAAGCTCTGCTGGGTTGGTCAAGTCTGGTGAGGTGCTGGGACAACCCAACAGCTGCCCTGAAAATACTTAAAGCCAGTTTCAAAGATGGTGATGATTTCCCCATGAAATGGTTAATGACACAACACAGGGCAGTGGCCACAAATCACAATTCACAAGGTTTGGTCTGCACGTTGGGAAAAACATCAGGAGTACGTCGCAGCAATGAATACGTCACCCAGAGAGACTATGAAACTTGTACACCTTGCCTCTTAGTACCGTAAGAGAGCAGAATTATGAACCCGAACCCTAGCACAGTACCCAGCTCTACAGGCAGGAGGAGACCACCAATGCCTCCCAGGCCAGCTGGAGACACACAGCCATGCCAGGACCGTGAGGTCAGTGGTAGAAAGGGTGGTCATGGGCTTATGGAGGTTGCTCAGATCCGGTGAGGTTTTGAAAGCTAGTGGGTCATTCAGAGATGTATTTATCTGGGAAGGATGGTGAAGCTTGCACAGGGTTTATTTTTTTTCACAAGACTCCTTCTTGCAGTCTCACTTCCTTGTATTTAAATAGTATTGAAACCAAAATAGGAAAAAAGTGTTGTATTCCACACAAAGAAGGACAGCATTTAAAACAGAATAGCAATTGGGCTGGCTAGGGAAATGCTCAATTAAGCCAGTGCTGTGTGGTGTGTTCAGTAAAGACAGTTCATGGATTGAAACATGAAACTGACCTCTGTGTAATCCATTTGTGCAGCTCCATTGGTCAATAATTTCTATTTAACCCAGAGAAAATGTCCCAATTGAAAGGAATGATTTCGGTTTAGGTACTCTGGATTTGAACAGTGCACCTGAGATCAGAACCTGGCCTAGAGGCTATAGAAATAAATGGGATTGGGAAGATATATTATTTTGAAAAGGAAAAGGTAATTTGATATACTGGGCAGCAGGAGAACTATTACTGTGATTAAAGGCATTTTTTCTTCTAAGTTTGTGTTTGCAGGATATATTATTTATTGCTGGGATATGGCAGATTATTAGATCTTTCAAATAATTTTGGTATTTGATTATAAAGCCAAGTTTGCCTTTTGAGATTTTCCTGTTTATAGTACTTTTTTTGTTCAGCACAGAATTTTCATTGGTTTGTGTCCTTTAAAAAAATAAATGCTTTTTTTGTTATTATTTCCAATATTGAAGAATCAAAGTTCCATTGTATTGGAAAATATTTCCTTCTACTAGGATGACGTTCTTACTCTCTGAGAGGTAAAGGTAAAAAATAAGCCCCAATGCTAATTTTCCTAATTTTAGCACTAATTTAGCACTAATTAAATAAATAATGAAGTTTTAAAAGCTTTCTTCCTTTCATTTTTCAAAGCGGAAATTTCTTGCCTCCTAATTTTTTCAGACCACTTATTCCATATCTCATATTTTTTTCTTGGAATTTGGTCATAAGGCAGAAGATTCTGCTAAAATGGACTAATTTTAAATGACAGCTTAAGAATATCACTAGATTTTCGTTGCCATGACACAATAAGCCTTTTAAGTTCTTGCCACATGGAGCAAACAAATCATTAGAAGTTATCTGACAGTCACCACATAGATTTGTCTCTTTCATTTGCCTTCAGGTAAAAAAAAGCCCACAGAACATTTTCTGTCAAAGCCTTCTTTGACAGAACTGGACAAAAACAGGTTGATGAACAGTCTTTTCTCAGAGATCAGTTCCATTTCTACTGAAACACTCTGTGACAACTCAACCATTTCTAGTGTTTCTTTTTTGTGAGAAAATTTTGAAATTATGAGGTTTGACTTTACCATTTCATTTTGTGGTGATTTTAAGCTCATGCATTTTACATTGTAGATGAAGTGGCCTAAGTGTGTGCATCCAGTCATGTATCATTTCTCATTGGACACACAGCACCTAGTTAGGCAATAGGAACTTGATTGTGTGTAGTGATCTCAGAGCCTTTGTCTGTGGTTTTGGAGGACAAAGGCTCAAACTGGTCTCTTCAGCGCTCCCAGCTGAAGTTCCCAGTTTAAGTCCCAGTTCAGGACTTAAAATGCTCTCTTTCCAAAGAGAGATGGGCAAATCCTGTGCACTTGGGGAAGCGGCTTGGCCATTTGCCCTGTTTTATGTCATAGAGGTGGCGTAGTGCTGGAGCCAACTTCTTTCCCTATTTGAGAAAAGGGACTGGTGCATGTTCCTGAGTTTTATGTGAAATCACCAAGAGACAATTTGGAACTTTAAATTTACTTCCACTTAAGAGAAAAGCTCCCAAACCCTACTGTTTGAAGGGCGGTGGTTAAAGCTGATACTGAATTGGTTGTACTATCCCCAAGCTGCCAGTGCCGAGGGAGGCAGGAGAATGATACTGGCAAGCTGTCCCAAGCAGCGAGCCAGTGGCTGACTGAGACTGTGGGGACAGCTGTGAACAAGCAGGCCTGAAGGAATCCCATGTGTTGGACTCTGGAGAGCTGCTGTGATGTTCTTGTCACTAGATGGAACAGACTGAGGTGCTTATGTGGTTAGGCATGGCCCTGAGCTGAAGTCCCTAATTCCCTCAAAAGGCCTGGGAGCCTCTAGCTAGGCTTTTTCTTCCCAAAAGCAGACTTTGCAATCTGTTCCATGTTCTCTGTGTGTGTTCGGAGAGCAAATGGAGTGAGTAAGAGAAAGGGAAGCAATTAGATTGTGCTGAGGTGCTACTTGCATGCAGTGTTAAAGTGTCCTGCTATCCCTTTATCTATTTCTAACCACACACAAATTCATGCAATATTGGAGAGAGATTAAAGCAGAACTCCTAACCTTTGATACAACAATAAATTATTTTTTCAAATATATTTATAATGCAAGTTTCATCTGCCAATAGATGCAAATTTCACCTGCCAGTAGATTTTTTCCAAGAGGCAGAAGGTACAGGAGAGACCTACTCATTGCAAAAAGATCACAAGGGTGATAACATAAAAAAGATGCAGTCAAACTTATGTGTTTACACTCTAAAAAAGCAGGAGTGGCATTTGTTCCCTGTGCTTCAGAGATCTTCACTGTGTCTCTGTCATTTCAAAAAAGAAGTCTGTGTTGCTTCTCTCAAGGCACACCTGCAGCCTGCTCTTTCACTGCAGAATGTGAAATCACACCAGGACAAAGCAAAAGAGAAAAGGGAAGCTGAAAACTTGAGGGAAAAAAAAAAGAAAAAAAAGGGAGAGGAGAACTGAAAGAATAGCAGCTTCAGTATTCTCCTGGTTCTCTGATGCACAGTTTTCTGCTCCTCCAAGCCCCCAAACAGACCTATGCCCAACTTAAGTGTGGTAGTTAACCACCTTCTACTTTATTTTTTCCTTTTATTGCTCCCAGAATTGGACTCACCTGTAGGGTGCTAGAGATGCTTATCTAGTTGCTAATGCTGACATTGTGTCAGGGGGCTGGGGAAGGAGGCAGAGGACAAACAATGCAGAGCTGTGCTTACATCTGCATCTAGATTTATATGTGTATTTGTCCATTCTTATTTCTATATGTATTCAGATATCTATTATCTATGTCTATGCCTATGTCTCTATCATCTATATATCTAAATCTTTATGCATAGCTAGATGAGATTGACCCTGCTTGTTATCAAAATAGCAAAAATAGATTTGACAGCCAATGCAGAGAATAAATGATGAAGGCAGGAGCTGCTTTTGATGGCCTGAGAGGTCACCCTTTCATTCACCTCTCTCAGGACCTGGTGGCAGTACTGCACACACTGCAGCTTCCCTGACCCAGAGCTCGGCTCTCCTCTGAGTGTGGCAGAGTAAGACTATCTATGTGTCCAAACAAGGGAGGGGAGAGTTTGTTCTAGTGTCACAACATCACATTAGGGCCTTATCTCAGTCTGTGTGAAAAAAACATACTCTGCATAGGCAAGACCTTGGTTACTGACCCATCACAGCACATTTTTATAGAGTATGCCACTATATACCTTTACAGAAACAAGTTTCCCTTTCCCATGGTCAGTCTTTTCTCCTTATTGAAAGAAGATATACATGGAAATGTTATTTTTTATTATTATTTCCCCTGAAAGTAGTGCACAGAATCTCTGTATTGCTGCATTAGCGTGATTTTGTATTGAGTAGTGACTAACCTATGCACTTGATGTGCTGCAGCAACATAAGATTTGCAAGTTATGTTTACCACAAGGCATGTTTCATACCCATGGTAATCCAAAGTGTTTTCAAAAATGTAATATCATCAGTGCAGGGATTATGTAAGCAATACAACATTCTTTGCTTTACAGCAGTCTATAGCTCCATAGCCACACAAATTAAAAAATTTCAGTCAGATGTTAGTACCTTAGTCCCTGAGAGTACTCTTTCCCAAAAAATGCCCAGTAATTGTTAATTAATGTGCACATTTGCTTCCTGCATGAATTTGCATTCAAATTAGAAGCATAGGTTTTACTGGAGCAGAGCAGTGCCAGTGTCCAAGCAGGATCTGTTTGCTTACAAGCTGTAGACACTAGATCTAACCTCTCCTACATGTAGAAGAACTGTGCAGGAGATTTATACAAGGACTGTTTCCAAGCTTAAAAAAACCTCAGATGAAAGCTCAGGTAATGAATGAATAATTCAGATGTACATGATGTACAGAATTGAGTATTTCAGACTAGGTTGTGAAAACTATATTTCTCATACGTGTTATAACATTAATATGACACCGGTCATTTAATATCTATTTTTTATTAGGGAATTCCCTTACACAAAAAAAGAAGATTAACTGTACATTTTTTCTCCATAAAAATAATCCATTTCTCTGTATAATTTCAACTATGCAGGTGAATACTGCAGAGAAAAACGTAGCTGTTCAAGGAAATATAGACTTTTTTGCAAATACCTTTTCTAACCTGCATTTTATCTCCATGGTCTCATGTCTCTTCTACATGAATGGATATCTTCAGAAAAAAATTACGTTTTTTAAAAATATATTGCATCAATCAGGCTTGAGTTCTAAAGTATCTAGAGCTTGACACCAACCCTTGCAAAGAGGGAAGCAGGAAGGAAGGAAGGAAGAGAGAAGTAAGAGAAGGAATGGTGAAAAGAATCTTGGTAAGCCAGAGCTCCTCTGAAAACTTGCTTCAAGATTTGATAAATGTTTTCTTCACTCTTCTGCCTGGGTTGGATTGAAACAGCCTTTTTGGGGGGCAGGAGGGGAGCACAATAGTTTTTTTTCCCCAGTCCCTAGAGCCTGATAATATTTTTATATCTAAAATTATCTGAAAAGGAGAGGAAAAATGTTCTCTTCCTTTTGCCTATCCTTGGATCTATTAAAATCAGAGCAATTGGGTACATGTTACATCCTGACCTACACTGGTCTGAGAAGTGATACATTGCTTCATTAATCATTTGACTTATGTACATATTAACCAACTTTATATATAAAAGAAGACTGATAACAAAGACTGTGTATTATCTAAACATTGCTTTACACTTGATCACTTTTAGTTCCCATTAAAACAAGCTGTGCTTTTCCTTTATGCAGAATAACTCTCTCAGAAGGCTCTATTTTGTTCATTGTATTTGGCAGTCACAGCCACATAGTAAATGATCACATTATATGCAGCATCCTAATGTGCAGAATGTAAATGCTGAGGAGGATAATGAATAGGGCAATAGGAGAACAAAATTACATTTCCTGCTCACGGCTGTGATCAGCCCTAGTTAACATGCTCATAAGTAAAGAGTTAGTTATGGGAAGGTGGTTGGTGATTAAATGAGTGAAGAAACACATCCATTTTAACCAGCAGAAGACTGCTAAATAGATGTGTGCATTAGAACTCCCAGTGGCTGGGCTGAACAGGTGAATGTCGTCTGTGGTACTGAATAGCTGTAGTTCATTGAAAGGTCTTTTCCACTGTCAGAGTGGTTTCTGCGTACCACTCAACATACTCCTTCCCAAGCATCTCCAACAGAATTCAGATCTCCCACTTGACCTCCACAGAGATTTTTGTAAGTCTCCATTTAATCACATTTCTTTGAGATACTTAACTTCTGAGCTAATGTGGAGAATCAAGAAGTATCAATGCTGTTCAAGGAGAAAAAATTAAACTGAGTCCAATGTTATTTTTGTATTGTTATCTCCCAAATTACTCTCTCACTTGTGAATAAAAAATGTCCACTGATTTCTATCTATAGTATGTTTTTGCATGTGTGTGTGTATTTGGTTTTTGGTTGTTTGGGTGATTTTGTTTTGTTTTGTTTTGTTTTGCTTTGGATTTCTTTTTTGTTTGGGTTTGGTTTTGTTTGTTTGTTTTTTGTTTTGTTTTGTTTTGTTTTGTTAATGCTCAATACATGATCGTTCCAAGCTCACCACACTTCTGAATTCTTCCTGTTCACATTTTTGGTCAAGAACCAGAAAGTCAGACATAAGGCAGATCTTTGAAAGGGCATGAGAGGCAAGTTCATAAGCCAGCTTCATGTCCTCAACAGCTACTGTACTGCTACAGCAACAAATTGCACATTCTCTCAGACATGACAGACTTTATACAACAAGAAGCTGCCTTTGTGTGGATTGGGATGAGGGAAGGAAAATGAAGAAACCCTGAAGAGCAGTTGTTACTGTTTTTCATCCCAGGTCCAGCAGCCACAGCTAGTTTTGGCACTGCAATGAATGTGATGGAAGGTTTGTATTGCATAGTAATCTCCTACAAAAATGTATTCATCTCAAATACCAAAGGAATGCTTTTCAGATCCAATGAAGTATGTGTTATAGACATGTAACAGTGGAGTAGCAGACCCTGATGTACACCACTCATCTGGAAGAGTTTTGTATGTTACCACCCTTTAGGCACTGATGGTGTCTAAAATGTGTTTTTATGATGTACTATTCCCAGAGAGCTCCTCTGTGTGGGAAGAACTAGAAAAATACATATGAATGAAATAATAGTCTTGGTTAAAATGGGTTTGTTAAACTGCATTGATCCTCATTATAGACATTCTCATTCAACATTAAAACAGCTTTAATTCCATTTAGTTTGATCCTTTTTGGCAGTGAAGTAAAGAAAACTGACTTGCATTCATTAAGTGCCCAGACACTGCTGAATTCAGGCACTGAGCCTGTGCGAACATCCTAGACATTACCTGCACATATTCCTCTCCCAGGCTGGATAATTCTTAGATCATCTTGGGCTGTTTCTCTGTTTGAAGTATCTGCTGGGGTTTTACATGAAAATGTCTTTGATGATTGTCTGTTTATATCAGAAAAGATTAATGAGTTGAACTGCTATGGCTGTGTTATTTATCTTACAGACTGTTTTAGTCTCATTCTCTTGCGAAGTATACCATAGAATATTTTTTTCTCTTGATTATTATAAGAAGATTAGAGTGCTCCTATAGATGTTTGTACTTAAATGGATTAAAAAAAAAAAAAAAAAAACTTCAAGCAGATTATTCTGGCAGGATTCAGGACACAAACAGACATCATGAAGCCTTCGAACATCCTGACTCTGTTAAGATATTTTGGTTTACCATTGGGCAGTTCTATCCGTTTACAAACACTGCTGTGAGAGAACTCATCTTACGGTGGATGATGTTGTGGTAGAGCACTCAGATCACCCTTCAGGGAATCACCATTTGTCCCAGCACTGATTTTTCTCATACATTTTTCTTAGACCCCTACATTATATTGATCATATCTGGGAGGTAGTGCTGCTCTTCTTCCTCACGTTATTGCAAAGGAAACAGAGTTATCTTGGCTGGAGGAAATACCCCAGGAAACTAGACATAATCCACATCTTGTCCCTTCCTTTCCCCAGTGATGGAGAAGAAACATATAGGCAGCAGCATGCCTGCTATTGATAGAGGATCTGGGGTGTAATGGAGGCAAAGGCACAGGAAGAGAAAGGCCAAGAGAAGTGGAGTGTGAGGGGTTAGGTTACAGAAGATTATGTAGGATGGAGTATAAAACTAACAGTTATGATATTGCAGTGGTGTTGATGTTAATTTGTTTGGCTATTGTTTGGATTCTAGGAATTTAGAATTGCTGCTACTACTACTATTTTATAACTGTATAAATAAAAATAGCTAATTTCTCTTTCTGAAACACTTAAATAAATTCAACTTAAACAAGCATGAGGAAATGCTATTTTCAACTGAAGCTAGCAGCTCTGAGGCAGGTTGCCTTTGCTGGTAAATTAGTAGCTGCTAATGTAAAAACTTTTATGGTCTCCAATACTTCTTATGTTTTGTAACAGTAATTGTGCTGCAGATGACAGGTAGTGCCAAGATATTAACTGCTTGTTCTTTCTCCTTCTGATTTGTGTAAATTAAATTAGGCACATCAACTTGTATTAATTTTTCTGCAGAATTCTTTCCTCTTTCTAAAATGCACAAACTGTGCTCATTTTTGCTGCTGAGATCTGACAGCTACGCCTTTCATGGTGCCTTTGGATTACTGCTTTCTCTCCAGTGAGTGGGGCTGCTACTGTTAGATTGTCTGTGCTCATAGAAACTGCATTCACACTTCAACAGATAATGCTCTGTATTATCAATTCTTGGCTAACCAAATGGGAAATGGAAGATAATCTAACTGCAAAAACAATTGCACATTTCATATATTTCCATAAAGGAGCACAAGACAATTAAACCTCATGGGCCCAATCCTGCCACCAGAAAAATCAATGGAATCCTGGTAATTTTGAATTTAAATTGACTCCTACTCCCTACCTTTGTCTCATCTATCCTATCTTTATGTGCCACAATGGGAAGTGGGAACTCACTTGACTATACTTATGCTACCTCTTCTGTCTAGAAAGAAACTTTTATGTCTTCTGTACCTGCAACAGCTCCCTTCAGACAGAGTGCAGCCAGGGAGCATCCCGAAATCACATTTTTGGCTTTGCTCTCAAACTTGTTCATAAGTCTCTCAGCCACTAAAGGGTCAACAAAACTACTAACAATATTGTGCTTGCATTTCTGGTTTTGTAAATACATTTTTCCATTTTCTAACTAATTTTCAATTGGGTGTGTATCTTTTATCTTTTAGAGTTTCTTGTGATGGAAAAAATAATCCCAGAAACTCTTTTCAAATGTATGAAGGACCAGAAGTTGATTGTGAATAATCAGCATGAATTTATGAAGGAGAAATCATGCCTGATTACCCTGATAGATTTCTGTTACAAGATGACTCGCTTGTTTGTTTATTTTAGTAAAGCTTTCTGCACTGTCTGCAATACCATCTTTGTAGAAGAACTGGATAAATGGACAGTGATCTGGGTTGAGAACTGGCTGAACTGCCGTGCTGAAAGAACTGTGTTCAGCTGTACGTGTCCATCTGGAGGCCAGTCATTAGCCCTGAAACCCTAGGGGTGTCTATTTGGGTCAGTACTGTTTAACAGCTTCATTAATGATCCGGATGATGGAGCAGAGTGCCCCTTCAATATGTTAGCAGCTGATACAAAGCTCAGAAGAGTGGTAGATAGACCAGATGTCCATGTTGACATTCAGAGGGCCATGGATAAGCTCAGGAGATGTGACAACAGGAACCTCCTGAAGTACAGAAAATAGAAATGCAAAGTCCTGCACATGGTAAGGAATAACCCAGTTGGCCAATACAGACTGGCTGGGAGCAGAGTGGCTGGAAAGCAGGTTGGACAAAAAGCACCTGGAGGTCTGGTGGACACCAGTTTGAATATTAGCCAGCAATATAGTCATGCAGCAAGGAAGGGTAAGGTTTCATGTGGAGGAGTGTGGCTAACAGATCAATGGAGGTGATCCTTCCCCTCTATTCAGCCCTGGGTGGGGCCACACTCAGTGTTGGGTCCAGTTCTGGGCTCTCCAGTACAAGAGAGACATGGGTTTATTGAACAAAGTAAAGGAATAGGCTATAAAGGAGATTAGGGGATGGGAGAATATCTTCCGTGAGAAAAAATTGGGAGACTTTGGAACAGGTTGTCTAGAGAGGTTACAGAGACTCTCTCTTTGGGAATCTATAAAACACTTTAGACTAGATGTTCTCCTAGGATTCCTTCCAACTTCAAATATTCTGTGATTAAGTGATTCTATCAATGTACTTTATATGAAGAAAAATTTCCTGTAAGATACATTTTTTTTATTCTGTCCAGGTCTGATAAGCCTAAATTACCAATGATAAGCATACTAGAAGAAAACGTTTTTCCACCAAACAAAAATATTACTATGGTTGACAAGCTTTTAGATGTACAGTAAACTATTTTGAGGAAAACAATGACAAAAAGAACATATGAATCATGGTTCCAAATAAATACCTATTTACATTATGATCAATAGCATAAAAGTTCATTTGCTAATATTGCAGAGGTTTCTGAAAAAAAGTCCCATGTTAGGTATAAATATGAGCTGAATATAAGGTAAGCTTGTGATAGACTGGCTATAGAAGACAGTGGCCTGTGACAGTATTGTCACATTTTAACTAAGTACCTCAACATACCTGAATCCTGTCAGGATTATCAGCTTTTAAGTTGGACAATCTCAGATGTTGTTGATAAGTCTTTAAGCTGAATTTCTTTACTCCACTCATTCCAGGAAGTCTCTCTTACTCATTTACACTTTAACATAGAATCCTTCTACATATGTTCAAGCTGTCTTGGCTACAGAAAGTCATTCCTTTCTGCCTCTTCTTCAGTATCTTATGACAGCTTGTAGGCAGAACAGTTTCTTAGTTCAGCATATCTTGCTTGACTTAATGAACATTAATTTCCGTGATCAGGAAGCTGGGAAATGTGATGAGAACAACTTGCTCTACTGCGCCAAGGTACTTCACTCTTAAGATTTAAATGGTTACTTTTGGGGCGATTCCCGAAGATGAGCCAGAAAGAAGCTCTGTCCTGTTGGAGTTGACTAAGCTGGTACCCAGGAATGAATAAACATATGGCAGTATAATCCCTCCTCACTACGCTGGCTGAATTAAATTATGTTGTCAGTTTATTTGTCTGCTGGTTGCTTTTCTGATCCAACTAAAGCTCTTGTCATGAATTTAAAAGAAAGGATCACCTTATTGAATTGTGGGAGACTTTTTTTACCTGAGTTATTAATAACGCCTCATAATATTAAATCTTATATTATAAGATTTATTAAATTTTATATATTATTAAATTTTATAGTAAATTTTATAAACTAATTCACTATCACCATGGATGCTGCAGTTCAGCTGTTTTATCAGTAAATGAAAATAACTAATTTCTTCCTGAGCTTGATTCTGTGTTGAACTGCTCTTTTGGGCCCAGTCTGTTGTATTCAAAAATCAGTTTAACAGTTCTGTTTTTCTGAATGGATCCTGATCAGGCCAATGTGACTACTTCTGACAGTATGCAGTTGCAGGATTAGTCCCTTTCTAGCTTGTATCCATTGGTGCAACACTGCTCTTTCTTCACCAAATGCTGTAATACATCCCAACAACACTATTTTCTGTGTAATTTATACTTATTCCCAAGAAACTAAGAAAGAAACCACACAAATTAACTTTTCTCCAAACAAAATTTCCAGAAATAAATAGCTCTGTCCAAATGCTTTTAGTTGTGCTTTTAATGGTATCGTTCACCTTCTTTCAAACTATTTTTTCTCTTCTTCTCAGTTTGTGTTTAAAGTACACAGTTTAATTTTTAAAAGATGTGGGAAATGAATGTGAACTGAAGATCATTCAGGGAAAATCTGAAATGAAAAAGGAACTTTAAAGCATAACCCAAATAAATCAAACATTAATCTAAGGAGGAAAATATTAATAAGCCCTTATGAAGAATGCATTCCTTTTGTTTCCAAGCTAAATCACAGGCCTACCTAGTTGAAAGGTGAAGATGGCTCATCTGTTAAATAGCTATTGGAGCTATCTGATATATGATGATTAATTATAATATGCAAAGTTTGTCCCAGGCGTACAGACCTCATAAAGCTGAAGAGAACACAAGTGCATTATTAGCTCCCATCACAGTGGTAAAGTAAGCCAACTTGACCTAATTATCAATTCTTTTATATATATGTGATTATAATGAGTGTTCTGACAGTATATGAAGAGAGAATTTAAGTATTCACATTTTTATCTGTAGTTCTTCATTTGGTTTAATTGGAAAATGTAATGCTTGATTTGCCAGCAAATCTAGAAAATATGGTTCCAGACTCAAATGATTTTTACTATGTTACATACTGAGATTGCCCCTGGGAAGGTATTTATTTCTTTTCTCCTTGTCAATAATGAATGATCCTACAAAGCAGAAACCTTATTAGAGTCTATGTTTAATGATTGCCCTAGTGATATGAGTGGTCTGGTAACAAATTGAAATGTCAGACACTCTATGACCCTCTAATAATATTGGAATCTGCCAGCCCCTATTAAACTACCTTCAAACTATATTATCCTTTGGTAATAGATCAGCTACTTACCCTAACTAATACAGTTATCATGTGGGACACTGTAGAACAGTCCTTTTAATCAAGAGTCAAAAAAGGAGTGGAACAGTGGGTAAAAATGAAGTATTGTCATAACAAGTCATGATGAACCCACTTCATTAAGGTGGAAAACTACCCATAAAGAAGGCTGTGATTGATCTTCCTTCTGGTGTGTCATCCTATAAAAGGAAAGAAGTAACTTTCAAATTTGAATGAACAGGATTTTCTCTCTCTCATCCTATCCCTCCCACTGTCCCTGTTTTAATGGATTATCTTACTTTGTAAGGTACTTTTATAGGTCCATGTGCAATCCAATGTGTCCCAGTATTGCCCTAGGAAAACACCCAACAGAAACACTTTTTTTGTCATTGTTTCCAACAACTCCTCTTGACTTTCACATGGAGACCATGACATTAATTTTTTTCCTGTTTTCAAATACATAAAATAAGGATCAATATAAAAAAAGTAATCTTTAAAATTTTAACAGAGAAAGCAAAAGAAACAGCAATTTTAACTATTGAAAAAACAATATCACATCCTTCTTCCTTAGGACTTGTCCCTCCCTTGCTGAATTATATTTATGCTTAGAGGTCATATTTACATGGCATCATTAATTGCACTTGAATTGGAGATTTGTGCATAGATTTATCCATAAGATTAGAATGATAAAGAGAACTCTTTGTCATCTCAGACTGTATTAAAGCACTTGATTCTCTTCAAGCTAATGAGATCCTCTCTTTCTGTTGTTGAAGGCTCCGAATTGTGCTTTTCTGTGGGATTCTTTGCCCCATTCCTTATTGTGGAAAAGAAGATGGGGTTAGATAGGAAGTCTGCCAAGTTATAGTTTCCAGGTCCTCCACTTTTTAAAGGGATATCTTTCTGAACCAGGGTATAGTCTGCCATATTTCAAGCCATTTGATATTCCAGCTGAAATAACTCTGATTCTGACTCTATATCCAATCTCCTGAAATGCCTAGGAACATCCACAGGTTGTACTTCATAGCATACCCAAAGAACACTTATATAGACTCCTGCTGTCATCTTCTGTCTTTCTCCCACCTGTTTCCAAATACCATATCAGCTGATGTGAGACAAAGCAAATACTTCAATGTTCTTCTTAGGAGAGTCCTGAGCAGAGCAGGAGTTATAAGGTAGGGGATTTATGCTGAATCTGAGTTCAGGTTTGCACAGAGCTGAGTGTGGGATCTGAGCTCTTAAAGTCTGTATATCATAAACTCCTAGATGAACAATTAGGATTTATATATATATATATAGGAACATGTACCATCTGTCTGGAGAGGAACATCAGCCTGTTTCCATGCCTTCTTCCCTGTCCTCCTGCAACATTCTCTATAAGTACCTTCTTCTACGTGCTTTCTACTCTGCCTCTGTGTCTAACTGTGTACCTCTATGTTAAAGTTTTGGATGATCCTCTAATCAAACTACTGAATCATAAATCTCCATTATCTTTTTTCTAGAAACCATTAAAAAAAATCACATCCTGGTTCAGGAGCAGTGGGGTCTCTAAAGCTCTTGGTTAGAAGTGACCCGAATTCATGGCTATAACAAGAAAGTTGTAGCCTGACTTCAGGAAAATTCCCTGCAGAAGCACAAAACTGTGAGATTTTGGCAGGAATTTTGTGTGAGGTATAGTAAAATTCATCTCTATTCTGAAAGAAAAGTGACTTTGTAAAAATAGCTCCATGTTTATTGCCTTTTCATCAAACCGGCATAGCTTACAAACAAAAAGACGGATTTTGTATCTACCATTCCTACAAAGTCACCATGGGCTTTTACTGTCAGACTTAGCTTCCCCCACTTTGCCTACCATCAGCAGCAATAAAGACCTGCAGGCCAAATTAGTCCCCCTGAGATGACTGTGTAACATGCTGACTTATAATTGTGCTCTCATTGACACCCCTGCAGCTCCCTTAACGTCAGTGGTTTTCATCCTGAGCTTAGCCAATATTTCACTGAGGATATACAAGAGGTATAGTAGCTTTCAGCTCTTTGCTGCCTTATTCTGTAGAAAAAGCAGTAGGGAAAATGAAGTAAGCTCTAGAAATCAGTTATATTTTCATTGTCATGTAAGTTATTTCATATTTAGTGAATTCTGTAGAAATTCTTTCTATTGTTTAACAAGCCTGAACTGCTTCTAACTATCTGAAAAATACATAAAAGCTTGATTTGTTTTCCCCCAGGGTCAGCTTTTGATCATGAACTGCATTTGGAAAGGCCCTACCCTACTGTGAAATGTGCCCGAGGACAGGGAGGGCCAGCATGGTCTCCTTGCAGGGCTGGGACCTTCTCTGACCTGACAGAGAAGCATTCCTCAGCTCTGTTCCACCTGCTGCCAGGAGCTCCAGTGAGTTTTCTTTAGAGCTGAAGGCAAAGGGACCACTCGTCAGGCAAAAAGTTAAGCACATGCATAACACAGGATCAACCACAAGGTTCACATACTTATTCCATTATCACAGATATGTCAGTGGCTTGGTTTTTCAAATTACAATTTCATATCTACTACCCAAGATTATTTTAGACAAAATGCTTATAAGTTTTACCAGCTGAGATTTGTTTGGGGACATTTTTTCATAACATTGGATGTGTTTCCATTTATTTCTGAATGCAGAAAGAGTTAAGCAAGGCATAAATAATGTCAGAATGCACTCACTCGTGCATACTATTTTTTTCACACTATTTGTTCAACTTCACTGAAACTCTTAACCTGAGTAAAACTGAAAGCCCAGGAAAAAATATCTTACTGTTTTGTCATGTACCTGATTAACTTGGTTAGAAACCTAAAGATTTAATAAACATTCATGTTTATTTTTGTATTTAGCGTTCTGTAGTAACCCATGTTGTTGAACAGAACATATATTAAGTGTCTTCCAGAATTTGTCATACAGTTTCTCATATAGCATAATTTATAATTCTGAATGTCCTTCTGTTTTAGTAATTTTCTTCTGTTCTCAGTGGCCATTTTCATTCTTGCTGTATCTATTCTGAGATGGCTTATGCAACCTTTGGGCATGTAGGATATCATCCCATTTTTGATCATATTCCCCTGTGTATCCTCCCCACAGCTTCCTGATTTTCCTCCAGAATGAACTCTGAAGCAATTCAACATCTTTATTTTATTCTTATGACTGGTTCACTTTAGTTTTAGTTAACAACAGGAGGTCTAAAAGGGTTTTTTTTTTTTAGTTTATTGGTTTTTTATTCTTTTAAACATTGATCCTGTACTTTGATGTTGATTTCTTAGAAGTTTCTTCTTCTTTTATTGCTTTTGTTTTTATTTTCCTGAATCTCTGTTTACTTCACGGAAGTAAATATCAGAACACACAGCTGTGACACAGATCTTCTAACCTTAATATAGGTATCAAAGAAGGAAAAGGTTTGTTCTGTCATCACCGTCCTACCAATGCAAGGCTGCTTCTCCAAAGTTATCTTGCTTGTCACCTCTACTCAAAAAATATTCCACAAGTAAGATCTTCCAGATATTATGACTAGTTTATGCTAGTAAATATTAAAATTTTTTTCTTGCATCTTAATAAAGATGACAGCAGGACTACATGTGATTCTTTTGCAGGATTTAATTGCTCTTTTTTCAGGCATTTTTAGGACTTTCCTTTGCTGTGTCATACACAGTTAGGTCATGGAAGTGTCCTTTGTCACTTTCTACCATCCTTGAATCACTGTTGTTGTCTCTGAGCTCACTCCACTTTGCCTGTCTTCAGATTCTATATCCCAAACACCCGATTTACATACCAGAAGCTATCCGAAGAAATTTCACCTCACAAATACATCTGAGTTTGAGGGTTGTAATGTATATTTGTTTTGAAGCTAAGTTGGTGATCTTCATAAAACCTGATGGCTTGTATTTCTGATTATGAGTCAGTGCCTCTGCACTTGCAGCCCACAATAGTGCTACACTTTGTACCCATCCTGTCGGGAATGCTCCTATGTAATTTGTTGCCCACTGTTACCTCAAGGCTTTTGCATTCTATTGGATTTGTGGCTTCCACCAGCCCAAGTTATTCTTCCCTTGTGGCATGCATTAGCTTGCTCTTTTACAAGCTAAATCTCATTTTGGTATTCTCATCCTGTATTTCTCTGAGCTGCATTATATTACATTTCTTGATCCTGACTAGTATAATGTCTCCCAATTTAGCATCATCTGCAAAATGGTTTTATTTTGCAATCTTCATGGCTGTTAATAAAGGTGGTAAAGTAAATATTGGTCCTACTTTAGGTCTCTGTGGCTCTGCACTTCCCCCTTCACATCCATGCCCCATTCCCCTGCCCCTCAAACTCTCTGGGTAGCAGTGCCTGGCAATACCCTCTCCTTTATGGACTTCCACATAGATCTAGTTGGTATGTTAATTTGCTCTGTAACTAGTGCACCAAAATCCCTATCTGTGATATAAACTGTACCTCAGATACCCAGAGATGTAAGAAATATCACAGAATGCAGTGATGTGTTATGTTGCATTGGTCTGTTACTCAACTCTCGTGTAATGCTTGTATTACATCACAGTAGTGCACCTCTTGTCTTGAAACCAGTGGCCATTAACCACGCTTTGTCTTCTTAATGGTTTTGATAACATATCAGGTGTTTCCCCCTTATGTATAGAAGGCAATTTTTAATGTGAATTCAAGCAGACCACATTAAGGGTACCCCACATCATCTGTACGTTCCTTCCAGAACAGGCATATTGATATTGCTCCACAGCAAGAGATGAACAGCCAGTGGAAATTCCTTGTTTGTGTGTGACTTTGCTTACATTTACAAGTTTTGCTGCCATGACTGAAAAGGCATCACACTAAGCAGCACAGAATCCAAGCATACATAGAAATTCACTGGCAAAATAAACTGGTTTAACATATGTTGTCTTAAAAGACTTCACAGAGGTTATGGCAAAAGACTGAAGGGAAAAGTGTTTTTTGGATTATTTTCCTTTTATATAAAATGTGTCTTTCAAAGAAGGCTTTACACAGGTTAATAGGTACTTAATATCTTTTAACCTCAGCAAATATATACCAGATATTTAGGCCAATAATAGAAGGAAAAGACAGAATGAGTAATAAATATATGGTGATATAAGTACTTATCAGCAATAAGACCTGCTTCTGCTCCAGTTGTCAGTTGTAGGATCACAAAATTTTAAAGGTATGGAAAGCACAAAAAAGAGAAGAGATTGGGATGAAAGCCAGAAAAAAGGTCAGGTGATCTAGTATATGGGTCCCTAGTTTACATCTTCAACAAAATATATCCAGTTTTCTGCAAAGCCCCAGCCTAAGCCCACGCCCTTCACATAATCTCATCTATAAAATGAGTCTATGTTACAAAACCATAAAATCATAGATTTATGGACTGGAAGGCACCTTGAAGATACCATCTAGTCCCAACCTCTCCCACCATGGAGGATGCCACCCACTAGATCAGGAATATTCAATCCCACAGTCACCTTCTAACTGTGGTGTAGACTTCTGCATCAACCAAATACTCATGACTGGTAGAAAGTATAAAAATCCTGCAGAATTTTATGCCTGTGTAGCTCTTCAGCTTCCCTACCTATAATTCTGTTGTGAAAAATAGATTAAACCTCAGCAGTATATTTCATTCTCTAGACATTTTTGTGCCTGGTTATTTTTAAAATATCTTTTTCTTGCTTGCTTTCTTCCCGCCCCCCCCCCCCCCCGCCCCCCCCCCCCTTTTTTTTTTTTTTTAATTGACATATTTAGAAATGATCTTTTCTTTACCTCTGTACCTGAAGCTGGCATTTGCCCCAACTTTTTCTGTTCTCAACTGTGGCTGAATATTCTTGCCTCATTGCCTCCCTCCTTCTTCATTTCCAGTTGACAGCATCATTGTAAAAACGAGCTAAAAAGAAAATTGGAAACTCTGTTTACTTTACAACTATGCACTGAGTGCCCCAGCTATGCAGTCTCACAGAGAAGCTCACAGTGAGAACATGATGCACCAACAGACAGTTCTTTCCTTTGCAGATCTCAACATATCCCACAAGGACAGCTGGTGTTTAGCACTGCTGTTTTGTTCCTGTGCAAAGGTGGCCTTGAGCAGATTTATACAGGACAAGATTCACTGTATCACACATGCATTTCAGATCTCATTTCTTACTCATCCCTACTTATCACCTTTTTTTATTCTTGAGGTAAACCCTGATCCTTTCCCATCAAATATGTAATGCTTTTTCTGACTAAACCTAATGTATACAGCGAGTTGAAAATGACTTCTGGAGGCTAGGCCTCAGAGTAGGTTGCAAGTATTTGTCGTAGAGTTGTGTCCTGTGTCCAGGGGTCTGTGCATGGGAGACTGCAAATCTAAAGGTGTGTCTGATGGAGGTCAGGTATAAATCATCACAAAAATACCTGCTGCTTTACTCTTCTGCTTCCCTTTTGGGAGTATTTCAGGAGGAGGAGGCAGAAAGCGAGTAAATAACAGAAGGAATGACTTCATTTTTTCCCAGCCTGTATAATCTGTATCTTTCTGAGCAGTGAGAGTTATTTTTAGTGAGTTGCATCACTGGCTCTTGGCAGCCATGGCAACTAAGATCCTCTTCTACCCAACAAATTCAGGGAAAGGAAAGAAGATAAACTTCACTTTTACCCTGGCCTCACTTTGCTGGTTTCTGTCCTCCCCACGGCAACACGTTTAAGTTTAGTACAATTGTTTTTGGAACCTAACGTATTTCCCCACCATATCCCCAGCTTCACCATAATCTGGAGGAATGAACTCTAGCAGTGAGGCTTCCCCATTCTGTATTTGGTTGTGTTTGCTGTGCTGCTATCTGTGTTTTATATGACGATGGCTTTCTCAGTCTTGGATTAGCATTTCAATGAGACATACACAGGACCACGAGGTGAAACAATGGCCTGTCTTATAACAAGTGTCAAGACCAGATTTATTCATCCAGAAACCATGGCTTCTTCTCAGTGATACTTTCTAGGTTTGAAAGCAAAAGCTTTTTGCCATAAAGTATTTCCTTTTAAAAAGCAGAAAACTAGATGCATGGGAATGGGATGAGCTTTGGTATTTTCTAGCAGAAGAGAGAAGAATGAAGAAATTCTTTGGTATTTTTTTCCACTTCTATGCATGTAAGTCTGCCACTGACTGCCTGCCAACACTTCCTTGCAAGCCACCAAACAACTTGTCCAAACAGGAATATCCTTCAGTCTCTGTTGACTTGGAAGAATTGTAACAACAGACTTGAAGTGAGATTCCTTGTCATATTACCAGTATCTTAAATCACCCTTCCCCTCCCCCAGTGTAACAATTACCAGACGGCTATCAGTTAATTTATAAACCTCTTGTACATTGTCTGTTATCTGTGAATGTGTTGCTATGAATGATTTTTTTCCTGTATGAAAATGGAATTATTATTTTTGCAAAACTTTCTTAAAAAGGACAGCGAGAGAAGGAATAGTAGACAGGCATACTATGGTAATTGGGAACAAATGGAGAGGTTGGAAACAGTCTGAACCTGTAAGATCTGGCTTACTGATATATCTTTAGGAAGAATCAAAGCATCAAAGCCTGGACACAATGAAGATGTGGATTTCCTGGTAGACATTGCTGTTACCTGGGCTTCTCAGGAATCATGAAAAGGGCCAGTAGAGATATTTGTATTGTCTGTGTTCAATGTCAATTCTGTCTCAAAAGACCAAATATACTGGTTCATTCATGTTTTTATTTTCTTGGATAGTACATTCATAATGCAAGCAAGCAGTGCTTTGAGGGGCAGATGGTGCCAGTTGATTGTATATTCATTATTAGTGGAAGAGACCTCATGCATTCTCACATTTTGTGTGAAATCATCTCCTATGAGATGCTAAAGTGACTGAGATTATTTGACTGACGCCTCAGCAGAGTCCCTCTCACAGTGGTGCTGGGTTGTGTTTGACAGCACTTCTACCCTCAGGAACTGCCAGGCCCAACACAGGAGAGTATTCTATTGCTGAAACATTGTGGGATGGAGCCTCAATAGAACACCTGCCCACCAGTAGATTTATTGTTCTTGACAATGCAAAATAATTGTAAAATTGGAAAGGAGGCATTGGTATGTCTCTAGAAACAGAAAACTGCTACAAAGACTTAACTTCTGTATATATCTTGGATAAAATGACCATTTATAAAGCCAGACTATTATTTAATGAGGGTGAGAAAATGAAAATAGGAAAATATGAAAAAATCTGATATTCTTTGCATTGATGCTATCTGCCTGCTCCTGGATCTGCTTTCTAGACAGTGTTAGATCCTATTCCTCTTGCCTATGATACAAGTAGAGAGGCAGAGATTTTGTCTGTGGCTTTTTTGATACCTTTGTTGAGTCAAGGAAAGGGTTGACTGCTTAAAAAGCTGTATTTCCAGTAGAGGTTTAGAGATGGGAATTTGGGACTGTCATAAAACAGATACTATTTCCTTCCTGGCTAGCCTGATAGGATCAAAGCTGGGAAATACTGTCTTCTGAGGGAAAGTGATCTCTGCTTTCCAGAGGGGTAAGAGGCTCTTTATGTCTTATCTTTCTTATCTGTCTTTCCTATCTTTAGCTATGTTCATATGAACATGATACAGACTTGGGACTATTCTCATGAAATATACATTTTTGTGACAACTTATTTCTCCAGAGTTATATGATTTAACCTTGTTGGGGAGATACCTGTAATATAAATTAGAGTATTTTAATAGATACAGAGGGACAGAGTCTAAATATTGGGCTTACTCTGTGTACAGGCACAAAAATAATGTTGCCTGGAGTAAACTGTATCTCTTTCCTCCTCAGAAGCTCATCTGAGAGTAATTGTACATACCCAGCTAAATCAAAAGAGAGCCACAGTTTGATGCAAGCGATTGGATTAGAGCCTATGACTGAAGTGTTTCAGACCTCCCTGATCAAGGCAAGCTACACACCAGTCATCAGAAAAGAAAGAAGGCAGATGACAGAATGCATGACTATCAGCATCACAGATCCAATAATACAGGCAGAAAAGACCTTTTGCTGTACACCTTGTGAATGAATTCTGTGTGAGATTGTGTTATGTACTCATAGATCTTCTTACAGAGGCATTAAAAAGGATCAAAATTTAAAGTTAAAACAGCTTTTCAGGATATTTAAAATCATTAAAAATTGTTTATTCAAGCAATAATCTCCCTAGAACTGGTTATTACCACTATTAATGACTTGCTAGTTAAAATATTAATGGGTCATAACTGAAAACTGCTGGCAATGTCTGATTTCAAGGGGTATTATCTCTTAATTAATGATACTTCACCTATTTGCTGTCAGTTTTGTAGGTATCTATTTTACTGTCTGTTGCAGGATACTAAAACCCCTTATTATAGATGAAAGAGATATTACAAAGAGATGCTTATTTTCTAGGTGTTTTGCATTTTGTGGCCTGTCAGCTAGCTTGCATCTGAATTTACTTGTCTCTTACTAGTATACAGCTTCGTATGAGGAATTTTATGTGCTTTGAAATTACATGTTGGAACTGCGTATTGAAAAGCAATGCATGCTTTTGGGAGAGGCTGGTAGATGGAAATTTAAAATATTTATTTTAAATCATTGTTTTATAAATCACTTCTTTTTGATCCTGATCTGAATGATCAGTTCTTTCATGATATTCCATTTTCACCAATTGTTTTGTCATATCCCATTTAGGAACCTTGTTTTACATGTTGATACCATGATTTTTCTAGTTTGTAATTTGTACAGCATATTCATCACAAATGAACTAGAATTATAACTGGTGAAAATGAAGTAAGCTGAATGGCTAGGTGGCAGGAAGTGTGGAGGGTGTGATAAACATTTGATATGATTACTAAATATTCTCAGACTTCATTTTTGTTAGAGTTGTCTGGGTGTTCATTGTTCTCTGTGCTTGGAACTTTTGTTTAGGAACAGGACACAAAACAACTTCTCTGTAAGAGGCACTTTCAACGCCAATACCTAATTCCTTCTTGGGCCTGTACTGCCTCACACACTGAGTAACAGAAGTAAGAAAACACTTTCATACAGGGGTTTTACTTCAGTACAAAATTAACTGTCTTTGCATGGTGTGGTTTGGATACCTTCAGTTCCTCTGTGACTATGGTTTCTCAGGAGCTGCTCCTATAAACCCTTAAAGATTAATCTTCTTGCCCTGAATGCTTCCAGGTTACAGGAGCAGAACTGTTCTGGGGACTGAAAAGATGATCATTACTTTGATCATAAATCTGTCTGTAAGCTCAAGCTTTTAGATAATCAGTAATGCTTTCAGTGAACCATATTCTTCTCTAAAAATTCTTGGAATTATTGACAACTTTTCTAGTCTACTTCTGTTACTCATTCTTCTTCAATTGAATATTTCAGAAAATAGAAAATGTGAGTGTATACACTTCACATTAAATAACTCTGTAACATTCCAGGCATTAAAATTTTCTTTTAAAGTCAATTTTGATAAGCTCTGCTGAACATCTCTCTGGCCTACCTTATTTCTAGATCCCAAGCTGAGAAACTGAGAATCCTACTAAGAGCACAGGGAGGACTTCCATAGACACACAGATGGTAAAACCTCAGATGAAATAAAAAATTAAAAAAAAATTAAATTAAAGATAATCTTTCATTGTCCAAGAAAATAGGGTAGACATACTACAATAAAGTTGTTCCTTGCACTCTTGTGGGCTTTATCACTTTCATTTAAGCAAATTTTGGGCTACCAAAAGATGATAATTCTAATTTGAGATGAATGACTACCATCTGTGAATATAGTGAACTCCTTTCCCTTATGAATTATCTACACAAATAACACCCATTTTATTGTTTGGGGAATGTGATGAAGATAAGAAAAGTGAATAGAGACAGGTGCTGATCAAACAGATGTTATTTTAGTCTGATTTCTTCTATCTGGCTCATCAGTGTTTATCAACACAGACATGCATCACTGCTAATATTTTAAGTGTCAGCATGTCCTACTGGCTTGCATTGTGATTCACTGGGTGAACACAAAGGAGCAAATAGAAAATATCAAACTCCAGTGGTTTTTGTTTCAGATCCTGAGAGGTGAAAAGCAGGCCACTTCACTTTTGTCTCTTGTTACAATCAGCCTTCCATGAATCTCATCCTTTAATTTTTTGTCTGTACTGATATTTTCAAATGAGTGAAGTGAGAGGAATGGCATAGAGATATTGAGGAATGTTTTTACAAGTAACTCTGCCCTACAACGCCAGTGTTACTGCATGGTCTATATTTGAACTTCTTTAGATACAGAATAAATTATCTCACTATAACCCATGTGGAACGTAGGCTAAAGTTGATTTTAATGCTAAACTAAAACTCTTTTGAATCCATTTCAGTGATAGTTTAATTAACCAGACCACTTCTTCTAGCCCTGTGTACTCAATGCAAATTAATGGCACTCGGAACATACATTCTCTCAGTCCTGCCTGCTGTTTGCTGCCTGTGAATCCTATCTCGCATCCCACACCTTGCACTTGCACAAGTGATTAACTACCTCCAGAACTAATTTCTTCCTAAGTGGCTTCACAATATTTTTCTTCCATGGAAGGCAAATATGGTGAGTGAGCCAGCACAAAACCACTTTCAAAGGTGTCAGCACTACTGTGCTAGAGTATTGTTTCTAATATCTTGTGCTATAATATAGAACACAACAGAAATACTACATTATTTACTTCATACTATATCACTTGCCTAAGACCCCAGCTGAGGAGTCTGTTTTGTATTAAAAATATGCTTGTGCTAGAAGGTGTTGGTGGAAGTTTCATGCAGACTAAGAATGCAACTTTTTTTAAAAATATGTCATTTAGATAAAGACTGCCTGAGAAATGACACAACTTTCCTGCAGGGAGTGCGAGCAGCCACAAATCATGTTGAGGCCATGATATGGACTTAGTCACTCTAGTATCCTCTGTAACCAAGAGGGAATGCCACTTAAAAGCTAGATTTTCTGCTTCATGAGATTCTCACATGTAAAACTTTTCTTGCCAGAAGGGAATAAATAAGAAATGGAACTGTTGAAAATCCTTTCAAGTCAAGTTCTGACAAAATCCAGTCTTCTCACTTCTTACTTGAAGAGCACTGTCAAAATGTCAGGTTCAGATGAAGCCCTGACAGGTCACTTTGGCAGAGGCTGTAGAGAGAGACCTTTGAAAAGCTGTCTTTGTTTTCATGTGCTCTTAAGCTTTAGTGTTCCTGGAGGCCCCCAGCAGGCAGTACAGCTCTGTCAACCAGGTGCTTTATTAAATCTCTGTAACAAAGACTACTGCCCAAAAGGATCTCACATTAAAAGGCCAGCGGGACATAGGAAGTGATGTGAAAAGAATGCTGCTGTACTTACTGTGACTGAAATATGACCCATCTAGATCCTTTCTTCTTCTACCAACAGCAGCAGGCAGAGGCTGTGATATAAACACATGAGGCCTCAGCAGATCAAAAATGGGCAAGGTCCAATGTAGGTGGTCCACAATCAGGCAGCTAAGTCAGGAAAGCCACTGCATCACTACTTGGAGCAATAGGGCTCCAGGTTCCTGCTAAAAGACACATCAACCTGGCAGCTTCATCAGTGCCAAGGGGAAACTGCTGCTTCCAGTACCATAAAAACAGGAGCTGTGGGTTCATATCCTATGCTTCACATCTACTGCCAGATCTGAAACCTCAGAGGAGCTGGTGGAGAAACTAAACCTGATGGTAATTCACTGCTGGAAGCACTGACTTGATGTGGTTTGCTGTCCATTACACCTGGGCTTCTCAAATGTCAGTGCTGTATTGAAAAGTTAATATGCAACTGGAGGATTTTTCAGAAAAGTTTGGTTGGAAAGATAATAATGCTTTTTTTGTCCTACTTTGCATCATTTTCCAGATGTGATCCTTGTGGAATCTTTTCTTGTGGAAAGACAATGTTTTGTCTTTAAGTTTAGAAGCTTCCTTCTCATGGAAGTCATGAGCAGCCATTACTTGTATTATTGAAATATTTACATGAAGTGTTATTTAAACTGTCTGTTACAAAGGAAAACAGTGTTTCAAACATGAGAGTGAACCTCACACTTGAAAAAATTACCTCATTTTGGTTCATTCTACATCCAAGCCATGACCACCTGGGCTCTTCCCCTGTCCACCTGACATCTGTGGATCCCAGGGCTGGCTTCAGTACTTTTGGAAGGTGAACTCAACTACTCCCTGTAAGGCTGTGTGATTTCCTATATAGCTGCCTTCAGACTCACCCTAACACCATGTGGGAACAAGGATGAGGCAACTTTGTGAGGCCAGTTTTCTTCTTAATGACTACTCTACCCACTGAGCAGCTTCTGCAAGAAATAGCAATTTATATAATCAGAGTTGTTAAACAGGGTATAAATTGACCTCTATTTGCTATACATATTTATCCATTGCACAATGGATACACAGAATAATTCAATCATTTACATCTGATGTTTTCCAAAGACCTACTGCTGAATGGTTCACTTAAGCCAATATGCCATATTTGTTATTATTATAACTAGTTAAAGCAACAAGTTAGGTGGTCTCTTATATATTACCAATGTAGCCGATTTTCATGAAATTAAAAAAAAACCCAAAAAACAAAAAACCACAACCCCAAAACAAAAAAACACCCCCCCCCCCGCAAACAACAGCCAGTGAAGACAAATAAAGCTAGCTGAACAAAGTACACTTTATTAATTTTTTTTTTTTTTTTTCCTTGAATAGGAGGGTGGGTTACCCATCTATTGGAAAGGCAGTGTAAATCAGTTCACATCCCACCTTGCTGAAGAAGAGAAAAGATGTGTCTCTAGAAGGAAAAGCAATCAACAGAAGGGGTGGAGAAAAAGTATAAATCAGGATAGTTTATGTTTCCTTCACCTTGTAGATTGCTTTTCCTTCTGTAACCTCCCTCCCTCCTTCTCCCCCTTCCTCTGTCCTTCAGTAACAATTTAGCTTACCTCCACATATACCTTCTCACAACATTTGAATGTGTTATAAAAGAAAAAGCACAGAAAGCTTTTGCTTTTATAGAATGTTCTGAGTGTTGTGCTAAAGTCTCTCTTCATTCTAGACAGGGAAATGTCCATTTCAGAGGAAATTTTTGATCAATAAAAACTCACATTGAAATTATGTTTTGCTACAGGTCTATAGACAAGAGCTAGATGATCTTTGTTTCTAAACTGTCTGAATGACTACACTGCATCCAGTGAGGAGGATGCACTGCTGTGCGAGTGCAAGACCACACTGATGGTGTTTTCTGAAGAACTTTGCAGACGTTGTCACGGATAGGATCCTAGTCTAACCAATAACCAGTGAGAGATTGCATTCCAGATGTAACTGCTAGTAAGAACTCTCATGGGACTGAGACAAAAAGTGGGGTCCTATACAAGGACAGCTTCTGTTTTTCTGGGCTGTATGTTCCGTTTGCATCTACTAGGTGTTAAATTCCTGTTCAACACCCTTTTACAAAGTGTTGGTAAACCTGTTTTGAAGAGCATTGGCACGGAGATTGTACTCTTTCCTTTTTTGCAATCTTCATTTGAAAGGATAATTTTAGTAGGGTTCCAAGTCTTAGTTCTGATTTTTTTAACAATGCATTGTTGGAGTCCAGGGCATTCCTTTGGCTGCCCTGGAGGGTCAGAGACCTGGACAGGGGGGTCTGGGACCCTGGCACAGAGCCCAGAGGGACATTGGCTTTGATCTCAGTCCATGGGAAAGGCTTCCTGTACTGTGGGATGGATTGCAAGCCACAAGAGTGTGAAAGATAGTAGTTTAGCTTATCACAGGGTGAAAAAACCAGTAGATTTGGGGTTTTAGTATGGAAGTGAATGGGAGCAAGATGGAGGATTTGGGGCGTTGTCTCCTACTTCTTCTTTCTTCTTCCCTCATTCTTCTCCATTTTCTGCAGTGATGGTGGCACAAAGTAGTTTAAAGAGATTGGGTCAAAGTAGAGATGACCTTTTTAGTGTAAGTAATAGGTATTGGCAAATAATGATAAATAAAGAACAGGTAACAATTAGTATAAAAGACAGCGACAGCCCAGTGCGGGAGGAGTCACCAGATGCCCGAGCAGCTGCACAGACTTTAGGTGGGCACTGAGAAAACTGTAAGATAAGAAACAACAAACGAAGCATGCAACCTTGAAAAATCAGAACCTGAAGACTCCATCTCTTTCTTGTGTTTGGCTCAGAGCTTCGCAGAGGGCAAAAAGACTCTAAAACCACCTGAATCTCGGAACAAAAAACCAAAAATGCATGACAGCTGCAATCCTTCTATTCTAGTAAACAGTTTCATTTAAATTTTGAGGAGAAAAATGCAACATTCACGCATGGTTCCTTGAGGTCAAACTATAATAAAAGGCTTCTGCTCTGTTTTCATAATCCTCTTACAAAAAGTAGTGTATGATAGCTCCCACCCAACTACATGTTATCGGTCAGAAACGCATGTTGGTTTCTGTGAGGAAGGATCTAGGGCTGCATTACAATGCAAGGTTAAGGCACATAGTGATGGATGCACTCGTGCTGATCCATCTGATAGAAACACAAGATTTCTTCCAGAGGGGTCAGTGCAGTCAATGAAAATAAAAAATGCAGTCTGCGGAAATTTAGAAGTATGATGTCAGTCAGATTTCCAGTCTCCTGAAAATCATGATTAGGTTTGCCTTGCTTAAATGGTGCAATCAACAAATTTCTGATAAAAGTTTATAAATTTGCAGGTATCAGCCTAATGGATACAATATGCTGGATGATAAAGTCTGAAAAGGGAATCCAATTTTCCTTAAGAATGTTTCATTCTTTCATTCATATAACTGCTTTGCTTTTCAGTCCTGTTTATTGAGAACATATTTCACAAAGCTGCTTAGGTGATATCAGGATTTTATGTTGAAATGTGAACATAGCTGCTGTAGGGTGGCCTGATTTACTGAGTGCCCATGAGGACAAGCAAAAACAACATCACATTCATGGATTTTTTTTTCATGGATTTTTTTTCCTGTGAGGTAGTAAAATGATATACAGTGAATCCACACACAGGACTGCAGAGTTTTGTCCTTTGTTATAAAGCCTAAAGAGTTCCTTTATTCCAGGGTGAAGATTTCTAGGTGGCCGATGATAATGGTGCAGAATGATGTATTAATCTTGGGTTTTAGAATAGATTTCAAGAGCTCCATCATGGGAAAATCTGTTAACTGGCTGCTATCAGTGACAATTGTTAGTGTTTCCTCTGGGGCTCAGCTTTTGGCATTGTCATCCTAATCATATGGGTTAAATCTCTGAATTTATGGAAACCAATTTGTGCACTTGTGCACTCTTTTCTCTTGAAGTTCTGAAAAACATTTCCAAATAAAGCTTAATTTAACTTAGAAGGAGGCAAGTGTTTCTATTCTCATCTACATGGAGTAATTATGACATGAATAAGTTTCCTGATGTATGTAAGGGTAGCAGAAGAAGTTTTGACAGAACTAGAGAAAGATTGCAGATAAACAGGAAAATAACAGTTTCCGTGTTACAGACACCTGAAATATTCATTTCTCTGGCTTTCTCTTGCAGAAAAGAGCAGTATGTTTGAGAGAAAATATGGAGAAATACATCACAAATGTCTTTTTTCCATTTGGCACCCAGAACACCCATATGGTTCAATCGGTTTTTTAAACTTTTTAAAATTTACATTGAAAAATAAGATACACTATAAGGTAATAAATATTTACATTATGTATTTAATAGTTAAAAGGTGTAAGGATTAATTGTATGGGTTTTTCAAACAGTATTTAACCCTTTCTATCACAAGAATTATGCAGATAAGTACAGAGAAAGAGACAACAGAAAGGAAAGCAATATTTCTTTTATTTTTCTTTATACATTTTCAGAGATAAGACCTAAATTGCAGTAAAGTTAACAAAAACCAAGACCCTTTATGACACAAGAGCCTTTTCTCTTTAATTTGGCATCCTAATAATGCTTGGAATCCCTCTGTTCAAGCGAGTCAGTGGCAGATGCTTTATTGTGTCTCTTGTTTCTCCTCTGAGGCTGTACATTAGGTTAAAGTATCACAAATAGCTGCTATTAAAGTGTGAGTCACAGTAGCTATAATTTTTCATGACAGCCCAAGAAAATGTGACATGTTTGGGAAACTCTGTCATTGATGCTAACACTCAGATCTTCAGGCAAATGTTTAATGACATACTCAACATACTGAGCAAACTCTGTTATCTACCAAACAAAAGGTTACTACCAGAAAACTATAAATATTCGGAAATGTCACTAAACAATAAGAGCTCTCTTCTTCCTGATCACTGAAGGCAAGATAGAAATTGGACTGATATGTGAACTGGAAAAAAAGAGGCTTTTTACATATGCAGTTATTTTTGTTTGGCTCCTGTAAATACTCTGTTTTAGCATATCTGCCATCTGTGGAGACGTGCAGAAGCATGGTTTTCCTGTTCTGATTTGATTTAATCTGTTTTCTGGCACTGAGCATCCAGTTCAACTTCTTTTATTCTATTCTAAAGGGGAGAAGGAGGTAACTAGCACACAAATGAATACACCCTCTGAGACTGCAGAGCACTGTCATGGGTTGGCACAGTTCGGTTTTTTAGTTATGGAGGAATGTGAAATGTTTTTCTTGGTCAGGACCTTGGAATTGCTTTAGAAAGGAGAGGGACCTATCAGAAGGCTGGTTTAGGATATTGGCATCTGTTTTGACCACTGAGAATGTCAAATGCACCTTTGGGCAGTACCCGTATAAAAGAGCCGATTTCCGGCAGGTCAGCCCTTTTTCCCTTTGGCCAGAGAGAGGAAGGTAACGCTGTGTGGCAGCCAGGGGTCAGCCGGGCCCCGCTGGCCTGTCCGGGCAGTCGGGGCTGGGCTGAGCCGCGCCCAGAGGAGCGGCCCTGGCCGGGCTGTGCCTCCGGCCCATCTGCTGCCAGCAAGGGGGGCCGGGCAGGCTCTGCCGGCCGGGCCCTGATACCAGCTACGGGCCTGGCTGGGCCGGGGCCCGCCCCGATTTAAACTGAGGAGTGGGCAAAAAAGACATTTATGATCCTGCCAGGTTTTTTGATTCCGGACTGCCCGGGTCCTCTGATCCCTGATCTTTCGGTGTGAGTTCCTCCACGCCTCACACCTCACGCCTCACCAGTTCGGCCTTGAAAATCTAACACCATGAGCTGCAGCAAGAGAGGAAAAGACTCTGGGTAAATTTAACCCTTTACTGGGAGAGGAAAGAAAGGGACAGAGTGAACATAGAGAAGAAACAGCATGAAGTCAGTGGAGCGAGAGTGAAAGGACAATTGGGACAAGGGATTGAGGAGTTGCCATTCCATTTTAGGCTGGACTGCTTATTGAGCCATGGAAATTAACCCTATATGTAGATTATACTTTAAATCGTGGGAAAGATATGCATTTTGGGAGATGATTGTTTAGATTTGTGTATGGATTTGAGCAAAGGTGTTTGTGATGGACTAAGTGGTATTAATCCCATAAAATGCTTGAACAGAGATAGAGATGAGAAGCCCTCTGAGCCAGTGAAGAAGTGAGAAGGTATCTGTTCCTTGAGATGAAGAATCCTTTATCTTTGGAGTTATTCATCTTTAAAAGGTGACACCCCAGTATACAAAAGTCTTAAGACCCATGACCCATAAGCAGCTTGGGAAACTGCTCCTGGGAGGGGTCACAAAGGCAGGTTTTCCTGGGTGGCTGTTTTTGTAACAGTTAAAACCCACAAGAGAACTGTTCTAAGGTATCAGTGTGATCCATGACTCTAAGAGACTCCCTTCCTAAAGAATTGGGGAAAGACTATTTTCAAATGATGAAACTGACTGAAAATCACAGATTTTGGTTTTTTATGTTGTTTGAAAGGAAAGTTAACAATTTGCAGGGGGAGGGAAAAATGCTTTTGGAGTTTCTGTTTTGTTTTAGTTTTTTTTCCCAACTTTCTTTTATTCATTCTTTTAGTGTGTGTTAACAAAACTATTTGTTTATTTTTAAGCTTGAGCCTGCTTTGCTTTTCTCCTAATCTTTCTCCCACAAAAGGAGAATAAAAACTAGGACCATTACACTGAGTTTGGCAACCAGAATTTGGTGAACGTGAAAGCACTACAGTCACAAAGCAAGAAGTCCTTTCTGAGAGCAGAACACTGCTACCCATAACATTCCTACTGAGATTTCATGGGCTCATGGATCACCATCACTTACCTTCTGAAACTAGACACTATGCAGTTATTTAATCCTTATGACTACGTTAATCCTTATGACTGCTATGTTAGAAATGGGGCTGTTTTAGGAGTACCAAATCACAAATAATGCATTGGGAGGACCTATGACTTACACAAGTAATGCAAAGTGCTACATTTTGATCTAAGAGTCATAGGAAATATTTAATATTATCATATAAGTTTATGGTCATTTAAGTCACTTGGGAAGGAGGTAATTATTCTGTTTCATCCACAAAAACAGCAAGGCTGTGAACAGTAGAAGTTTAGAATACACCTGGTCAGGTGTGGGAAATAGTAGAAGTAAAAACACTTTCAGAAACTGTGAAAGCATCCCTCAGAAACAGAAAAAGCAGAGAACTTGGAGCTAGCTGCAGCTTCAAAGCCCCAAAGAAGAAAAGATACAATAGTACAGGAAGCAAGGATGTGAAACAGTAGTTTGAGTTTTTAGGCTTGGCTAGGATAGACCTTAAGACTGCAGAAAAATATGCCTAGCAAGACAGTAGGTTTTAGGCTTAATAATGGAGTGTGGCGGTGCGCAATTTGTTTTAATATTTTATTTATGTGAAGTTTCATGGTTCATTGTAATGGTTTGTTCCTTGTACCCCCCTATTTTATGTATGGTTTCCACTTGTTTACCAGTTAAGGAGTCCTTTTTCGTTATCTGTCAATCATTCCCCTGCTTATTTTAGATATGTCAATCCTCTCCCTCTCCCCTTGGGCGCCCCGTCACTCATGTCGGGGCCCTTCCCTGGATTCTGGAAAAATCCAGGGAGGGCGTCGTGTGGTTGGTGGGTGCCCTAAGAATTCCCCTCCCCTGTCGTGGGATTGGTTGTTGTTTGTAAGGTTAACTCCCCCAGTTACGCCCTGCTGTTTCCCCATTGGCAGACCTGTTGTCGCCACACCTGATCCCTCCCCTAGTTAAAAGTTGTTGCACGGGTCTGCTCTGCGCTCTCCTCGAGCAGCTGCTGACTGAGGTGGAGCTCCGTGTGAGTCCTTTCCCCTCAATAAATTCCATCTACGTCACCCTGCCCGAGCGAGTGCCGACTCTTTTCTCCGCCGCTACGGTCCAGACGTCAACGAGTGCCCGTCGCTGTGTGGGGAACCAAGGCCCCACAGGGAGGAGGTGGCTCGCTACACCTGCCACCCCGACCTTCAGCGCGCTTGCCGCAGTGAGATCTGAGCTAGCCTGGGGCAGCGCTGGTCAGCGCTTTAAGGGACACTGCAACAGCGTGTCTGGCGCCCAACGTGGGGCCCCCCGGCGACGGTGCGGACCCCACAGCACGGATTTAGGCTTCCGAAGAGCCGAAGTAATCCTTGGGTGTCACACTACCCCTGGTTTGAGCGGTTTTCCAACTCGCTCCCGGGGGAGAAGAGGACAGCTCCGGCACACCCTCAGAGTCCTCTTCGGGCGGCGGACCGGAGACCCCAAGCTTCTCCAGATCCCAGGAAGGGGTAAGTAGCCAAAGCGCTACTTACTATTGGCGGTTACTCCCTGGTGGGGGGGTTGCCGTCTGGGGACGGAATCCCAGGTAGGGATTCTGGCTGCGCAGCCCAGGGGGGTTAGGGTTTGCCCTGTCCTCCTGTTTCGGGAGCCTTCCTGTGGGTCCTCCTTTGTTCGGCTTTCGTTCTATTTTCCCTTTCCTTTTAAGCGATTTGGTATCGCGCGATGGTTCTTTTGTGTGGGTGTTTCAGAGCCATCGGGTTTTGTTTGTTGCAGTCCCCCGAGGGAGGGAGAATTGGACCCTACTCGGTTTTAAAGAGGTTCTGCGGTTCATTTGTGTTTAACTTTGCTTTCGCTTGGGTGTCATCTGGGGGTGACCTTAGTAGAGAGAGATGGGTGTTAAGCTCTCGGTCACCCAAAAGAGTGTGTATTATAGTTTAAGTTCAGATGTTGAGAACGCCCGTTTGAAAATTTCATCGGGTGAGTTAAAACGGTTTGTCAAATGGCTTTTTTTGCATTTCCCTAAAACAACCCCTGACCACATCTGCTCAGCACAATTTTGGGGCTGTGTAGAAAGAAAATTATTTCAATTGGCCCGGTCAGGGGAGAAAGACATCCAAAAATACTTTAATTTGGTTGTGCAGCTCAGTTCTGGAGTTAAAAGACAAAATGAAATGCAAAAAGGGCCGAGTTGTAGACAGCTGCCCCCCTGTTCCCCTAAACCCTCTCCCAAATCCCCTCGACCCCAGAAGGGTATTCTGAAGGGAGCAGTAGGCGCCCGACCTGCTAGCTCAGGCTCTCTCAGAACACCCGGATTCCCCCGCCTGGACAGTCCTGGCCAGACTGCTCGGGATGTCTCGAGACACCCTGGCCAGGTGGCTCGAGACTCTTTCCTACCCTATCCTTCCCCAGTTATGAAACCCCGCGTTAGATTTAGCTTGGATGGGGAATGTAGATCCCAAGATGGCTTCCTTCCCCTTTCTTACAATTACCCACAAGATGGCGGAGACCGCATGGCGCGGTCTTCCCCATCCCCCTTTTCTCCTACCCACAACCCCTTCTTTCCCGCCCCTAAATTGACCAATCCATTCCTCTCCATGACCCCTCCCCTTCCCCAAAGACCACCTCCCCTTGCTCCGCCTTCCCCAAAGTCCCCTCCCCTTGCTCCTCCCAATGCTCCCCCCAGTTACCACACCCCTGCCTCCGCCCCCCGGAGAGTGTCATCCTCTCAGACCACTCCCCCTACCGGAAGGCGTGGCTCCTGGGCTTCCGGTTCCCACGCTCCCTCTTCCAGTTCCCACGGTAGGACGCCGGAGGAGGAGCACATGGGCCCTGAATCCAGAGGCCTGCCTCAACCCTCCCCCATCCCATCCCTAGCACCCGTTGTATTTAAGAATACACGCGGAGGGCATGTGCGACCCGTTTACCACCCATTCCCGCAATCGCTTATAAAAGACCTGTGCAAAGCACACAAAGATTATGGACGGGAGAGTCCCTATTTTAGGGGCCTTCTCCGTTCTGATCTTTGTGCGACCGCAGTTACACCAGCAGACCTTAGACAGCTGTTTTCATGTCTCATGAACAGCACAGAGTTTCAACGCTGGGAGGCTGCATGGAAGCGGCTGCTAAGGGACGCTCTGCCAGGTCTCCTCGTCGATCCAGAGACCGCTATCGATGAGGAAGGGAATGCCCTCACCCTCGACCATCTTGTGGGTGAGGGACGCTGGGTTGCACCGGTAGATCAGGCTACCACCGTTCCACCAAAGGCCCTCGAAGTAATCCGGGACAATGCCATCATGGCATTTTTTGGAATAGCTCCTGAAGGCCCAATAATCCCATATTCTAAAATCTTTCAGGAGCCCAAAGAATCTTTTACTTCATTTGTCGAGCGCCTCACACGGGCGATTGAATTACAGGTACCGGATACAGCTGTGAGACCGGGGATTCTAAGGGAGATGGCGTTTACTAATGCAAATGTGCTTTCCAGAAATGCCATTCTGAGTCTGCCCTTAGATCCCCCACCGACAATTCCAGAAATGCTATGAGTTTGCCAAGTGAAGGTCCCACTGCTGCAGGCCGTTGACACTGACCATCGCCCGCGGAACCCGAGGGTCGCTGCTCTTGGCTCCACAACATCACTGTCTTCAGGACCATCCCCTCAAAGAAAGCCTTATGTTCCCAACAAACAACATTGCTACCTGTGTGGGGATGTGGGACATTGGGCCTCTCAGTGTCATTTAAGGAGAGAGTTAGAGGCTCTTAAAAACAAAAAAGGGGGAGGCGGGGGAGAGGGAATGACGGGCTCGAAACCCAGTCAAAAAAACTGAACTGGGAGCGCAGGTCCACCCAGCGCTATGACAAAAATAGGGCGGACCAGGAGGAAGGAGGGGCGGAATGAGACAAGAGTGCCGATGATACGCTGCCCTTTCCATCGAACGCGACAACAAATACACCGGACTTGACACTCCTTGATCATGACATTGCAAAACCTATCTTGACAGCCGACTCTCGATTTCCACCTTACAGATTACGGCTCACTGAGGGTCTACATTTGAAGACCGCCGACTGGACAGTAACATCTGTCAACTTCAAAGAGCAGGGTGCCTGGCCAGTGGCAGAAGGTGAGTTCATCGTAATCGGGGACTGTAAGCACACCCCGCAGGAGATCGAGATCCTTCCAGGGACGCTTGTTAACAAGCCTGGGAGGATTGCTCTCTGGCTGCGCTGTACCCACCCACCAACTTATCTACCTAAAAATCAAATTGTTGATCAAATCATTCCTACCCGGGGTTCCGGAAATATCTCAGAAACCCCTAAGGTCTGCCCTGTGCAGGCCATCACCGAAGAAAGGCCCCGGGTAGAATGTGAGTTCAGTGTGGGTGGGGAGGCCTTGCACATCACGGGCCTGTTAGACACGGGGGCAGATGTGACGGTCGTGCCTGAAAAGGACTGGCCATCACATTGGGCCTTGCAAAATGTTGCTGGGCACGTCCAGGGTGTAGGGGGTCTCCAATTGGCAAGACAGTCGAAAGGCGTGGTCCAAATTAAGGGGCCGAATGGGCAATTGGCGAACATCCGCCCATTCGTTTTGAACTATAAGGAGCCCCTGCTTGGAAGAGACCTGATGTCCCAATGGGGGGTCAAAATTGACATTCCAGACCCTTCTTCGGATTTTTCCGTTGTGGTCACTGAGAAGTGCCCTACCCAAAAACTAAATTGGCTTACGGATTCTCCAGTATGGGTAGAACAGTGGCCGCTGTCAAAAGAAAAATTGAAGGCGCTGGAAGAGCTCGTCGAGGAGCAATTGGCCAAAGGCCATATCGTAGAAACAAACAGCCCTTGGAACTCTCCGGTTTTTGTGATCAAAAAGCCGGGGAAGGACAAGTGGCGGCTCCTCCACGACCTCCGCCAAATTAATAATGTTATAGAGGACATGGGGTCTTTACAACCAGGAATGCCCTCCCCGACCATGCTCCCAGAAAATTGGAAATTGGCCGTGATTGACATCAAAGATTGCTTTTTTCAAATTCCTCTACACCCAGACGATGCCCCTCGTTTTGCATTCTCGGTGCCTACCATCAACCGAGCGGCCCCAAGGAGACACTACCATTGGCGAGTTCTCCCGCAAGGGATGAAGAGCTCCCCCGTCATCTGCCAATGGTACGTAGCCTCCTTGCTGTCCCCTGTCCGCGCAGCCGCGGACAAGGCCATCATCTATCATTATATGGATGATGTCCTTGTGTGTGCCCCGAGCGATGACGATCTGTCCCACGCGCTTGACCTGACAATCAATTCATTGATTGCTGCAGGGTTCGAGTTGCAGGACAAAAAGGTTCAAAGGATGCCGCCCTGGCGATATCTCGGGCTTGAGATCAGCAAGCAGACCATTGTTCCGCAAAAATTGGAGATTAAGACCAAAATAAGCACCCTCGCAGATCTTCACCAGCTGTGTGGATCTTTGAATTGGGTAAGGCCTTGGCTGGGTCTTTCCACCGAAGACCTAGCCCCTCTTTTCAATTTGTTGAAAGGGGGAGAGGAGCTGAGTTCTCCTAGGGTCCTTACCCCGGAAGCAGAGATAGCCCTTGAAAGAGTGCAGGACTGCATATCCAAGAGACAGGCCCACCGATACAATCCTGACCTGCCATTCAAATTCATAGTCATGGGAAGACTGCCACACCTCCATGGGGTCATCTTCCAGTGGAGGGAAATCCCCAAAAAGGATCGTGGCAGGGAGGATCCGCTTTTAATCATCGAGTGGGTCTTCCTTAGCCATCAACGATCAAAAAGGATGACCCGGCCACAGGAGCTGGTGGCTGAGCTGATCCGCAAGGCAAGATTGCGGATCCGAGATTTGGCCGGTTGCGATTTTGAGTGTATTCACGTCCCAATTGGGCTTCGATCGGGCCAAATTACTAAGGCAATGTTGGAGCATTTGCTTCAAGAAAATGAATCGTTACAGTTCGCCTTGGATTCCTTTACGGGGCAAATTTCTATCCATCGGCCTGCCCACAAAATTTTTAATCAGGACAATAAATTTGTGCTCTCACTAAAAAGTGTTCAGAGCAGAAGACCCCTCAAGGCCTTGACAGTGTTTACAGATGCGTCCGGCAGATCTCACAGGTCAGTTTTGACTTGGAGAGATCCGCAGACTCAGCGGTGGGAGGCTGATGTTGAAGAGGTGGAAGGATCCCCTCAAGTCGCTGAGTTGGCCGCAGTCGTCAGGGCGTTTGAGAGGTTCTCTGAACCTTTCAATTTGGTCACCGACTCCGCTTATGTAGCGGGGGTGGTATCCAGGGCGGAACAGTCCATCCTTCAGGAAGTGTCCAACATTGCGCTTTTCAATTTGCTCTCAAAATTAGTAAAATTGGTCTCCCACCGAGAGCAACCTTTCTACGTGATGCACACAAGATCGCATATCGATTTGCCAGGGTTCATTGCGGAGGGTAACAGGAGAGCTGATGCTCTCGCTGCCCCAGCTGCAATGGCCCCACTGCCTAGCATTTTCGAACAGGCAAAGCTCAGTCATCAGCTTCACCACCAGAATGCGCCTGGCCTCGTTCACCGGTTCCATCTGACCTGGGAACAGGCCAAAGCAATCGTGGCCGCGTGTCCATCCTGCTCCAAGCACGCTTTACCAACTTTTAGTGCTGGAGTGAACCCTCGAGGATTAAAGAGCTGTGAGGTGTGGCAGACAGACGTCACCCACTTCCCAGAATTTGGCCACTCAAAATACATCCATGTATCAGTGGACACTTTCTCTGGGGCCGTCTTTGCTTCCGCCCACACAGGGGAGAAATCTTCGGATGCCATAAAACATCTCGTCCAGGCTTTCTCCTTCCTGGGGATCCCGAGGGAGCTCAAAACTGATAATGGCCCGGCGTATCGTTCCAGGGAGTTCCGCGACTTCCTGCAGCAATGGGGAGTGGAACATAAGACCGGCATCCCCCATTCCCCTACAGGCCAAGCCGTGGTCAAAAGGACCCACCAGAACATCAAAAGGGTCCTGCACCAACAACACCAGGTGCTGAAGACGGAACCACCTTCCATCAGGCTGGCCAGGGCACTTTTCACTATCAACTTCCTTAACTGCTCCTTCGAAGGCTTAAATCCCCCAGTCGTGCGGCACTTCGGTGCTAGTCCTCAGTTTCATACCACCTAAAAACCGCCAGTCATGATCAAGGACCCCGAGACTGGAAAAACAGATGGGCCTCACAGGTTGGTCACGTGGGGTCATGGATACACTTGCGTGTCCACCCCCACGGGACCAAAATGGATACCATCAAAATGGGTGAGGCCCTATGTGCCGAAGGTCTCGGGGAGTCATGGAAAAAGATCAATTCAAGTCACTGAGGCAGCGTGGAGGCGCAAGAGGAGGGAGACTGAAAGCTGGGAAGAGCTCCCCTTTTCCTCTGACTTACCTGTTCTCGATTAATTTGTATTTTAGTCTTTTTCAGTTCTAAAGATGACCCCAGCCAGGGTTGCGTCCCCAAGCCTGAGGACCCTCCATCAATTCCTCGGGATCTGCCTTGCACTCTGCGTTGTCTGTCTCCCGGTCGCCGGATGGGTCATTCCGCAGCCGAAGGCGAACGTGTGGGCCACCCTGGCTAGAGCCATGGGCCAGGACCACATCTGCCTCGCGGCTGCGTCGGCGGACAATCCCCTCTCCACCTGCCTCGTGGGAATCCCTTTTAGGCCTGAGGAGTTCCCTCAGGGACTCCTTCAGGCCCAGAAGATGGCCAATCAAGATAAGCCCTTCCGCCAAACTGTTATTAAAAACCCTTTATTTTTGTGGTCATTCTTCCTTCGTACCCTTTCCCAAGCTTCTGCTTTTCCCGCGGAGCTGGAGCTCCTTGGTTCAGTTAATGCCACTTTTTGTGTTAAGTTTGTGTATTTCCCTCCGAAAGGGCAAGAGAGTCTGTACCACCGTATCCATTCTAGTGTCAACATGCCCTGTGGGTGGTGTAAGGATACGGTGGAAGTAGACGTACCCACAAACTTGGAAAACAGACCTTTGGCCCTTCCGAAAGGAACGTTTTTTATTTGCGGCGACAAAGCTTGGTCAGGCATTCCCCCTCACCACATAGGGGGCCCGTGCACCCTAGGGCAACTGAGCCTGTTTACACCAAACAAAACCACATTCGCGAATTGGCACAGCAAAATTTCTACTAATTTGGTAAGACAGAAGAGAGACCTGCGCGCGATTGACCCGGATTGTGACTCCGAAATTGTTCATTGGTCAAAAGGCAAAGGTGTAGCGGTCACAATCTTTTTACCTTGGGTAGCAATCGCAAAGACTCTAGGTGAATTGGCCCACCTGGAGTGCTGGGTGGCGAAACAGGCCAATTTGACAACAGATGCCCTAACGAACCTCCTAAGTGATGAGGAGACGACGAGGCAGGCCACTCTTCAGAACCGGGCGGCCATTGACTATCTGCTGCTTCTGCATGGCCACCGGTGTGAAGAGTTTGAGGGGCTTTGTTGTTTCAATTTAACATCACGAGCCGAAAACATCCACGACTCCATCCGGCAAATGAAGGAAATGGTCGCTAACATCAAAAGGGAGATGGACGACTGGCTCAGTGGACTGTTTGGCAGTTGGGGACTCTCTGGTTGGGTAACGTCAGTTATAAAGACTATTTTGTTATGTTTATTTGTCTTAATGTTAGTAATTATTGCTTTCGGACTCCTTAAAAGAATGTTGTATAATTTAGTTAGCACCACACACTCCCCCACCGTCAATAGACTTCAGGCACCATCAAGAGACCAAGACGAAGACGTCGAGCTAGAATTGGAGGAAAGGCCAGATACCCCAGAGGACGAAGAAGGAAGAAACCCAGATATGGAAGAGCATGGCCTGGGGTATCCGACCCAACATGAGTGGTCCGCTGAACTGTACCCTCAATCCGAATACCTCCCTCCTCCGTTCCAATTTCGGTCTTTTTAAAACAAAAAAGGGGGAGGTGTGGCAGTGCGCAATTTGTTTTAATATTTTATTTATGTGAAGTTTCATGGTTCATTGTAATGGTTTGTTCCTTGTACCCCCCTATTTTATGTATGGTTTCCACTTGTTTACCAGTTAAGGAGTCCTTTTTCGTTATCTGTCAATCATTCCCCTGCTTATTTTAGATATGTCAATCCTCTCCCTCTCCCCTTGGGCGCCCCGTCACTCATGTCGGGGCCCTTCCCTGGATTCTGGAAAAATCCAGGGAGGGCGTCGTGTGGTTGGTGGGTGCCCTAAGAATTCCCCTCCCCTGTCTTGGGATTGGTTGTTGTTTGTAAGGTTAACTCCCCCACTTACGCCCTGCTGTTTCCCCATTGGCAGACCTGTTGTCGCCACCCCTGATCCCTCCCCTAGTTAAAAGTTGTTGCACGGGTCTGCTCTGCGCTCTCCTCGAGCAGCTGCTGACTGAGGTGGAGCTCCGTGTGAGTCCTTTCCCCTCAATAAATTCCATCTACGTCACCCTGCCCGAGCGAGTGCCGACTCTTTTCTCCGCCGCCATGGTCCAGACGTCAACAAGTGCCCGTCGCTGTGTGGGGAACCAAGGCCCCACAGGGAGGAGGTGGCTCGCTACACCTGCCACCCCGACCTTCAGCGCGCTTGCCGCAGTGAGATCTGAGCTAGCCTGGGGCAGCGCTGGTCAGCGCTTTAAGGGACACTGCGACAATGGAGTATTGTGTATTGTTAATAGAAAGTATACAAGCAATCATTGCTTGAAGCAGGTGTATGTGTGCTTTTAGTGACTGGCTAGAAAAATTGTCTGTAAGCTTTGGCAATATGCTATTGGCTGGAAAACTTTTAAAATGACCTTTAACAAAGAGATCTTTGGCTGCTGCTGGCAGGATGTGAGCTGTTGCCATCTTTCAATGTCTCACCATGTAATGAGTCTGATGCCGCAATAAAGTTCAAGGAACGTATCCCAGCAGTCCCATCCTGTTTGTGCAAGCTCCAACACAGTCAGGGAGCTGGGCTATAATGCTGTAAATGGCCGTGGAAAATACCTTCTTGGCTTCCCTCTTTCCTGTGGGGAGCAATTGATTTTGCCTTTCACTAGAGAGTGAGAGACTGGTAAGGAAGCAGACATGGGCTTTCAAACTGTTCAAATGTATGATGGGTCTTAATCATGGTATTATGACAGGTTAAGGGTTTAAGCCTACCCAGCTTGGAGATGATGATGCTGCCTGCGGATTGGAACTCACTGCAGCATATTAGCACCTAAATCAGGGTTATGAGATTTTGGACCAGGAGAAAACTGAACAAAAAAAGCAAGAGCAGAATGTCCTGTAGATTACAATTTCATACATTTCTGTTCTTGGAGGTTGAGGGTTGCTGATTGATTTCTTCATCTCCAGAGAAAGGGATAAGGGGTTTCCATATTTTAATTTAGGGGAGAATAGTATCACCTGTGCAGAATTCTCTCCTTTAGGCTGTGTCGCAGTACCTCTGACAGGGAACACAGCAGCTGTAGGACTCATTGCAGTATTCTTACAAACACACTCTCAGGGGAAAGCAAGGGCCTTTGCAGCAATGGTCAGGGATGGGATGAAGCACACGGTGTTTCCACCAGGTCAAAGTGGGCTGCTACAGCAGACACTGCTTAAACAGTTGCCTGCTTCGCTGTGTTTCTAGTGAGCACAGCTAGGCTGTTAAGCCGCCCCAAAAGTTGCATGAGCTGAGATCTGTGTGTGAGTTTGGGCTCTTATGCTCTCACTGTTACAAGTTTCTCTGCCCTACCTAGGAGCCGTCCTGGGTTTTGTATCTTTGGTGTCAGAGTTGCTTCAGTGCAAAGGGTGCTGTTTACCAAAGGGCAAATTTATAGCAGATAACAAGTGTGATATTTTTCACCATGATTCTAACAGCAGGTCTTGTGGTGTTCTCTTTCACACTGTGGATATCTATTTCCAGATAAGTGTTTTGGGAAATTAATCCCCTCTGAGCTCTATGTAACTCACACAAAGACATGTGAGGTCCAGAGGAAGACGGTGTTTAGGATTCAGCTGTCTCCTCAGAATTTCCTATTTACCCATTTTACAGCATGTCTTCCTGAGCTCTGCAGCACTGGATAACTGGGTGTACGCTTTTTCACTTTGGCTGGGGAGAGCACATCAGGCAGCCTCATCACTGGATGGAGCATTTGATGTCAGCCTGGACAGGTACTGGCTGTAAAAGAAGCTGAGGAGAGAACAATTTCAGGCTGAGTCCAACTACTTCAAGGAGATAACAAATGAGTTTTGCAGTGGTAGTTAGAATACAGTGTAGAAAGGGGAGGGGAGGAAAAAGAAGGCATTTCTTCTTCTCTGCATTAGTATCATGAATACTAGGAAGAAAGATGAAGGCACAGACCATCTTCAAATAAATGCAGAATGCAGGGTTAGGCCTTTTGCCATAATTCATATGGCAAGAAAGGCATCAATGAGTAATATGCTTAATCACAGGAATTTCCATTTTTGGCAAAAGGAAAAGCTTGAACCTGTATGTCTGAGCCTGGGCAGCCACTTATACATGTAAGGGGGGTTGGGAATTGTGATATATTTTCCTAAGTCATTTTATATTATCTGCATGTGAAAGTGTCATGAAGGTGCAGTCATGAGTGATGTGTCCCAAATTGGATCAGAGAGGCTAATCTCACCCTTTGCTAAAGTGTGAAAAATTTAGGAATCTAAGAGAGAAAGTGGATAGTAGAGGCTATTCAGGGCAATAGGCTTGTCTTGAAGGCTGTGGCAGTTATTCAAAGCAGCCATCAGTATGTCATTTTCAATTATTTGGACAAAATGCAAACTACCCCAAAGCCCCTCCTAAAATGCTTGGTGATCTCTTATGCCAGCACACTCGTACAGAGGTGCACTTCTGGTATAAGCAATGCCTTTGCAAGCGGCCAAAGAGGAGCCCTGGGACCCCAGGAGATCCTGGAGGCCCAGTGTTGTGCTGCAAACAAAGTACAACAGAGGAAGATTGGCAGACATTAGAGAATTACTGTCTGAGCTAACATCAATGGAAGCTTTGATGCAAGCCTCTTTCAGGGAATTACAATAAAAGGTAGAGTGACTGAAGTTGAGGCAGGCTTAAACAGGCATTCAGATACAGTTACTGATAGAGATAAGAGACTTCAGGATCTTGAAAGCAAAGACCTGAAAAATAGATAATTTGGAGAATTGAGGAAGAAGAAATAGCACTGGGTTGAAAGAAATCCCAGACCTGACTGACATAAAGAAGGAGGAACTCTTCAAAAAATGTTAAATTGCTGCAAAAGGAACTTTGGAGCAAGAGAGAGAGATTCTGGATATGCATAGGTGGGGTACCTCATAAACATTGTAGAGAACTATGGGCTTTTGCTCTAGTACCCCTGGCTTCTGCACTATGCAGTATACCAGACCATACCAGTGAAAAGATAATACTTAATGATTAAACTGTGAAAAATTATAATCCCACTTAGATTCTATGATAAATGAACACAGATTTCGGCAGCGTTAGCGGGGAAGCATTGATTAGAGAAATAGGATGTCCAGGAGTGAAGACAGAACCCTAAACAAGCCTAGCATTCAGCTTATGGCGACTTAAATGGCACAAAATGGCAAGTCTGAAGAGCCAAGAGACTAAAATTGAAGCTTCCCATGGAAGATGAGGGAGCTGAGTGTCATGCTGCACTACTGGGTTGTGAGTTTCCTATCTCTGTTTTACCTGGGAGCCCACAGCCAGCTCTTGAGGACAGACACACACATTCTTTTTAATACCACCAAGCATGGCTCATTTCTTCCTGCAAAAGTCTGACATCTGAAGAGTAGAGAAAGAAGAAGAGATCATGTCCAACCATATCTGCCCACAAACAAGGAGACCTGAGCTATTTCAACCTCACTTTTCCCTACCCTGAAGCACCATTCCCAGAACTGCTTTTCAATTTTCTATTAAAAAATTGTGGTTCCAGGAGCAGTGATTAAAATGTTGTCTTCACTCCTGAAGAAGTGCAGGTAATTTTAGAATAGAAGTGTGTTCCTTCTTTGTCCTTTTCTCTGGCCCAATAAGTCCTGAGATCTGAAGATCTGAAGCCTCTTGGACAGAAGGAGAAGTTGTGCAGGATTCCCTTTTCCTATGAGAATGTGATAGCCGTTAGGTCAGTACACACTAAGATCTCCTACTACATTTCTCACAGAAAAGAAGGTTTGGAACATCTCTTTTATGAAACATGTAATTCTGTTGCTGTGTTTCAGGCATAGTTGGAGAATATCTGCTTCTAAGGGTCTGGGCAATGAGACATCTGGTTTATATGCCAAGAGTAATTTACATCAATGTAAATAATTTAAAAAATACTTTAGCTAACCCAAGGTATACTTACACAGAGACTACTAGAATTTCAGCTTAGTGATATTTTTCAGTAAGTTCTTCCTTAGAAGGCTTAGGAAGATTTTTTTGATTTTAGCAGCTTAAATCCTTCCTTGATCCTAACAGTTCCATTATCACCCTCAATCTTCAGCAAAACTGAAGAAATCACCATTTCCTACACTTAGAGGAGTATTTTGATGCATGTTAAACAGAGTATGTTACACGGAGGTGTAAGCACAAAGTGTAATAAATTTGAAAGGAGTTATTCCTATCTAGGCAAAATTGATGGATAAAGTAGTTTTAAAAGCTCAGGCTGCACACTAAGATTAACAGCTGACACTGAAGTAGTTCAGGTCCTGGGTGAAAAACAGCTAGGAAAATTTAGCACAAATAAATGTGAAGAATATGTGAGGAAATGGTAGACTAAAAAGAGCAGGACGAAAAACCTTACAAAAGCATTAAACAGAGTAAGGGGTTGACTTGCAGCTCTATTAAGTTTCCAGGCATCCCAGCAAATTTCAAAATCAAGAGAAGCTTATCTTCAACTGACTTGAAATCTAACAAAGACAAATTTGATTTTGCTTCCCATAGCCCTGTCTACTTGTTCCATATTGATGTTGAGATAGTCACCAATGTACTGGCTAACAGTCTGGACTCTGCCTGATTAGTTAGAGGAAAGCAGAGAAACTGTTTCCAAGGGCATTAATTGGTAGGTAGGATACAAAGAGGTGCAATTATATGAAAGATATGCTGTTGTCCAGTGATGTAAAGGAAGTCTTAAAAGGACCTGAATTAATGATTTAGAGAGGAGTCTTGGATTGCCTGGATAATGGGAAATCATCACAAATATTAGATCAATAGGTACAGTTCCATCATAAAACTCCTTTGGCTGGAGTCAAAGTTAACCACAATTCTTCGTGTTTTCAGCATATACTTCTTTTCTGTGATAGCCTTGTCACTTTTGCAGAAGTTAGTGCAAAAATTCCATCTTGCAGGTACAATATATAGCAAGTTTGGAGAATGAAGTTACATAGAATATAAGTGACATTTTAATGATGACTACTGACCCACTTCTTTGTGGGCCACTGTAATTAAAGAAATTAGGAAAGAATTAATGAAGTTTATAGAAAATCCAGGGCTTAGTCAATTAAGCCAAACTTCTAGCATTAGTATTTCAAACAAGTCAGGCTACTCACAAATCATTACATGACAAATGTGAACTCAGTGAGAAAAATCTTAATCAGCTCCTAAGGAGTTTCTAGCATCTGCCTCCTGGGAAAGCGATATGATGCAAATTACATTTTTCTATCAGAAAAAAAACCAACCAAAAAACAAAAAAACTGGAAAAGATTTAATACAAAGGAACCAGCCACTTATATTGTGAACTGCTAGAAGGAAATAAATAATTCTTCTTGCCTTATTATTTCAGACATTTCCACTGTCTCTCCTTATTCACTTGGAGAGGACTTGTAGTCCTCCATTTTAGCTATCATTTAAGCAGAGGAGTATGCCATCTTCAAATCAAGTATTTAATGTAGAGCAGAACTGAAAAGAAGAACAACAGGTATTTGGGGCATTAATCTTCACTGTGAGTGCATAACACATCCCGGTGGAAAAGACCCCAGTACCAGACAGCCCAGGCAATTTATACATCTGTTCCTGTATCAGCTAATACTACAACAGAATAAGAGTGCTAGAAGGCAGTCTTAAACATGACAGTCCTTTTTTCTGTTTATGTCATCAATGCCAGGAAAGAGTAATTAAGTATGGCTGTAGTTGGACTCTAAATATCTCCTCAATAAGTCCTGAGGGCAGGCCAAAAAACAGAATAGAAATGTTTGGAGTATCTTGCGTGTAATTGATAAAGTCAGGACCAGAACAAAACAATAAAAAAAGACAAATATTTAAGATTCTGTAAAAAGAAGAATGTTTTCTAAGCAGAGACACTGCTACACCTCCAAAATGCAACATGCTTTTCTGTACTGACAGGCCGATGGGTGTAAAGCCATTCTGTCCATGCACCACCTTTGAAGATGCATGTCTCATGCCTGCAGTCTGACCCAGTGAGCTCATGAGCTCACCAATTATCAGGACTCACAAAAACAAGCAGAAAAGCAAGCAGCTTTGCTTTGGATTAAGAGCTCTCACTGGATACCACTGTTCCTATTGTCATGTGTAGTTTGGAGCCACAGACCTCACATGGCTCCAGAAACATTTTAGTGGGGAAGGTACACAGCCCTGTGTGCTTCACACATGCCTGTCCTTTCCCCTTGTCTTAATGAACTGAGTATTTATTGTTCCCATCTGCATGATGGGAAGAGAACAGCTAAAGCACAAGAGGCATTTCACTGCATCTGGCAGCAAAGGTGGTGTGCTGCCGGTTTCAGCTAGAAAGTTATTTGATGTGGACTGAAAACAGAGAACCTCACAGTTTTGCGGTGGAAGTCAGCCACCAACACCAGAGAGGACAGTATTTCTTCCTCCCTTCCTTCCTGAGGCTTCCTCCAGCCTGATGACAGGAGCAGTGACTTTGGGAGAGCAGTTGAGGTGGGAACCCCAGTCCCCCAGGCAAAAGCACTGGCTGACCCTAGGAATCAGGAGATATTTTGATCCATCTCTGTCCTTGTGTCACTCTAAGGGAAAGTGTCGCCTTTAAGACACACTCTCTCTTCAGCTTTTCCTCTTAACTACTCGAGACACGTCCTTCCATCCTAAAATTGTGGCTATGCAACATTTAGGGTCCCCATGTGGATCTGGCTGTAAAACTGTTGCTTTCTGGATAGTGAAATTTTACCAAATCTTTAGGACAAGTACAAGCAGGTCAGCATTGTTTTCCCATTTGCAGACAGGCTGAAATTGCACTTCTTTAATGCCATTTAAGATGCTAGCCAAATAAGCTTTTTACTGGCTTGTCTTTAAACCTGAAGCATTCACAGCAAGTTCTGAATCCTGAGTCTCAAATAATTTCCCAGAGCTTCCTTCATACCCCAAATCCCAAATTATCTTCTAGCCAGAATAACTGCTGCTGTTGAGCCTGATAATTTTTTCACTTTCAGCTCTTCATTTCCCTTACATTTCAGAAGCAGTGCAGAAATGCAGGTGCAGAGCAAAACAAGCTTAATTTACTGTGGCAAATAATGCAAGGGATTTCTTTCATGGATTATTATTTTTTTGCATTTATTATTACATTTGAATGCAATAATAATCTCATTCTTTTTAATTCACCTGAAGCTGCAGTATTTGCAATTTGCTGCATTAGAAAGTCAGAGAATCCAGGGCATTTACTGCATAATTTAAGCCCCTTTGTCGCAGATTGGACAGGTTCTTACCCATTGGAATTATGGGGAAACAGATAATTAGCAAGATCTATGGTAACTTCAAGGTGGTTACTGGATGTGAACTAATTTGTAGCAGACACTAAAGAGAGGGGCAGTGAAAACCTAATTAGTATTCAAAATACTTTAACCAAGGGGTATCACAGTCTGGGCAAGAAGGGGATACTCACTCTTTCATCAAACTGTATAGCTACGTAAAATACCCATATAAATGATAATGGGCTATATTCCACACAAAAGAAGACACCCATTGAGTAGAGAAGACACTTAATTGTACATGCATCTTTCAGCGTTAGGAGAGATCTCTTGAACTTATCTGCATCCCACAAGCCTGTTTTGGGGACTGAAATTATGATGAGTTAATGGATCAGTTTTATTCAGATCAAAGCCAGAAAACAGCAGAAAATTAAATTTTATCCATACATGGATACAGGAGAAAGGTCATGGTTAAAGTGATAGTTAATACAACATTACAAATTATGCAATACTTAAAGATAACAAAGGTGAATGGTACCGATAGATTTCTGAGGTTACAATGTGAAGACAGAGTAGAAAAAACACAAGAATAAGAATTAGAGACCTGGAGACCTGGATGACTCCCTTCTTTCCTCATAGCTACCCCAAGATACCCTCTTTTGTTTGCTTTCATGTAATATCATTATGTGAGACAGATTTAGCTGGGTTAACAGTTACAGACTCTTACACAGTTTAATATAGTAATTATCTGACATTTTACTACAGATAGAAAAGGGGTGAAAGGTTTGATTCAGTTTGACCATATGATTGGCCTGAAGAGATTTACAGGAATACTTTCATCAGAATGGTAGTATTTGTATCAGCAGATAGTTCAAGGCATGGAGTGCTATTACAAGTTAGATGAAGTGTGTGTGACACACACTTGGATGTGTGGCTTGTGTGGCTTTGATTCACCAAGGGCAAACCATACCTAACAAACCTGGCTATCTTCTAGGACAAAGTAATCTGCTTGGTTGATGTGGAGCAAGTGGTGGACATTGTCTACCTAGATTTCTCCAACGCGTTTGAGGCTCTTTCCCGCAGTCTCTTCCTGAAGACACTGATACATGAAGCTCTAGATAAGTGGTCTGTGCAGTGGGTGGGGAACTGACTTCCAGGCTGTACCCAGAGGATGGTAGTAAATATTTCAACCTGGCAACCTGCCACAAGTTGCTTCCCCCAGGGATTGATATTACACCTGATGCTGTTTAAGATTACCATATGTGGTCTGCATGATGGGATCGAGTGTACATTGACGGAGGTTCCAATTATACCAAACTGAGTGGGGAAGTGGGTGCTTCAGAAGGGGGATTCACCCTGTAGAAAGATCTGGATGGACTGGAACCTGTGCTAACAAGAATGTTACGAAGTCCAACAAAGACAAGTGTGAGGTCTTGCACCTGGGAGAACATAATCCATGAGTCCCAGCACAAGCTGGGACCCACCCAGCTGAGGAGCAGCCCAGTGAAAAGGGACATGAGGATTCTAGTGGACAAGAAGGCCCATATGAGCCGATTGGGCTGCTGTGGCAGAGAAAGTTAACAGCATGCTGGGCTGCATCAAGGGCATCACCAGCCCTTATGACTTTATAAAGAAGTCATTATCCTACTCAGTGCTTGTCAGGCCACATCAGGAATACTGTGTTCAGCTTTGATCTGTGCTACACAAGAAGATGTGGACAGGCTGGAGACTGTCCAGAGAAGGGCTACGAAAGTACTGCAAAGCTTGGTGTGAGGAAAGGCTGAGTGAACTGGATTTCTTCAACCTCAAGAGGAGAAGACTTAAAGGGGATCTTAGCACCATGTTCCAATATTTAAAGGATGGCTATAGGAAAGATGGAGACCCTGTTTTTCCAAGGAATTACAAGGAAAAGATGAGGGGTAATGGGTTACTTCTGGGGGCATTCCAATAGAGCACATGTCAGAGACTGAAATGGTTAATGCCTTAAATATTGTTATAAAGGATTTTGGCCCATTATAGCAGAAACTGTAAAGAAACTACTATCACCATGGCCCAGCCCTCCCTGAAGACTGGAACTTTGCATTGTGAATTAAACCCGTGTAGATAAGATAAAGGGGACACTATTGTTCAATCATCTCAAGTCTAGAGAGAAGTAAACAAGGCTGAGGGAAAGGAATGCATCCCCCAGAAAGCCAGACCCAGCAGAAAATCATCCCTGGCTGGGTTTGTAGTGGGGTGGGACATAGCCCACAGAGACCAGGTTAACATCCATCCTCCCTTACAAAAACTGGTTCATCTATGAAACCCCCAACCCCAGGAAGGCTAGAACATTCACATGAGAAGCAGCTGAGGGGGTGTCATAACCCATCAAACACCCCCTGAAATGCTCCCCAGACTTATTCTTGAGGCCCTGCTCCACAGGACTGCATGTGATGCAAAATGGTGCAACTGAGCCAGAGACTGCTGCCAGAGAGACTGTATCAAACTTGCTCTCCCTCACTACCCCACCAGGGAAGATACCTGGGCATGCCCACCTGTCCTGAACATATATTAATAATTTGTGGTTTTGGGGGGACCCTCACCACCAAGACCATCTGGAGAGGATTAGGATGCCAGTGGGATCCACAGAGTGGTGATGTTTTCTTTAATCTCTCTGTCACTATCTTTCTGTTACCCCTGCCTCTTTTCTATTCGTTCTCTTCCTCTCTCTCTCTCTCTCTCTCTCTCTCTCTCTCTCTCTCTCTTATTATTTACTCTTAAATAAGGCCGGTACTATTGACTTTGGCTATGTTCTCATTTGCACCTGAAATTGGGCAGAGACATTTTTAATAATTTTAAGAACTGGACCTTAACAGCCCAAGAGGAACATTTTTCACAATGAGGATAAACAGCCATTGGAATAACCTCCCCAAGGAAGTGGTAGGTTCAGCTGGACAGACTGTTGGGCCATCTTGTCTAGACTATGTTTATTGCCAAGAAAGGTTGGACCTTGAGGTCCCTTCCAAGCTGGTATTCTATGATTCTATGAAAAACCATGCTTGCTCTCCACTTGCTGTAATCAAGGTCCAGGATCCATGAAGAGCTGCTAAAACAACAAAAGCTGAATGGCTTTCATCTTCTTGCTCCTACAGGAATGCTTCCAAATGAAACTGTTTCTGGCAACAGGCAACATTTAAAAATGCAGGATCATATTAAATCCAAAATTATAGCCATCTGAGTATCAGTGTGGCATATTTTTTCAAGCAATGGGGCTGTAGGGGAAACATGAATGGGCTATGTTCCCGTACCACTGCCAATAGTGTCACATACCAATCTTAACTTAGAGGTTTTAATTTGTTTTCTCAACATCATCAAAATTCTAGTTTAGATGACAGTAACATAATTTTGGACTTCAAGATCATCATGTTCCCCTGCTTCCGGCCAAAGACAAAGAAGAACATTTGGTTCCAAATCACTAATAGCTTTTGCTCAAAGGTTGGGCATAAAACAAATAAATATGCCAGAATGGCATTTATTTCCTGCTTATATGCAACAAATAAGCCCTCACTTGTTTAAAAAGAAGCTTCGTATTGTTTTGACTTTAAAAAAATCTTCTAAAGCTTTCTTGTGAAGCTACACACAGTGACCTCAGGTAAAGGTAGACCAACCATAGATAATGGAGCTCACAGATCTTGCAATAGATAAGACCTCCTAATTTTTAAATGGTTTTAGGTTAACTTCATTATTTACTCATTAGGAGTGGTTTGTATTTACAGAGAGCACCATTCTCTGTGCACACAAGCTCATGGGCAGGAATGAAGTTCCCCTCCCCACTTACCCAACACCCCTCAGAGTCAGCTCTGCACATCACTGCCCTCTCAGGAGCAGGGCTGGGTAGGGAAGGAGGGCAGAGGAGAACGCACTACATTACTGCTACAGTGGCGTTGCTCGTTCCTCCATCTACCCTACAGGTTTGCCATCACTGTCCACAAATAATGGAATAATTTGAGTCCTACACCTGTGAGGGAATTTTTTTATATAAGCACTACATGGCGCAACCAAGAGATCATTAACTTGAAGCAGCATAAGGAAGGCTGGTAGGTGGTAGTGACCCCTAACACAGGGACATGGACTCTAAGGGTTTCCTTGTATCAGTTGTACAAGATCACTAAAGTTACTAAAATATCCAAATTAATTTTTTTTTTTTTTTAATTCAGAAGACATTGCAAAGTGAATTTATTTTCAGTTTTATTTTGGGATGTGAAGATAAACAAATCACTGAGCTAGAAGAATGTGCTTGCATAGAGACCAAAATTATGATGATTACATTTATTGCGGCCAAAGACTAGGGCAATCCAGACTATATAGATCAGGTATTTTAAAGGAGTCAAAGGACAACAGAATCAACTAGGAAAAAAATAATCATTGTAAAGCTCAATTTAGATTTCTTCCAGAAGGTTTGTTATATGGCAAGATAGCTATGAGTTCACAGTCAAGAGAGAAGACTTTGTCCCTAGATGCTTTTTTTGCAGGTGTGAATTGAAAGAAGCTTTCACAAATGGGAGAAATCCAATAGAATGGAACGAAAGAGAAAAGAAAGAAAGAGATAATAACCAATATATTTTGTGAAGTGAACACAATTGATAAGAGAAGCTAATAACATCATATCTCTGGGCAACATATAATGAGAAGGTTTTTAAAAATATAGTAGGAACAAATTAAATCCCAACAATAATCCAAGCCCATAATTGGAAATGATGTCATTAATAATGAGACAGGAAATACTGGAGTGTACAACAAATAAATCCCTGTTCTGTTTTTGAAATGAAACTAAAGAAAGTTCATATTTCACATGAAAATGATGAAGTACTCAGTTAAGAACTGAGAAAGATATTTTTAAAAATTAACCCTTGTATGGGGGATAATTGATTCAAATCGGTAGGCTTGAGTAACTCATACCTTAAAACTCCAACAAACTGAGCTTAGAAGAGTTGTGAGATGTCCAGATGTCTCTAGCACAGGCAGCCTTTAGGCTATCAGACCTAGACAAAATAGTACTAAACCAAGATAGGATTCAGTTAATTAGGACAACAAATATGATTTTTTATTAATCTCAACATGTGTGGAAATAATTAATTTTGTTGGTCTGGTTAAGCAGGCTTTTGTAAGGCATTTGTCTTATCACTGCCTGCCACAATTAATGCCACCACACAACATCAATGATGTGTGCATTAAATGGATTAAAGTCATGCTAATAGACAGACCTGTGTAACTTGGCACCAATAATCATCTGTGAATGTAGATGTTTTACAAAATCTTGTGTCATTCATTGGCACAGAAGTAAACAAAAATGCCACCACTGACAAAATGTTCACTAACATAACAATGGGGTTGACCACCCCCAAAACAAACAAAGTTGTAATATGAGAAAATATGAAATTATGAACAAAATACGAAAGGCAGATTTAAAGACAGAGGTACCTCAATAATTGTGACTAATTTTTTTTTTTCATTTTCAGTTTCCTTGGTTTTCTCATGTGCCTATCCCAAAACACTGCTAAGAGTATATCATCATCCATCCTCAGCAACATACAAATTGTAAAAATGTTTCCTGTGTGCCCTCTGCTCCCCTTCCCAGACTAGACAAAACAAAAAATGAAAAGGCAGCAGCCTTTTCTTTTTGAAGAACTTCTGATGTGGGAGGGTAGAGTGCTGCTCTTTAAACCATTGCCAGGATTAATTCCATCAATCAAGACAAGAGATGCAGGTAGGTACCTTGTCTTCCAGGTAGGAAGACTCAAATCTGTAATTTCTCATTTAGTTTCTTAGGCACTACTTAAACACCCACAAGCCAATGTGGAATATGTAAAACATATATTCAAACTCTATCGATTTAACTATCACATCATTTGCTGAAGAGCGCAAAAATTCCAGGGTCAGAAAGGCAGGATAGCTGCATTGTGGGGGGTTCCTTTGCTAACTTGATTGGTGAGAAGTGCAAGCTATGACCAGCCAGTAGGAAAAATGGATGGGCAGTACATATCAATAACTGAAGCCCAGGACAGACACATAACACATCTTGAGTAAACTTGGGGTTTTTTCTTTCTCCCTTGCTCTCACATTTTGAAGATTTTGTTTTAGGTTTTGTTTGTTTTGTTTGGGGTTTTGTTTATTTTGGTTTGGGGGCTTATTTGGTTTGATTTTGGTTGGTTGGTTTAGTTTTGGGGTTTTTTGCAGATGGAGAAGTTTCATAAGGACACTAGAATGGGGTATTTCTGTAGACATTGAGGATCAGGGAGCTGTAGGTCTAAACGAGACACATTTAGACATAGAACAGCCTAGTTTGGGCTGAGTTGCAGGTCCCCCTGAGAAAGGGAAGATGCCATCAGCTGCTGTGTTCTCATTCCAGCTGTACTGGAAAATAAAGACCAGCTGGGATGACCCTGACTGGATGCCAGCCACTCACCAAAGCCTCTTTATTACTCCTCTCCACAGCTGGACAGGGAGAGAAAATATACCAAAAGGGTTCATGGGTTGAGAGGAGGACAGGGAGAGATCACTCACCAAATACCATCAGGGGCAAAACAGACTCAAATTAGAGCTAATAATTGAATATATTACTAACAGAATCAGAGCAGGATAATGAAAAATAGAATAAGACCTCAAAACCACTTTTCTTCTGCCCTGCCCCTCTTCCCAACTCCACCTCTTTCCCCAGCATTGCAGGGAGACAGGTGATGAGGGTTATGATCAGATGTTGTTTCTCCTGCTGCTCAAAGAGTCTTTGTCCTGGTATATCATGGAGTCCCTTCCATTGAGAGACAGTTCTCCACAAACTTCTCTAGCTTGAGTCTCCCCGATGGGAAACAGTTTTTAAGAAACTGTTGTAATGTGGGTCACTCTTCCATGGGATGCAATCCTTCAGGCACAGCCTGCTCCAGTGTGGGTCCCCACAAGGTCACAACTCCTACCAGGTAACCTCCACCAGCATGGGCTCCTCTCTCCACAGGTCTGCAGGTCCATGCCAGGAGCCTGTTCCAGCACAGGCCTCCCATAGATTCACAGCCTCCTCTCAGGCACCCACCTGCTCTGGCATGGGTTCCTGCACAGTGTACAGATGGATCTCTGCACCTCCACAGACCTCCATGGGCTGCAGGGGCACCTCAGGGTGCCCATGAGACCTGCATCCCCACAGACCATGAGCTGCCTCACCATGGTCTGTACCCCAGGGTGAAGAGGAATCTCAGCTCCAGCACCTGAAGCACCTTCTCCCCCTCCTTCTCCACTGATTGTGGTGTCAGGAGAGTTGTTCCTCTCACGCATTCTCACTCTGCTCTTCTCTGTCTGCAATTACAACTGTGCAATAACTCATTTTTCTTCTTCTTAAATGTGCTATCACAGAGGCATTACCCTCATTTCTGATTGGCCCAACCTTGTCCAGAGGAACATCTGTCTTGGAAGAGGCTGACACTGGCTCTGCTGGACATGGAGAAAGCTTCTGGCAGCTCCTCACAAAAGCCACCCCTGGAGCTCCACACTTCCACTCCTGCTACCAAAACCTAGTCATGAAAACCCAATACACCAGGCTTCTGTTCATTACACATACCTGAAGGAAACCATGGGTGGTGTAATGAAATGTGATCCCCTTCACCTGTATGTGGTAAAGCCAGTGACAGACAAAATATAAGAGGCAGCCTATTCTAGGTGAACTTGTTTGAAAGCATGCTGCACTACCAGACTGTTTGCTGATTGCCAGCCATGGACTCTTCATGTGTGCTCTGCCGGCTTGTCACAGGCAAGACAGAGTAAGCAGCAACTGATGGTAGATCTGAATAGTAGGATTTGTCTAAGAACTAGCAAGATTCAAGCTTTTGCCCTACTTGACTGTCTCAGCCTCACTGGTTCCCCCAGCCTTGTGCCACTTGATCTTGATTTCCCTTTCCCATAGGGTGAGCACTGCTGGCCTGGGAGTTTTGGGCAGAAAGTTGTATCAATTCTTGTTGTACCACTGCTCATAGGAATCACCCATCACAGTCTCTGTGGCTTCTAGTATTCATCTTCATCCATCTCCCTTATCTCTAGAATCTTCAGCCCCTTCCAGGATCTTTCCTCCAGACAAAGTCTTTATCCCTGTTCTTGTGTGGCTTCTTCTTTCCCAGAGCCAAGGCAATCTGTGTGCAGGAACACAGCACATAATCAGCCCCCTAACTTGTCATCATGTCTCAAGTCCCTTTATCAAGAGGGTTGTTCAAGATATGCTATGTATTTCTAATGCTGGTGTTACTAAAACCTATGACTATCCCTTACTACCTGGAGCTGGCAAGTAACAGGTTCCTGCTTTAGAGTTCAGAAGTTCAGCTTTGAGCAGTCACTCACACATGAGGTGTTGCCTGTCCACATTCACCATTCGAGCTCTTTTCCTTGCCCACAATGCTGTTTAGTATAAGTCAAATTTTACCTTGCATTGCTTTCAGCATTATACTGCTGGCTGACTCCGGACATCTTCATGGACAGAAGATGTTTCTCATTACTTAACCCTGACTCCAATCCATCCCCCTGTGGCCTAGATCAGAGAATGTTGTTATGAGACTGGACAAACAAAACACCTGGTTTGAATATTCTGCTAAACTCAAAAAGAGGCTCGGTGGTTAGCACAATCTGACCTAATCTTCAGATTGTGCATACTCACACTGGAAATTGAAGCAGGAACTACCATTCATGTTTTAGTTTTGCTATCAGCATTTCTTGGGGGGAAATGAATGAAAATTTTCTCTTCCTCAGTGTGTTTTTGTAATCCCTTATTTTCTTGTATTATTTGTCGATCCATCAAACAGAACATTTTTCATCTTCGTATTTTTTATTCCAGCAAGATCTGAGATGTGCATCTATAAAATTCAAATAAGAGGTATAATGTATAAAACATTCTGGCTCATTTCTAATATTAAAAGTATGTTGAACAAAGATACCAGAAACTCAGAAAAATATAGGTGGTAGCATAGCATTTCCACAAGCTTAACTTCTAATAACAAAATAAGTTTATGTAATAATTTTAAAGCAATAATATTTCACAAATTCTCCCCCTCCACTAATATGTTGAATTCATCATCTAGAGTTTGGAAACTGGCCAGCATGAGGAAATGTTCTGCATGCAGTTACATATACTAAAAGTTCATGCAACTTTAGCTGTCATGAACAAGATCTAATTAAAAAGAAAAGCAAGAAATGAGTAACACCTTACCTAAATGTCTTCAGTTCAGATTAACACATGCTATTGAATCAACAGGTCTCACTAACAAATGTTAATAAAATTAACTGTAGAATGAGTTATATCAGTGAGACAAATGAGTGAGTATCAATATGAAAATTTTGAAGAAGAGGAAAACAAAATCAGAGGAAGCCCAAGGATCCAATCCAGAAAAATTTGAATTTTCTTGACGTTTGCAGTCATTAAAGATAATTGAAGATGTTCATTTCTTGGCTAAAATTAATTGTGATAAAATGTAGCAGATGCCAAAATATTGATGGGTATTCAAAGCAATTGAAAACATTAATGGAAGAGACCATTAATTAACCACAGAGCTGTCTCTGCTGTTGAGGTTCTGGAAATTCAAGAAACTGAGGAAGCATCATTGGACTCTTCCCTTACTATTATGTTCCTGTTTATCCCAGATACAGCAGAAAATGAACATTCGGTCTGATCTAATAGAAGTAGTCTGAAGTTCTTGATATTTTTTCTGTCTCCTCAGAGAATCTATGTAATATTTCAATGAATTTTGCTTCTAAGAAAAGAAATGCAGGTCAGGTGTCAGCTGAGATACCACAAGCTGTTTTCTACTTTGCAAAGGGACAGGGCTTTCTTCATAACTAATTGCACACCAAGCATGCAGCAAAGTAAGCTCCTTGGGAAGTAAATGATCCAAGAACAGTTTAACTATGTCAGGATTACATCCTCCAGGGATTTAGCTGAAGCAAAAGGATTTGCATGGTATGAAACTCCCGAGAAATCTCTCAACAAAAACTTTTTTTTTTTTTCTTTCACATGGTGTGTGGTCCAGCACCTGCTACTCAGTGTTTGGATTTTATTCAACAATCCAAATTATTGAAAGACACTTACTATTCTGAAAGCCAGCTACATTCTTAACAAGCTCTGAATAATATTTTTAAGTGTAGTCTCTGAGGAAATGGTTTTTCAGAAGGGTTAGGCAGTGTTGTTGAAAAGCCAGGAACTCACTCACAGATGAGGATGAGAGTTCTGTTTTCAAAAAGTGTTGCAAGCGTCTATATTTGCTGAGAATATTTATGCAGCATAACATGAAGGGAGCTTTTCCCAGACACCTTCAATTGCATTTTACTACTTATTCTAAAATCTATAGGCATGACAAAGTTGGTCAGTAATGCTTGATGTATTGGCATTCTTTGACAGGTCTGGATAACCAGTATAATGTGGGCTTCATTCACTTCCATTTGCTTTAGGTCATGTGTTATTCTCCAGTTCATAGCTTCATAAAGCTGTGGAACAGCCTTTCTCTAGGAGAACTTCTGAAAAAAAGAACATAGTAAAAAGGATTAGGTGTAGCCATAAATATGATAAATGGCTTGCTAGAAACTGCATTAAATAGTAGTGATATCAGCCCTGAGATGAGTTCTGCAACAATCTTTTTGCAAACTTGTGTGGATAAATGATTCACTATGTGCTTGCTTTTCATGGACATCATTTAACAGAACATCCTATGTCATTAGTCATTTGCACTCCAAATACAGAAGATAGTGTGTTGCTGCTTACCATTTTTCATCACACTTTCCTCATTCTCCAGAACTCTATTAAATGATGGGAAAACAAATCAGGTATGGTACAAATTGTGCCTCCCATTCCTTTCTATAGGATTTAACCATAATCTTTTTACTTTTTTTTTTTTTTTTCCTTCCTCCTTTTGCAGTTGTTATTGGGTTTGTTTATTAGTTTGTTTTCTTTTGTCTAGTCTTGTCCAGGTTTTCCCATGATGTTTCACTGCACCACAGTCCCCCAGAGGGCAATTCTGGATACTCAGCTTAGTGTTGAGTCCTTCAGCAATATCCCAAGTGTTCGAGCACAAAGTATGTCCACATTTTGTGTGGTGGCTCTGTTTTTACAGTACTCCAGGGACCCTCACTGAAGACCTACCCAGCAGGTAGGCTCATGAATGAACTCTTCGCTGTCTGCACAGGGTTACACGATATGGAGTTAGTCCTTGCTAGAACTCAGCCCACCACTGGATACAAACTACTCACAAAACTTCAAAAAGTCAAGTTTCCATCAGAAATGACTCTTGCTATATTTTTTCAATGTGTGTGTCTTCTAAATAGAAACATCAAATATTGGTATACTGTAGCTAAAGAAACTCACGTAGTTTTTGAAAGATCATTTGTCTGGCAGTAAGTATTGCAGAGAAGAAAGAAAGAAATAGAAGAGCAAGCTTCAATGATGAAACCAAACAAAAATCTTCCAATTCCAGGTGCTTTTAGGAAAAAAGTTGCAGCAGAAAAGAAATAGCACTTTCTTTGGCAGTGACAGCTGAGATTTGAAAACAGGAACAGAACATCTACTGATGGGATGACTTTATTATAGACTATGTGGGGATTTTTATCTCTGAGTTGCTTGCAGCAATACATCTCATTCAGCTTCCCAGCCTCGGTGATGCACCAAGCTTGACCCTGTGTCTTGGAAATGTACTCGCTATCAGTCAAGCTTATTTGCATTAATGTAGCCCACTTTTATTTATCATAGTAATATAGTTCATTTATATTTATTGCATGCTGCCTCCTTTAGTTGAGCTTTGACCTGAGATTGACCCAGACGTTTGTATATTGTACATGCAGGTACTGTTGCTTTTGTAGCTAACATTGACTGAAGAGCAGACCTGCAAAGACACTTGGGGCCAGGCTATGTGCAAAAAAAACCCCAGTAGAACAAACATATCAAATAGTGTTTAAATCCAACATCTCAAAAAGTATTTCTAAACCTCAAGGCATTTATAGCAGTTATTCCATGCAGAATGTGTATATTTTGAACTGCTGCTTATAACAGATCTTACAGTTTGCATTGTAGCATGGAAATCATCACTAAAGCTATCTTTCCTCAGTGTTTAGAAGTAAAATGAGAAAGCTTCAGCCAGTAATAACAGTCTATAAAACCAGCAGGTTTTATTTGGCTCTGATTACCACCTAGCATACCTCCACTGATGTATAAATAAAGAAACCAGACATACTTTTGCATTCATGGCATTAAGCTACATGTGGTCAAGCTGTGTTGGTGCTGACTGACCCCTCTTGCTTGGCATGTGATTCAGTCCCTTTTGTGAGAGCACCGGGCTGGAAAGATGTGTCACATTAAAGAAGAGCAAGAAATGCTCCATCCCCATTCTCTCCTTTTGGAAAGATTTCATCGCATTCAGTCTCTGGGAAGCCTGCCTCCTGCTTCTTCCAAACTATGGACATAACAGGGCTATTGCTAGCAACCAAATCGCTGAGACGTAAGGAGTTACCAGCTGGCAGATAAGCTGTGCTATCTATTTGCATGAATGTCCTTTGTCTGTTACGAGTGAGAAGTAAAATGTGTTAAATAATGGGAGGTGGTTTGTACTGAAAAGAAATATTTTATTTTACCAAGCCTCATCTCAATGCTACTTACACAAAATGGCAACTGTGACCTTTACAATGTTTTAAGCTAATGCTTTTTTGTTCCACCTATGGATTAGGTGACATATATGCATACATCAAGCCACTCCAGCTCAATGACAAGTGGAAAACCATGGAAATTAACTATAGAGCCTCAGCTGCTTGTGGCTGTCTTCTCCTATATGATATATGGTTCAGCTTGCGTCAGAAGTCACAAGAAAGAGGTAGGCTTTGAAATCTGGAGAACTGAAGCCATTTGAAAATTTGAATAAGATTTCCATGTCCATAACCTGAATTGCTTATGGATTCAGGGACACCAGCAAAGACTGGAGAACACAAACATGAGATCATTTATTAAGCTCATTCTCATAAGCTACAATGTTGAACATCAGCTTTTGCCCCTCTTTGCTTAGAGTTCTTTATCTTGGCCTTATCTGGGCCTGGGAGGTTTGGTACTTTAGGCTAGATCTAAAGTGAATTTTTAATTTGATTTTCTACTCTTCTACATTTATCAATTTCATGTATTTGCAAAATCCTTTAAGAAACCAGTGCTTAGAGAGATTAGTCAAAACAGGTTTGAGACTTCTCCCTCTGCACATGGGATGTGGTATGTGACTACAGCTCCTGCAAGGATACTTCACATATGGGCAGGATCTATAAAAGAAGTTGAAAGAAAAAGCAAAAGAGTGGAGAGATCCAACTACTACAGCACTTTTCTTAAGTCAAATCCTAGGGGCCAGATTCTATGTTACTCCACATTGTGTGCCCTTAAGTTACACCACTGGAATTTGCAAAGCAGATGTAATTTGCTTACAGCTCCCAGTACATCAAGACTTTACCAGATACTGCTGTTAGGGACCATTGAAGAATCTACAAGAGAGGTTATTTCCCCCCTATAAAGATGTGAAATTGTATCCTGAAAGAAATGGTACCAGTGTTATTGAGTGGATTTTCTCTCATTAAATGAGCACTGGGAAAGGCTTGAAAATATACAGCAGTCTGGCAACCTGGGAGTCTCCTCCAGCTCTAATTTCTGTGATCAAGGAGTAGAAGGATAGAGATGGAATTGAATTATGCCTGAGGCACAAGGATTCCTGGAGCTGATCACCTCTCCCAGGAAAATGTCAGTCTAAAAGGTTTTCCAATACTTCTCACTAGCAGTTTTGACATGGGAAGTTCAGGTGTTTCTCTGAACTGTAGTTGATGTTATTGATAATATTTATTATCACAAATGTCAAGATACTGTCCCAGTTGCTGCATTATTGAACATTTCTTACATGACCTTCCTCACGATTATTAGTTTGCAGTGATTTGTGTAACTTCAGAAGGCCCAGCATGAGCTTCCTGTGGTGACAGGACAGTAAATGATTAGAAATCCTCTATCTCCACCAGCCATATGATCAACACTACCTTTAATGCAACTCTTCTGGAGTTGTTTTTACCCTGTTTTTTCCTTTTGATTTTTGACCTAAGCAGTTCAGGTTGAATGCTTGGGGATGCCTTTCTCATAGGTTTTGGGGAGTTATATTCGGGTGTGTACAACCTAGGAAATGCAGGCACAGCAGGTTAGAAACCTACCTCTTCAGAAAGCTCTTTCAAATCAAAGGAGACATATGATCTCTTTCATTGCCCCCTTGACTCCAGACAATGCTACCAATATAGTGGTTGATTCCGCTTTCTAAAGATTCAGATAACCACAGAACACTTGGAAAATTCTGAGCAAACAAAGAAGGGGAAGGGAAAATGCTTCTTTGATAACCATGTCTTAAAATGGTATTTAATATTTTGGTAAAGAATTTGAGAATCTACTTCCACTCATCTTTTCTTTGAGATGGTCATGTGTATTTCTTCAAAGCTGGTGCTGAAACCACTGTCCACGCTGCTAGCATCTAACTTAGTTTTGCCTCATTTGAGTTTCTGTAACAAAGCAAAACAGGAGCCTTGGAGGACAAACATATGTGTATTTTAGAAAAACACCCTTAGTAATGTGAAATTTTTTAGTCTTTATTTGCTTTCCTCGTGTCCTAGCAATAGTACAACCTGCTCTCCTGCTGCTAACACTGACTGATTGTAACAGATATCTTCGCCTGTCTTTTATGGGTTTTTCTCAGATCTGAAAAAAAACCAACTTCACAATCTTAGGAAAAGCACAGAGACATCTATTATTTTATGGTGCTTCCTTAATTTTAATTGTTATCAAAGCTTCACTAACTATGCCCAAATCTTTTTTGACAAGCTAATACAATCAATCCTGCTATTTCAGCTCATCTACTATCAGTATGGGAATATCATGTTCCAATGAAATTGTTAACCATTAATAGGCATGGTGCTAAAATATTAATCCATTTTGTCTCTCCAGGGCATTGTAATTGACAGATCAAGTGGGACTTAAAATGTATATGTGGAGATTGCTACAGTACACAGCACATCAAACTATGACTTAAAACATACTCTGAAGAGATCACTTCTTTCCATATGTAGTATATAACTGGAATGAGAATTCGAGGGAGAATGTTTACCAGTCTTTCACAAGAATATGTAAAAAATGTCTATTGTTATACCATCAACTGTTTTATCTTGCTACTCTGTAAGAAAAATAAATTATAAAGGAAATACCATAATGAACTTCCCACAAAGACAAGTTAAATTGAAAAGTAACTCCCTGCCTTATGCCTTATTCATCTGTCATATGCTTCTGAAGAAACACCAGTTGCCCTCAACCAACTTGCCATTTGCTACCCTAGTCAGTAAGATAAATTCTAGTGTAATGCATGAAACTTCAGTGAGCTTCCACATTTCACAAATCATAATAGCAGCTATGAAAAAGGCCATCTTTTCTTAAAAAACAAAAATACATACTTCCGTCAGCCCAAAGGTAATAACTCTATCTCCAATATTGTGTGTCTGCCATTAACTTTCTCTCTGGAAGGCCCTTCCTAAGGTATAAGCCAGAATCAGAATACCTGATATGTTAGCTACATTATTTTGCTGATACCTTCCATTTTGTTTTAGAGGACAGTGGCTATTAACACATAGCTTTGGCAATCTCTGCGTACCTCTAAGCTGATTCTTTCTTGACTCTTCACAAAAAAGCGGATGAGGTGAACATCCTAGGGATGACAAACCAGAGATAAGAAGAGACCCTTTCTTGCCAGCTTTCATTTGTGCAAGTTACTAAGGCAGCCAGATAATTCTTTAAAAAATTAGGTAAATCATCAGGAACATCACAGTTTTAATGGGTTTTTGTCTTTCCTTCACCTGACAATGCCTTAGATGTGTTCAGATACCATTATTTCTGGAATGTCCACAAAACACAGCTCTGATAATTAAAAGAGATTTCTTGCCCTTAACTGCTCGTTTTCACAGTGAGTGTGTTAACATGAAGCATTACCCAATTGTTAAGTCTAGGTATTGATTATTTCAAGCTGTACATGGACTAATATTGTTTCCCTTGTGGACAGACTAATGTATTTGTCCACAACAAAGGACAAACAGATGTACATCTTTTCTTCAGAGATTACTTTTCTGAAGGGAACTACACAAAATGACTTGCACTGCTGTTAAGCAGTTTCTCTGTTTTCTGTCTTCTCCCAGTAAGGGGACCAGTGATAACACAATACTTCCATTTTTTTTTCCACAAGAAAAGTAGGGAGCAGCTGCTTCTATGGAGGAGGAAACAGAAGCTTTGTAGAATAAAGAAAGCTCATTCACTTTTTATTAAAAACTTCACTTTACAACTGAAACAGAATCTAAGGATGAAACAGCTGATACGGCTATTTTGCTGGTTGTTAAAGAGTTTATACTATATTAAATTGACTCCCATGGGTTTAATTTTTCAGTGCTGTTACAATCAGCAACCTTTCTTATTGAGAAGGTCAATAGGTACAATGTGAAGTCTTGTAAATCATTGCCTTGCTATTTTTGTAATATATAATATGACCCTTTCACACACCTTAAAAATTATAAACCAGAGCACACACTGTATATCAAACAAATAAATCAGCTGCTATAAATACAGTCTTTCTTTTGCTTCTGGACAGATTAATCCTACTGCATTTCATATGTTTTAAATTGTTTTTGGCTTCAGAGGCAAAATCTGCTTTTGTACTCAGAAAGCAATGACCCTGGACTTAATCTATTTTAAAAGCTTAATAGAGCCAAAGTGACCCTGAAAGCATATTTTAAAATTATTCCACTAAAAGCCTTAGAACTATAAACTTTAAATAAATTAAGTCATTAAACTGAAAAAAAAAAGGAAATCTGGTCAGTTTATAGAAACTTTTAAGTGAAATTTTGAAAAGGGAAACAACAAATGAGAATTAAGCAAAACAGTAACCTGATAGCCTATTTAGTGCTCCAGGGATGCTCTTTCTCACTGTTGTATTCACCAGCCATGTTTCCCATGCAAACTGAAATTCTTGATGAGACTTCTGGGGAAACTGAGTCACTGAAGTATATGTTTTATAATGGAAAACTGTAGTGTTATGAGGAAAAACTTGTTTTAAGCAGGAGACTGTTTACTTAGCTACACAGAAAAACAGGGTGTTTTTCCCTCATATTCTTGTGCAGTTTTCTTCGTGCCTTTTACCACGTGCATTAAAGGATATTGGCTCATGCCCCCAGTCCTCTGCATCAGTCAATAGTGAGAAATACATGTCCTTGGTCATGCTTAGCATCCCAGTCCTAAAAGTCTCACTTTTCCTAGTCCTCGTGGTTTCTGCCTCTGCTGTTGGAGGAGAAAGCATTGATCAGAGGCATTTGAAGGGGAACATATGTAAGAAAGGGAAATAATCAGAATTAAGGTGATACAGCTTTTTAAAAGAAAGACCTGCAAAAGCTCTGAGACCTGTGAGGCTTTGTGTTTGTGCTGTGTCAGCTACAACCTGCAGAAGACATTTCTCAAACACCCCTCAGTCACAAGTCCACAGTGAAGTGACTTTGGCCTTGGACACAGGCAATTTGGATGGAGGAAAGCAGAGAATGTATTTGTTGAAGAGATCTCCTTCACAAGACTAGCAAATTTCATGTTGTGGAGCTCAACCAATGATGAGATGTCCCTTGAATTTGAGCTGGTGAGTGTTCTGCAAAGGTTTCATAGCTGTGTTCCCGTGATGAACAGATCGTCCTGCTATTGACTTTGCAGTAGCAAAGTAGTTTAATATAAGAATTTGCCTATTTCCTATTCACATGTTTTTATCTATTTTATCATGTCTTCATCACCTTATTGTTCTGACGGCTCTTTTGTTCTTCATTCCTCTATTTCCTCAACCCAAGATTTTTAGAGTATTCATTGTTAAAGTAAACATTCATGGTTCATGCTTACTGCAGTCTTCAAGGACTTGGAAAGACACTGCTCTGACTGAAAGTCCAGCAAGAATCTACTGCATGAAGTTGTCTTGCATGGTCCAAGGCATCTGGGAAGTGCTGTTTTTTGGTGAAGTAGTCTTTTACCTAGCTCTGTGAAAGAAATTAAATTTGAAGTACAGTGCTTCCTGCATTATACATTTATCCTTGTACAAGGCCAAACAAAATTTGACATGACATAAAATACTTTCCCATGAGAAGAATTGGATATTTCTATAGATTAGGTCTAGGCTGACAGCCAAGTTGTGGTCTGTACAGTTCCCTGATACAGGCTTGCATTTTTTATTTTTTTTTTTTTTATTTTTTTTTTTTTAAGAGAATACTTCTTTGTGGGGGCAAGTTATCACTAACACTTTTCTACAAAAATTGTGATCTAGTTATGATGGAACTGTAATTAGGGAAAAGGTATTGCTTTTCTTTGGGGTTCATTTGATATAAGGGTCAAAAGGGTTTGAATTCAATGATCTGATGATCAAATCAGGTCTGCTTGCATTGAAAATTTTAGCCATTTTAATTAATAAAAATAATCTGTATGCTCACATTGATTTTTTTTTTTTTTTCCCAAGCAGAAAAATCCCTTTGATTTGAACATCTAAGAGTTTTCCTTTTCCTTTTCCTTCACCTCTTCAGGGAACTTCCCCAGAAGAGTTGTGAGATCTGCCATTCAACCCCTAGACTTTTCTCTATAGTTCTTCTGAATGGACACAGCTGAAAAATAAGGCATAGCCCCAAATATTCTTCTGTCTCATCTCATCTCATCTCATCTCATCTCATCTCATCTCATCTCATCTCATCTCATCTCATCTCATCTCATCTCATCCTAAAAAATATTGAAATTTAAATGCTCATATAATCATTTTATGATAAAGTTAACTTTTTTTTTTTTGCCTGTGGCAGACTCATTAGACTTATTAGGCAACAGGCAGAAACTGATGCACAGGAAGTTCCACCTAAATGTGAGGAGGAACTTTACTGTGCACTGGAAAGGATTTTCCAGAGAGGTCATGGAGTCTCCCCTGCTAGAGATATTCAAGAACCGCCTGGACACAACCCTGTGCCATGTGCTTGAGGATGACCCTATTTGAGCAGGGAGGTTGGACCAGATGATCCATTGTGGGCCCTTCCAATCTCATCCATTCTGTGATTCTGTAGTAAAATGGGATGGGAAATGGCCTTTGATGTTCATAATCACTGTACCTGCAAAAACTGAGCTCAGCTTCATTGTCTTGTCTGTTCTTGTTTTCTTTTTTTCAGAACACCCCACTCCCAAACATACAAACAAAAACCTAGCCAAAACCTAACCCCATATTCCTGAGACCTTTTAAGATTTTACTCCAAGTTAGTCCAACATATATTTCAGTTTCACAGGAAAACAGTACCTCAGTCAATGACATAACCTACTAATTTCAAATGTAAGACTAGTTGTGGGGGACTTGGATGAAAGAGCATTTGTATATGTAACTGTGATAGGCTACAGTATAAAAAGAATTATACATGTTAGAGTTTTGCATGAGACTTTTTGTGAAAATATTTGGCAGTGTCTTGTCAGTATAATATCTACCACATTCCTGGAAGCCACAACATTTTAATTGCCATACAAGAAAAATAAAATAAAAAAATTAAATATGTGGACAGTTAATACAGTAACAAAACCCAAGGTAAGATTTATGGCAACCTAAACAAGGAAAACCAAGATTGGATAATTTATTAATTATTTGCCTTCATAAAATTTCCTCTAGAAAAGTGTTTTATATAATGAAATATACATTTCACATGATAGAAAAATATTTTACTAACAATAAAACATCCACAATCCAGCAATAAATACAGTCACATAAGTAGTTATGCTTTTGCCTGCCTTATCCTCCAGAGTTTTAGATGTCAGTAATAATTACATGGTGTATTAATTTATTTTCCTAAGTTAAAGAATATGCAATTTATGTTGAATGACATTCACAAGCCTGAAAGCTTGTTCAAGCTTTCAAAATATTTCAAAATAGTAAAATAATCAGTTCTTACAGTTTTTAAAACAGGATTTCAAGAACACTGGAGCTTTCCATTGAAAATAGGTGTTCTAATATATACAGTGACATTACTAGATAATTACGTAATTTAAAGTGTAGTTCAGTATCTGAACCAACCTGCCCTCTCTAATCCACAATTCAAAGGATGTTGGATGTTAAAAGAATTTCATTAGTTGAAGCAATGTCATATTCATTGAGTGTAATAGTTTTTTGGGAAATTTCTCAGATGTTTAATCAAAATGGGCGTGCCCAAGGGCACAGGAAGTTCCTGCTCTGCCCTGTTGGTCATGGAGACCATTGCGAGATCTATTCACTGATCCTGGCAATCATTCACAATGTGCACTTTATGTGGGTGTCTGAAATAGTATAGTGCTGAAAAAGTCCTATTACTCATGCTTTGATTTCCACTCCAGGGTTTTACAGGTGTCAATAGTATGGAGCCCAGAGCAGCTGTGGCAAGGTGTGAGTCTAAGGTAATTGCAGATAAGTCTCTGTCCCTTCATGCTTTAAACCTCTTTTGCCCCCCTCTCCTTCTATTGCTTGCACTCCTAATGATACACATGGTACACTGACAGAATGCTTGGTACATTTTGCCACATTGTACTTTCTCACACTACTAGAAAACTGGCTTTCCCTTTGACTTCTGTCTTCCATTTGTAGCTGGATGACCCAGGACTTATGGGCAGTGGAGCTGAGGGCTCCTCCCTCCCTCAGTCATTTACCATTTTTAGGGTGTCGGTGCTGCCTATTGGTCTTTCTCCAACAGGACGTTCTGCTTTATTGAATTCTGCACTGCAAAGTCAGGACAGTGCTGCAGCAAGGGGTGATATGGCAGCAGGGCTTGCAGAGACCCTCCATGTGGAACACGGGGAGGAGAGACCAGCAGAGCTGCACCATGGGCATCCTGGTTGCTCTGGCTGCCAAGCAAGTGACGTATGTTAAGGGGGTTTCCCTTTCTCACCTCTGAGAAGATTCAAATCAGTGCTGCAAAACTTCAAGCCAAATACTACTTGGGCTCAGATCTATGCTTGGCTGGAGTTCTGATAGCCTCCTCAAGGCAAGTTTTATTTTATTTATTTTTAGATCAACTGAAAGTGCTCCATTGAGCACTTTTGGTTCAATTTAATAAGATGCACAAATATCTGTGTCCTTTCAACTGCAAAAGACAGAAAGATGATTGGAATGGAGATCCCTGCTAACTCCCCCTCTCCATCTCAGAGAATGGAAATATCCCACATCCCATGTGCTGGAAAGGCATCTGAATTTAAGTTGCCTCTAAATGCATGGGAGCCTTTTTTTTGCAGAGGAGCCACTGAAATATGAAGATTGCTAGTGCCAGCACTCTGCATTGCCCTAGTTGCCATGGATGAGCATGCGGTGGAAGGTGGAATCCAAGATATTCAGGCCCCAGACTATATTTTCCTTTACCATGAATAGAGGTCAGACTTGGCATGGGAGTCAAGTGCAAACAGGACACCAAGGTTTTTGGTGAAGATTTGACTTGTTATGTTCAGCTGGATGGTGAAAACTACCAGCAGGTCAATGCCATTATGATGTTGTTCTCTGGAAGTGAGGGCAGCCCCTAGTAAAACTCATACCAAGGGGCCCTTGCCTCATAGGCTGTCCTGCATGCCCTTGGTCAGCAGCTAAAGCAGCAGGCTTGCCGCTCCTGACTTGTTCAGTCACTCCTCCAGAAAATTTTAAGAACTTAATTTAGAACAAGAGGCTTGAATTTGACAGCCTGAAGGGTGAATCAGGTGATTTTGGTTTTCAGAGATGCTGAACATCTACAGTCTCTGATGAGCTCAAAAGGCAAAGAGGGCAGGAGCCACATGCTGAGCTCCAGAAGAATATTTCTCTTGAAGCCCAGCTACACACTTACTGCACTGGGCTTGGATTTCTATGCTTCATTTAGGAAACAAGAGATAAATCGTTATGGCCTTTGACCATAAACTTCATGTTTCAGTTTTACCATCCATGAGGCAATAATAAAATTTACTTACAGTATCTTGAAGATAATTGGGAAAAAACAGTGAATAACACCATGATCTGCATTACTGTGTAATTGAGCATTTTCATTGTATATATAATCAAAAATAATATACCATGCAATTAAAGAACACTTCATCCTCTAAATACTTGTGTTACTGATTGCGTGTGGTTGTTTTTTTTTTTTTTTTTTTTTTTTGGGTAAGCTGCGAGACTGTTTGCATATGTTTAGCAAAATGCCCTTGAGAAATAAAATAACATGTGAAACTCATTTTTTATTTTGAAACTTCATAACATTTTCTCAGATTCCATCCATGGGATGGATTTCCAGCTTATCTTATGTGTGAGAAATGACCTTATAACCTATGTGTGACATTTGTTTGGGTTTTATAAAGTGTCCTGCTCACTGTGGCATTACTCACAGATATTTGTGTGCTACTTCTGAAAGCCAGGGAAAATTATTATTCTTCTATATTTAACTATAGCGTCTTTCTTTAGTCCCATGTCACTTAGAAAAAAATCTTGCACCAGGATAGGTCTGCTTTTAAATTGGAAACAGAAATTTTTTTGTTGGTTGGTTGGTTGGTTGGTTGGTTGGGTTTTTTTCTTTCATCTGTAGTTGTCTCTGGCTTTCAGCACTTTGGAATAGACAGTTTTCTTTTCTGAAAACAGTTTGCCAGACCTTTAATTGGCTTTTGTTTAAAGGATTATTTCTATGTAGAAGCTGCCACCTGTATGAATATTGAGGATGTAAAATGATTTCTGTGTAGAGTTCAAGGAAATCTGTCAGAAGAGGAGAAAACACATAGCTGGTGTTAGCCCTCTAAAGAATTCCTTTGCTGGGAACCAGTGAAAGACTAAACTTAAAGGAGTTTACTAATAAGGTTAATTTAAAAATTATTCTAAACTATTGTTATTACTATTATTATGAGAGGTTTATAATACCTTTTCCTATTTTCAATCTCAATTGACAGCAATAATGACATCTTCCACAAGAATGATATTCATTATAGTGCCCTGAGGCTGTGCTCTCCTCACCTTTTTTCATCTCTGACTCTTTCTGCTGGTTTTAATTCAGCATTAGGTGCAATATGAATGTCCTTGCAGGGCACACAAGCCACTGCACACGTACCAGCTTTTCTGAAACTGTTGAGTGTCTGCATCTGAAAATGCGCCTTTGGTTAAAGTAGTGTCCACAGCAATTAAACGGCCACGTATTTCATAGGCACCAATGATGTAAGAGTACTGGGGAAGCTACTGCTCTAAATCACAAATGGGAGCTTTGGCTGAAGGCAAAATGAAGAGAACTATTAATATTTCCAGAAAAAAATTGGACAAAACAACTAATTCTGCAATAGGTGTTCCACATTATTAAAAGGTATTGTGATAAGGCTTCTTCTGCAAACACAAAGGAAGAATTATGCAGAGTAGAGTTTTAATGTAATTTATTTTCCATGCCCTTTATTGAAAAATAGCTAATGAAAATTACTCATATTTTCACTGTATCTTATCAAGCCTTGTTAACGAAATGCTCCACTGTTTTGCATGGATGTTGCAAATACCCAGCAGCCTATGACTTAGTAAATAAAGTTGTCACTCAAACCTCATTTCCTACCTGACTGCAACGAATCAAAATGGACATTGAACTAATGTTGAATATTGTCGGCATTTGATGTCTCTGCCACCAGTGAGACAGCTCTAAACCATCTCATTATTTTTTATGCTCTTTCTGAAATGGGTCTGCATTACTGATGATATTTGATTGTTTGTTTGTTTTTTTGATGATTAGCAATGCAAGGACACTTAAGAACAAATATGGTGAAATCCTTCTAGCTCACGGTGTAGTGTCGTTATTCCCAACTTCCCTGAACAGTCATGAAGTACAAGGTCTATCCTAGCCACATAATTTCAAACATGTTAAAAGCATAGCGAACTAAGCACAGAATTCATATGGCTCTGCATGATTTGGATTAGATTTAAGTGCAGTATTAGATTGTTTTAAGATTTTGATTTACTTGGAGACAATGCAATAGAAATCACACTTGATCTCTCAGTTACAGCTGCATTATAGAGCGCAGGCAACCTCAACTAACAATAAAAATATTTGATGACACAGGTCTTCTTGTTGGATAATATACACAAGGGGGTTCATTAACCACCCTGAGTTGTGCTTCAAGCTGTGTAAATGTCGTGCAGAAAATATTAATTTTGTATATTAATGTTTGTGGCATCAGATGTTTTTATTTATAGATTGGGACCATGTTAATTTGCTCACTATGTTTAGAGGTATATTTCTGTGTGTTTCTTGCATTAAACATACATTTTCACTAGAGAAGCCATCTCCATAAGTGGTCACTTTTATTTAGACAAAGTTCATAACTAGTCACTGCTTTGTTAGGAAAATCTGTCTCTGTTCAACATACCATGATGTTGATGAGTCCTGTGGCACCAGTGGATGTACAGTGAGATATCTCCTCACTTCAGGTGAATGTCCTCCTCAAACACCCTCAAGAGAGCTTGGCCAGGACTCCTCAGGGCTGATTATATGAGAGACCTTGGGAGGAAGGGTGGCTGAAGCAGGAGAGAATCAGTATTCTTCAGTCACTGGAAGAGCTCCGTTAAGAAGTGTCTTTTAAAACCCTGGTGTTTATATGTGTGCCTGTGCCTATGCTGCTTTTGTCATACCTCCATGAAGTAGAAAACTGTAAGTTGAGAGAACTAAGATACTGAGTCAACAACAACTGCCTTGTTGACTCCACTGAAGGGCCCAGAATCCCTTAGATATTGCACTGCATCCCTGGACATTAATCCACAACTGCTGAATCAGAACAAAAGACATAGGTCTGTTGAGATGCAAACCTGGACACAGATCAGAGGATAATGTGTGCCAGAGCCCTCACTCCAATAAGCACACACAGTTGTGTGCAAATGAGAACTGATAGACACCACTTAACTGGGGACTGATATGGACAAATTTTGGAGAGAGTTGCACTCAAGTTAGTCTGTGAATACGAAAATAGGTATTGGTTCTGAGGGTGAAAAGTCTAGGGAAAGGAAACCAGTAACAAATCAGTGCTACAGACCATTAAAGCAGAGGACACAGGGAAGGAGGAACTGTATCCTCTGAGTGGTGAGGGAGCCCCCTGCCTAGGCTTCAGATCTGCATGTGTGTGTATAATGTGACAGGATTCCAAAAACACAGCACAGCAGCATATCTTTTGAAAGAAGCGTTTTGCAAGAAGCTAAAGAAACTTTGGACTACACGGCTCTAATGGGCTGGCTCCTAACAGGCCAATCTGTCTGGCTACGCTGGAAAAAACTATCAGGTGGACCATGCTTAATAAAACATACAAAGAACATGCAGCTTTTTTGATCCATTCTTGGCTATTGCCTTAAACTTTTCAAGTGATGCCTATTTACTGCTGTTAAAAAACTACCTGTTAAGAAAGTGACTGGTAGTAAGGCGTCTTACTTTGATTTGTACTTCTTCCATTGCATCCCCTAGAAGCTCTAAACATAGTCTGGAGATGCCTGCTCCCATCAAATAAGTCAAGATCCACATGTGATTTGATTTTTATGCAGCCTCTCAGGTAGAACTTGATCTGTGTTTGATGCATTTTTCACCAAAAAAAAAAGAGAAAATTAGTATTCAGAAAAATGCAGGCACACAGAGAGCTGGACACTGTTCAGATTTAATGTTTGCCTGTTTCTGATTTATTAACCCAGTACAGATGCAACTGTTTCTTTTCAGCAATATCCTATTATCTCCTCAGTTTTCCACTTGCACAGCCAGAGGCACAACAAGAATATCTGGCTTGCCAAAATGTGCACGGTGCCTCCTGGCTGGGGAAGAATAAGGACCTCAAGCAGTCACAGTCTCATTTAAACACAGGTTTACTCTGTTATTACTGCATCCTATAGCAGTGACTAAAAGCTTATTTCCACACAGTGTTTTGGTAGAATAGACAAAAATTGTTATTGACGGAGAAGACAATCATAAGATACTAATTCTTCATGATTCATCCATGGGTTCCCTGTGTAACCTCAGTGAAATCACATGAAACATGGTTTGTCAAACCACTAATGGCTTGGCATTACACTTGACCCTACATAAGGTCTTGAGCACCCAAAATGCAGCTCAGCATTCTGCAGCCTCACTGATGGAGTATGGATAGGCCAACACACCGACCTCATCCCATCACCCATGCAAACACATCCTATTGCCTAGGACTACTTGGAAAGAGAATTAAAAGAATATTTCTTCTGGCAAGGAGCAATATGACAGCTAACTTACAAAGCAAATTGTTTTTCTCTGTGTTGTTACTAATCACCAGATCAGGGATCTCTTCTTTATATCTATCCACTGTGCTCAATGAAAACCAATGAGCTAAACCTAAGCTCTTTTAAGATTTTAATGAATGCCTTCCCTGCAGTGCATCTGAAATTCAGCTGGAATTGCCAGCCTCCCTGGTTTCAAGTCTGAACAACAAAGTTTGACATGGCTTACTGCCCATAAACTACCAGAAAATGCTTTTCTGCTTTAAAGTATTGCACAGCTTGTGAGGAGATTTTCTGGAGATGGACTGTATCCCCAGATACCACGTCTGAGGATGAAGGAGTATGTGAGGAAAGCAAATCAGAAGCACTAAACCTTTCAAGAGATTTCATTCAGTTAACATCCTTCCAACATTTCAAATATCGGCAAGAACAAGTTCTTTGTGTTGGCCAGGTTCTTGTGGGCAGGCACAATCCCATGGTCACCTTCCTTCAGGGGGCAACCAGGGCTACTGGACCCCCAGCTTCCACCTTCCTTGTAACTCCTTCCACTTTCTCAAGGCTGGTGAGCAGCAGCTCCCTCCTGCACCAGATAAATTCTCTTGAAGGGTCACAGCCCACACTGACTGTGAGCAATGCAAGGCAACAGTGCGAAACACAGGCTTTGTGCTTCCTCATTTGTCAGATATTGCTCATGCTAATGAAATTGTAATTCTTTCTGAGTGGAGATGTGATCAGTAAGCAAATTTACTGCAGAAATCAGTTTAAGTATTTAGTTACTTTGGTTATTGAAATAAGAACTCCGAACAATTTGTGAACATACATAATATTCTTGTGGGAGAAAATACTCAGTCTCTGGAATATATGGTGTTTTGGTTTGAAAGACAGGTATCTGCTAGGGAGGGGCGGGGCCTCTCTAGGAATGGGGAATTCCAATCCCTTCCCTCCAAGTTATTATAATTTAGAAGATTAAAGAGGCTTTTTAGTGAGAGCTATGGGGAAAGGAATAACAGTTCTTTACTAGTAAGTATAACAAGGCAAACAAACAACAACAACTACAGCATTAATAATAAACAGAACCAGGAACCTGGAGGGGCTTTGTTTCACAAAGCCCCAGGCAGTCTGATCCCTTGGGACACTGAGAGCACCAAGCTGGAGTGGTGGAAACTCCGGGGCTGGTGGCTGGAACGGCGAGGGTCCCCAGCAGGCAGGGGCAATGTCCCAGCAGACAGGGGGGTGTCCCGGCAAAGTGAGCAGTGCTGAAGAAGCCGCAATGGCTGGGCAGGGCTGGCCCAGCTCCAGCAGGGCAGGCGAAGGGGGCTCCGAATTCCTGGGCACTCCAGCAGATGATGGTTGGTGGTAGAATTCCCAGGTCTGGACCCTCTGTTAACAGTGGACTCCTCACATAGTAAAACAGCTGCCTGACCGTCCTCTCCAATGCCGAGAGCAGGAGAAAAGCACGCCCAGCTCCCGGAGTGCTGAGTCTTTCCCTCCCACAAACTTAAGTGATCAACCACCCTTGCCACTTCTTTTGTGTGGGTCAAGCACCCTCTAGCATTAGTATTTAGTTTCTTAGCAACTTATGGGGAGAAAAAATTCTATAGGGAAAAAACAAAACCAAACCAAACCTAACCCCCAACATATGGATATTCCGGCTGTTGTGGAATAAATACAACTTTCCTTTAACATTTTAACTCAAGATTTTCTGAAAAAATAACAGAATAACCCATATTAGAAAAAACCTTTACCCCAGGCTACTATAAAGAAGAAAAAATGTTCCAAATGTGAACTAATGAAGTACAAAGTAATGAATATTTAATTTGCATAATTTACTAAAGTGCAGTTAGGAATCCAAGCAAAATTCTTCATAAACAAAGTGTTCATTAGGTGTTTACTGTAGCTCTTATGCAATCATTACATTTTTTTCCCCTGTATTACTATTACTATGGTATCACATAAAGGTGAATGAACATCTCATGAGAGTGTCTAGAAGGTTCAAAGGAAAAAATGGAACAAGGAAGGCAGTGGTGTCTATTAAATTTAAATAAGCTACCTGTTTACAGTGAAGAAGATAAAAGACTAAGCACAGCAGAAGAGCAACTGAGAAAAGGAATGGAAAAGGTAATTGAGTTTTACATTATGGGCTTCTTCACTTGGCAGTGTGAATATTATTGAATTAGCCCTATTACTATAAAGATTACACAAAAGCAGAACAGTGTGAAGGTGAAGGCTTGCTATGAAACTTTAACAATATCAATGGAGGTAAGTGCTACCAAAACTGTGCACAGGAATGTATCAGAGAAAAAATACAGTGGGATTTTTTTTTTTCAATAGGACTGAACCATGGTGTGATGTGAATTTTAACAAGAGCATACAGAAAAAATGAAAATGGGAACTGTGAAAAATGTCCATGCACAAAGGAAAAGATTTCACAGCCACAACCTGCACAGTAAATATCAAGAGGTGAAATATTTGTATTAAAGGGAGTGTCCTTCATACCATAGCTTTATTTAACAGACTATCCCATGCCGCATCTCCTCAGTCTCTAGCTTACCAAGTTTCCTCTGGAACAAGGTCACGTATTTACCTGAAATATGGATTTCACATTTTTTAATAGATTCTAAGTGAGAAATAAAGGTCAGCAGATTTAAATTACTGAATGTGGATCTAAAAAACTGCTTTTGTTTGACTGCAGAAGATTGAACTGAAGGGGTGCTTCATTGCTTCACCCTCTTTTCCAATTTTTCCTTCCTCACTACAACCCAAATTTGTATCTGCTCCCTACACATTATTTATTTAGCTATTGACATAGTTTTTTCTGTAAAGCTTTTCCATAAGGTGTTTGAATAATCTCTAAAATCATAGTATAACATACTCAGTATTTCACAAATTTCTTCCAAAAGGTACCAGGGATATATATCCTGAAAAAATAACTGACTCAAAACCAGTTTTATTTTTTCTCTACCCTATTGGAGAGGGAGAATGTGGCTGCTGTACAGGAGAACTTACCCTGCCAACAGGGGTCTTGATTAACCATAAGAAGTACTAGTGCCTCAGGCTGCTAAGAAAGTCTAATTGGGTATTAAAAGAACATTATTTTGACAAATTATACATTCTAGGAATTAGTATAGATAGCATGCTGTGTTCTGCATTTTGTCTTCTTCATCTCCGAATGAAAGAGTGAATTGCCCTTGCCACGGGTCACCCACATCTATTCCCACACCTTACTCTGCTCTATAAATTAGCAACACATCCCAACTGGAAGGAGTTTTGGACAGCTGGCAAGCACAGCCCAGGGGGATCTCCTGCCTGTTTGATGCAACTCCTGCCCACTTGAAGACAGAGCAGGCAGGGAGCTGTACAGCCTCCCAGGAGCTCAGCCCTGGCAACTTCAGGCGTTGGCACTGAAAGAGCCCAGCAGGGTGCTGGACCCACATCCCTCCGTTTAGTGAGCTGTTTGCAGACCAGGGGAATGCAGCATGGAAATGTGCAAATGATGATCCATGAGAGACCGATGACAGAAGGTGAAACAATTAAAAAAGTGAAATTAGAGGAGGGATGTAAACATCAAAACATAACCAGTGATAGGTCCTGAACATAACTGTGTATGAATAGACAATTTTCAGGTTTTAGCACACCTATTATTCTTGTAGTCTTAGGGTAATTCAACAGAAAAGTGAGTAATTCTTATCTTTTTGCTCCCCCAAGGAGTCTGACACCAAGGAAGCTGAAGTGAGACTCTAGAAGATGGAAAGCAGATTCCACGGTAACTGCCATAGCGCAGGGAAACGTCATTGACATCACTCCTCAGGAGCTTATTAGCCCAATGCAAAAAGACCAGTTTAACATACTACATCAATTTGCAGTGGACTCCTTTTCTGTGTGCCTTAGCTGGGCATATCAGTATCTCCCCTGTGAAGACAGTGCAGTTTTGCTAGAGTAGCCAACTGCAGAGGAAAGTCCCTGTTTAGAATGGGTGTTACAACAGAGGCATTGGTATGATTTTCTGGAAGTCAAAAAATATTTTTATTTTATGAACAATGACAGAATCATAAGAAAACATTGCCCAGATTTCTTTTGAGCCACTGAAGACTTTTTAGAAAGATGGAGGCTGGAAGGTGACCTCCCTGAAAATCCACGGAGCAGGTTAATCCAAGAGTAGGAGTGCTCTTCCACAACCCAGAGGTTCATTGTGCAATGGGAAATTTAGCTGTGACACTCTGCACATACCAAATGCCTTATAAGCTGCACCAAACCAAACTGCAGCCCTACAATCTTCTGTTTTTCCTCCTCCATTCCTGTGTCCAGCTGGTACTCTCCTATGCACATTTGCCTCCAATCCATCCTAGCTTTGTTATGCATTGGTGAGGAAATAACAGCTCTGATCATCAAGTTAACAGTACATGGGTTTAACTGTGATGGGACATGGGACCTGTGATGATGACAGTTGTTTCGTGCTCCTGGTCTCATCTACAATCCAACATGTAAACACTATGGAAAATGTTCTAACAAGGATTAAACACTCTGAATGTATCAAATGAGACTCAGGAAGACCAGGTTTTGTGTGTTTCAGGCCGCTAGCTTGTAAAATACAAAGGAAAGTTGGTGACATGGGTGTGCACAGCCATCAGTGCTGAACAGGCATGAACCAGGTGTGGTGAAGAGGGGAGCAGTGTGGCCAGGCCAGCTGCTGCCAGGCCAGAAAGCAGCTACCTCATTCTGAGCATCCACCTTTCAGTCAGCACTGAAATGTGTTTCAGCCAAAGCCAGATGACAAAACTGGAGCTGAAGTGTGGCCAAGTGTCTGTATGTAGCCTTTTTCCTGCTGGAATAACAACTGTATATTGATGAGTGGAACAGCAGATGGACATTTTGGAGGAAAACTGAGTACAAAATGGCAGATTCCTATGCTGGAAGAGCAGACTCAGTTAAGTATTATCCAACCCTCAGAATCTGAAATAGTGGCAACAAGAGGTGAACAGCTATGATGTGAGGTGTGGATCCAGACTATCCAAGCTCTTACAGGTTTGCTGCAGCACTGCACCACTAGCAAGAGCTGCGAATTAGACCACTCTGTAGTGAACTACATTCATTTGGTTTTCCAAAAATGACCCAACAGTGATACTGGTACTGAAACAACTGATGTCTGGTTCTGCTTGGCAGGGAGTAGGATATTATTCTTTATTGTTAAATTGTGCATGAAATGTAAATATTTTCACTGTGTCTAGTGGATCTTTGAGGCAGCTGTGCAGTGTTCCACATGTTAGTAATCTCCTGAGAGCAGATTTTGCTGTTTGGCCCTTGGGAATTTTCAGAGTCATGCTGGCAGCATGGGGCTCTCCCTTAAGGTGACAATCTGATTAGAAATGCTTCCCTAAACAGCTCCAGAAATGTAATAAATTGGACTGGGGAGTAAGTAATTTGTATTGATGCCTTTCTAGCCCTAAAGGGTGGGAGATTCCCTAATGCCCTGCTTTCTCCCTCATTCAGAAACTGGGAGGAGTTCCCACGAGAGAAATGGGTAAGAGTGCAGACTTGAAGGTAAGCCTGGCTCAGATGGGAAGATTAAAGGCAATTCATTATTCACATTGAAACTATTTTTGAGCAATGTTCTATAAATACTAGAAATTTCATCAGTTTATTTTTATCATAGTCAGGCATATTCCTTCTTCTTCCTGAACATAAATGAACTGGCTTAATTGGACTCCTTTTCATTTAATAGAATTCCTTTTGCATTTCCCCTGCTGCTTCATATCACTGTTGAGTATTTATTAAGAACTGGTAAAATTCATGGATTTTTCTTGCTTGCCGGGTACAGAAATATACAGAAAGCAGGCAAAGGACAATCTTTTGTGCTTACTTGGCAGAGAAGGTTATGGCTATAACAGACTATTTGATTACATAAAAAAAAGTAGCAAAATTGTTGAAATGAAGCAAGAGTTTTCCTATCTCATGACCGTATCTTGCAAAGGGCTGATGCTGCACTTTTCACAAAAAAACTGGGATGATAAACAGGAAGACTGTGGCAGTTTCAGTTGCACAATACTACATTATGGGAAACATGCAGGATCAGAAAACACAATTTTTCAATCTGGTTCAGTCTGGGGATAAGCCTAATATGTTTTCTTTGGAATACAGACTTTGCATTGCAAATTGAAGGCCCTAGTCAGAATGCTGTCCTTAATCTTCCTTATGCCCAACACCAATTTATTTTATCTTTTTTCCCCCTCATTTCTTTTCTTCCCCCATGTTTCTCTTTTTCCCCATTTTCTCATGATTCCTCCAAGATATTTCACTTTATCCAGGGACCTACTTGTTAAAATTTTGTTCTCCGGAAGAGAAAATAAAGACCTTATTTCTCAAAGAAATCTGTGTGTTTAATTCTCATCAAAAGGATGTGGGCCTATGTTAGCATGTTTGATATTTGCAAATTCAGAATGTATCTTACTAAACTCCTCTGAAAAGGAATGGTATTCATTATGCACAGAATATTTTCAGCTCATATTACTAGTAAACATTTCTTGCAAACCAGTAAATTATTTTGATAATTTTGTTTCAATTTTATGACCACATCTCAATTATAATAACCAACTACTGATATAAAACCTTCAGCATGCTAAAAAATTTTCAAACACTTGATAATATGGAGAACAATAAGGACAATAAGGAGAACACTAGAAGAAGGTGACAGGCACAGACAAGAAACTTGCACTATCATTCATGATTGGAAATAACTTCAGTTCCCATTTATCAATACCTCATTTACCCAACGAGCAGGTTTATAGGCAGTTAACATAATGAGGAGCATCCTGGAAATTACAAAACAGAGTAGTGAATGTATGGCTCTACAGGGGAGACATAGGCAAACAGTTGAAATGACCTTCACTGTCCCAAACACAAAAAAAACTAGGTACTTCTCACTGTGTGAGTTTAGAAGCTGACTGCAAACTTTCATGCAGACAGAAGTATGACATCTATACAGCAGATGAATGTGGAAGCACACCTGGCCGTGACAAAACCTTGATGCTGAAGTTACTGCTTTCCTCATTTTCTCAGCACTGATTCTTTGAAGCAGTGTCATTTTACCTTACTTCCTTTTTCAACCAGGAATTTAATAGCAAACAATTCACCATAGGATCTCTGATGAATATCAAAGACTCATTTGTAATGAAATAAACTAAAACTGCCAAAAGTTAAAAAAGCAAATGTGTAAAACAAACCTTTGCCTTTGAAATTCTGAAATATCTCTTACACCAAAGCAGAGCTAAGCAGGAAAGTAAAGCAAACAAGGAACCTGGAGAGACAAGAGAGGATGGAACCAGACCAAACGACAGATCACAAACCTGGGGAATCAAGTAATATGCAAATAGTGGTAATCAACAAGGATAACAAGAAAAGCACGATCAAAGCTAAACTCTTCTGATAGAAATTACTCCTATGACATGCTAGAAGTGCATTAGCACCCTGTCACCACAATAAAAGAGCCAAACAAAGTAACTCGTATCAAAGAGTAGCATGCAGAAAGAAAGAATTCATTAAAAAGTAACATATGGTAAGCAGGTTCCACCTCTTGCTTGCAATTAATTCAAGAAAGTGGGAAATGGTCTTACTGAGATGTATGACATTAAAACAAAAAATAAGGAGGAAAAAGCCCTCAAACCCCAATAGCAACAGCTGGGGAAAAAACCAAACCAGCAGCAAAGATTCTGCATAAAGGTATAGAAAACATTTGAAGAACTCAAAACATGCTGAAACATAGGAAGCCTCTCCGGACCATGGAACTAAACAAGACAGATTTCCTAGAGATTTTCTATATTCCTCATCTTCCCTGGTAATATATCCATTTGATTCTTGTGAATCCCAGCTCCATCATCTGTTATGTAACTTTTTCAGTAGTTTAAGTTCTATCCACACTGCTAAGCCCATGGTCTTGTGGGGATGATAACATCCTTCCTACAGCCCCACAGTACCCTAACAACCCCCTGACAACTGCCTCATTTCCCCACCCACATTCCATGTCCCTTATGGCCTTCAATGACACCCTTCATCATATTCTTTGTTTCTGGCATCCCCACTTAGTATGTTGTCCTCATCACTTCCATGGGCTTTACACTTCTCCAAGTCACAGAACTGCAGAGATTGGAAGGACTTCTAGATGTCTCCAGTCTGATCCACCTTGTCCAAGCAGAGTCAGGTAGCAGAGGTTGCTCAGGGTCACAGCTAGTTAGGGTTTGAGTACTTCCAGGGATGGAGACTCCACAATCTTTCTGGCCAACCTGTGTCCGCCCTCACAGTAAAACAGCTTTCCTTATTTTTAAGAGGAATTAACCATGCAATAGCTTTCTTCACTGACCCTGATCTATTCCCCAGTATGACCAGCTCTGAGCCATAACACATTCATCTGCTCAAAGTACCTTTAACATCAAATTACATATCTTGCACCTACACACAGAGGTTGTCTTCTACCAAATGTGCTTTGCTTGCTGGTCAGGCAGAGGCTGTGCCCCTGGCCAGGATGTGATTTGCCAGGTGCATGAACAGCTGGCAGTCTTTTGGCTGCTAGGCAAACCAAATATAACCATCAGGGCTGAACTCCCTCTGTTTACTCTAGGTAATTGTCTTAATAAGCTTCTTTCCTCTACACAATCACTTGAACTCTCTCTGACAATGCAATTGTCTCTTCACTTGTCTCAAAACAAGCAGTGGCTTTAAAAACTTTTGACAGGTGCTAACAAAGAAATCCCAACCTTAAATGAAGGTGCTTATTCTTTCCAATTGACAATGTTTTTAATTTAGTCTCTGAAGATACTTTTATGTGTCCAAAAGTGGGAGAAATTAGGCCTTCAAATAACACAAGCATCTAGCCATAGACTGCATTGAAAATAACAAGAGATGAGACTGGATGTGGTGGTATGAACCAAAGAGACATTTCAGATACGTTCATGATGGATTACCACCTCTCTTCAATTAGGGAAAATACTTGAGACCCAAAACCAAGATGATTTCTGGAAAAAACGGCATACTTCAAAAATCTTTAACTGCACAATGTATTCCATAAAAATCACAGGTACTATGTTTGGGTACTGGTCTTTTTAACAAAGCTTTCAGGGAGCAACATAAGTGTTGAGCAAAAGAAAAAAAAGGCATAATGCCATGATAAATCGGTGAACAGCAGGCACTGAGCACACCTTAAGCTCAGAGACCACTTTTCTTTATTCCAAGAAATCTGCAGAATAAGACTCATACAAAAATAGCTTGTAATAAAAAAAAAACAGGTTACCTGGGGAAAAGAGTAAAACTGTTCTAAAATAGCATCTGAATCTGTGAATGGAATGAACTAATTTAATAACACTGAAAAATATTACAGAGACCAACTTCCAGCTGAGACAAGTTTAGTAAAGCACCTCCTGGCTTAGTATGTTGGCTCACCTGGTGGAAATGCAGAGGGTCTCAGCTGGAAGCTCAGCTGTGCTAATGTGCAGGACATACATTGGAAGTCCAGATACCAGATGGGGGGATTTTGCTAACTGCTTAAATTGGCTCTCATGGCGGGCCACCAATTGGCAAGCACAGGATCATTTTAGGCTTGTATTATGCTAAAAAGCACAATAGCAGTGGGGGAAATGAAAAGCATGAAAACAAAAGTAATCCTGTTCTCGAGCAAGCATAGAGGTGGTTGCTTTCTGTGTGATTATAGAAGTCTCGTGTTTGCCATTGAAGTCTGGAATGTAATGATTCTCATATTAAAAGACAATGGAAATAAAAATAGGGTGTGCATGCTACATGTCCATATATATATATGTGTGTCAATTTAACACAGCTGATGTCTTGATCCCTTTGTGACCATTGAAATAGGAATGATAAACATCAGTGCCTGAGGTTATGGTGGCATGTGGATTGCAGGTGATTCCCCATTGGAACATCAAGCTCAAGATTTTTAGAGCTGTCTAGGGACATCTATCTCATTTGCAACTTTTTGCTTAACAGAGACCGCTTGTATTCTTTCAACCAAGTTACCTTTTCAGAGAAAAAAAAGGACTTTTAATTTTTAAATTTAAGAGCTTTTATGCTCCTCTGAGATGGATGAAACCATTAACGTGTGGTAAAGAATACATAAACTGCGTAAATTTGAGAGTGGATCCAGCCATTCTCTATAAATTACAGAAGAAAGGTATTCAAGACTAGTGTCTCCGCACAAGATCTCAAAAGAAAACTCTCTCTTTAAGAGAAATTAATAACTTTTGCTGATAACTAGTTTTGATTTGTGAGCCAAAAGAATATAATTATGAGGATAAGAGGCAAATAATCCTCAAGTGGTACAATTAAATTTCTATCAATTGTGTCATAATAGCAGAACAGTCTTCTAAAGCTCTGGAGATGCCTAACCTTTCTCTTTATTAAGTAAAGATAATCTATAATTAGACTGCTTAATTATTTGCAGAGATTCTCAATATTTTCCATTTCTGTAAAAATTGCTTTTCTAAATTGGTTTGTTTGCAGCATGGTTATTTTTCAACCCTCAAAAGTAAATAATGTTGTTTCCTCATTCTTATGGGGTATTGAGGACTTTGATTGTTCTTCCCCTTGTCTCATCATACTGAGCACAATTTTGTAGCCTTGGTTGTATCCCCATCACAGCCATATGCAGTGTTTTTCTGCCTGGGGTGATGTTTGAGTTTGTTTTTCTACTCAGCAAGGCAAAGGACTTTCTACTTTGCAAAGGACAAATGCCATGCCACTGCTTTTTGTCTGGACAGCTATGGACCTGTCTCTTGCATGGGTGTCAATTCAAGGAGCTTCCAGTTCTGGGTCCTGAGGACTTTATGGTCATGGTCAAAGACATGCTTTACAAACAGAGCTGCTGGTGCGGGTGTGTAGATGGGTCAAGCCTAGATCTGGAGCTAAAACTGATTTTAGGTACCCTTGCTCTGATTTAGACAACCTGTACCCCACAGCCTTATCTTCAGTCTGGATGTACACAGCAATATAGATGTGGAGTGTGGCACAGCCCACAGTTCACACAAACTCTCTGTTGAGTGTGGTGTAGCTTTCTTCCTTACCATGCATCCAGGTTTTCCTCCACAGAAAGCCAGGATATAGTAATTCACCCATTTTTCTCCTCAGCTGCCTGTGGAGAAGTAGCCCAGCTGTGAAGGGCGAGGATACCAGCGTAGGCTGCACCATCGATGTAGAGGACCTGCTTCACTCCTGCAGAGGCTCCTCTCTCTCCACTGAGAATACAGGGACCACAGGGCAAGGGGGCTCCTGCCCTAAAACTGTGCAGCGAGGGGAAATCAATTTAGACAACCTTTAGCTGAAACAAGCTGACACTGTCACCTATTAGTGGGGTTAACACAAAATACAATCAGGTTTAACTCAGCTTGTCAGGTTAGCAAAGCCTGTTTAAAAGAAATCAAAAATTCATTAAGAAACTTAGTAAGATTTTTTTTTTTTCAAAATGCTGATGTTTTGAAAGCTTTTTATGCTTCAGGTACTTGTATCTCACACTTAGAAAAACTGCAGTGAACATTGCCTCCATGTTTAACAGGCATTAAAGTTTTAAGATTTCTTTATTTGTTTGCTTAATTTCAAGGGTTCCCTTTGTTAGTGCACAAATTTTCCCTTATTTTAGTACAGGTATTTTATTTTCAGTTACAAGTCAATCACATAATAAAAAAAAATCCTCTATGTCATACATATCTTTCCAAGAGAGGCAAGAAATTAATTGTAATGTCTAGAGTATTTGCATTTCTTCTTTCACTAAAGAGGGGAAGGAGTATAATCTCAGCATTAGCCAGATTTATTCTTCATGGAAATATATGTAAAAGAACATAAATACTATTGCTGCAATTTTGTATCATATTTCATGTGGGGTTTTTTGCTTTTTCTTACTAGTGTTTCCCAGTTTCATCTGCTTACTGCTTTACTCATGAAAGAAATGAGCATGTTGATATAAAATACTACAGCCAATACACCTGGCAACATGCATGCTGGTTTCCAGGATTTTAGAAAATAAAGAGCTGTTTCCAAGCTTCTGCTTTTCTATGGAGAGAGGGGATAAGCAGCTTTGATTAATATCTGTAAAAATGCTGAGAGACATAAAAATGTAAGCTCCCTTCCTGCTTCATTCATGCATTAAAAGGGGTTGGAAGGTACTTAGGTACAGAAGGAAATGGAATTAGAAAAATAGGGTTGTTTGGTGGAGTAACTAGAAAAGTCCTAGGCTTTAGATTTGGTATTAATATTGGAATTAATGTAACTAGTCGTATTGCCATAGTCTGCAGCTGAGGAAAGGATTCTGCAAGAAATGAAAGGCTGTGTATGTTTTTTACATATAATGGCAGTTTCTTTCCTAATATTGCTGTTGTAGCAGAAACCATATTTCACATTAATATTGCTTAATATGTTATTCATTGCCCTGGGCTCCAGAAATGAGCAGTGAATTAGGTCATGGTGAATAAATGCCTATCAGCGTCCATCAAATGACATTCCTCATCTCCTTTCCTCCTTTTTTTTGTTTCATGTAGTATCAAAATCTCATTCTCTTGTTTATCAGGCAGTACATGACAGAGCAAATCTTTCTGGAGGCATCTATAAATATATACCTCCCATCACAGCTAGTGTAAACCTCAATACAAATGGTAAGACTGACGTAAATCCCCTCTCATTTTGACAAGGTATGTGCTGCATTTGGTCAAATGAGCACATTTTAAATGACCCTGAACTAATTACCTCTCTGTGACAATGGCACAAGGCCAAACCAAGGGCCAGCTGAAGCTCCTAGAGCTGCGGGGTCTCCATGCTGTACCCAGGTTCGTCAGTCCCTCTCCCTCTCCTTGCCTACAGACTTACCAGAACTGATTTTAGCAGATGTGAGCAATGACTTCTGAAGCTGCTCATCAGCAACTCATAGTTGCTCAATCTTTTTTTTTTTTTTTTAATTTTCCCATTTTGTTTTTATCTCATGTCCTGCACCTCAGACAGTTGTTGATATATTGCTGTTTTGATATACACTGACATATGGCTCCTGAAATGTTACATAAGTGATTCAGGCTGCTGCCTGTTAATTTATAGCCTGCACACACAACCTTTGCTGCCAGTGATGCCTAGACTAGGTAAAAGTGACACTCCATCCTGCAAGGGGCAGCTCCTCACACCTCGGCATTACTGGATGGTGGAAGTTTAGAAATCTACCTTGTCCTGATGTGATCGGACCATTAAAATTAATGGGCTAGATAAAATTAGTGACCTGCATTTAGCAATGCACAAGTGTTATATGACTTTATTTGCCACTGACCTCTGTCCCAGGCTCACCACTGGGTGCCACACTCCTCATTCTAATGGCTGCTGTGTTGTGTTCAAGAGCCCAGTGCTGACCACCAGAATTAAAACTTACCAAGCAATGCTAAAGAAAGAGGGAATTGAGGTCTCTCTGTAGAAAGTTTTCTGGAAAAAAATAGATATGCTTGCAACCTGAATTAAAGAAGCAAAATGGGCATTTTTCTGTGTGATAATTTCAGTCAGCTGATAAGAGGATACTGCCCTTTTGTCACCTGGTTGGAATGACAGCTAGTTTTGGCTATATAGTTTTCTATTAGGGGCAAATTGACTTTAAATACAGAGTTAGAGACCTGTTGCTATTTTAGGGAAATGCCCTGAAGGCCTTCACCTTGTCCCTCTTCTATTTATGCATTTATACTGCTTTAGTTAAGACTGTGGCAGCAATGCTGTCAGAGATACTGTATTTTCAAGAGGCTGTGGGATCTTTTTTAACACTGAAATGTGCTCATAAAAATGTGCTTTGGGCTGTGACCTATATTACAAGATTTGAGCCAATAAGCAGACTAATTTAACCAAAGAAAGCCTTCCCATCTCAAATTCCTGGGCTTCTTGAAATTCTGCATGTGCAAAGAATGAACATCTTTGTGACTAGGATAAAATTTTGCTGGACTACCTTTCAGCAAGAGTTCCTAACAGTGCAGGGAATACAGAGGAGCATGCATGCTGCTGTGAGGAAAGGCGTCTGCCTTTCTTTCATGCCAGGAAAAAGGAGCGTCATCCTGACAATAGTGTCACTGAGCACTAGACTAAAAAGCTGAGCCCTGATTAACCCCATCCCAGGCTGACAGGAATAATGTTAATGGTGGTGACATATTTAGCTCCTAGGATCATAATCTTTCCTATATGTAGGTAGAATTAGCCTGTGCTCATGGAATCTGACTTGGCTTTACGTCATTTATTTGATGCTGCTTCTAGCTGTGCTTCATGTGGTGCACTTAAAAGAATTGTCCTGCCTGAAACATAGAATAAACATCTGTATCAGGCAGGAATTTCACTTTCGCTATGGCAGGGGTTCTAATAAGAACAGACAAAATTGTCTTTTGCCTCAGCCACAACAACACAGCATTTTAAAGAACCTGTGGACAAACAGAAAGGGGGAAATGGTCGTGGAAGTTGAAGTGAAACAAGGAAAGATGGGAAGAAAACATGAGTAAGCTACAGAGCATTAAACCACTTGTGGCTGCTTTCACTTGGAAATAAAATGTCCTTTACTGTCTGCGGATAACTTCTAAAAGACTCTTAATGTAAGAATGCTGACTTTACATATTTAGTTCATGTACCTCCCCTCTTCAAAGTGGCCTTGTGCAGAGGAACCGTAGTGAACACAGCCAGTGACTCTTGTCAGTTAAACAGGATTTCTGCAGACTAATTTCTGTCAAACTGACTGTTGTTTTTATTTAAACTGTACTCAGACAAAGAATCAAACTTTCTAAGTTTCCACAGAATTTTAAGGAAGGACTGATCCAGACTTCAGATTCTGGTCTCCAAAAAGAGAGGGTGTTCTTTTGGGTGAATGGGAAGGACTCCCAGAGTCATTGTAACAATGATTGGAAGTAATGACTGAGATTATACACTTAAATATTGGGGTTTATAATGTTAACAGGCAAATATAGTAAATGGAATTTTGTACTGATAAAAAGCAAGATAAATGTTCAATGAATAGGAAAAATGTATGTTCTCATCCAGTAGGCTTATTCAGAATTTGCATACACTGGGCAAGACTCAGGGCATTTTTGGAGAAAGAAGTTTAAGTTTTGACTAAAATAGGCTAAAATATTTGGATTTTTTTTTTAAACAATTCTCTCTTTCTTGAATATAGGCAATTACAACTTCAGGGGGCTATTCATGACAGAGTCATGACACCTGAAAGTCACACCTGAAAATATAGTTATGCTTGAAATCCATCTTCTCTCTGAACAATATTGAACTACACTGACAACACCCTGCATGGCTGGAATGGCTCAAGGTCAAAACAGGACAGGGAATAAGTGGCAAGGTTAGACATGAAGCACAGTGGTAAATGAAGGGCTGGTTGTTTTAGGGCTCATGTTTACACAGTACCAATACGTTGAACATTTTAGTGTGCCACACTGCAAAGCCACTGGAAGACTCTCTTTTTTATTGTGAAAGGGATGCTGGAGATACACATTTATTTATAATAATTTATGCTAGCATCTGGTGCCTCAGTAGTCTTTTTTACACAATATCTGAGGGTCTGAACCACTTTGTACTGTCCTTGGAATTATCTAGAGTGTACAAAAAACCCAAGGGGATGGTGATTAAAGCTGGGGTAGCTCCAGCTGACAAATACATTGCAGATGAATTGGTATTACTGATCATTGTTTAAAGCCACTGGACACTAGATTTGGCAGACTGATTTGACTGTGTTCTTTTGTCTTTTCCCATGGATAATTTTTTTATCTTCTCTTGCTTCAAAAGCTAACTCTCTTCCTTTAAAGGATATTAAGCTTGACATGGTTGAAGCTAAGCTTCTTGAACTTAAATCCAGCATGGATATTCCCTGACTGAATCAGCTTTAACTTGGATTGTGTGTATCTCATATTTCACACTGCTTAGATTATACTCCACAGCAGCTGAAGACTATGTGAATTCTAGTGCTAAATTTAATCAAGTGCTCCTCCAATGTGGAAGAGAATATATCTTTGGAATTAATGGAAAGAGACAAATGAAATCAATCCCTGGGATCTTGGTTCTGTCCACTCTGCACCAGAAGATGTCTCAGGGAAAAGACCTTCACTAGCAACTGAAGCCTGAAGTCTGATAATGTGAGAACTTAAAACTGCAAGGTATGAAGAATGGTATACTTCATCTAGACTGTAGAATCAACAAGAATTTAATAAGTTAATCAGATCATCACCATTTGAGTGCACATAAATTTGAATTGTTTCCCCATTATGAAGTGGTTGTCTGTAAATTATTGCCGAGAAAGACATTTTTAAATTAATGTTTGAGCCATTAGAAAATACAGAGGGCATTTTCATTAATTGGAAGAAGCTTTTCTTCCGCTCTCTCTGTCATTGCCTTTGTTGCCCAGAATCAGTTTAGTGCTCAAATTTATTGATGTGCATGATTCCGTGGCATTATTTGTTTAGAATTTGTCCAATACCTGATGGAATAAACTCATTAAGTGTAAATGAATAGTTATGTAGTCATCAACTAAAATGAGTCACTGCAGTTCTCTGAAGTCATTACAGTGCCTTTGAAAGCAGCTGGAAAGAAAGTCTCTGTGAAGGTTACAGCTTCCCTCTCAGAGGTAACCACATTAATTTTCATCCCTTCTTTGGTATGACTTCTTGTTTACAGAAAGTGAGAATCAGTCTTCAGCAGAAGACGGTGGGTTTTTCTTTTATCCAGGAATGTATCAAACCAGCCTGTGAAGAGTTTCATATTTTTGCTGCCACAATGCATTTGTTTTCACAGTATATAGGAGTTGGGATTCAGAAAGGAGAATATTGTTTAGGAAAATAGATGGTTTAAAAACACTGCTTTTGGAGTTAAGTATAATGTACGTCTCCTATAGCTGACAGACATTCTGCCACTGAAGACTGAAAGAAGAGGAGGGCTTGAAGACTGCAGAACTCACTGTGTAGGTTCTCTATTTCAGTAAAACTGCCCACAAGAGCAGGAACTCCTCATTTCACCTTACAACCCCTGCAAGGGAGTTTCTATAAGACATTAACGTTAGCTTGCACGTAGGGCTCTCTTTTTGAGAAAGAAGTGTCTCCACAAGCTTTGCTTACTTGTTTGTATGTCTGATAATGTAGGTAAACTGAATTCTCTTTCGTTGATATTCACAACCATCCTAGCACTTATTTTGATGTCCAGTATGATAGAGACTTGGAAGAGTAAGGCAATTCAGTTGAAGGGAACGGATGAAGGATTCCTACCCACTTTTTACTGGCAACTGGAGTATCTCAGAGGTAAATATCTATAAAGTGATGAAACCTTTTTCATAGACAAAATACTTCACAATGTATTTAGCATAAGCCTTTTGAAAATCCTATTGCTTGAGAGCTGTTTCACTGAGAATGCTCTAAGAACCATAAGGAAAAAAAAAAATCCCACTAAAACTGACAGTATCTAATAATCTTTCTCACAACCACAAACAGCTCAGTTACTTGAGTTTCTCATCAAAACAGTCCTAATGCATTTTGTAAGCATGTTGTCTATGTTTCTTTTCCCTGCTTGCTCAAAAGCTGTGTTCATTTGTTGGGAGGCTAGCGACATCTATGAAGGGATCATCAGCTGTTTATGGCATTTTTAATATTGCTCTTAGGCCTGTGCATTCCAAAATACTTTGGGCTCCCTCCACCTGTTTTTACAATGCTGGTGGAGCACAGGTATGGTAACAAGAGCGTTAGCACAAGATTGGAGCCAAGGCCCACTGAACTCAACAGAGGTTTTCTTTCAGGATCTGGGGATTTCAGATCATGTCTGCGGTCATGGTTATTTCACTTTAGACAACTTAACAGAAACTAGTTATAATTCATTTTCTTATATTTTCTTTCCCTTGGTGCAGGTGCATAATTAGACTTGGGGAGACATTTGAAATGCAACCAAGGAGACATTTGATATAGCACACGTAAAATTTTCTTCAATTAGGAATGCAGAATTGTATTACACAGCACATTAAATGGCACATTAGCAGATGTAAATGCTTCCATTGAATTAAGACTGGTTAGTTTGCTTGTTAGGTTAATTCTTGTTACAGTAGTTTTCTGGTTTTGAACCGCACACATAAAAGGATTGATCTAACATTTCTTCTCTACTTGTGGGTTCTAGAGGTGGACTGATATAGCTTTTCTACCTGGACCTCTGTCTGTGGTCACAGATATGGCACACGAAAGCACCCAAGATAGAATTTTTTTCTGAAATTGCATGCTTAATTCCTAGGGAAAAAAAGTTTCGCTTCTAAAATTCTAATTTTAGATGTCTTTTGCAAACTGCTCCAAATATTACTTCTGTACAGAGCATCATGTTGTAAGAATTCACCATTCCTGGAAGTAAGAAAATGAAAAGGAGATCAGAAGAGGTATTTACAGGAGAAAGATAGTAATGTAAAACAGGTAACATCAACTTGCTTGAAAAATACTGAATTATTCTTAGGGAAAGATATTTTTGTGGAAAGGCAGTTCTCCAGTGTAGGAGAACAAAGCAGGACTCAGGAAATCCATATGGAAGATACTGGTAGAGCAGAAGGAGTAATTGCTGTGTCTCCATGTGCAGTAGACTATCTTGCCATAAAGACATGTTCATAGCAAAGCTGCACCTCAGGTAAACTGACCTCCCAGAGCCTTTTTGTCCTGCACCTGTGAAACTGGGAGAGCACAGCAACAAAACCCACAAGATGCCACTGAGTTATAGAGGTCTGTTCTTTAACTCACATCGTACCTGAGACAGGTAACTCCTAACCTCCCACCCCAATGCACTATTGAATATAAATCCAAACATTTTGCACTATTGAATATAAATCCAAAAATTGGACATATCCCTTTTCATGGAATAGCAGCTCAAAACCGGCCAATATGACACACGATAGCACTGAGCCATGAGCCACCTGACTTGATTGCCTGCATTTCTTTGGTCCCTGAAGGGTAAGGAGACCATTTCTTTCTGAACAGGCCCTGAAAATTCTTCCCTTGGTTTTGGAGGTGCAATTAATTATTATAGCTACTCAGAGACCCTGAGATCACAGACTTTGGCAAAAACACTGCGTGGCAGAACCTCTGGAGTGTTCCCACCTTGTGAAGGCTCCATTGAAGGTTTTTCTAGGGCAGGGAAGCCCCTTTCTTCCAGGCCAGGCTCACCTGGGGATTGTCTCAGATGTATCAACACTGACATGTACAGAGAATAAAAGCCAAAGCACAGTTCTCTGAAGCCACAGGCATGGGCCAAGAGTGGTTTTGGCAGCCAGGACACTGGGTGATACTCAGTACACCACAGGGAAAAACTGACACAGTTTTTTTCCCAAAGCTTGTTCCCCTTAAATTCTGATTCTGCCTTTGTAGACCTGAGTTAGATTTATGAGACATAAATTTGCAGACCAGAGCCACCTCCTGCCATCTGATTTCTGCATGAAACAGTGCAGGTCTGGCATTACAAAGCACAAGCCCTGGTCTGTAGGATTGGATGAGGTTTCTGCTTTCTTTTCCAGTCCTTCTGCTCTTGCACTGCCGCACTCAAGGGCAACCAGAGACAGAGCTGCCCAACCAGTATGTATGAAAGGGTCATGATTCCTCTTGGCATTTCCACTTGCTTTTGCCTTCACAGTCCTCTGAGATTCCTCACACAGCCACAAAACACTGTAGTATTTGCTTTCTGAGCTCTTAATTCAGTCAGCTTTGAATCTACTCACTACACTAAGCATCTCAGTAATATTATCCCGTTTTCTAACAACTTTTATGTTCACTTGCTTTGTAGGCAAGTCACTCAGAAAGGAGAAATGAAGAGTAAACTCTTCTTTTTAGAAGGATCATCAGAGAGTTTTCACTTCCTGATTGAAAGAGTTCTGATCTTAAGTAGTGGAAAAGCCACAGAAAACCATACCTTTGCTCATTCATCTCAGTGTGTAAAATCAGATCATTACAAGCTGCAGCAGCTTAATCAAGCAGCCTTTGAAACACAAAGGCCTCTGACTCAAATGGAGTTAATGGAGGTGGTTTTTTTGTTTTGTTTTGTTTTTACTACTGCTCCCATGATGTTAAAAGTCATTCACATTTTCACAGAGTGCTTGCTGATGATTATAAGCACAAAAGCTTTGGATCCAGTTATACTTGTGCTTCCATCTGCTGTTGCAGAAACCAATTCTATTATCATTACTTTCTTGTTAACGACTTACTTCTTGAACTCATTTAAGATACCCGCTCCCTTGCTCTCTTCTTCATTGATGGTGTCTTTTATATTCAAATGTCTTGAGCACAAAAATTGCCAGTTGAATTATGTCTGTCCTGAGTGTTGAGCTGGATAGAAGAAAACACGTTTATTTTCTACAGCTTGTACTGAACTCTTTCTCCTGTTGTTGAGGCACATCATCTGACAACAACTCCTGGTTTAGGAGGATGTTTTTATATTCACTATGTATCATTAATGAGCAATGTACTTACGTGTGGATACCTGGGAAAGGATCTGGTGCTCAGCCAGTTTTTGCTTCACTTGCATATTCACAGTGAAAAATTGATTTGTTCCAACAATACAACACCCACCCAGAAGACTGTTAAATTGTATCTTTCTCCTCTTACATGGATTTTGCAAAATGCAGTTGTATACTGGTCAAGATGCTTCCTCCTCTCCTCCTGTCTGAAGAATATTTTCATGTTACTTTTGGATATTTTTCATGAACTGCAGTGATACTTCACACTAATGTAGTGCCCAGAGCAGTACTGCATGACATTTCAAACTCAGAGACTTGTCTTTACCCATCATCAGTAAAACTCATGACGCCATTCCCTCTGAAAAATACATTTTTTTCCTCTTTTTTTCAAACAAAATTACTTATGTCTCTTTAATTTTAAGGTCTTTTATGCCACCCTGGGATTGGTTCCCCCTACCATGTTTTTTCTCTTTCATCCACAGCTGCTGGGCTTTATTACCTTCTCCTCTCAGTGTTGCATGGCTAGAAGACAGGTCCTCTGTTATGGGCCCTCACCTCTCTGTGTGGAGCTGGTTTCCAAAAGGGCAGAGCAGAGTCCAGGGTCAGGCAGGTGAGGGGATCACAATAAATATAAATCTCACAGCAAATATAAACCTGCAGTAGGCTCTGTTGGAGAAAGTAACAACATTCCTTTTAGGTGAAGAGGTCCCATGTATGTGTTCAGCAACATTCCCCCCACCCCACACCTCATAGCAGATGAACATGGAATGGTAGAACTCTCTACCCATCATTGTGCATCAGCCTGGTGCTGAGCATGGCAGCTCAGCATCCCCACTCTCCATCACATCATACGATCAAAGAAGTAGAAATTAAGAAAGATCATCAGCGCTTACCAGCTCCTTCAAACTGAAATGCAGTCTATTGCTTTTACTTCCCCCTGACTTTAATTAAATGTCCTATGTCTACTAAAGCAGATAGGCAATACAGTGGGAGAAGAGAGCTGGTGGCCTGCTTTACTAGGTGAAAGGACCACTGTTATATACCAGTATATTTTTTGGACATGCTGATTTGCAGCACATGGATAGACAGGAGCTGTTAATACTTTAATAACTGGGAAACTGGAGTGAACTTTGCTGACTGGAATATCATAACTGAAGGCATTTATTCTCTCTCAGCTATAATGGCAGGATAATTTTATGCGATCTCTCCTCTCTCTGCTTTCTTCAAAGTAAAGAAGATAGTTGAAAGAAATGTGTGTGTGTGAGAGAGATTATATTAATATGGCTAAGGCTTGTAACCAGTTCATACATGTGGTGATGTAGTAGTTGCAGTTGGGTGGAAGTAGTGGTAATGGTGAAGTTTTATGGATATTTGGTAAAACATTATGAAGTAATGAAGTAAAAAACAATCAGTGACTCACTCATTTAGTACTGTCTCTGTAAACACAGTACTGGCTGTTACACTGGTGTTTCTATGTTTGCATTTGAAAGCAGATTTTCAAATAACAAATAACAAAGCTGGAATCAGTCCAAGTCAGATCATACATACAGTTAAAAAGGTACATAGCAAAAGACAGAGATAAGACCTTTCATTACTGATGTGCAATAGAAAATCCTAAGAAAAATGAAAAAATAATTTGATGTCTCTTCCAACCTCCTTAATCCCCTTCTGGAGATTGTGCTTGTTTGACCTGATCTAACCAGGTTTAGTTCACTTTGTTCTTCCTGGAATGTATTACTCCAAATTCTAATGCCAGTATATTCACTTTATTTATACAATCTCCACCAAGCGGCAAGAATACCCAGCTCTTGCATCCTGTAGGTTATTTTGCCATTTCTTATCCTTCATATGGTTTTCTGCTTTATTATTGTATGCTTGGACTTCACAAATAATATGAGAAAAGCAATGAGTCCATTGAAATTTCAGTATTAAGCCAAAACCGCTGAGTATGTAGTGACTTTTTCCTTGTCTGCAGCAGTGGTACTGTTTTAAAGAATCAATAGGAAATACAAAAGAAAACTGTATTTAATCTCAGCTAGTCCTGGTCTTGTCTGCCTGAAGTCAATCATTCACTGTCTCAAAGGTACACCACTGGACAGCATATTCACCCTTACTAATGCAAAGAGTGCCTCTGGCTTTTCCCCTGGATTAGCTGCTGAATCAGCAAAAGGTGTTTGACAGACTGCTTCAGAAATGAGGAACTGTGAATGAGAGGTAAATCTGAACCTCTGGCATAGTCCCAATGCTGCTCCTGATGCTGGCTGCAAGGAGACGAAGGGTCTGTATGGAGTGGTCCAGCTGGCTGCAGGGTGCTCCAGCCTAGCTCTGAAGTGTCTAGTACAATGCAGCTAGTGAAGAAAAATAAAACAACTGGTCAAGTAGGGGTTTGGCCTGACAGTTTGCCAATGTGATTCTCAAGGAGCTAAATTTGGATGAAAACCTTTGTATTCTGGATCAGTTAGATATGCTAAACTGAATCAAATGAGCAACAAGCACAAGCAAGTATAGGCATCCATAAGCTTGTAGAAATACCTCATTTTCATCTTTGTTTTTTTTTACTTTTCCAAGGAGAAGATTAATATCTGTAATAATTCTACACCTTTGGACTTCAAAGTTAAGCAAGAGAAAGAAAATGATTGTGCATAGAAAAATCAAGAGTCACCTCTGTGTTTATATTACTTTTGATTATGAAATGGCACAGCAGTCTACTGCATCCTGGAATTTACCAGGACCAGAAAGTTTTAGAAAACTTTTTCTGAACTGAAGTTGTTTTAAAAATTTAACCTTATACTGTTTGCCTATACCAGTGTACATGTTTTGAAAGGCTTCACTCAATTTATCAACTATCTTCATAATGTTAATGACTATTAAAAAGACAACACAATTGCATTTATTGTATTTGGCCACATTGTAAATATGTACATCTGAGAAGGATGATGGGCGATTTAGTAAATTAATGGTGATTGTGTTCATTTTGTGGTGTTTACTTTTTTTGGGATCATCATAATGCTGTACAGCATTAGGTGTAATTCCCTGTGAAAGGTACCAGTCCCTTAGTACTCAGTTTGTTTATCTATTTTTAGTTGTAGACATTTAGTGAAAATAATAATAGTAATAATAATAATAATAATAATAATAATAATAATAAAAAAAAACCAGCAATACCCTTTGGCACCCTGGTGAACATAAAAATTAATAATCTCAGAGTCTGTATTCAACCTGGCACTGTGAGAAGTGCAAATATGGTACAGCCTATCTTTACATTTATTTGCAAATGTGTATAGATACGCTTCATATAAATTAATCCTCTATTTCATTAGAAGGAAGGAATTGTGTCTGTGGTCAAAAGGGTGGGGTACAGTTAATCTGATTTAGCACAGCATGGGAAAAATTAATTGAAAGTCAGAACTGCATAGTGTTTATTATAAAGTAATTTCACACCAGCCCAGGATTAGCATGGTAACAGGTGACAATAGGTCATTACTATGTTAATTGAAAGACAGCGTGCTTTTATAAAAAATAAAAAAGAAAAAAGAAGGGGAAAAAAAGAAAAAGGGGATAGAGATGAAATGAAAAGGAAAAAATATTAAAATGTGGAATTTTATCTAGGACTGGGCTGTAGTTCTATGGGATGTGTTCTAGGGGGAAGATAACTTCTGGAAAGAATTCACTGGCTTTTGGTGATAACTGTGCATTGCTCACTGTGCCATGAAGCGTGGCAGATGCTCGTGCACATCTCCTGCATGAGTTAAGCTGGCCACCTCTCTTTCCACAAGAACAGGCGGTGGCCTGACATTTCCATCTTGCTGACACTGCTCACTGGCCCAGGCACGTAGAGGTGAAGGTGGGCACGAGGGAAGTGGAGCCCATCTATTTACCTGGCTTGGCCAGAGTCACTGGGAGCTATGAGATTTCACAGCAGTGTTTAACAGAAGAAAAGACTGGTTTTGTTACTTGACAAAAGGATTAATAAAATAATAAGGCTTTCAAACCACCAATGGAAAATTGCCTGTCACTTCAATAGCATGCTGAAGCATGAAGCTGGGGCAAGCTCATCCTTCCACCTGAGCTGCAATGCCATTATCCCAGCCCTGAACGGGGATGGGTGCCGCAGCGCTCTGCTGCCCTCCTATAGCGCAGATGGCAGACACCAATGTGTAGGCATTTCCCATTATACGCTGCTACCTGAGTAAGCAGCCCGGAGCTGCCAGCTTCAGTCCGTTGAAAGAAATTAGGAACCTATTTTTCCCCTTTTATTTGCATAATAGCAAAAGGTGTTAAATCAATTTTGGGGGCAGAAGATCATTCTGAAGGTTCTTTAGTTGATAGAATACAAAGGGCAAAATATGCACTTGTCCCGAGGTGAGCAAGGCAGAACAGAACTCTGTATTAACTGCAGTCACTACAAAAGGATCTTTGCTAATGGCATGTTATAATTTAAACAAGGATCCTTTCTGAAACCAAAACAATACACCTATGTAATGAAGCTAGCTCTTGTTCAAAGTAGATGGAAATTCTGAGGCACAGCTGGGACCTGAAAATGGGAAATTCCGATTTTATTGCCTGGAAGAAGAATTTAACCTCTTGAGATACCTTCATGCAGTCTGATAGATGAGCTGATGAGGAATGTGACCTTTCTGTTTACCCTGCTTCAGAAAAGTTTGCAATTCAGTCTGACACAAACTGTTGTAATATGTTAATTTCAAGGCAGTTCCGCCACAAGCACTATGAGTGATCCCTGAGACCTTTATATCCCAGAATACAATCCTTCCAGACTTCATTCTCACCTAAAAACATCCTGATTAAGGTTCCTACTTATCCAATAAATGTCAAAAGAAAGGAAAGTGTAAATGTTCTTTGATTTCTTACTAAAAAGAAAAGAGCTCAGACAGAAGACTGCACCGTTGCATTCAGTGCACAATGCAATGTGATGTGGTCTGCTGAGTTCAAAAGAAAAAGAGTAACACTGCTCCTGGTCAAGCCACACACCATCATCTGCAAATCTAAACTACTGCAGAGCTAGGGTAACAATGCAACACAAATTCCCCTGCAGGTAGAAGTACTTGTGTCCTCCTCAACCATACAGAAAAGCAATATAATAGAAATATTTGCTCAACCCCAGCAGGAAAATCTCTTGGGATAATTAGGGTAAAACATGGCCTCAGGTTTGACTACGCCCAGGAGAAATGATTTTCCTGATGATAAGACAGAGTAGTAAAGCGGAAAAATAAGCGACCAGGTTCACCTCTACAAATACATTTCAAAAAGTATATTAGGGCTGGTAGTTTCTTTTTTGGCCATGGTCTAATTATTGCTCAATAGAAGCATCCAATTATTATTATTTTTAATGTTTTTTCATGTCTCTGCATCTCAGTTACAGTAAGTAAAAAGCTCAACTCAGGCATTTGCAATAGGCACCTCTGCTCTGATGCTATTCCTCCGCAGCCAGGATGAATCATAAACGACAGTGCTGCTTCCTGCTCATCCCACTGCCCTAGCTCAGCACCTTGAGGCCAAGCTGAGCTTGACCCACTGCCAGGGTCTTCCTCTGGAGACTGCCAAAAAGCCACAACCAGTATGTTTCCTTCCCTTGGGCTTGCTGTTGTGACAGTGGCTTTCTAGCAGCATGCAGGCAACACATAATTGCTACAGGCAAGAGTAGAGGGGATTTTGAAGCAGCAGCAGTGGTGTTGTTGTCATCTCAAAGTGCCACTGATTCCCTTTCTTGTGGTATTTCTTTATGAGATCAGACGACCACCGATGGCAAAAGGAAAGAGCCTGCTCTCTCACCGGGTGGGATAGAACAGCTTTATTCTCGAGTCCTGCCCTGCCTGGCTGGAGCTCTTTCCCGGGCGCTCACCAGTGCCGGAGTGCCAGAGGTCCCACCCCGTGCCAGAGCTTTTTCCCGGGGGGGACGGGCCCAGAGGCAGGGGCAAGCTGCTGCTCAATGAGGGATAAAGTGGGAGTGGAACAGAGTGGGGTTACATTCCAGTGTGGGGGATGGGCGCTCCTGAGTAAGGACGGACCACGTGATACAGAGAAAAAACATTACAAATCCGATGAAACACAATATAAACCCAATTAATGCATTATGACACTTTCTGACATGTTCTTGTCTTTGCTCTCCATTTATTTAAAACAAAGCTAAACAAAAGAGAAATAAAAAGAGAATACCCAAACTCTCAAGCAAGGAAGAAAGAGTGGCAAGAAGAGTGTGTTATGTATCTGTTGGCAAAACTGATGAGACAAAATAGGAAAAACCTGTGTATGAAGCTTCAGCAAATGTAATCTCAAAATGTTTCTAAAAGCAATTTCCCCCTATTCATTTGTTCTTGGCTGTCTCTGCTGTTTACTCTGCTGTTCTGTGATCTTTAGCAATAACAATTCCATTTAAACTCTGTGCAGAAAGGACTCCCTTCTCACCTTTCTGTACAGCTCAAGGATAGCTAACACAGCTGTGTTATGGCTTTGCCCTTTCCATATGAGGAATATGTTGATTTGGTTTCAGCTCATTAACTCTCTAAGGAATCTCTTCCAGCTTAGCTGTCTTCAAGGCTGGAATCTCCCATACTTCAGGATCAGGACTTTATTCCGTTTAAATTTCTGAATGTGTGTCCCAATAGGCACAGACACTGCAAGGAAGCCCAGCGAGCTGCAGGATGCACTTTATTGGAAATGAGCATCCTCTCTTGGGATAATGAAATTTTGTGTGTTGTGTTTGGTACTCTGAGATTCATAAAGGTTATCAGTAAGGCATTTATAATAAAAGTTCTTCCTGCTTTTCCTGGCATGCATGGGGAAGATGGGAGTGTTATCATTCTGACATTTCTGTCAGAAGTGGTATTTGAACCACTGGATGATTCCGACAAATGCCACTGCTGTCATCTGCTGCTCAGTTTTAATTATATCTGACTGAGACTTTCAATGGCAGCAAGCAGAAAACTTAATTAGTTTGTTTAAAGGCTGATCTTCAGAGTTTGAAGAATCCAAACAGCTTTGCAGCATTTATGCATGGAGACTGCCATTTTCAGTCTGGTGATACAAGTCAGAAGAATTAACAATCCCACTCACAGGAAGGAAAAACAGAGAAAGACTTACAAGAATATACATCTACAAACCCCACCCTTTTTTGTACATGACACATCAGTGAGACAACCTTGTGTCTAAGAAACTGCTGTGCTGGCTCACAGGTGGGTCTCAGGCAAAGGGTTGCAGGATGCAGGCGAAAGATTGGGTGCTCATGGGAACATACAGCAAATGAACATCTGTTACCTTAAACAGAATGTATATGTTTATTCTGCAGCAGACTGCAAGCACTGCACTATTTGGGAAGACTGAAAGGCTGGCATTTTCTCATACACCAGTGCACTGTTTAAACAAGCTGCTTGAAAGGAGATTGCATTAAGAATTTATACTACCTCTGTGTTTGCTTTCACAGTGTTAATATGATTATATTTCTCCACTATATCCTGGAAAAACAAGCATTAGTAAGATGCAATGTCAAACTGCTTATATGATGCAATTAGAAGTTTACATTACGTTCACATACTGGTTGCAGGTTGCCTGTGGGGAAAACCCCCAGCAATTGAAAATACATTGTTTTGTTCCAGAAACCCAGGGCTGTGGGTTTGGGCACCTTTATGCAGATGTGGACTGATGGGCTTTGCTTGTCTGTGAGATCACATCCTTTGGAATGGTTCTGCTGGTGTCCTTTAGGATATTGCCAAATTTCATCATTTGCAGGTAATGGGCTGGATTTTATACATAAAATGTGCCAAGAGCTCTGTGTGAGCTCTAGTCAGAAAGCAAAGCACTTCATGCCCACGTGACTGACCAGCTTGCATTTTCCTTTCCTGCATTCAAAAGCTTTGTGCTTGTAATTTGGTTGACCACATAATCACAGAACACTGAGGCTGGAATGCACATCTGGAGATCTCCTCATACAACACAGGGTCAGTTAGTTTGATCAGAAATTTGAGTGTTTAATTAGGTTTTGAATATCTCCAAGGCTGGAGACTCTCCAGCCTCTCTGGACATCCTGTGACAGTGTTTGACCATGCACATCAAAGAAAAGCTTTTTATCTGTTTGATCAGATTTTTCTGTATTTCAGTTGTCACTGCCGTTAGTCTTTTGCTGATCCTCACTGAGAGCATTCTGACTCCATTGTCATTCTTCCCTCATCAAGTATTTATTCACATTGATTGGGTCCTTCTGAGACTTCTCTTCCCAGGCTGAACTGACAAAGCTGTCTCAGCCTGTCTGTTTTGACAGGTGCTCCAGTCCCTTAATCATGTGTATGGGTCTTAACTAGACCCAGTCTAGCCGTGTTCATGTGGGGGGAACCCAGGACTGGATATGGCACTCTCCACTGACATGGACAGGGCATGTTTCTGACTCATGTTCAACTTAGTGTACATCAGGTTTACAGCAAAGCTATTCTCCAGATAGATGGCCTCCAGTCTACACTGGGGCCTGGGCTTAGTCCTTCCCAGGCTCAGAGCTTGGCATTTCCCTTTGTTGACCTTCAGGAGATGCCTGTTGGTCCATCTTTCTAGCCTATCCAGGTACCTCTGGATGGCAGCACAAGCACCTGGTGTGTCAGCAACTCTTTCCAATTTTGTTGTTTAAACTTGCTGAGGGTGCACTCTGCCACATTGGCCAGGTCACGAATGAAGAGTTAAGTAGAGGAAGTGGGGGAAATGGCTAAGGAAACTTTATGGCTTTTGTCACTATATTCTTCAAAGCAACAAATCTAATGGAGCTCACCCTGCCTAGATGCTGATGACTGCTCTATTGAATGCCAATCCACAGCACTTATACAGGTCCATGAACCCATGTAGGCGTATGACTGGTGATGAAAAGTGTGCAGTCAATTTCATTGGCCTCCTTCTGCAAGCAGAGTGGACCTTTTGTCCATATCTCTTCTGCACTATTAATGGGATAATGAAAATATTCTCCTGCTGTAAGGGAAGCTTCTTCTCTCCTTCTTCATGGATTATTGTGTCTTTGGTGACTCACCCATCAAGATGAGTATAAATAAACACAATAACATGCTTCCCAGTAATTTTGGAGGAGTTAAAGAAACTCGTTTTACCATGAACAGTACTTTTGCCAATGGGCATAAACAGTGTATTTATATGACGGGTTATGTGTTTTATCTTTGAAATTTTGTATCTCAGTATTTTCCAGCAATGAACTGCTGCAGTTACAGTAGATCCCACTGTGGCAAGGTGAGGAGCTGCTGTGGAGGTGTGTGTATGCAGGGGGCTGTAAGCACTGTGGCTTCTGCACAAATACAGCCTCCTGCAAACTGGTGCTTTGGTACTAAGCTGTGCATGCCAACTATATGGTAGAGGATAGAAGAAATCACCTTCTTTATCCTTAAGTGCTGAAGTTACTGCTTCCATCTTCCAGCTGCAGAACACTGCACCATGTTTATTCTTTAGCGTCACCATGAGGAAAAGAGACCATCACAGCATCTGCTACTCCTTCTAATCCTTCTTACTCCTCATGCCCTGACCTTAGCAGTTCATAGAAGCTAAGCTGCTTTTTTCATTAAAAGTTCTTAGGCTGGGTTCATAAGGAGTTTCGTATTTTAACTCTGTTTTGCTGCCTTGCTCACAAATGAACGTCTCTGTGCTGTGGCATCCTGCTGAAGGAGAGGATGTGGCTGGCAAGAAGCCCTGCAGAAAGGGATCTGGGGTGTGCTCTTTGGTCAGGCTTGTGCTCTAGCAGTCAGGAGGACAAACTCCTTCCTGGGATTCATCAAGCACAGCATCACCAGCTGGTCAAAATAAGGGATTATCCCACTATATTCAGCACTGGTGTGGCCTCACCTGGAGTGTTGTGTGCTGGACTCCACTATTCAAGAATAAGGTGAGAGTACTAAAATGTATCCAAATGAGACCAATAAAGCTGGTGAAAGGCCTGATGTTAACTTCTTTTATCTCACTCCCAAACCTCCCAGTAAGCATACAGTTGTTTGGTAGTGAGAGCAACTTTGAATCTACTTCCATTCCTCAGACAACGGGAGTGCAAAACCTACAGTGGATGTTAATCCTTTTCACACCAGTAGAAATGGTGAGGCATTCAAATTTGCACTGAAAATTGAGACGAGGTAAAAGATGAGACATTCCATAAATACAAACCCTTTAAAATAAAATAATACAGATGACATAAAAGTGTAAAAATTGTTACTGACATGAATAATTCATTAACTATTGAATGGTGTAAGTCACCAACTAATGTGTGTTATGTGCCATTTAATAGTGGATGTATCTGAAGAAATATGGAAATTGGAATACTTTAATAACTTTATATATGAAAGATGATGAGACTGCCTAAATGATTAAGAGGAAGATATGTTATAATGAACTAAAGCCACTCGAGTGTAAGGTAATTTTAATTCAAATCTCCATCTGCTTATGTATAATTAAGACTCATTTAACAAGTTAATGCCTAACAGAGAGAACTGATAAGTTTGGTATTAAAGAGCTTAAGAGAAGTAAATTAAACTGTCGAGTTTGAGGAGCTTTCATTTGAATTCCCTGTACCTAACCAAAACACAATTTTCCAGGTGCATTTCTTTACCCTGGCTATGCAGCCAGGTCCCAAATTTGGGGAGAAAAGGAGATGAAAATCATAATATCTTTGTATATTTTCACTTTAGATATCATGTCAAGTCAGGAGTTTGACAGCATCTTTGCTCATATGAATATTTATACTGTAAAACCTGCTCTCCAAATAGCGTCTATATACCATTTAGAAGATACTTTTCATTTCATCAGAAAGATTTACATGTTGCAGAGATTGCCAATGGGGTTAAATAACTTATGAAAATAAGAAGATTGCCTTTGACATGCAAAGAAAGAAGTATTTTCATCAGGGATAAATTTCATGTGCTATTCACCAACTTAAATTTTCTTTCAGTCTTTCTCCTAAAATCTTTCCAGCAAGGTCCAATAGTCAAAACAGTGGCTTCAACCTTTTCATCTTTCATAATGCAATTTTAATTTTCATCTTTTGGCTTCTTGTCCACTGTCAAGATGAGAATTTCCTATATTCATTTCATACTTAAAATTCAATTTTTTTTTTTTTTTTTTTGTTTGTCACTGGAGCCAGACATCGGCTTTGATTTGCTCCTAGTGCTCTGGAATAAGTTAGACACTTACTGGGGAAGAACAAATACCACAGTATGTCTAATGCTTATTGCAGTGCAGATGCTCCCAAGTGATGACAAAGTATTAAAGCTATGGGGTTTGATAACCAACACCTGATCTCAATAAATACCTTCATAGACACTGCACTAATTGACATTTACTGCTTTGTTCCTGGGCCAAAACAGACTTTAGCATAGTTCTGGATTAGTATCAGTCTAAGTGCAGAAAAAATAGGGACTGAACTGTTTAAAATCTTTTAATGAGTAGAACCAATGTCTTATTTCTCAAACTGAGTTTTGGAAAATTGAGGTTCTTAAAATTCTACAGTAAGTGAAATACCTCTTTATGTATATATCCACAGACTAACACAATTTACTGTTTGTTGCAAGTCTCTTCATTATAAAAGCATTTGGGTTAAAATGCATTTTTGTATGTGTATCTCACAAATAAGGGAGCATATGTTTTAAAAGGTCTTCCTTTCCTCCAGCATTTAAAAATGCACTCTGCACTGAGCCATCACCAAAGACATTTGCAGCACTTCAGTAGAATTAACTTCAAGTGGCATAGGAAATGTGCCAAATGAACCACCTAAATTGACTGCAGATGAAAACTTACAGTTACAGTCAAAGGTCTCCATTTGTGTTGATAAGCTGATCTACAAGACAAAGCATTGCATCTTTTAGTGAAGTTCCCCCTTCAACATTTATTACCTTTCAAGTTCAGAAGTCTTGCTTCCAGAAGAAAAAGGAAAGAAGAGAAGGAAAGGGAAGAGGAAAGGGGAAAGGGAAGGGGAAGGGAAGAGAAGGAGAAGGAAAAGGAGGAGGAGAAGGAGAAGAAGGAGGAAAAGAAGAAGATGGAGGAGAAGGAGAAGGTTGGTTAAAAGTGCAATTTGAGATTAAAGAGCCAGGAAATTAAAATTTTAAACCAAAATTTAAAATCCAAACAAACAAGCAAAACAACAACAACAACAACAACAAAAGTCAGAAGCTCATACCTAAACCATGAACTAGTCTGGATGAGGAGGAGGCAAACATCTTTGTGAAACATTGCTGATAGCCCTTCCATCTTTGTTTTGGGACATCTTGTGCATTTACTGAAGAAAGAAGCTATCAGTAGGGAACATTAGCATGAGACAGACTAATTAGTTAGTAAGGACTCAGTCCCTCCCCACGGTCTAGAGCCTGTGAAAAGCAGTACATACATTTTACTTAACAGTTCATATCAGTTGCAAGCAATATGCCTGTAGCTCAGTCCCACTGCCCACAGCTGTCACAGCCAGGATGGTATATGAGTATACAAGACAATCCCTTCCTCCTTTGAGCTCCATCTAAGCAATCTTTACAGTAGAGTAATTTCACTTAACCTCACAGGTATTGAGGTTCTGAACCTCTACATAAATGCCATTTTTTCCTGGCTTAGAACCAGACGAATTGGGCAAGGGAAGCCAAGATCCTTAATCACTAGGAACAGGAAAATCTGCACATAACTGAAGGCTCTGAGGGTTGAGAGGACCCTTTTCCCAGAAGGACAGGAACCCGCTCACTCTCAAGAAGGGCCCAGGGACTACATACTTGAGCTTGCTGTCTTGCCAGGTGCATCCCAAATCCCAGGCTGCACCTTGTCTCAGAGGTGTCATCCAGAACTGCTCCATCGTTCATGTAGTAGCTGACACTAGAGCAAGAGTAACAACATCTGGAAACCTGGACAAAATCTGGACAAGTCTTAAAAATGCAGGAATTACCATCCAAGAATGTGGAATGCTTCTCTTTAAACAAACATGTTTCAGAGCAAAGGCATTTAAAGATAATAAAACCTACTCATGATCCCTCTGCAATATCCTTTCTCCTCCTCCAGGCAGTAGCCCACTGGCCTCTCTGAGAGTAACATCATCAGGTTTCTGACAGCTGCTCTGTGTTGCTGTAGCCAAATGGCATCTCCCATAATTTTAATTTTATCCTCGTTCCTGAGGAGCATTTTATACTCTGAAAAAACAGTGGATGAATGAAATGGATAAAATGGGTATCAATAGAGCACTTAGCACATACATGTTTGTGATCAGAAGTTGAAGGGTTAAGAACCTGGGGTAATTCCAGCTTTGAACCAGGAAATATTTTAGCATCAATGCCACACCATGAAAAAAACAAAAAAAAAGGTGCTATTCTATAGTTTGTACAAAGAAATGGATTTTAAAAATGAATATAAGTTAAACAAAAACAAATGCAAAAAGTCAAGCATCATGATAATAATGAATAATTAAATCCCCGTGAGTCCAGAAAATGTAATGCTAAAGTTGTTATATCATCTCCTGTGAAGTCCTTGTGCCCTCTCACAGGGCAATGCATCAAGCACAGACTAGATTTCATCTCTGATTGCTTGAGTTCAATTCAAATAATGTTACCAGCCTCTTTCTTAAAAAAAAACCCAAAAAACCTAAATTAAAAAAAAAAAAAAAATCTGACATAGGTTTAGTTTATTGCCATGCTCATAACCTTTTCCCTTTTAGGATACTTATATTGAGAGGATGATTCACAGATTTTAGCCTTACTTATGGTGAGCAGTGCTCCTAAATCAGTTTGCAATACAGTTGTCAAGTGGCACAAGTATTTTTACAAGGCCATTTTGTTGGCTTCAGAGGAGAAATTACCTCCCACTGGCCTCAGCTGGGTACCAGTGCTGGGGGAAGGATGAGTGGGACATTAACAACACCTTTCCCAGCAATGATGTGGCCATGGTAACATATCCACGGCAGCTACTCTTCCCTGATTTTTGCTCTTTATCTCAGAGCAATACTGTTAAACAAGATCTGGTCTTGTTCCAGTTGGAAAGCAGTTTTATGTTCCTTCATATGATAAAAGTTCTCAACAGACAAGATTTAAAGATTTACAACAACATAAAAAGCATTTTGTTCCTTCTCTTCTAATTTGCCTTAGTGCTAAAATGTTATTTTCCTCGGTAAAAATTACGACGTTTTGAAAAAATATACGCAGGAATAAACCGCATGTGGGATGTCAGCACTGGATTTCACTGATACAGTACTGCTGGAATGACAGAGCACAATGCTGAGTCCTGCCCTGCAGAGAAACCAGCTCAGAGCAGTGAAGAGTAAAACACTCACCTGCCATTCAGCTCCTGGGTGCATCCACCACCCTGGGTGGCCTCGCAGCCCTGCTCTGGGGCTGCGTGGTTATTTTCATGCTAGCAGGAATGATCAAGGCATTTCATCAGACAAAACCAAATACTTCTCCCCAAAACTGCCCAAAGAAAAAGGAAAATGACACTTAATAACTGCAGTTTAGAAAAAACGGAGAGAAAACTATGGTCTGCTCGAAATTGCCCGGATTAAGGATTAGGTAGGGACATGATATTTCAGCAGGTGAGGAAGAAAGGAGAAGGTAGCTGGACTCTGGTAGGCATGTGCTGAGCTAGAAATAACATCACATGTGCTACCACCAACAGTGTCTCTGTATCACCTCTTGGTTTTTTCTTTTGTCTTACTGGATTTTGACAGATCTCCCCAGATTTGGACATATTTCCACTTACAGCCTATTAGTACACTATAAATATTGTTTATTCTTTATTTGTTCCTCTAATATTATCTATTGCTTAGCTCCTCTCCTCCCCTCCACTTAGTCACCCCACCACCCTCCAATTAGGACTTTTCTCTACTTTTCCTACTTTTATTTCTCATTGATGAAATATTACATTTTGTGACCATTCATGTTGTTCTCTGAATCTGAGTGTCACACTAGCTTGATGGGAGCCCTGAGTCATGATTTAATAATGGGAAAAAAATCAGTAAGTACTGTGTCTAAGGGAAGGGAAAGACATAACAGTAGCCACTGTTTTGAGCTGATAGCAGCTGAACTCAGATTAGGAAGGAGACCTGTATTTAAGTGGGATTACTGGAATGCAATAAGGGAAACAGCCAAATGTCTGTGCTGTGATGTCTCCAGAAGAATGTGTACCTTTCTAGATGATTTAGTCATGTCTTGGTCAAAGACAGTTCCTAGGCTCAGCTGGAGAGACCATCTGGTATCTTCCTTGAAGCAATATTGTATCAGACCCCACAATCCTTTCTGGTCAGGGATTCCACACTTTTTCTAATTTAACAGAAAGCAGTGGAGGTGTTTTTCATTGAGCATGAACAGATGTATGTTTAGTGAGGATTTAGCATGATACCTCTCTGAGTCCTGAAGAGAGAATTTTCTAACTATCAAACTGTGAACTAGCAATGGCACTGCTCTCCAAGTGCCATTGATAGTTCACAGTTTGATACTGATACATGCCTGGAGATACAAAGAGCACTGCCAATGTCAACTAATGCAAAAAGTTGTTAAAAAACGAATGATTCCCAGAATTAGGTAGTTTGGAAATACTGTAGTGTGCAACTTTAATAATATCTTTTAAAGCCTGACGCCAAGTGACTTCAGCACCTAATCCTGCTAAGGAAAACACTACAATCAGATAGGAACTGCTGTGATTCAAGCACAGAGACAATGAAAATGAAGTTATTAGGCCAGGTCTTCAAGGCCACTAACTTCCCAGGACTAGTCATTTCAGCTTGCCCCAACTCACTGGGCTGCCAGCAGCAGCAGCAGCTGCTCAGAAGATGCCCCAGTTGCAGCAGAGGTGCCTCTGCTGCAAGGAGAGCCAGGGAGCCCATCAAGCACCCAGACAGCAAGTTGCCATTGCTCCTGAGCTCCAGCCAGCTCCCACTGAGGCTCTTTTAAATGACTTGGATGCTCCTCAACAATAATTTTACACCCTTAACTCAATTAGTTGCTTTTCATTCTCTGTTTTTCCTTAACTCACATTCTATGAAAATGTCACTGCTAGATTTATTGCATGAGATTTGGCTCAAAGATAGGCATATGCTCTGTTCATGTTTTGTATGTGTAGAACAAATGGAAAGCTCAGCCAGGGAGAGGACTCATGGCAGTTACCTAAAAACTTACAACAAAGTAATACAGCAATGAATCATTTAATTAACTAATAATAGCAGGTGAGGAAAAGCCAGAAAAGACCCACTTATTCTATGTGTACTAAAAAATTAAAAGCTAATTCATAAGAAATATCCTATGGAATTGTGTCCTTTGTTCTTGAAATCTATATATGATGTAAATACCATGCACAGTGAAATGGCTCACACTTAAAGGCAAATTCTCAATCTAAATGAAACAATGCTTGGCTATTTTTTTTCTTAAAGATAAGCAATAATTTATTTCTCTTTCATCTTCACAATTATCACATACTGCCCAGCTACAAGACCAATGCCACTACATAACACGGGAGAATTGCCCACCTACACTTTACTTTGACAAATACAATTACAATTTACAGATTAAATGTACTGTAAAATATGCAGTTGAAAAAATGTAATTCTTATCTATATGATGGGATGTGGCATATGTTTTATGAACAGATTCAATCTAAGATGTAAAACTTTAAAATGTATTAAGCCAAGGATACAGTATAAAGCATTTTGGTTTGGTATTGTATTGTTACTAAAGTAGAAAAAGCAAAATTAGAGAAATAAATCCAGATTTTAAGTTACAGGATATGTGTTAAGAAATTTTTTGCTTTACTTTTCTATTTTTTTTTCCTACAAATCAATAATATGAATATATTGCAGGATAAAGAAAGACTGCCAGATAAAGAAGGTGCTGTTATATGAAAAACAAATGAAAAATACCAGGTCATTTTGCTTACAAAAAGATCAAACTATAAACAGTCACAAAATATATAAAAATGCCACATTGAACGAGGCAATTGTACTCTACCTAAACTGGTAGTATACTCTCTGTTAGAAGTTGTGTTCATACAGTAGTAACTGATAAAAAGGCATTGTGCACTCTTGTGCCGTCTGGGGATTTAGCACCATGTGTCATCAGTTCTTGTATTGTCATCCAGTTGTCCAAGATTTTCTTGTTTCTCTTTTTCATCATCTTTTTGTGACTCAGTTCAATAATGTTGATTTCTTTTTTGCCCTCGCTGCCACTCTGTGGACTCTCCTTAAGACACTCCAGCCTGCTCCTCATCATGAACTCCCGCCGCCTCCTCTGTTCCTTAGCGCGCACCAAATGTTGCTTCCGCTCTTCTTTGCTCCAGTAGCGACCCATCTTCATCTCACTCATTGTATCATCATCTGTCGTCATCCCACTGCGCTCCTCCTTAATTTTTAAGGCACGTTCCTTCAGGATCCGGTCTCGAACTGGTCTCTTTGTGATGTACCTCGTCCCATCGCTCCTTATTTTCACTTTCCATTCCATCTTGGGCTCCGCACACTTCTGCGAGTCTTTGCACATGCTCACCAGACTGAGCTGGCTTTGGGCATACTCCACAGCAGACTTCTGCTGGATCAGTTGCATATAGCTTTGATAATGCTTTGCATGAGCAGGTATGTTCCCGTACCTGTAAGAAGAACTGTGATATGGAGACAAATAGGGAATGTGCTCGCTGCCTTGCCTTTCCTGGTCTGTGAATTTGCTGCTTTCTGATGCCAGTACTGTGTTCTCTGCAGCACTGTTTTGCTCAGTGGGTTTGGTTTTAGCTGAGGTTGTCTCCCTGTTGCTTTGTCCTGAGGATGACTGATTAGCAACAATTGTGGTCCTCAGGTTTTTCCTGTTGGTTATGCTGATCACCCTCTGGAGGGAGTTATCAGGGGATCGCTCCACAGTCAGTGGAGTGCTCCTGCAGCTTTCGGCAGTATTGTAGGCACTGGAGCTGTCCTTGTCAGACTTCTCAGGGTGCTCCATGATGTCATCCAGTTTGCTTCTCTGTATGTCTGTGCTGGTGTTATAATTCCTGAAACTTTCATCATGTAAAGCCCAAATGTCTCCATACTGATCTCTCACCTTTTGGAGCCGGTGAGCTTGCATAATATTCTGGCATTCAAGCTCAATGTTCCTCAGTTCTTCATTAAGTAGCTGCAGCTCATGCTCCACTCCATCTTGCTCTCTTCTGTTGCATTCTATCATGCTGCTTGAGTAATAAAGATCATACTCCCCATGGTTTCGAATCTTGCACTTCAGTTCCAACAGCTGCCGAAACCTTTCACATTCCTCCTCTGGATTTCCTATGAAATCAGATTCAATGTATTCCCCAGACACAAAGCTTTCATTGCACTGGAGCTCAACACTGCCTAATGTATCCTGGCTGTGGCCCAGATCCCGTTTGCTCTGGAGGGTAGCACTGTTCTGCTCCTCGGTTGCATTTTCTTGCTCTGAGCTCTCATCATTTCGGAGACTTTCATCTGTAGGTCCCACCCCACTGTCCTTCTCATGATTGTTGGATGATGAGGTTGCAGTGTCAGTAGTGCCATCTTCCTCTTCATGTTTCTTTGGCTAAAAAAATGAGTAAACCAAAAGGATTATTAAATGCAGATCCTATTATAGGAGAGTATTTTCCAGCTCTGTTTTGCTTAAACAGCTGGGATCTGATTTAAGCTGAATTAAAACAGATCACTAAACAGCAGTCCTACTGCTCATAACTTTTAAACATGTCTGAGAGTCATGCTGTGGTTTCCATACCAAGCAAAGAAAGTGAATTACAGTACCAGTGACATAGCTTCTAAAGTCTGGAAAGAAATATTTTCCTCTCTAGCTAAGCCATCTCTTTGCAATGCTTAAAGATAATGATCACCAGATGGTGAGCTGGTTTTGATTCTGGATTATGGCCAGAAACTGGTGGAGCTGAAATCTTCTCAAACTTGAGAGAAAGCTTCAGTACAGGTATCACTTCAATCAAACTGAGCAGCCAATGGAGCCAATGACTAGTACAACCTTACAAAGACTATTGTTTCTTTTTTTAAGCTGTGAAGTTTTGTTTGCTCCATTACACCCTCCATGACCTCCTACACTTCCTGTGTTCTGTAGCCTTTTTCTGAAAAAGTGTTCATTTCAGATTCTAGGATTTTGCTCAGAAGGACCTCAGTCCATTTCACCCCTGGAACCTCTTTTTCAAAAATTATTTATTTCCATTGTTAGAGTTTATGTTCCTTAAAAATAAAAACAGTCTTTCAATATTAAGTGCAGAACAACACAGAATGCTTTGCCATGGGTATAATGTCAAGCCTTTTGACTGCCGATTAGCACTCCACTACCTCACCTGGTTGTATTCTCAACCTATTTATATTCCATATAATGTGAGATAATACCTCTCTGAAGAGACAGACACTTTATTTTTTGAATCAGATAAGCAAAGAATCATGCAGAGTGGAATTTATATGACCAAGTACCTAACTACACACAGTACCATCCAAACACCATGTCTCTTTTAGGAGGAGTAATTGCATAATTATGTATAATGACTGTAATAATCAGGAGAGAAAAGAGGTATAATGCACCCAGTGAAAGGAAACAAACCTAAAGAGGCCACTGTCATAATTTCCTTCTTATCTACTTTGACAAACAGTAAAACAAGATGAAAATATGTCCCCTATGTCATCTCTTCTCCTCTCTCCATGTACACCTTATGATCACATACCCTTCATCTAGGTTTTCTTCAACTGTTAGGAAAAAATAATGGCCTAGTGTCAGAAAATAAAAATAACCTCCACCCCCAATTCAGTGTAAGAGTGGAATAAAGCAAATATTGAAAGAAAAATACCACCAGGAGAATTCAGTGTCTGTGACAAACCAGTTAAAATTTCTGAAAAGATGCCCTAGGAGACTGTTTAGTATCCTTCTAGTTCACCTCCTCCAGCTGAGTGCTACTCTATGTGCTATTCTGTTCCCTTCTCTCATCTGCTTTGGAGCTGCTGCAGCTTGTCTTGTTCTCTTCTGCCCCCAAAACCTTTCAGCAGAGAAGTGACTCCAACCTGGGGAGCTTACACTTCACCCCAGCCACTGCAATGCGCAATCCATATTTCTCACTGCTCGGGAAAATATTTAACTACCAACAGGAGGGAGAATAGCTCCACCAGACAATAGGAGGGCAGTGCTGCAGAACAGACAGGAATCTGAGTGCCTATTCCAAATGCAGGGCTCCATTCACATGACCAAACAAGGGGAGTTAGGATCTGCTATTTGACTCTGAGAGTGAGTAATATAACACAAATTGCATCCAAATGACTAAAACTCCAAAGAATATATGTGTTATCACAGCTGTACAGCTTACAGGAGCAGAGCTTCGTGATACTTCCTCTGATGTCATCTGCGTGGTACTACACCATGCAAAGCATATATTTGAGCACGTCTGGGAAAAAAACACTTAATGAGGCTATTTGCATAGCTGTTGGGAAGAGACTTTACAGTTGAGGCCCATGCAATCAACACTTTCAGAACTGGCAGCTCTTGTTTTCCACACCACTTTTATCAATAATTTAGTCTTTGCCTCTTCAACTTCAACTTGATTTATACTGATTGAATACAATACACTGCCATCTACTTAAGTTACACTACCTGGAATTAACATGCATACACAAAAGATGTAAACAAAGTAAAGCCCATCTTTTGAGTCAAGTAGAAACCAGATGAGTGGGACGGATCTGATGAAATATAAGTGTCTATAGTACAGGCATCTGAATGTCAGATAGTGACTTTGGGTCCCCTCAGGAGAAAACAAGTACCTATAAAATCAGATTCCTCTCAAACTAAAGCAGACATCCATATTACATTAAATTTTTCCCAGTATGTGGACACTTGCAGCTAAGTCAATTATGAAAATGGAAAGCAATACAGATATTTACTGTACTGCATGTTTTTGAGATATATTTTATTAAAAAATCCATTGTGACCCCTGGCATATTTGTCCTGGACATTTCATGCTTGCCAGGGCTCCTAAACATGTGCAGACTGAGCAGTCTTTCATAGCATGAGATCATTTTAATTTTATTTTGAAAGATAACAAGCCTAATTCCACATTACATCTCTTCTGAAAATCAAGAGAGAATCCACAATTTTCAGTGTGTTGCTTTTTCTGGTGTTATCTACTATCTATTTCAAACACGGTGTTTATTTTCAAACATACATTGTCAATCTCTTCTACAATTACTTCTGCTTGAAATACCAAAGGGCTCCTTAGGCCTCATCTTTGCAGTGAGAACTCAGATAATGAGAAGGTAAACCCAGCGGTGCGTACAATCAAGCAATAAATGAATCTCAAAAGATTCTGCATTTCAGCTCCAACAAGAATTCCTGCCTATAAAATGGCTAATCTTGCAGGAGTTCAGGCACTGTTCTATTATTTTACAATTTATGAAGTATATTGGGACTCAAAAGCCAGACTGCTACTAAAGTCTGAATGCAGTATGATTCAGTTGAAGGCTCTAACAAACACTGCTGGGCTCGCTGGTCAGTGTCTGACAGTGAGAGAGGAGGAGACTGGTCACAGAGAGAGCAATCTCCAGTGGCAGGCTAACCATGGCCTGTACAGGTACTCAAACCATGAGGAAAATTTGGAATTGATTTCAGTGGTTCACTAAAAGGGAAAATGCTCTTCTGCAAACAACCCTGGTAATTTAAAACAAGCTTCTCTCAAAAAAAGGATTTTTCCCCAGATATTTTGTATGTATTTCAGCTTTGAATGAGCTAGAATAGCTTTTTTATCCAATTCTTTTTTCTTATTAATAGGTTCTGATATATTCCATGATACCAATAAGAATTTCTGCATGGCAAATGTATGGTATTCTTCTTAAAATTATCTCTGCTGCACAATGAACCATGATGTTGTAAAGGGAAAGGAACACAAAGAGTTATAAAAAATGGAGAATTACATCTTTCCTTGAGGCTTATTGGACTATTCCATACAAAGAAGATACAATTCTTGATTGAATTCTACAGAGTAGGTCAAAAAACATACAGAAAAGACATTACTATCTACTTGACTCTATTACTAACTGTACCAAATTTTTTTGTGACAGCTCACATTAAATGTTAAACTGGCATTCTGTAAAACAGACTTGTGTTTGGTAGGATATTCTGATAGAGAGTGTATTCATTCCTGCAGCTCTCGAGATTCATGATGACAGATGATGATGGAGCCAGAGGACTAAGTTTTTGTTCACAAAAATCAAGGCTGGTCTCCATGGCCAACCAGGGAACTTGAAGATGCTCAGAATGGCCACTGGAAGCTACAATGAGAGTGGTTTCATAGCTCCAGTGGATGGTGTGATTCCCCTCAGGAAACTGCTATGATTCCTAGCCTAACAAGGAGTAAAGAACCAGTTTTCTGACTTGAGGAGTCACTACATAGAGTCTAGAGAGACAGTAGCTGTCACAAATTACTGACGCCCCATTACACACCAAGCTGCATTTCGTTGATTCGATTACTCATCAGAAGGGCAAGGAAATGTCTGGCTGTCCTAGAATTACTTCAAGCAATGCAATGTCAGATACTGACAGATCACAAGTGACCGCATTTTTTTTCCAGTGTCGTGTTCTCTTACAGTAATATAAAATCTCAATATGGGGAAAAACAAAACAAAACAAAACAAAACAAAACAAAACAAAACAAAAAAACAAAAAACAAAACAAAACAAAAAAATACACCAAAAAACCCTTGGCAAAAAATTCCATTGGGGAATAAACCATTTCAATGGGTTCTGCGAAAACATTTCACAGAATATCACTGTTTACTAATTAACACTGCAAACCAAATTCAGTGAAAAAGCCAAAGCTTGACAAGAACTTTGCAGTGGAAGGTCACAATTGTAAAGTGATTTCAGAGGTCCCAACATGTGAGTGCCTAGCAGGAGTTTCTAGATAGACTTGTTCGAGAATTTCCACCAGAAATGGGGTTTTGTGTGAAAATGTCACCATGCAAATGAAATTGTTTTGCAAAGAGCAAGTGGTTTTTCTGACAGGAAATATTTGCTATCCAAGATAAAATTTTTGTTAAACATGATGCCATGTATCAGCTGAAAGTAGCTAGCAGCTCAGCAGTTAGCACATTTAACCTGGGAAACTGAGGCTTGGCTCACTGCCTGGAAAGGAGAGTCACAACTAAATGGCTGGTAAAAATCCTGTTGCGAGGCTCCCTTCCCCCCAGTCCTGGAGTTATTCCACTTTGTGTAAATAATTAAATGCTTATAAGATCAAATATTTGTAATCTTATCTATCATATTTCAGATAATTGACTTAATTATTCTGTCAGTGTCTCTGTCCCAATGAATATTTCATTGATATACAAGGAAGAGCTTTACTATGAGCTATCATCTACTCAATGACCCAGAGTCAAAGCTGGAGGGGAGGTCAGGAGGAAACAGACTAAATGCACATTCAGGCCCCCCAATGTGGACCAAGCATTGAGGCATTTGAAGTCAAAGAAGCTCTCTGGTTTCCAGAAAAGAGAAGGCTCTCATAGTCTCTCCCTCTCTTCACTTCAAACAAAAATGCCTCAGGCTCTCTTTCTGAGCAATTCAGAATGGAGAAAGAATTGTAAGTCACAAAGTTCTGCAGATGGAAAAACAGTTTCTCCCCAGCTGCATAAATCCAGAAGCCAGGAGAAGTTGAATTTTATTTCTTTGGCTCCACACAGGTGTGCATACTGGCGGATCATCTGATCCAGGAGTGGGTACTTACACCTTTCACAGCAATGTACAGCTGAGAAGACCCCTTGATGAAACTGTATGGTATGCTTGCCACAGTCACACAGCCTACAGAACATATGGGCAGGTCAAAGTCAGGATAGTAGCAAGCTGAGACTATGCTAATAATAGCTTATTTGTCTCCATTAACAAAATAAATGCTGAGGTGTGTGCCGCCACTGTAAGAGAAATACATTAACAAAACACCTGTTGTTTATTTAAACACCTCTTCCATCTTGTTTTGCAAGCTCTCTCGTGCAAGGCTGGCTCATACCTTGCATGAATACAACAAGAGGGGCACCTAGCTCAGCTCAGAGCTCTAGGTGCTACACTGATATTCACAGATTCACAGAATATGCTAAGTTGGAAAACATCCCAAAAGAATCAAGTCCAACTCTAAAGTTTTGGCCTTGGTTTTTATTAGCACCAGTTTAATAAAAACTGACATGTAGTATAACATCCTAAGTCCCAAACACTTCAGAATTAATGAAGAAAAACAATATTATTCTATGAGTTCAGACAAAAGGAGAAATCTGCACTTAATACACCCTCTTAAATTGTTTGTTAACTTGACATACTGAGCCTAAGCATGTATTGTTCTCCCTTTCCTTATATACAGTGTGCCAGAGATCACAGCATTTCGAGAGAGAGCTCTATCAAAGCCATTTCACAGCACAATGCTTCATTCTCTATTAACAAAAAAGTATACCTAGAAAAATTTCAAATGATATGTTTAGTAGTGTCCTACCTGCTCCACCTCATTGGCTGTGTACTGCATCGCTTCATTATGCTGCTCTTCCAGCATTTCCAAGTTTAACTCCTCTAAGAATTCATTCCTTTCATCATCCAGCCACCCTTCCTCCAGCTGCAAAGAATACATTAGTATGTTATTTTATTTTAGCAAGGACACATGCTAAAATAGAGTAAACCCAAATGGCAATGCTTGACTAGTTCTTTTTATTCTAATGATTCTCTTTAAAAATCCAGGCAGTAGGAGTTCACATCTCAAAAAAAAAAAAAAAAAAAAGGAAAAGAAAAGGAAAAGGATAAAAAGATGGGATTCATGTCTTTTATCCTTTCGTAAAACAGTATGACTGATTTTCTCTCATAATGAAGGAGACTGCACAGCACAGACATTATTTCCTTTCAAAAGATATGAAAGGCACAGTGCATAATCCTGAAGCCATCATGTTCATTACTACTGAGAGACCCCACACTGCAAGAATGGCAATGCTACTAATAGGGCCAGGAAGCAACTGGGCTCTTCTCTCTAACAGCCTCCATTCCAGCCCTGCTGCCACCGCCTCAGCGGAAACCTTCTGCTGCGTTTCTGTCACTATCTTCCCATTGATCTTCCAGGTAAACAAATAAATAGAACAGGGTGATAGAAAGATGAGGTGACTTGAAGGGAGGCAATTTTTGTTCTCCCAGTGTGTCTGGAAACAAGGCTTATCTGTTTGCTTGATTTTTTTCTTCCCATGTGTAAAATAGTACATTGATATTTGGTGAACACAGTGTTCTAAAAGGACAGGAGGGGATGCTATATTTTCTGTCAAATACATATCTCTTCTTAAACCCATTTCACACCCTTCACATCTTTTGAAAGTGATGAAATAGGCACCCTGGCCTAAAACACTGTTCTTCCCATTTTGTTCATTACGTTCATGTGTGCACATGGCACGCATCCTTTGCACCTGCAATCCCTTGCCAGAGGGCACACTGCATCAAAAAGAAAATCACTGGTCAGTTGCACTCTTGGCCATAATGACAGGATTACAGCAGAAGGAAGGAGTGTTTCGTCATTGATGAAGGAACCACAGGACCATGGTGACAAAAAACATGCTAAAAGGAAAAGCCTCAGTATAAGACAATTACAAGAGTACCACGTACTCAAGTCCCAAGACAGCAAGAGTGATGTCGCACAGGCCAACACCTAGAGCAGAATTACCACTGCCTCATAGCCAGGAGTGTCTGGTCACAGATGTCAGCCAGAGAAGTTACCAAACCAGTAGTAGTAGCAGTTCAAAGCTACACAAGGAGTGACTGATGCTATGCAGGGAGTTTTTTCCTTGAGGACATATAATTTTTATGCTCATCCTTAATGGGACTTTCAAAACATTCTATAATACATCTGCTAGGTGTTTTTTTGTTTTTGGTTTTGGTTTTTTTCCCCAAGGAAAGCATGAGCACAGCCCTCCTCCACTGTAAAGGATACAGTTTAATTCACCTCAGGTGAGGAAATGACAGAGATTAACAAATCTGGAGGATGAAAGATGGGCAAATCTGCTGATTTGATTGTGGCAGACCCAGTGTATAACTTATGAGAATGCTTATGTTATGTTACAGCTTTTAAAAGAAAACTAATATGTGCCTTAGCATACACATGCACTACATACACTCTGTACACATTCACAGGTGAGAATGCAAGTGTGTGGTGTGCTCCTCTGGTGCTCTGTTTCAAAATTTCATTATTCACTGCACAAATACATGGTCAGAGGGGTTTTCTTCCCTGTTACTGAGAGCATGTGCTCAGCAATCACCCTTCTAGGGCGCAATACTGCCATTACCATTCTTTATCTAGAAACAAAAGCCTGCTTAATCCTGCTGGTTTTTTACCAAGTCAAAGCAATACAACTAGCAGAAATCAGTTGACAGCCTGATCTCTGACCTACTCTGGCTTTTTCACCAGTTTCATATGAGTATGTTCTTAAAACACATAAACTGAACAAAAAAGTCCAGCACCAAAGGCCCAACCCTAAACCAAATCACACTTACTGTTTATAAGGAATATTCATGTGGGAAGCTACATTGGTACATCTTAGTAATTCCTTTATAATAATTTTATAATATTGACTCCTTATTTCATGTTGACCAGTCTAAACAAATACAGAGACTGAACTTTCTCCTGGCATGTATTTTATAAGCGGGTGAGTTTCTGTTCCCTAATGAAAAACAGAATCTTAATGAAAACCAATTGGAATAACATTGAAAAATCTCTTTCAATATTTCAGCAGTTGAGGATTACAATTTTGCAGTATAAAGTGAGGCATAATTTTGTTGTACTTTGTCACTGGTTTTATAAGAATTCTTTAGCTTCCTGAAAAACATAAAGGATATGAGTGCTGAAATTGTGACTCTTTTACAACTACAGTATTCAAGTAGAGATTCCAAGTGGCACTGAATTACACTTAGTTAATTTAATTTATACAGAATATGGAGGTAGTGGGACTGAAAATATCAGAAAAATATTGCATGAGAGACGAATGGCAACTTAACTAACTCTGAATTGTTGGCAGAGAGAACAGTGACAATAAAATGTCCTTTTGCTTTGCAAAGGCCTAAAAAGAGAATATAAAGGGATGTAAAAACTGTAGTCTTCTACCACTCTATCTCTTCTTTATCTGATAATCAATCTAACATCTGTTCCCTGCAATGATATTAAAAATTCTTGGCATTGGCATAATTTTATTTTTAAAACCATAAAAATGTTTCTGAAAGCTTTTGAAAATGTACATCCCAAGATGCTGGCATGTTTTTGTGACCAGGGTGCTGTTAAAACAATTAGATTTCCATTTGCTGAATGATACTGCAGTGAAAGTCACATAATTGATACATACATGAATGATTTACATGCCTGTTTATAACCACAAAGCATAAAACAACCTCTCACCAATGAAAAGCTACTGCTTTGTGAAAGTTCATATAAATTATAAACTTCATATTAAAGATAAAATTGATAAATGTAAAGTATGGGAAATTTATCCCCTGGACAAGCCAGAATCATCTAGTGAGAAACATACAGTTTTCAAGTTCTACTTCATATTTTACTAATATCATATTGTTGCTGCCAGCTTTATTTATATACCTGCTCACTCTGCTGTAAAAGAACTTGTTTAGTTTGGGGAAAACATGTCCTAGTAATATCATATTATTTTTTTGTTGTTGGATGAAAAGGTGAAGCTCTGCAATTAACTGTTCGCTCCTTTTGTCAGTAACTTTGGCATTCCTATTTCTTGGCAGTTCATTATTTACAGTGACAGTGAATGCATGCTATAACCCAGGTTCTGGCTCAGTGCATCTGTTCAGTCTAACCTGCATCTCTGGCCTCGCGACCAGCAACACAATTTTCCTGCATTCTTCGCTGGAGAGCAACGCCACTGCCTCTTCCCTGTTCTGGACATCTTGGCCATTTATCTATGAAACAAATGAAAGTGGCACATTAGTTTCTATTTCCACAAAGCAACACACAATAAAGGGCAGATATCAGCTCATTTGTGCTGAATGTATGGACAATGAAAATTGTGCAACGGGCTCATCTTCAGCCCCTCAGAGGTAAGTGCCTTCACTCAATTATGCGCTTACTGTAAGAGCTGTATTGATCGTTGAAGGATGGTGGACATCAGAGGAAGCAGTTATGTTCATAAATGTCCAACCTGCGCCCTGGTAACATACATCTAGCAACACAATTAACCAGCCCCTGACAGGTGACGTTCATCTTTCTCCGTTCAGAGTAATGGAAGTGTCACTCTGAGATAATAGCGCTGGTGGAAGAAGACTGGTAATGCTACAGCTGAAATCAGTCACACTGAATGCTGGTAGAGAGCCAATTAGAGAGCTACAGTATTATCTCTCACCAGGCAATACTTTCAGGCCACTGCTTGTTGCTGCTCCGTTTAATCATTTCATATTTGTGCGGACAGCTTAGTAGCCGATACCACACAAAACATATGTATCCCCCTTACAAGGGGATAATCAAAATAAAAGTGGTTCTTCAATGAAACTCGTCTTTTCTTGCTACCTTTCCCCTATTCTGTAACCCCATTAAAACAACGAAATCCACGACTACATGGTAAGAAACACAATTTTCAATGTCCAAAAACCATTTATGAGGGAATCACATAGAAATCTTATTTCCCATATGAATTTCAGTTTTGTCCAATTCACAGCACAAGAAGTGGATTATTCTCAGTGTGGCAACAAAACCTCCAAAATCCGGTCTATTTCAAAAAGAATGAAAACAAAACTGGGTGGCAGAAATATCTAAATATTTTTTTGTGAACAAAAATCTTCTAATGGTTCCATTTCAAAATAGTAGGAACTTGTAGTTGAAAATCAAAGAGAAAGTTGAATTTTGTGCATATGTTTGGCTTGAAAGCCCTGATTCGAAAACACAGCTTTAATACAGATTAAAGAAAATCCCATATTACCTAACAGGCAGTGAGTCACTGCTGTCAGCTGAGTAACTGCTCTCCATGGAGCCCAGAGGAGGTGGCCGGGCTGTCTGCATAATACCTGAAGGTGGCCACCCCATCCCAGCTGCACTATCATGGGGACAGAGCCGGACTTCAGCCTGCCCCATGGGCTGTGCTTAGTCTGGAGGTTCATGGCTAAAAATAGCAGTTCAGGAAACTACCATTAGGACTGCCCTCCTAAAACTTTTGCTTGACTTAGTAACATTTCATATAAAGTACCCAGGCAGTTTCCAGATGCTTAGACTGTGAAGATGGGCGGTTTCTCAGAATGAGATGGGGGCAGTTATAGCCTCAAAGATGAGAGGAAACCTGCTGCCATTTTGTGAGGAATACACATAACAGGGCATTCCCCCCACAGCCTTAACCAAGGCCACCTGCCACCCACAGAAAATGTCCCTACGCTCAAGGATCTGTATCTCTCCTAGCCTCAGTGTAATCCCCGCATAATGGCACCATCACCTTCTTTTTCTCTGAGCTATCTCATCAATAAAAGGAGATAGAGGGTCAATGTGTTTTCAGATATGAAAGTAAACCCCACATAACTCTCTGGGTATTAACTATAATGATCAATTTCATAGCTATATATCAGCACTGACATTAAAGTAATGCTCCAGTCCACAAGAGGATGGCAGAATTATCTATGTTTTCTCTCACCCCTGGAGTCTTTATACAAAATTGAAATGAGTTGAATTTCATTAAGAACTGAAGAACTTTTGCCTGAACTGCTGTTGGCTGTCCACCCAGAAATTTTACAAAACAAGGAAAGGAGTGGAAAATAGACCTACTCTCTCTTTCCTTATTTTGACACACATAGAGCAGGAATGGAAAGCTGTTTCTACTTGGTTGAATAAAAAAGAGGTGTTTTTCTGGCTTTTGAAAGTTAAAAATACTGTTATTTCTTCAGTAGGTATTTCACATAAAGACATGTAAGACAGCACCCTAACCTTTCCTGTCCTACACGTAGCCCATGTAATGGTCTTTTCACCCCAAGTCCTGCCAAGGACCTCACTGCCCTCACACCATGGCATTTGTGCTTTCTGGTGAAGAACATTACACAGAGAAAAAGCCAGCAGCCCCCAAGTGAGTCCTGACATTAAAATCTAATTTATTATTTCCTCTCTAGAAAAGGGACTGCTTTGGTAAGCCAGCTAATAGACACTGTTGTGTAGCTAGACTCCCAAAGCTGATTTAAGCTGCAGCAGGATAAGAGATACAGGTTTCAGCAAAGATATTTCCTGCAGAAATGAAAGTATTGGAAGGAAGGAGCAGATCTTGCAAAAACCTGAAAGTTCATCTGCTTAAATTAAAGAAGGGCAATTATGAAACGTTGCAGAAAACCAACCTGTCATCATCAGGAGTTTCTTCTGGGGCTTCAGTGAAAAAAGGCAAAAATACAAGGCAAATCAACTTGGAAGCAGAATTAAAATGCTACAAAATACAGCAAAAAATTTCCAGTCAAGTGATTTTTGGTACCTATTCCATGATTTTGCACTAGGGTGAAAAATGCACTACCCATTGCTGGTTGAAAATGGAAACCCACTGTGATTCTCTCTGTTTCCCTCTCTGTACAGGTACACTGCCCTGTGCAGCAGCCAGCCACCTGCACCCACCTACGCTGTAACACACAAACCCATCTTTCGGGTAGCTCTTTAAGCGAGTGGATCAACAGAAAAAAAGGGAGAAAAAAAAGCCAAGGTGGTAGATTAGAAAAGAATTCAGAAAAGCGATGTATTATTGGGGAAGGAAAGAAAATATTAACAAAAACCTAATAAACCCCCTCCTTAAGTACGTTCAAGATCATCCTTCTGTAAACAACACATATTTTGTATGAAAACTCTTATTATCTATGCTTAGCATAAATGAGTTTTACCCAAATTTATGCAATTGGTGAATACTCAGCATGTCTCTGACACTTCTATTTATGTCTGCAGGATCCTGTTTAGAATTTGACACTAAGATGAACATAGTGGAAATGAGATTTTCTAATAAATATGGAAAAAAAAAAAGACATGGGGGACATAAGTGCATGAGCCAGAACGAGTTTGTCAGTCTCATTTTTCAGTACACACACTCTAGCTCCCAGCTATTGTGTTAAAAAACAGACAGACATGGATTTTCTCATCGATCATAGTAACAAAGAGAACTATCTTCCTTCATTAACAGTCCACAGAGAAGATGGCACTGCATGTTTGTCTGAAGAAAGAGTTTAAGGAAGAGTCTATTGTCACATACTTGCAAAATGCGGTCTCCTTCACGGATCCGTCCATCTCTGGCAGCAATGCTGTTTGGATCAACCTGCACAGGACAATAACCCGTAATTGAACATAAAGACTTTTAATGGGAAATTGTAACAGCTGCACAATTGCAAGCGTTGAAAAAGTACTGTTTTTACACAGTACAGAGGCAATCCTTAGAGTCACAGAAACAACACAGTTATTTAAATGATTGTATGAGCTTGTTTCAGATAATGCCAACAGGAAGGGTTGGGAGCATATGATTTTCAAATTAATACTTTCCTATGCCACTGTTAGGCATTAACCTTCAGCTGTCAGAGAATTAAAAATTAATGACAGACACCTTTTTCTCTGGAAGTTCACTATGGACTGAGAAGTTTCTGCAGCAGGTGATACCTCTATACAAACGGGCCTGTCTTTGGGCACAATTCTTTTTCTTCCCTGGAAACATTTACTCTTCAGTTATTATCTTAGTAATCAATCTGTTTGTAAGGAAACATCAAAAAACCCCCAAAGAATCCATATCGTATAGATCACTCAGGTCCTGTAAGTCATTCCTACTCCGAATCAGTTAATTTTTAGTTAGTTTAACCTAAACAGATATTTAGGACTCCACTGAGTTTATCAAAGACACTACAGCTTATCCCTGAGCAATGACCTACTGTTTGTTGCAGGACAATTCAATCTATCACCTTTCACTTGATGGTTATCTTAAATAATTTATCTTGCCTCATCATGACGTAAGTTCTTTATCAAACTCAAAATTTCAGTTGAGCATTTAGTTCACAGGCTACGTCCTCTAAATCTGTTAGATATTATTTTAGTCTTGTGCATTGTCATATAAAAAAGCCAATGAATCTGAAGTCCTTAATCAATTAGAAAAGACAATGTCAATACATTCACTTTCAAAGGTCTGAGAAAATTTTATCATATAGAATAAACAGAATATTTCAGATATAATCCTGGAATGTATTAAGAGATTCCTGAACTTCCTTTTTCCTCAGAAGGTCAGACTTTAACAGCACAGCTTATACAACTGGTGGAAGATATATTCTTAGGTAATTTATATTAATTCTCATTCTTGTTCCAAGGCTATGCTTTTCAGCTTATTTAACATTGCTACCAGCCTCTTATGTGCAATCTTGCCTTCTTCCCATTCATATACATAGGAGAATTCTGTCTTTTCTGACCCTCTTCGTCCATGAGCTTCACTAAGAATTTAGAATCACAGAATCTCTCAAGTTGGAAATGACCCATAAGGATCCCATTAAGCCTAACAACCTGCTCCTCACAGGACTACCTAAAGAAAACCATATGACTAAAAGCTTTGTCTGGTTGCTCCTTTAATTTTGACAGTTTTGGGGCTGTGACCACACCCCTGGACAGCCTTGTTCCGGGAACAAATCCCCCTTTTAGTGAAGAACCTGTCTCTAAGGTTGAAATTTCGTTCAACAAGTCAAAAAAGTGACCAATTGTGATCACAGTTCATGCGGAACAATCAGCAGTGACCTTGGACTCAGAAGACTTCTGTTTCACCCAGAAAAAAAGCCCTCTTTGAATGACTGGAGCCTCAAAGGGAGATGGTGCTCTTGGAAGTCTTGTGGATTGACATTATGAAATGCTAACAATCTGTGCTGGGTGCCACGTTTTCTGAGTGGAGCCAGTGAAAACCTGAGGATTCACCCCACCTCAGTATTTACAATTCTATATTTTGGTTTTCAAACATATTAATCTCTCAATCTACTCTCTCCACCCATCTGTGGTATGTCTGTGTGTACCACAACAGTAACAAACACAAAAATAATACAATAATGTTTGACCAATGTTAGGATTACTGAGGCTGTGGCAGAAGGAGAATGCAAGCAGGGCTGTGGAGAAGACACTTTTCTCCTCAAAAGCTCTGCCTGATCTTCAACATAAGGACACATTTCTTTCAAAATTCAGACCATTCTCAGACTGCTTTGTGGTTTACTAACTACAGTGTTGTAGTTAAAAGCACTTATAGGAAAGAAGCCCACTAGTAATAATTACTCTGCTTGGGCAACATGATTTGCACTGATAATCTAAAAGAATTCAGAGTGACATGAGCTGGTTGGTGGCCAACACTTCTGCACTCTTGTCTAAGAGCATCTGCATGTCCATTCCCTGGCACGTGTAGCCCTCCATGAACATCTCCCAAACTCCTCCCTGTGGATGCTGAATGTGAGAGACCAGGCAGCAGCAGCACAATGTCTGTGAAACTAAGTCACATAACTTTCTCACACCGGCCTGAGAACCATGGCCTGAGAAATTGTGAGGAGGAATCTAAGCAGTCCGTGGAAAAGGAAAATAACTTTTGCAGGTGTTGTTTGTCTCCTTGTTGTTTACTTGCAAGAAACGGTCGAGGGGTGTTGATGCTAACTGTCCAATGACAGTAATGTGTTGGTTTGTCCTTACCTCACTGACATAGATTCCCGTGTCCTCCTCATCATCGGTTCTGTAGCAGACAGTCAGCCCCAGCTTCTCCTGGCTGCCAACTCGGCACAGCTCCACCTCCTACGAGAAGATACACAGGCTTTTTTGTAGGCTCTTGCCAAGGGTGGAAAAAAACTGCACAGCACAAGGAAGCACCAAGCTGCTGAGATAATCATGCTGCATGACCTACACATTCTGCTCAGTCTTGAGACAGAATGCTATGGGTGGATCTTTAAGGAGGAAATTACACTGTGAATTAAGAAGGAAATCCCAGTACAATGCAGGTTCAAGCAAGACAGAAACTGTTCAGTAAGACACACCGAACTTTGAGAAATACAGCTGTGCTGTACAGGTCTTTGACTTTTGGGTAATAGAAGCTGACTTACAGGAGATTACATAGTCCTTCTAGTCACATCACACCAGCTGATTTATAGCATATAAGACAGACTGGCTACCATCAATCAATCCATCACACAAGTGCCACTCCCTTCTGACAGCAATCCAAGCCATAAAGCAGAAATACAGGCTTCCATTAATGGCATAATTCCTTCCCTGGCCAGTGTAGTGGTGCTTCATTGCAGAAGCTGTTAGATAACAGAAAGATGCTTCAAGAGATCTCCTGTGGAGCTAAACAGCCGTGACATTTTCCTCAATTGTGAGATCATGCAGAAAACATATTTTTAGTGCCAGATGTCCCAGCAGTGGCAATCTCCTGAAAAGTGCAAGTTTTTGGGCAGATGGTAGAGTGATAACTACTATATACACCCATCTGAGTTAAGCATCTTCAGGGTTTCATAGGGGACCCCTTCACAAAAATGCAAAGCTGCACTTGGTTTGAACATTGTGAAACATATATAATTATATGTGAAACATATAATTGTAATAAAGCAGGATGAACCCAATAACACAGAGTATTAGCTTAGTTGCAAGTGGGAAACTTTAGTTGGTATTTGTATGTAAAGAGAGTCTTCAGGTCACTTTTGGACCCTGACAGCCTCTGCTTCTGTGGCTATGCAATAAAAGGAGAGACCAACTTTGCTTTAGTTCTCAGATGCGGAGTTCTCTGTGATACAGAGCTTGTTCCCCTCCACTCCCAGAGATGTCATGCAGACTAATCCACATACAGGCACAGGGTACACAGCAGTGAGGACTCACTACTGAGTCCAGCAAGTTGTGGAGCCCAGGTATCAAAATACCCCAACTTACAGAAAAACCTACATGGGTTTACATGGGTCACACACATGGGTTAGCCAATGAGCCTCGTGATGTTTTCATTTCAGCTGAACATCTTTCACAGAGTGCACTGCTATGGCCTGCTCCCCTGCTCCCTCATAAGAATGTAAATCTACACAGGTTCACCATCTGCATAAACCCTATAAGCTTCTCCCTGGACTTTGGACATTCAATGTCTTCATGAAAACAAAGAAAATGTAGAAAAAAACTCATGAAACTCATTCTTTAGTCATTCTTAGATATGGCAGGAGTTCTGTGTAGGGTGGTAAAGAGTGCAATTATTCACCCGTACACATTACACATTGGGTTTGAAAGAAGAAACACCGAAGTATGTTTTATTAGGGAAGGGAATTACACTGACCCGATTTTGGCATTGGGAGCAAAAGGATATGTACTGGAGGGAGGCCTATTCAAAACCCACAGTAATAGATGCCTCCAGAGGGAAAGACCACTTGACTAGAACTGTAATATTAGGGAGAAATTACAGTAACAAAACAGCTTCAATTACAGCAACAAGGTATACTTTTAAGGAATAAAGTAGTTTGTGGTCCCTCAGAGGCCTATAAGGAAACCTAAATACACCATAAAGAACCAAAACTGGGACCTTTAAATCAAGGCAAACGGGGAGCTGTGCACAAGCTGAAATCCATTAACTTTCATTGTCCTGCTGGCACAACCTCCTGTATCCCCAAGCTGAGGCTGGACAGGGGCCCCAAGGACTGCTCTGAACACAATTTCTTCAGACACGAATGACCTTGAAATTCTCACGGATGATTTGACTCAAAATGCGACCACAAAACTGTAGCAACATTTCAGGCTGCAAACAAACTGAATTTTCTTAGTGTGCTGGCTCAATGAGTAGAAAAAAATTAACCATTGAGTGCATGAAAGAGCAAAGCAAAATGAGGATGAGCCTACAGGCTTCATCCTGTGTGTCTAAGAGATTTACCAAAACCACCTCAGAGAACCAGCTGATGACAAGAATCAGTGACAAGCGTCCTCAGACTGGGCTGCTATAGCCCTGGCTGCACACAGTACTTGAGCTACCACAGCTTTCACTTCTCTGCCCAGTGACAGATCTAAGAGCTGCGGTTAGTACTTGGTAGTCTTGCACTATGTCTTTCCTTAATGACTATATGGGGTGTAGTCTGATGGCTGCACATGGCTGTGGCTGCTTAGAAGCTGTAGATACCTACAACTGAGATCCTGGTACTCAGTATTAAAGTACCCAACAACCTCATGGCATCTCTTTTTTTACAGGAAACACAATATATCCTGGTCACAAGCAAACAAACCAAAAAATTGAAAAATATTTTTCGAAAATTTAAAACCACTTTGCATGAAATAATAAATCATCTCTCAGAGAAAAAGCTCACAAGTCTGATCTCTACATCTGTGTAACAAGCACCTATGAAACAACTTCAACAGATGAGCAGCAAGCGAAAAACTAGAGAACCTGGACTATCACAGTCAAATACATTTGATGTAGTATTTTGCAACAGGTGCTTTATAGTGTTGTGGAGTTTTTCTCCTCACAACTGGTCTTTAACAGAAGAAGCAGTAGGTTTGGCAGCACTAATGAATTTGTAAGGACATTATTTCCTTCTCTGAAATATTTTCTGATATATGCACACATGTGTGCATGCACATACACACAGAGTTCCTTTCTCTTTGGATTTTGTCTGTGTGCATGTAGGGACAGAACTGCCAGTTTTCAAAACTCAGTATTTTCAAAATCTGTGAGAAATAATATTTGGATATAGATAGTGCTGACAGACAGATGGTGGGATGAGAGGGACTGAAGCTCAGGAAGAACTCAGGAGACGATAGCCTTCCTCTCTTTTGGCCACAATGGGGGCAGCCACCTCTCAAGATGAAAAGTACTCTACTGCCAAGTGACAGAAATCAATGTCAAATTGCTAAATCCTTGACTTGCTGCTTTTTTTCCTCCGTGTGGCCAGAGCAAAAATTCAGTGTAGTTCCACAGTAAATACAATACTTTTAAAGTGTTTTGCCGTACATTATTTGGTTAAAAGACAGACAAGGAAATTAGAATAAAGACTATCCTTTCTTGAAAGACTGAGATGCAAATTTACAAAGTAGCCAAATTCTGAAGATATAGAAAAGACAGAAAAAGAATGCACATCATGTAGGATTTAAATTTCTCTACCTTCTCAAATTCATAGTACTTAAAAAAAAATAATAGGAATATCTTGCCTCATAAGACAGATCTTTCTAGCAGAGTTCCATTAGTTTTGTGCTTTTAAGTCCCTATTCCCTGTTCAGTTGTAACTGCATTGGTATAGTCACCCCACACAACTTTTTGTGACTTGTTTTCCTTATCTATAAGCAGAAAATAATGCAAACACTACCAGAGCAGAAGCACATTAAACAATAAATGGTTGCAGAGCATTTGAAAAGCACAGTAAGAATACTATAAATACTCTACATCCTTCAAAAAAAAATCCCCATCTGACTTTGCTGCAATGGTTTAATCCACTTAAAAGACCAAAACAGACTATCAAAACCATCACAGCTACAGAGCTTCCTTCACCCATACAGCATGTCAGAGTAATGGGTCCACTAGAAGGGGCAAATCCAAACACTACAGTATTTTTCCTAAATGGACATTGTATGATCAGCTAACATGAAATTCCTCATTACAATGAGAATATTATCTTGCCATTGAGACATAGTTAAAAAAAAAAAAAAAATCAATTTTAATTAGTGTTACTCCCCAGTGTAACAGAACCTGTTATTCATAGGTCAAAGTTTATATTTTTGTGACATAATAAGGCAGAAGATCCTAAACATATTCAGTTTGTGATACAGTCAACTATTTATTTTTTAAGCATTAGCTAGAATCTACTCATCCCATTTAGCTCCATTATCTTTAGAGGAAAATATTAGCATAGTCTAGCCTGTAAAACCAAAAATGCTGTGCTTTCTTCCCTCTCCAGTTCAAACAACACTCATAAATAGAGGGGATGAAAAAAAGACAGAAATGAGAAGGGAAGCTTTGCTGTTTACAGGTATGAAAACAACAGGTTTTAAATTAAAAGCCAACACAACAGGACACATATAGGTTTTAGAAAAGCAAATTGCAACAGCATACTGGAGAAGGATTCCTACTCCATCAGCAGAAAGAAAAAATGCCGCCAGTCTGAAAACCTCCTTGTGTTAAACAAACAATGCCGTACAGAGATGCTTTATCTTAATCCCTAAATGTCTGAAATATGGCTGACAAGTTCCATCTACCAAGTCTACAGTAATGTAACGGTGTTTTAAGGCAAAAGAATTCCAAGCGATGCAGTCTATGAGCATGTCTGTGGGCTTAGCAATTTTTCTGTACCAGTGAAGGATTACTAGTACCTTTTGGACCAAACCCAGATTATAATTCTTACTGGTTGATATTATTGCAATATCAAGGATAAAACAAAACAAAACAGAAAATAAAATGTTATCTTCACAGCCACCCAGAACAATGCACTTACTACCAATAACTGAGTTACTGCCCACAGCTGAGTAAGTGGTCATGAGCAGATTCTGAAACAACCCCAGGGATAAGACGAAGCACCTTTATGTTTTACCCCTTTATAGTCCACTACCTGGCAGAGCTCTTTACACAATGTATCTCACAGTGAGATGACCCAAGAGTTTGGAAATGCTAAAATACACAGATTTTAGCTGACAGTTTTTTTGACAGGTCCTTGTTTACTTGTAAAGCAGCGTCTTGTGTCAGGCAAGTTATTCTGTGCCATAGCCCTTTCAGAGGAAATCAAGGCTTATTGAATGGAACAAGTGGCCCAATATCTGATGATCCAAAGTGGAGAGGTGTAGTATTTAGCATAGGTTTTAAGAAAAAACAACACCAAAATAATAAAGCAAAATAAGAAAAGAATAGTTACTTTTGTCTTTGTTTTTCCTTTTTTTTACCTATAGTAATTGCTGAGAAACTGCTTTTACTGTTCATCTTGCTAATCGTATAATTGACAGAATGAGTAATTGAATGAATGAAGCACAAAAGGCCGAGATCAGAGTACTTACAGAATAGCTCAATGAGGAATTAACTGAGAAAGTACATTAAAGTCTGACTTATTTTAATAAATTAGTTACACTGAAAAAAAAATCCTCATCTATCTGAACTAGTGTCAGGCTTCTGAGGCATCAGACAGAAGTGCTAAAGGATGACATGGATTACACACATCTTAAAATTAAGATTCATTCTGCAGTATCATCTTGATTCTACATCTTTATGGGCGAGGTCAACCTCCAGTTCATATGCATAGCTGAATTTTGGCTGCTTTTCACACTTTTTGTCAGGGTTACTATATGAAGGTTCTGTAAGTAAGATTTTTTTTTTTCAGCTTCTTGTTAGTTTCTGTAAACTATGGAAACTAAGAAAAGATTGGTCTCAGTCTCATAAAAGTGTTTAGTAATTCCAAATCTGCAGTTCTTGTCTCATCACTTATCTTGCATCAGTGATGCAATCATTGGGATCCTTATCAGACAGGCCTTCAAACAGCCAAGCACCTGGCAGCATCTTGCTGACAGCATTCACTTTCTTGGTCTTTTTCTCCATGTGACCTGAAGGATTTACCTTTTCCAGGTTGCTAAATCACTGGTCATTTACATTGCTACTTTGTATAATATTTAATCTTCCTAATGCCACACACTCATCATCACTAGCAAGTAATTCTGCTCATGAAAAGAAAATAATACAAACAGAACCTTAACTCTTCATACAGGAACAGTTCAATCTAATGAAGCCCTAGGAGGTCTAACAGTGGAGCTACTAAATAAAAAAATCATCTCAAATTCAGAAGAGATGATAACGGTATTACATGTTACATAAAATCATGTGTTGCAAATGAGGGTGGGTGTAAAACAGAAGGGTTTGTAACAAAACAAACATCATTAGCAGAATAAATGATATTCTTTAGACTTCATTTTAAAGCAGAGTTTATTTCACCACGAATTTGTACCGTGCAGGAGGAGTTGTGAGTGTCACGTACAAATGATCAGAGTGTGGACAATGGGTAAGATACATTTAAACAGATACTTACTGTTTTAAACAGGTATCATGTTTCTCATTACTCAAATCATGCTCCCAACACCGAGCACTTTTTTCAGAGGTTATGTCTTTAATGGTGACCAGAAGTAATTTAAAGAAACTCAGAAGAAAGCGATAGAAATCCTAGCATTGGCAGAAGTCATCAAATCTATTTCAACTATTGATTTTTTTTTCTATGCATTACCTCTCTCTGTTTGGATGAAGAGAGTCTGTGACACCTCTGCTGTATATTTCACAAAGTAATTTCATACTAAGGTAGGTATTTTGCCTTCAGGGTTGGGGTGGGTGTTAAATATTTAATTATTTACTTGCATGGGCATGTGTCTATGTGTGCAAACTTATATATAGGACTATATAGGAACATGCAGAGCTTATATCTCTCTGTAAGTGCATGCCAAGCAGGTCAGTTACACTTCAGAGAATCTTTCCTGGCAACCATCTAACAGTTAATTTAAAAGCATGATTACAATTCCTGAAAGGGTATATGCTTATAATGAGAAAGTGAAAATCTCAGATTACCCCACAATTCACAGAATCAGAGTAATGACATCTACAGCCATCTCCGGACTTCAGTAACTTTTAATGACAAACCATATAGACTACCTATTTATTCATGACTGCAAAAAAGAAATGGCAAAAGGAAACAATAATTTTCAGTTTTTAGAAAAGCTCTTCTGTCGTAAGATAGATCAGTCCAACAAAAACCCCTTCTCTCACTCTACCTCCATGACAACTGAGTGTTTAGGGTGAGCTGCTGTAAAGAAACAGCTTGCAGGAGAGCCTGTATAGAGGAAATGCCTATCACTGCAGCTTTCTAAAGTGTGCCAATAAAAAAAGATCAAAACCTCCTGGGATTCTGGAGCTTTCAGACAGAAGGCAGGTAATACTGCAGGCAAAGGCATCCTAGACCTCAGAACTATCCTAACACCATCAAGAGTTATGCGCTCCTGTCAAAGGGATTTTCCAGGAAATATATTAATATCTTTGTAACACCGGCTAATTGTAGGCTATGTTCCAGAAGTATTCAGTGTGAAACAGAGTGCAATGAAATAGCCTCCCCTTCACAGGTCACTGCAGGGTCCTATTGCATTCTTTTGACAATGAATAAACTTTGTATTTCAAAGCTTGCAGGGGATTTAATTTACAAGCACTCTTCACTTTCACCAGAAAAACAATGCTTCTATCAGTAAAGCAAGGCTCTTAAGTCCTCTGGTATCTTCACCATGTAAGGTTACAAACACTGCAGGATTTTAGTACATTATAGATCAGTTTTAGAACCTATTCTGTAAATGTCTATAGAGATGTGGTAGACATTCTCAAGTTGTGAAAATAACCTAAAGAAATAAATTATTTTTTCCTCTCTCTAACAGTCCCAGTATGTTCTGTTATTCTGATTTCACGCAGACCGGCACATCCACAATGTACTTGGGGGCTATTTGGATGGAAATAGAAAAGCTATGGAGCAAGACAGAGCCAGCCCAGATGTAAACAAGTTGGAACTGCTGGCAGCTGTGCTGTTAAAAATAAAATTGCGTTCCCCAGTGTCTTCTCACTTATCAGTTTTGACAGAAGACTGTCCTGACTTCTCATAAACAGCATGGAAAAGGACAAATCACATTGGGTGTCAGATTTGCCAGAATGGATTTGGTTGGTAATTTACCACAAAGAAACAGAGGGTTATCTCCATTCCATATGGTGGGGAAAAACAATGCTCAGTCCAAGGGATGGGGGCCTTTACCTTATAGGATGAAGTCTCATATAATCCTAATTTTTTAAAGTCTGGTTTAAATTTAAGAATCTCTGACACAAGATTTGTTTACATCAAAGCAGAATGTAGAGATATGAGCAAGCATTTTTCAAGTGCATAATCCAAACCCAAACACAATGTGGTATGAGAAATCACTTTCCTACTGATTCCTGCTTTATAGCTACCCTTAGAGCCTCATGCTGTTTTGTGTCCAGACAAAGAATGCTCTGGGATGGCAGGATGCTGTAGACAATGATACCTGTGTTAGAAAACAAAACAAAACAAAACAAAACAAAACAAACAGAAAAGAAAAAAGAAAAGAGAAGAGAAGAGAAGAGAAGAGAAGAGAAGAGAAGAGAAGAGAAGAGAAGAGAAGAGAAGAGAAGAGAAGAGAAGAAAAGAAAAGAAAAGAAAAGAAAAGAAAAGAAAGAAAAGAAAAGAAAAGAAAAGAAAAGAAAAGAAAAGAAAAGAAAAGAAAAGAAAAGAAAAGAAAAGAAAAGAAAAGAAAAGAAAAGAAAAGAAAAGAAAGAAAAGACTAGCAGAAAACCCCAGAATTAATATGCTGACATACAGGCATCTATTAATTAACTATCATTGTGCAACTGGGAGAGCAGAATTTGGCCCTGTAGCTGCTGAATCTTTTGATAATAAAGAAACTCCAATGAATGTGAGAATTCACTCTCACCCTGCAGCTCTAGAGTGAAAGTTGTTGGTATGCATTACACTTATATGTGAAAAATCAAACAATGGAGAAACTTAAGACATGGTAGGCCTGCCAATGAGTATTCAGCAATCTCATGTGTGATGATCAGTTAGAGCCTGCTGGCCATGAGTGGGAGAAGGATGACACCCTGGTGTCAGCTGAGATTCCCTTTGGGTGAGGACAGGGAGCAGACAGCAGTCATGCAGCAGATGGAGCAACTGGCTGGGCTGGACAAATGATGGAGCTGGACTACAAATATGAGAAGCCTGTGATCATTGGGCTATGAACAAATTCAGCATTGCAGTGGGAAGAAGGGTCTAAAGCATAAAGGATGAGATAAACACTTAATTCTGTGGGCCTGGCAGACCTTGTGTGGCCTTTCTGACTTAACATTTAAAGGATATTTCAGCTTAAAACACATGGTGGACTTTAGAGTGAGTGTATGTGATCTGGAAGTCAAAGAAGGAAAAAAAAAAATCCTTTACAAATTACAGGCTTCCCAGCTGCTAAAGGCTCAACAGCTGACAGTGTATCCTCCAAGAAGTCACAGACTTCTCTTGAAGCTTAGCTAGCATGTATGATACTAAATCTTCTAATTCCTGTCAAAATTATAAATCAAAAAACTCTTATAAGAAATATTAAACTTAAAATACTCTAAATGCTATTAAAAACCAACTTCTTCCCTATTGTCTGGATGATCACACTTACTGGAAAATAAAAAATCCACTGTCTTCTTTCAAACAAGCCATGGTCTTACTTTTCTCCCTGATTTTTCCACCATCCTCTTTATTTCTTTTCTTTCTTCCCATGGTGCGGTATGAATGCTAATTTATTAGAGATATTTAACTACATGCCTATATTTTCCCATGATATGTATGCATATATGTTTTCTCCTGCTTGAGACCAAACACCCCTTCTGGAATATTGTGGTTTTGGGAAAACCATGAAGTCCTTCTTTCTGAGCGGAGAGATCCATGATAAAATTCTTATATGTAGTATTTTTCAGCAGTCAGCTTTAGTCCTTGTTATTGGTCTTTTCTTCAATAGAAATGTGAATTTGCAAGGATACAAGAGGAGGTTAAAGTATAATTAGCTAACTGATAATATGCAGTGAAGTGTTTCTTTTTCTCTAATCTTGGAGCCTACACTGTCACCTTCTTCTCATTAAACAAAGTAGGCTGGAGTAGCACAGATGAGGCAGAAACAACCTTATGTTAAAATGAGATAAGCAGACTGGAGTAGTATCTTTTCTATTGTGCAGTGTGTATGAACACATGCAACTGTGACATTGGTTTGAGCTCGCTAAGGGTGGGGAGAACAAACCCATCAAACTTAACCCGTCCAATATTTTTTTTCCTTTGGGGGCTTTCCAGAATTTGCTCCCCCATCTGTTTTCCAATGGGAATGGCTCTGACATAAAATGTTATAATGGACCTTCTCTTGGTTATCAGGTAGGAATACAGTATTCCATGGCTGGCTAGAAGTCCATTAACTATATAGAGGGCTGGAGTAAATCTCCAAAAGGGGAAAGCTGGAAGAACTGTATTTGGTTAGCCTTTTGAAGAGAATTCACCTTCTCAATAAGGTTATATTATTGCTTCCTTCATGTATCAGATGCAAGAACCCAGAGAAGTCAGAACCAAACTCGTCTTTGACGTGCATTGTGACAGTCACATGAGACAACAGGTATCAGTTTCTACTCAGGAAATTCCAATTAGATATTTAGGGAAGTGCTTCTTACCATGAGTCAGTAAAGACTGCAAGAGTTGTCCTGAGAGTTGTAGACCATATACGGCAAAACATAACCAACTATAACATAACCAACCAAATCATAACCAATTACAACTATATCAGCTGTATAATCAACATCCATTTCCTCTACAACAGGCTCACTGCAATTTCTGGACTTGCCTCAAATAGGGGTGGCTGAAAGCCACTTAGAAAATTTAGTGGCAATGTCTACTGAAGGGAATGAGACAATATTAGCATATGACATCAGTGCTAAAATCTTTACAAGTGACTTCTACATTTCTGTTTATCGTTCGTTGTATTGGAGATTAAGGTCTGGAAGAGATCCAAGACCTGCAAAACTCTATGTACCTGGAAAACAGTCTCCGTACTTGACACTGTCATATACATACTTCTCTGTATATTCATTCATTCCATGAATGTCCTCTTTGGTACTCTGGAGTTTTCCAGGCCCTAATGGTATAAAAACATTCAAATCTGACACTCTCATTGAGTAGAAGAAAACCTGGTGAAAGTAAGAATTATGATAAGGCCAGGAACTTCAGGTCTCCAGATGATAGTTATTCCCTTTCAAAAAAACCCCACATATACCTCAGCTCTTTCTGGTTCCCAACTTCCTTAAGTTTAATAAAGAACTTCATAGCTTACAGTTCTGACTAAATTGTAGCAAGCACCTTTTTCTAGACAACATACCTTAGATATACAAAATCTAGAGATTTAAGGAGCATCATAGCTGCAGTTCAGATTAGCTGAAAATCACTTAGAATAATTAGCTTTCACAATATAATAAATGAAATAATAAATTAAAACAACACAATACAATATAATAAATTTCACCTACTGCTGGTAAAATCATACTTTATATTTGCTGTATTTCAAAATGTTACTGCTGAGTACTTGGCTCTATAAACGTCATTGTTACTGCTGCCTGCCTGCTTTGGGCCTGAAATGTGTCAGAAGATTTATCTGCCTCATCAGCACTTTCTAAACACTCAGGCAGCCAATCGAAATGGGGAGGCATAACAGATGTGCCAACATCTGCTGCAGCAAGCATTTATCTGGACAGTGGAACCTATAGCTGTCTATTCAAACTCTTACCCAGTTACAACTCCATGTGTTTGGACAGCCTAGATCTACAACTGTGTGAAAGTTATTTTGGGATATTAACTGAAATCAAGTTGAAAATGTAGTTTTTCAATTACATTTATGAGAAATACACCTTCCTGTACCTAGCTTATGCCTTTCAGACACAGTAAAGACAAAATACTATGAAAAAGCTAATTTTAAAGTTGAACTTATAAATTCTTAGAAAGCACTATTAAAATTCCATCCCATCCATGTGCTTGTTTATCTTGAGGTACACACATATTAAAATATGAATAGTTAAAATATGCAAATTTTAATACATGTGCCTATAAATCAGGCACATGAAGCAATAGGAAATTACTTTCAAACCACATTTTGATTTTCCTGGCACCAAAATGAGGTCTATGGGCACCATATCCATGCTGAGTTTCAGCTGTTCAAACTTCTGTTGCACACAGAATGCCCTCTACCCCCAAACACACACTTGTGCAGATTCATAAAATCATGAGATGAAATACAAAGCAAACTCATCTTTTGCTTTTTGATGCACAATACAGTTTCACCTGTATTCCTGCTCACCAAATCATGCCCTCTAGGAATGACTATCACATTCTCTTTGAAGAGATCCCTCATTAAATAAAAAAGCAAACTCCCAGAGAAAAGGCCTCTCCTGCTTTTTTTTTTTTTTTTTTTTTTTTGATTTCTCCTCTGAAGGCCCAGCATGCATAATACTGAAACCTTGTTTTAAGTCCAATATATTGTAAAAGGTTCCCTCTTGCTTGGGGGACTCAGCCCATGATTTCTGTGCTCTAGGAGTTCCGAGGATACTAATGTTTAAAATAGCAACATTACAATAAACTGGTTAACATGACTTAGGCTGCTTTTAAAAGAATATGTAAAATAAATTGTTCCCTCCCATCTTTTGTCTGTACAGCTAGATTTCATGCTTCCAAGATAGACTACATGAAAAATCAAGAAGGCATATGAAAAATAGCATTAATAAAACCCTTAGAAACATTTTGACTGTAAAGCATGTATGGAAGTATGTGGGACAATAATGTAAGAACTGTCTAAACAAAGAATTTCTGCAAAACAGATGATTTATAATCCACAGATTTCCATAAATATGAAAATATTGCCAGCACCTTTCTCTTCCTTCACTGACTGGAAAGCACATTTCATACCTTGTAATGTCGCCCAGCAATAAAGTGTTGCTGAACTAAAGTCACTTTTCTTCATTTTCCTGGAAAAACATAAGCTCTGACAACAACTAAGAATTTTTATTAGCTTCCAGGTGAAGTAAGAAGCAACTCTGCGCTTGTTTTATGAGATCATGAAGCAGAATGAATATCACTGACTTGATATATTTTTCTCCTGTTTTAAAACACAATAAATGGTAATAACCATGATAAATTTCTCCATGCCAGTTTTGTGTCTTTTTCTCCCCATTCTCTCATGATCCTCTGCAGTTGTGGATACAATTCAAATCCCTAAATTGGGATATTCATTACTTAGGGGAGGTGAGATGAAAGCAACTTCATTCACTTTGAATGTCAGAATTTTGTCACTCAAAATCAATGAACAACCTTGGCAGAAATTATTGACATTACCCTTCTATCTAGATGACGCAATGACTAGCAAGGAAGAAGAGGGATTTAATGGCCAAAAAAAGAGATGCATTACGATTAAAGACTTCTGGCTTTTACTACCAGTTCTGCGACTGATTGACTTGGCGAGTCTCTCAATGCAACTGTCCTTAGTTCACCTGCTTGTGAATTTGTGTAGCAATACACGACATCATAACACTGAAGAAAATCAATGAAATGATTTTGTTTAATTTATTTGTACTTAAAAAGTGACTTTGATACTTAAATGAAAAATTGAAAGAAAAGGGCTCCTCCTTTTCTCAATCCTTTACTCATTTACAGTGTACAATTGGCCACAGTTAGGGAGAAATTCCAAATTTATTATTGTCTATGGGTAAATTATACTGATGTAAATTCACAGGCATTTTAAATATAAAACATTCTAGTGAAAATACATAACTTGATGCTTTTTTATGCCAAATGCATGCTCAGTCTTCTTTTAATTATTAATCAGTGTTATTCAAAGAAATACAGCAAAAAATATTCCTGTGCCACTTTCCCCTTTCAACTGTGACTTTTTCCATTTTTAGTCAATAGTTGCAGTCAGCTGGGTCATAGGCCAAGCGTTTGCCACTCAGACCTCTTGAGTTAAAAGGAAGAAATTACAAGGACAGGTTTTAGATGCCCTGATCATTGTAGTGCTTCGTCAGGTCCAACTGAAACAACTCTAATAATCTACTTACTAATGCTGGAGAATTCCTCACAAGAGAGCTTTAAAACACAGTCCATTTTTTCTCTTTGTATTTGTATCATAGAACAGGTGGAATGGGGAAAAAAAGGCAAATCACCCCAAGTCCCCACAAACCAGACTCTGCTAAGCAACCAAGACCACAGACTACAGGCACACACATACCTGTTCACTTCCTTTGTAATACCTATGAATCTTAAGAATTGTCACCAAACAGTAGAATAATGGTGTCAGTAAATATCTCTATACCATGGGGCAACCATGATTCAGCCATAACTGCTAATTTAGTGTACCAAGTCTCTCTCCTATGATAACAGACTCAGAAAGTTGGAGTTGTTCAGCCTGGAAAAGAGAAAGCTTCAGGAAGAACTTAGAGCAGCCTTCCAGCACCTAAGTGGGGCTACAAGGGAGCTGGAGAGGGACTTTACACATGGGCATGTCATGAAAGGTCATGGGGTAAGGGCTTAAAATGAAAGAGGGAACATTTAGATGAGACATTAGGAACATGTTCTTCACTATGAGGGTGGCAAGACACCCAGAGGAGCTGAGGATGCTCCATCCCTGGCAGAATTCAAGGCCATGCTGGATAAGGCTTTGAACAACCCGGTCAAGTGGGAAGTGTCCCTGCCAATGGCAGGGATTGGAACTAGATTATCTTTAAGGTCCCTTCCAATCTAAATCATTCCACGATTCTATGATGAAGTCTCAAATTATCTAAGCCCACTTTGAGCTGTCAGTTCAGCCCTTTCGCCACAACAGCAGTTCCATAAGCTACATAAGGTAAGGCATGTGGTGAGGAGTATGCTTTTTCAATTGAAAATCTACAACACATCACATTTGTTCCTATTTCTCCTACCATACTAGTCAGCTCTGATGACGATGGAAAGACACAGCCTTGTCCACCATTTCAGCTCTTCTAAACTACAACACCCATATCTCTATAAGGATCCATATTTCTTGAAACCTTCTCTTTTAAATTATGTCTGGTGGTTGCTGAATTCAAAAACTGCTTTTTATTTCCTAGAGATACATTTTGTGATTTGTCTCCAATTTTAAGAAGTTCAGGGTAAAATCCAATCACGGTAGGAAATACAGTGAAAAAACAAGCACAACCTGATAGCTAGTTTCATTGTGCAGAAACACTTATCAAGTAACAAAATGAAAGAGCCTGACAGCAGCAATCAGCAGTGCTGGCAGTGTGTGCACAGAAGTTGTTTCCATAAAAACTGTTTGTTCAGGTGCTAGCAATTGAGGAGAAGTTCCAGTTGTGTTGCTGCAAGCCCCTGTAATGTTCACACAGGGGTGTTTGCAGACTATCAGAGCTCTGGAGGGAGCTGTTACAGGCTATCAGCTGAGTAATCCTCATGGTAAAAAGGCCCTAAATATATATTTACAAGATAGACAGACCTGTTTGTTTTATTGGTTAAGTAATCCATCTGTTGAAAAGGTCTTAAATAGGAATTCACCAGGCAGGCAGGTCTCTCGTGGACTATTATAGCAATGGTGAGCTGCTCAGAATGTCACTGAGACCACTCCTCAGTGGCCAATGAGAGCATCAATCCATAAATACTCATAGGTGTTCAAGTAACTTTATTCCGATAAACAGCCTCTCTCACACTGCTAATCTGAAATCTAAAGGCTCCTTCTTTATTTCTAAGGAAAAAGTGCCAATAAAAATCAATCACTTCAAAACTGTAATGTCACAGAACTGGTAAATTTGAATTTGCTACTGAAATACCTTCCCTCATCACAATGGGATGATTATTATTGGAAGAGGGAACCAGTGTGTTACTGCTGCACTGTCTACTGCAATGCTCAGATACGGCAGAAGAAACAAGGAGAGCAGGGTAAAGTTCTCCACTGTGCAACTTTTAAGTGTGCAGTAAAATGATGTCTACACAAAGGCTTACTCATGACCAGTTCTGAAAGGTTTTTAGCTTATCTCTCTTCAAGGCCCATTTTTAGTTGTTTGTGAAAACAGCTGAAACATCTGATCCAGAAATGCTCAGGTCAATAGGAAACCATAGGAATTTCAGCAGGTTTGGATCAGGCCAATTAGTAAACTTGAAGGACTAATCTAAATTTACAGTTAACAGATTTATGAGTGCAAATACTTAACAAAAAATTTAAACAAATGGCTGTGCATAACCATAAATTAGCATTTGCATTCAACATGCATACACACACATTTATTTCCTTATTCTGATGGAAAAATCTGTCCTTTGGGTCTACAAATCAGAACATGATCTTAAGAATAATAATTTTTGCCCTGAGGTATTAACCAGCCCTCAGAGCCCTATGTGTTGCTGTGCTTAGGAGGAAGGTGCTACAGTAAAGCAACTTGCATATGGATAGTCTCATTTCCAGAAGTCCTATTTTCTATAATACAGGAAGAATCCACATAGCACGTGTGCAGTTTTTAGCTCATGCTCCCAGTGGGGAAGATCTCACATGGCTTCTTCTCAAAAACTAGTCTCTCGTGGCTACTCTTTCCTCCAAGAACCCTCATCCTTTCATTGCCTGGACACAAAAGGATCTATAAAACATGACCACAGAAAGATTTTACCTGCACTTGTTTCATGTGGTTGTCTGTAAATTTACTGACGTGCACAAACTTTCTGAGCAAAAAAGTGACATAAAGCTGCTCAATGGTTTCTAAGTGAAGAGCATCAGAATACCTCAGAATTTCATATAGGGTCAACTCAATCCTAAGCAACTTTTCACAGGTACTGGTCTTAAAAGTGCCCCAATCTATCAGAACTAGCACTGGCATGCATTAGAACTAAAGTCATCAGACACAGGTGGGCTAACACAGTGGCTGCCATTCTCCCTTTTTCACTCTGAAATATTTCCCTCCCGACATGATGGACTGTTGATATAATTTTTCAGGCTTCTGAAAGCTGAAACAATCACTTGTGCCTAAAAATGAAAATAATCAGAGGTGGAAAGTGTTTTGGACAATTATTGTGGTTTCCTTTGTGCATCCACATTGACTACCATCCAACCTTCTCCAAAAAACAACCCCTCAATGTTGACAGCAAATTTAAGTCTTGCTCTTATACCAACAACAAATAATGTAATCCACTGCTATTTCTTCTTAAGGATGTCTGCTTCTGCTGTTTGGAAGAAGCATTCAGCTGGAAATGAGAAGCTTTTCCTGTCTGATATATATATATATTTAAAAGTTGTAATCCCCCAGCAGAAAGCAATCACCTCCCATTCTGCTTTTGCTCAAAAGCTACTTCAATACATACATGTATGAAGGTCTCTGCCCTTGGATAAGGACCTGTTGACTAAACAACAGCTTGTGCCTACTTGTAACATCTATTTTCATGTCTTTACAACATTCTTTGTTGATTATCTTTTTTCTACCTACTTTTTAACTGTCCTGCCATTTAAATTACTCTGTCTCCTTAATTTCTGCATTACTATTAATGTTCCAAACCAAGTATACAAAGTTTCTCTGTCCTGGATAGTGAGTTCAGAAACGTTATTAAGTAAGTGCGCATCAGTTAGCTTATTTACTCCTCCCTAGCACCGGTGTCCTCTATTCTTCTTACAAGAACAAATTTTAGAGCAATGTTTAACACAGATTTACTGGGGACTGTGATACTTTTAGTCATTTCACCTCATTGGTACCAGCAAGTGTGATGTATAATGTAAACTCACTTGATACAATTCCAGCAGCAGAACTGCGTATTTTGTGTTTGTGTCTCAGATTGATGCATTCTTCATTTACAAACAATTTCTAGGAAATAATGAGGTGCTGTTCTAGTTCTTCTTCTGCTCACTCTCATTTCAATTCCTTTCTGAAAACTCCAGGTTTGGTTTTTAATCCATTTAAAAATTTTCATGTTTGGCATGGAGACATGTGAGCTACATATCTCCATCTCTTTGATGGGAAGGGAATGAGAAGGCTAATGTGCATTTTGGAAACAGAGCCGTGCTCTTGACACCAGATTAGTTCTTTGCCGCGTGTGATTAGCTAAAGTTCAACCATAAAGTAGTTGCAAATTAAAAAACAATGATAAAATCAAGAAACACTGATAAAATCCTCCTTCTAAATACAGCACAGTAATAACAATAAGACTCCTTCCCCCAAACACAGTTAAATCAATCAGCGTGACATAGAGAACACTCTGTGGTTCATCCATCCAGCCTGCAGACTGAGGGGTGGCATGAGCAGGGCTTCTGCACCCATTCTCTATGCTGCTTTCACCCTTAGATAGCAGATATGATTGTTAAAAATCTAGAAACAAAGCAACACACTTTTGCGACAAAATTAATACAGGAAGTAATATAAAGGCTGGTCTTTAACTGGAAGCTTCCAGAGGAAAGTGAGGAAAAATGCCCACATCACATAGGGCGAATACAGTTTTGTCAGTTTAGCACATTAGCCAAGAATCTCCAGTTAGCAGCACAGATGATGAGGTAATTTCCTCACTTGGCTCAACCTCTTCTGGAGTCCCCTTCTAGTTGTTTATAGGAAAGTGTCTTGGGAGGGTAGCTCATCCTTGGTTCCCAGAAGCAGCAAGATTAGGATAGGGTCTTTGGGATTTATTTTGTCTTTCTGTCCATCAGGGTAGGAAAAATGCTGGAGTTAGCTAAGAATTATATAACTACGCAGTAATAGTCTACAGAGCTACAAATATATGAATAATATATAAAAGCTAAAATTCTTTTGGCACCAGATGGACAGTGATAATTGTTGTTCATGCTTTTGTCAGTTTCTGTCTTCCCAATTACTTCAGCATTTTTTTCTTTCCTGTTGCTTCTGCCACAGCAGAGGAACTTGTGGAGCTATGCTGGAAACTAGATCAGCCAGCAACACTTCTAAAATTGTATTTAAAAAAAAAAATGGATTAGTTCCCACGTCCGTTTCACAGTAAATAATATTGGCATAACTGAAGGGCCAGAATACATCAGGGCAAGTCCCTCTGCGGAGGAACTGAGTGGCCACAGCAGAGTACATCTAAGGCAATACTGTTGTAGAGACCATGACAGTGTTGGAGCATAGCCTTTACTCCACCCCCTGTCCTGCTGCTTCTCCTCAGGACTGGCAAGAGGAGCTGTGAAGTCCCTTTTGACTCTGAGACTCTTTTTTGGGATGGATATATATAACTCTGAGGACAATGGTCTCAGTTTTTCCAGATCCCTGGTTATGGCAAGGGAGCTTATTAACAAGGACCTAAGATAGCAGATAATACAACCAGTGAGTAACCTACACCATAATATTACCATATGGGGTAGACTTCGGGAGTGTCTTTCACATTTAGAGCTCGGCTAATTAAAGGCTGCAAGATGTTCCTTTTCCTCCTAAAAACTTACATCTTTAGTGGAAACATTCTTCTCAAAGGAGTCTAGACTGTTCCTTTCCCATTTAAATTTCACATGAAATGCTTTATTTCAGTCACTCAGTGAATATGCCTTGGGCAACTGAATCATAGCTGACAGCAAATTAGTGACTATGATGTTGTGATTAGCAGAGAATACAGGCAACTGAGGACCTGCCCAAATATTTACTGTTGTCACAATATTTATGCCAGCCATTATTAGGGATAAATAATGGCCACAAAGAGGACTTGATTCCACCAGGTAGACTGTTTAAAAATTGTCGCTGATATTCTTATTAAATGGTGAAAATTATTTCTATTTTACTATTTAAAAAAAAAAAAAATTCTTTCTAGATGCTTACATTACTAGTAAATTTAAATATTACCAGAAAAATAGTTTCTATTACATTTCAGGAACAAGTATCATGAACAAACACACATGACAGAGAAATTTTATATTATGTTACACAGGGGGAGCCAAAATAGAACTTAAGGTCTCACACTAAAATCCAACTGGGAAGAAATAATCATTTCACTTATCCCTAGCAATGATTTTTTGAGGAGTTTAAATAAAAGTTTGCTTGTTCCGATGAGATTCACTAAGTAGATGTTATTTGATTTTTCAGATTCCCTTTTGGCTAGAAGAGCAATAGGCTGAACTTGCAGTTGAGCGACTTAGATGCTAAAGACACAATAAAAGTGAACTCATTGCATATTTGCCAAAGCATTTGCCTTTCATTTAATTTCAAAATGCCATCCAGTTATATGAAACCCTTGAAAAGGTTTCTTAAGGTAGAGCAAACAGGAGGATAGGATGTTTTAATCTTGTATTAAAGACTTTTAATTATTTATAATCATTTTTATTTAAAATACAGTAACTTGAACTTATGAAAAGACTCAGCACTGTTTAATAATAAAAAGAACCATCTGCTTCTTTTGCCTGTCCCTATAAATATTTTGTTACTAGATTACAGTGGAAAACATGAAAAGCTAATGACTGACTGACAAATAGACTATTTAGATATTGAAATGAAAATCTAATGAAGAGCAACATCACTAATCACATGTTATCATTTTGGGAAGCTTCACATAATGATTTTCCAGTGACTCAGAAACACATCCACCCTTGTCACCAGAGAGTGCAATACATTAGCAGCAAAAGGAGGTTTGTGGTACAGAGCACCATCTCTTATAATTGCAATACTTACAATGTCAAATATCAAACAGCTAGTACTAAAAACTATATTCATTTTCCAGTTTGAAGTGTGATCTTACACACACTCAAGCACATACCCAAATATCTATAAGACTGATTTCTAAGGTATGAAATACAAGGACAATTGATTCATAAAAATAGAGGCAGGAGGAGGAAAACAATTAAGCTTCCAGTAACCATTTGTAATTGTGGAAAGGCCTGCTTTAAAGTGTTAAATCTATTAAAGAGAAGCATTTGAGTTGCAGTCTCCACTGCACAAACACAGAACATGCTTAACAAGCCTCCTAGACTCGTATGTAGTCACCCACTGCAGAGTTCCACTTTAAATTTTCACATTCTTAGCCTAATCCCAGTAAATCCTGTGACATCACACAGGTATAACACAAAACGACCTTGCGTGGTGATTTTTAAGAAGCATTCCCACTATTCTTTTCTCAAAGGAGCTATCAGCTGTGTAAATGCCATATCTGTAATAACAGAAAGAGAGAAGTGTGCCCATGATCTTACCTCATACTCAAAGTCCTCTGCTCTATCTGGGTCAGCAGGCAGGCTGGAAAGATACTCATTACCTTCATAAAATTCATGCTCCACTGGGTGAAGAGAATGGCAGCTATGTGGAACAAAGCAGTACAATAACAGTAAAAGAGACAATATGTTTTTTTGTAAATTAAAAGGTGATAAGCCCACCTCACACCCTCCCCCCGCACCACCTCCCCTCTGCCTCCATCCCCACTTCATAATTTTCTCATCTCAGGAGTGCTACTCTGAATGGCCTGACAGCCTGAAAGGACCAGCACAGGCTGTTTTCTTTGCAAAAGCTCATGTCCTGTCTGAATTCATTTTGCTGGGTTCATCTTTAGGTAGCTTACACAGGGTGATTTCTTAAAGGGGTCTGGTTTGGTCCAAACTGCTTCACTGTGACATTTTTTGATTCCTTACACTCATAAAGGTACATAACTCCAGATTCAGGTGCCATGTCATGGCTGTGGGCAACTCATTAATTATCTGGTCATAGTCTTGAACAGTCCACAGGCCATATCACGCTCACGAACTCTTCAAGAATTCGCGTAAAATAACTTGCATTATCCTCGTGTCAAAGTGAACAACGCGGTGAAGGGCACTTCAGCAACTGCACAGTTACAAATGTCCATAAATTGTACTGTTAAATGGGCTTGGAATACAAGGAATGAAGTCTTTACAACATCTTTAGACCCAAGGTTGGATCTACAAGGCTTTAGATCCAACCATACAGTATCCAATATGGATCTATCTTAGTTGAGGCAGAAAACTCTTCCCCATGCTGTGGGCACAGGAACTTCAATCACAGTAGGCCACAGTTTAGAAATACCCAGTAAAAGCTCAGAAAGACATGTATCCTATTCCTTGTTCTGCAGCATCTAACCTAGGTCTTCTAAAAATGGACCTACATCAAAGTCGAAAGTGGCATAATCTGTATTAGCATCAATTCTGCAGAAACACAACATGCTAGCATGTAAAAAGCTCTTGGGCTATTATAGTTTTGCAGGCTACAGAAGGTCTGTAAGGTCATCTGGGGTCACCCACTACATGATGTTATTTATGAGGTGGAGTCAAAAGAGGAAGAACCCTATACCCTGCTTATGTATAAGCACCACCTGCTGGTGTTTGCATCCAATTCGCTTCCAAAGAGAGGTAATTTAATTCATATATTTGATCTCTATATTTCTGGAATTGTTTCACTTTTGATAAGGAGATCTTTATATTAAATCACTTGATTTTTTTGTAAAAAAATTTGGAAGAACAGAAAACAAGACAAGCTCTTTCTAGGTCTGAAGAAGCCTTTTTTTGTACTTTGGAATACAAAGTGTTTTTCTTCTTGACTAGGGCTTAGCTTTGGGCTTAGCTTTGGATGAATAAACACATAGACACAAAGTAAACATGGCTGAGATTCCTTCTTGTAGCCCTAATCTACAAGCAGAGTTTCGGAATGCTGTCACTGAAGCCTGAATGGGATAGTGGTTACTGAAAACATTTATTACTTATTTAAAGTGTTTCTGACTCTTTTTCAGGAGAAGGCTAGAAGACCATCACTGCAATGCCTCAGTCCTCCAGGCAAACAGCAGAAAAAGACAACCCATACCTGTCTGAAAGTAGAAAAGGGCAGATATCAGGAACTGGTGGTGTGGAAGGCCTTAGCTTGGCCAGAGCCATAATATGCTCAAAAGTGATGTCAGTCTGAGTGCTGGCATCCATAAGCCGAACATCCTGAGAGCTACTGTGAGTTTTGGTAGCTGGGGCTCGTCGTAAAACCTGAACTACAATGGGCTCCTTGGCATTGCGGAAAGCTTCCACTGCTTCTTCATGAGTGGCCTTGGAGAGGTCCTTCCCATTGACCTAGGGAAAAACAGAATACAGCAAAGGTGAGAGAAAAGGCAGCAGGAAAACATGGGTATAAAATATAGGGGGATGAATTATTTGTGCAGTACATCAAGCCACTTGATGACATTGATGAGCGTATTTTGGTACCCATGCAAGAGGGAATATACAGCTGAGAAGAGAAATAAGTTTTTTAATCTTTGATAGAAATTAGTAATGGTTTGAACTGGAATCCATACCATATGGAATAACCCAACGGAATCCAAGCACAACAAAGAAACTACAATATTTAGAAGGTAATTTAAAATAATTTCCCTTATCCTGTTGTATTAACTTTGTAAAATTCAGCTAAAGTAGAAGGGGTGCCTTTAATTTTGAATTTCAGCATTTTCTGTGGCATGCAATTGTTTTAAAGGATTTCTGGCATAGTGCTGTTATTAATGCAGATGTCAATAAACATGTCTCTGATGTCTAAAAAGAAACAAGGCCAATTTTTTGTGACAATGTTTTGTCACTTATTTGCTATGGCTATTATACAACCATTAAGACCAAAGATAGGAAGATTTGACTAGCACAGTCAGCTGCTGCTCTTTCAAGGAAAGAGAATGAACTCAATAAATAATTTGCTATGAACAGACAAATAATCAGCCAGAGAATACGACATTGCAAATGTAGTATAGCTTGGCAAAACTAAAAGACTGTGCCAAGGTTTGTCTCTGCTACAGGCAAAGCAGCAAATTACTCCTGGTCTAGATGAGGCCTTAGGGTATTAAAAAAACTTAACTGCAAGGTTTGATTACTCTAAATTTATACAAATTCAGGTGTTTGGGGCAAGATTTGCAAGCATCAGGCCACTGCAAAATGTGAAGTTTAATTGGTCAATGGCAGTCAGTAGCTAAGTCCTTGAACACAGGGCTGTGCAACATCCTTACACAGAAAATACTATTCCACTGTTTCCAGAGCAGTGGCACCACTGTTGATGATCCTGTGCTGGGGTGGAAAGGTAAGGTTTCCTAGTAAGAAATGTGACTATCTGAAGGTACCAAAACCTGATTAAAATTTATATTCCTGGAAAAACTTCTACACCACAGGCAAATCAGAAATAGGATTCTGCTGCAAGGTCACACTTGAATTTTCTTTGTACAGACAATTAATCATAAACCTTCATAAAACTTAATGAACTAAGTATAAACTCTCCCCAGAAACAGGACAGATCCCATAAATTACTTTTCCCTAATATTTGCAAATATTGGTTGAAATGAAAATTTCTTTGCCACATTGCTCCTTCATTCAAGAAATTCTTGGAAACTTCTTGTCAAAAAGGACAAAGCTAAAGAGGAACAATGTCAGCAAACTCAAAACAACCTCAGTAGCTCAGCAGCCTTCAGTAATATTTTGAAGCAACTTGTGCAGCCATAGTCCTGTCATATTTATGTGCAGGCTAGGATAGTGCTGACCATTATTTTCATCTGTATATCAACTCAACAGGTTTCCAGACTATGTGCACAAGTACAAAGCAGCATTATCTTTCCTCTGACTCAACTTCCAAAGAATCAGCACTTTCATGGCCATGTCACTCAAGAGGATGTGCAAAATAACTGCATTGTGATGTAGCCACCAATGTAAAGGTCAGCTGACCTTTCTAGCTAGCCCTGATGCTGTATGCAGTGATGAGAAGCCTGCAGATTTTGAACACATTTCTATACATATAAAAGCTCCAAACTCCTCACGCTGAATGCCCGTGACACCCAAAAGTACCACATCACGGCAGCCTAGACTGCGAACAGGTAATTCAAAAGGCAACTAGGTTGGTCACATAAGCTCAGTGCATATCTGTGGTCTGTCTGATAACTGAAGCCAAAAGTATTGATTTAACATTATAATTTTATAATTTAAACTATCACTGATAAAATAATAACCTAATTTTAATCTAATTTACATGGAAAAGTATCAGTTGTATTTAAGAGGAAGAGCCAGAGCAGTCAAAAACCAAAATTAAGTTGTAAGAAAACCAAAGAAATTTCCCCAAGGAGAGAGCTTCTGTAAACCCTCTCTGGTAACTCAAGTCACATTGCCAGGGTGTTCAGACTCAGCCCCATCTAATGGAGGCAACTAGAGATAAAGCTTCAAGCCTGGGTCTTCTAGCCACTCTTCAATTCCAGTCTCTGCCTCATTCTTGTTTCTAACTCATATCCTATCAAGGACACAGTTTTTCAGCTTCTGTGTTTTTCGTAACAAGAGTGTCCTACAGGCCATCTGAAGGACTCGCATTCCTAAGGCCCTAAGAATAGAAGAATTACTTTCCTGACTCCCCAGTCCCTTTCAATACTTTTTAAGCTTCAGATAACTATATAATGTTTCTCCTAAAAGTAAATCCTTGGGAATAAAGAGCAATGTATCAATTGTTTTCCTCTATTCAAGTATAAAACACACAATCCTTCTGTATCCCAGCTGAACCACGTGGATTTTGGCACAAGATAACCATTTTATCACTTCAACAAATCTAAAAGATGTTTGGATAGCATATAAAACCCTTCTTGGTTTTTGAAAACCAGAAGCTCTGTCTATTCACATCAGTCAATATTTATCACTTATTCTGAGGAAGTAGACATAAATTCACAAAAATATCATTTATATGCAAATTTTATTTCTAAAGAATAATAATATTTTAAAATCACATGAATGTGAAAAATCACAAAAGATAACACATTTTCATTTATCCTGGGAACCTATGGCTGACCTCTATTTTCATTTAAATGCCTATTTAATCTGATGACTTTAAACACGTTCTTCTTTATTTGGTTTTTTATGAAATACAAGCACACTGGACCTAACTCTTGTTTAAATTGTTACTTGAAGTTCACCAACACACTGTCGATCTGCATAAAGGATACCTAATTTACAAATGCCTCCTTTCTCTGAAGAAAATCTATAGCTGAATTACTCTATGCTGGCAGCTGTCCTGTCCACTTGGGGCTGACAAGAGAGAATTTTTCTTAAAACCTAAAGCCAGTACTAGAGATGGGGTTGGAAGCACTTCTCATGCAGGTTTCTTAAGGATTTTCTTCCTCCTGCATTACACTCCAACATAAAACTCACATATAGTTACCCTGGGAGTCAAAGACAGCTGAGCACTTATTTACAGCAAGCCATTTACAGGTTCTTAGTGGGTGATTAAATAAATTCCGTGCCTGTGAAAGGTTACTTTCAGTGGAATCCAGGGTACTATTTTAAGTGGATAGAGAAATCAGTCACTTTTAACAGTCAACATAAAGACAAGGGAATACATTTGTTGTAGCAGATGGGCTAATTAATCCACAAGCAAGTTGTGAATGTTAAGTAAAGAATATATCTTTTCTCATGTAAACCATCCTCCTGCCCTCTTTGATTAAGCTTTTGTTTAATGAACGCTCTTCCCCCTGCTATTGGACACACTGCAAAGTCTGGGCCACTTGTCAACATCTCCCCCGGAGTGACTAGTGGCCACTGCCTGGATCCTTGCCATACCCTTTGGATTCTTGCTCTAAACCCAGCCACATGCAAACTTCATCAGCATCCGAAAATAAACAAGGAAATGGGCTTTGTCCTTCATGCAAATGTCAACTGACATTGGCCAACTTCCACTTCTAATGCCAGCACCAGTGTACACAGGCTTATTCCCACACACAGAGAGGTAGGCAGCAGAGAAGTAAGGACCGGGCTAAATAACAAAACAGTGACTATAAAATATGTAGATAAATGGTTGTTAATTTATCTTAAGTTATGAATGCTAAAGAAAAGGTGAAGAAAAATAAGTCTTTCAATGAAGATTGCTCCAGGATTTGTCACTGCCTGTGACTGAAAATTTAAACTGCCTTGTCTGTCTTCTAACACTTTTCTGCTCTTGATCATTTAATGCTGGGCTGAATTTTTGAAACAAAAGAACCAGAAATGTGGATGTTTCCTGTAGTCTTTACTTTTTCCATAGTAAGAGAAAAAGGAAAATAGCAGAAAAAAGGGGGGAAAAAAGAAAAAGTATGTATAGTCATGTGAACGCAATAATCTCAAAAGGTGTTGCATTAGCAGCTCATGAGATAACCTCCTATCCTCAGCAAATATCTGGCAAATGCAGGTTTAAATTTAAGATCAGTTCTGCTGAAGTAAAATCCTTTGAGACGCTTCATTTATTCAGTAAAGGCAATGGGAAGAATAACTGAAGTGTTCTGCAAAAGCAGAGATGTCTAGACACACAGCTTTCCTAGCTAAATGACAGAGATGCTGTCTGACATGATGATGGAGTTCACACAAGGCTCACCGTCCTAGGAGATTTCAACACCCATGCAGAAGATGCCCCTGACCTGACAGGTGCTAAATCTGTTCTCATCACAGCAGTCTCTTCACCTTCAATCTCTCACCCTAAATACACCCAGGCTACCGTTCCCTGGGTGCATCCTTGGACAGCAGACCTGCAAAAGATCAAACACTGTCCTTAAGTTTGACCAGTTCTTCTTTAGAATGGGAATTTAAGCCCTTCCTAACTGCAGACAACAGGGTAAAAAACAACACTTCAGCTTCCTCCCAGACTTACAGCTTTGGGCATACAGAAACTCTAGAAAACTTCCACTGCCAACAGCTGTGAGGCTCCCTGGGCAGGACAGGCTGGCACTGCACATGTGAGCTCCCAGTGACACACATGCAGGAGACGACACTGTGAGTCTTCTGCTAACACAAATGTGATAGTTTATCTACAGAAAGGGCATTTGACACACTGACACTTTAGGTTACAGTTTAGTACTAAGCCGCATTTCATCAGCAAGTTAATCTGAAAGATAACAAATTCAGCCATTATCCAATACCACTGTCTAGGTCAGGGTTCATGCAAGTTCAGTAAAGGGACAGCTTTTATATGCTGGTTAATGACATTTCCTCTTCCTTAGCCAGATGAGTTAAGCAACTCTTGTTCCAACTTGATTCTTTGCTGCCCTGTCTGTGAAATCTTGTCATCCTTCCTAAAAGCTACGCAAGCTGCTGAACATGCAGGCTCTGGCTGCTTCCCTCAAGCTGAACCACAGGCTTATAACAAGAATTACATCTCTATAACCTGTAGAGCTAAGGTTTGTGCTGTTTGATAGCTGCTTTGTGTAGTTGGTTCAACAATACTGAATAGGCCCAGGCAACACCCAGTACTCCAGCCTTCTGTGCATCTCTGTGTGTAACCAGCACACAACTTCTATTTCCCAATAATTAGCAGAAATCTACTGTGGCTTAAAAGCCTCTGAGCAAGACAAAACAAATATAACAAAAACTGTGAAAACATAAAAATATACCTATTTCCACTCTGTAAAATTTCCTCTTAGAGGGAGACAACCCCGTGACTTCTTGGCAAATTTGATAATTTAAACAGCAGTTGTCAGAAAAACAGCACACTCCTTTCAACTGACCTCAGGATGATGCTTCATTTTGCCAGAGCTGTTCACTGAGATCAGTGCATATGTAGGCAGGTCTGACAGCTAGAACTTTTCTCTATGGAGGAAATGACATATTTTGGAAAGACCTCAGCAAAGAGCTGGACACTGCCTGGAGATATTGCCTAACAAGCTGTCCTAGGGAGTTCAGAAGATTTTTGAACAGGGATGGAAAAAATCTCCCAAGAAGATGTACAGAGAATGGACAAATAGTTCTCATCACATTTGCAGTTAATACAGCAAACTAGTGAGCAAGGTAACTAATACCTGGTGCTTGTGAAACTTTGGTTTTGCAACAAATAGAAACTCAGTATCTTTTTCATGATTTACCTTCTCCACCCAGTCACCTCTAAATAAAACAAAACCACTGCTAGAAACATCTCCCAAAATCCTGTGTGCAGAATCATGCTCCATGTTTTGAAAAAACATTCAAATCTGTTGTAAGCAAAGCAATCACTGAAGATCCCCCCCAACTTTGGGGGGACGTTTGGGGTTTTAAATCCCAAATGTATGGACTGCCTAATTGCATTTATGGTATTGAGTATAGGAAATGAATTGTGTTTTAGATGCATGCCTATAGCCTGCTTCTAGCTGGCTGAGTGAGGAACAATGATCATTCACTACAAATGCCTGAGACCACATCAATCTCCTTAACACTGTAAGGGACATTTCAATCCCTAAAGACTCTCCGTGGTTCTGGGCCCTCACCTTAGGACATCTCCTAAAAACCACTTGGATGCTACAATTCACATCTACAGGATAATTATCACTGCTCCAACAAGTTTTAAATCATTACTCAGCAGCTTTAATTTGTAGCTAAAATGCAAACTTAATTTCTGCACTTCCTAACAGGAGGCTTGGCAACTGGAGAATATTTCCTCCAAATCATTGCTTTGTTTTACAGCAATGCACATCTCCTAAAGATCCTATCAAGTCCTTCAATGTTGATGTCCAACAACATCAGAACAGCTCAGAAAGTTCAGCTCAAAAACTCAGAGCTCAGAGAAGATTCATTTATGTTTTGAAAGAGAGAACATACTATTATCTGCAATTCTCTTGGGTTTTGTTACCTGCATTTATCTTGTGAGTGAAATTAAATCACCAAATTAAATTCAAGAATTACTGCGTTAATTTCAGAGTGAGCTGCCTGGAGACAACTGCCGTTAGAAATGTATTTGTGATCAGGTGCTGTTGTCCTTTTCCAACACCCTCAATCTGTCCAGCAGACTTGTGACAAGTTGCAATCACCACGTTTCTTGCATGCTCCTCCAGCCTGCATGCTCTTCTCAGCCTCATTCCTCCTTCCCTTGCTTTGCTGCCTCTGTTCTCTCTCTTAGGCTGTTGGCTCTTCTCACTCTGCCTTTTTCTTTCAGTGCAGACCTTTTTTTACTCACTAGGACCCTCATGCCTGCTGATTCCAGAACCTTCCTTCTTTCCTTTCCTGAACACTTTTCTACAAAGACCTCCCACTGCCCTCTCCCTGAACCAGTCCCCTCCCCGCAGGCTGGGAATGCTGGCACTTGTCATCCTCCCAGGGTGACAGCTGGAGGGCTGAACACTCATGAGGTCTGCCTTCACCAGCACCTCCTGGTACCAACACGAATGCTCAGCTAACCCAGATGGTAATGTTGCAAGGCTGGGGTATATTTACTATGCAAATTGCTTTTAATATTGACAAACAGTTTTTCTGATGATATTAAGATTCTGCCTGAGGGCAATAAAGACTAAACTAGCCGTGGCATGCATAAAATACGTTGTGTTACTTCTTGATATAATTAGGACATCATTTATTACATTAATCATTTCAAATTTTTTCTGTTTGGGGATAGGGCATTAAACAAATCTCTCAAGAGATCTTCCACATACAGTAATCCTTTGATGATGAGGAAGAATGCAATCAAAGCCAGCGTGTGTGCTCAGAACAAACACTTTTTATCTCTAAGCCTTTGCACTGAATGCTACAGTCTCCTGTGAACTTCATGGTGTCTGTTCCACCACAAGCTCACCCTCCTATTTCTCTTACAGGGTATGTACTTTTCTCAGAGAAGAGGCTCTTCAAAAGGTAATTGCCATTAAAGTTTTAGGAGATCAAATTAACATTCTTTAATCATCTGCAGTTCCCAAAGAATAATGGGAGAGGCTGAATGGCAGATTTTAGGACTAAATAATGTGCAGTCACTTTTTTCCTTTTAGGGAATCATACCCTACGTTTCACTAACAGAAAAGTTTCTCTTTCACTTTTTTAAAAAAACCAACACCCCTCCATGAACTCAGTCACGGCTGGCATGGCCACATAAATGTTACACTTATCACTGTCACAGCAATTCATCCACATACAGATGACGGAAACTCCCGGCCTCCTCTGAACCGAGTAGTTTAAAAAGATAGATGGCTGCCTTCTGGCTAATTGTGGGAGTTCTTTCATTACTATAAAAAGACTTATTATATCTCAAGTGACTTTATAAGCAGTGAATAATGAGACTTAAAGTCTTTAGAAAAGAGTCCACTGATCAAATGCTGGGATAACTTATGGGCACAGTGACCTTTTCCTCAGTAAGATACTTCAAACTGCTGCTGTTGGCCCATTATTAAAATTCCCCATTTAAGGCATGCAGTTAAGGCCAAGGCAGACTTTATTTTTTTAATTCTTAAATTCAATTTAAGGTAGCACAGCAAGACCTATATCCCTCCCAGCACGGAGGACTAACTCCTGGCCACTCCAGCTGTGCAGGAGCAGGACAGATGGCTGTGCAAGGGCAGGCAGCTGGCTGGGTCTCACCGCCCTGCTTCTGACAGCACTGCTGGCACCAGGAGCCTGCATCCCATGTGCCACGGTGCTCCTCACCCCAGCAAGGGAGCTCCTTTCTGCCAGCATGCCCACCAGTAAGCACCAGTACACTGGGCTGGCTCCTCCAACGCTGGAGGAGAAGAGCAGCCCACAGCCCATCGCCTTCAGCTGATCTGGTGAGCTGAGCGTGGCCCTGGCCAGGAGAGTGCTCCGTGTGCCAGCATTGCACTCTGCAGAACTGCGGAGACATTAAACCCAACAGCGGAGCCCTGAGCCCGGTCTCGACTCCTGCTGGTACCCTGGTCAGTTCCTGGGTTCTGTCACACATCTAGCACAACCCAGTGTCTGCTGGGGTGCCACACACACGAAGTGCTAAGGTTAGAGTGACCCCTAGGTGCACCTGCACTTGCTTTTCTAGCGAATGCACAACAGATTGTCTCTGCTTTAGTATTCATTTCTTACAGTGCATTTGTTTTAATCTTATCTTAAAGAAATAGAAAAGGTTCCTCCTCTTTGGAAGTAAAACTTGGAGAGTCTGTTTCATTATTTTTCCATTCTTCTCTCATGCTGCCTTGAAACTAACTTGAAACTGTTGTTCTCCTTTGGTTTTCATGGCTTTACTCCAGAAGAAGCATATTGGCAATTTTTCTTGGTGAAATAGTACTAAATAGTACAGGACTAAATATTTAAAAAATACTTTTGACAAGCTCACGTGTATTTAGATTTTCTCAGTCATATGGGCTGAAAAAACAACAGCTACATCAACTTCATACTGCCTCTGGAACATGGCAACCTCCTAGATTTCTTTTCAAAGAAGAAAATGAATTCAGAGGAACCACTCATTTGATAAAACAATGCAAGTAATGGGGCCTTACCTGCTATTTGAAAGTTCATCAGATGCTTTAGCACCTGAAAGTTCCCATAGCTTTTAGGAAGGCTTAGCAACATTTTTTATCGAACTCTGAGAAAGCCAACTGTAAACTTGTAGCTACACACAAAGAACACAAAAGAAACTACATGCAGAGGCATAGAAAAGGAATCTGATGAAACATAATTGTGACTGTTTCTTCCCTTTTGTTTCTCTCTCTCCTACTTTCATCCTTTTTTAAAGACTATTTATATGTAGGATTACTTCAGTTTTCTACTGAGTGATGGCTTGCTGTGGTGACACAGAAATATTTTAAGTTGCTACTTTTGAAAGTTTATTTGCCACATTCTTTTTTAGAGAAAAAAAAAACTATTAAGGATGCGAATATTAGTACCAGCTTAATTCTATCTTATTTAGACAGCACCACGACAGTGTACACATCTTCTGTACTAAGAGCTGCAGCTCTTAGTACAGCTCCTTTCTGGCTAAAAATCAATTACAGCTGCTATTTCTGTCCCTGTGTTTCCAACTCTGTTCTTCCTTCTAGAGTATTTCTCCTTCTTCTATCACTGCCTTCCTTCACCACTTCCTTCCTGTGTTTTATTCCAGTTGCCCCTTTGGCTTCCCTCCCGTATCTTTCACTTGCTCTTTTGACTCCCTTTATCTTCTTGGATTTGGTCTCTGCAGTGTTAGAAGCTGCAGCAACCGCTCCTGCATGGCTTTAGTATTTAACACCTGCAAAGGGAATCTTTCCCTGAATGAAGTCTACAGGAAGTCCCTTCATACATGCTTTAGGAGAGAACAAAGTAGCTGACTCATTTCTCCAATGGACTCTCAAAAAATCAGCAAAGGGCAATTTCTGAGGAGGTTCATGCAATGCTCATCAGTTTTCTTTTCCCAGGCAATTCCAGGTGTATTGCAAAGCTATCAGAGCTGCTGTTCCAGCTCTCCAGGGCACATCAAGGCTGTTAAGGCTCAAATGGCTGAAAAATACGTCAGTGAGCTTACGCACTGCTGGTAGCCAAGGCTGTGCTGCTCACAGAATACGTTGCACTGTTGCCTTACAGTACCACAAATGTCACTGAAATACAAATAGATTTTGAAGAATCTCTTGTGTTAACCCTTCAGGCAAAAACTGGCCTTTGGACATGTGGGCAGTTTTTGCTGCTTTCAATTGCCATGCACTGGCATCAGATGGTGCAGTTTAGCATACAGAACAGAAAAGACCTTTAATTATCAGGAACAGAGTAATTCTTTCTGCTCAGAAAAACAGAATTTTACTCTAATATGAAATGAAATTATCTGACAGGATTTTGATTATCCTGAAATCAGCACGAACAACTTAATTAAAACACTGAAAAGAATATTGCAACCTACTATACTTAAGTATTTGGAAAAAGTACTGCCTAGGCAAGGACTGTCTTTTTGGTTGAACAGTATCAAGCACCACAGAGCCCCAAAGTAAGTAGGGTTCTCTAGATGTTGCTGTAGTAACAATGATGATTATACAACTGTGCTGAGCATTTAGACAATGATTTATAAGGGGACATGAATTAAAATAGACATGCTTTAAAAGAAAGTTTATGGCCTAGACAATGAAAATACTTTAATCATGGCACACTGGGGGATATCAAGACAAGGGCAATGTCATCTTTTTTTTGTCTCAGGAAGAAAGTCTTTTTAAAAATGAGGTTTTCCTTTTGCAATTTATATGACATTTCATAATATAAAAAGATAGATACCACTGAAATAAGAAATAAGACCCCCTCTTTTTTTTTTTTTTTTCATTATATATCAAAAAAGAAATGTTATGTGCATATGAATTCCTGATAGCAATATAGACATTATACACAGAGGACTATATATATGCTTATAACAAAATTATTAAGAGTAGACTATCTAGAAATGCTTTTAGTAAGTTATAAAAATAGCATAGTGTTTGTAAAAACAGAGTTCCTGAACAAACAAAGGCATTTCACCAAAATCAGCAACACTGAAATGCTTCTCAGCTGAACTTCCTAACTAAACCTCACAGATTTTAAGATGTCATATTTGTCATCTTACCATGACCCCATGCAGTGAAGTGTTTGTTTACACTAACTTCAGCAACTTTCTTCAGCAGGAGGCAAGAAACTGGTAAAATATAAAATATCTACGCGGTGCACAATTATAGACGAGGAGAGGAGTGGCTGATGCCAGCCCAGCTGCAGGAGATCTGGGCACGCTGGCTGACAGCAGGCTCAGTGTGCCAACATCGTGCCAAGAAGGCAAAGCCCATCTCGGGATGCATCAGACACAGCATCACCAGCCTGTCAAGGGAGGTGATAATCCCTCTGTACTCAGAGCTGGTGCAGCCTCACCTCGGGTACCTCTTGCAGTTCAGGGCCCCAGCATGTGAAGGTACTTGCAGGTGTTGCAGGATGGCAACAAAGCTGGTGAGAGTGCTAGAAGAAATGTTCTGTGAGAAGCAGTCTAGTACTCTGTGTTTGTCTAGTTTGGAGAAGAGGAGGATGAGCACCAACCTCATTGCCCTCTACAGCTTCCTGAGAAGGGGAAGTGGAGAGGGCAGGGTTGCTCTCCCTCATATGCAGTCACAGGACACATGGCAATAGTGCAAAGCTGCCACCACAGGAGCTTTTTTTACTGAGATGATGGTCAGACATTGGGACAGGCTCCCTAAAGAGGTGTTGCATGCCCCGTATTTAGGAGGCATTGGAGCAATGCCCTTAACAACATGCTTAAATTTTTGGTCAGCACTGAAGTTGTCAGGCAGTTGGACTGAATGATCATGTAAATATTTTATTCTATTCTAGTCTATTCTCACAGAAACCAAAATATGATGTTGCAACATCACAGCTTGTAAAATTTTTGTTTATTCTTTAAATAGGAGGCAGGCAGGGAGCAGCAGCATAAGCTTGCAACTGGATCGATAAATTGTCGCGAAGTGCAAATTTCAAGTCCTGTGTGTTCTAACAGCTCAGATGTACCTGGATTCAAAGGCTTCTTCTTGGCTTATTTGCTGAAAAGGTTATGTTTTAGAATGGCTCAGTTGAAGAATGTGTTTTTCTCCTTGAATTTAAAGTCAAGGGGGCTCCTATTTCAAAACCCACATCATGTAAGCCTTGAGAGCAGCTTTCTTGTTACTGCTGATAGATGTATTCTTTAAGAAAGCCATGTTCCTTTAAACTTTCATGGTAAGCTGGCTTTACAAGCCAGTAAAGTAAAATGTCATAGCGTAAAGTTATCGGTGAAAAGAACCGCATCTGAAAAGCAGAGACTTCCAATAAATTGGGAAATGTCTGAAGCCAGCTCAAAATGGCAGGGCAAAATTTAAACAAACCTTCCCCACCCAAGGAGAGGCAGACAGGCATAAATCATTCCCAGCAATCAATTCTGCTATTTGAATTCATCCTGACACTTGTTGGGCTCGGCTGCTGATGTGGAACCATGGCAGAAAGGCCAGGCCACCGGGGAAATTTGGCCAACCTCCACATCTGAGAGTGAACCACCCGACGGCAGGTCTCCAACCTTTCTATCGCTTTTCTTTGTTCCAGGCATAAACTGTTTTGTCCACTGTGTTTCAGATCTGCCATGATAAAGAAAATTCTTTAATTACTTTTCATATAAGAGATGGGAAATACTGGAGTGGTAAGGTTGTTTTTCAGGCAGTTTAAGAATAAACCTGCCAAGTTAATATTCATGATTCTGTTTCTCACTGTGGCTACTTTGCAGTTGATTATTTATATTGTTAGATGACAAAGAAAACATCTGAGAAAAGGGATTGCATGTTTCTAATTTGTAAAAATTCAGTGAAAATTCAATATTTACATACATTGGAGACAAATCTGCTCTTAATGGAGATTCTCAGAGATTTTGTGGAAAAGAATTTGCATACTGGCTTTAAGCGCCTTCATTAATATCAAATGGGAATATCATCATACCCTGAGTTGTCAGTGCATAAGGCTCACCAAAAGACAGTTAAGGTAGCCAGTGCACACAGATATTCAGAACACACTTTTTTTTTTTCCTCCTACCCTTTCAAATCCTAGCCTTAGAAAAATCCAGAAACTGTGAAGCTCAGGTACCCAGCCATGCAATCTTAATCTCCAGCTTCCCCCTGCTGACCTCGCAGTCAGTGGAAACAAGCTGCAGGCCAGCCATCAGATCCTGTACATCACACAGCTCTACTGAGCAAGACAGGGATTTCCTGGAGCAGACTGTGATACTGTGGTCTCAAAGAGGGTAATACCACCCCATCTGACATCCTCATGCATGGTCAGCAGCCAAGGTGCATGGGTACCAAAAGTTATCAGTATCCTCATTTCATCCTGAATTATTTGGGTAGGAGTAGGCACAGGATCCTTCAAGGCCTGTCAGCAGGAGATGCATGTGGTCCATGGGCCAAGCCAAGAGCCACTGTGCACAACAGGTTGGAAGAAAACTCAAAAGACACTTCTAGAGTTGCCATCAAAGCCTTGCAATTAAGCAGACATGTCTCCCCATTAGGTCTATGCTTCTACTCCAGGCCCAGGACAGTCAGCCAGACTTCTTAAAAGGTTAAGTCAACTAAAAGAACACCAGACTTTCCCTCTCCCTTAAAAACTGAGGACAGTATGGATAGGGAGCAGTAGCAACTGCATATTGACACACTAGCCTAACAAGTAAGTTATTTGCTTTGAAACTAGAAAAGCCGAACGGGGCATAACTGTATTAAATCACACCTTTCACTCTGCAGGGCAGTCTTTCCAGTGGGTTACTGGACATTTTGGAATGCAAGAAATTACACACTGCTTTCTGAAGCTTTAATTTAAAGTAATAAAATATAATCTAACCACCTATCAAATAGGGCTGGCTTTAAGGAGTTGAGTATGTGGTTAGATGGAGGTTACTCTTCTGAAATGCTTACCCCATCCCAGTCAAATGGGTGCAACAGCTATGTTTGGAAATCTCCCAGCAGTGGAACAAATGGGAGAAACAATGGGTCTAGTCTCAGCCCCCTTTTTTCTCATTACTGCACTTTGATAACTGTACTTCCATAAAACATGACTCATTATGATATGTCTTTTTGTTCTTCACCTTCTTGCCTCACGATTTAGCCTTCTTCCCTCCTCCCCTCCTTTTTCCCCCAGGGTTCCCAGGTAAACCTCCCAGTCCTGCTGAAGCCATCTGTATTTTAAAAGACATTATTTAATGTCTTTTAAAAGACATATCATTAGGAATTGGAGGGTGAAGTCTGCTGATATTACTGCAAATGTCACAAATAAAAGTATTAAGTAAGATCATAGCCAAACTCTTCTGGAGTTTCAGCAGGAACCTCTCCCCAGCCTTTCAATTTCCTTTTTAACACTAAATGAAATTAGATGTATCTCCAGAGTCAACTTCAGGTCCTCCTTATGATCACTTGTCTAAGTGCTTCTGTTCCAATTTAGCTAGTATTTTCCTTTATAGTATCATATCAGATATTTTTGTTTAACTGAAGTCCAGATAAAGAGGACCTACCACACACTCTTTGTCAAAAAAGGCATTTGCTAATCAAAAAGACTATCAGGTTAGCCTGGCTTTGCAACCATTCACCCCTGCTTAGTCTGTGATTCATTATGCTGCACTCACCCTTTGCCTTCCCGAAGTGTAATCATCCTTTTCATCGAATTGTACTTTGACACCTTCACACTGTGTATTCTGAACCTAAAGACTGGCAAATCCCATAATGATCCTAAGCACAGGTACAGCATTTAATTTTATTCCACGAATGCCTCCATGCTAAACCAGATTAACAAATCTTCCTATTTGTCCTGGCTACTGCTTCTCTCAACACTTGAGATTCTCTTGCCTCATAGTTTTGCCAGTATAATTATTTCTGGAGGTTATCCTAAAAATTGAATCACTGAAAGATCCTGCTTTGAAAATAATCTTTATTAAAATGTTAGGGTTATTTACTCTACAGTCAATTGCCTTCTCCCTCCATGTTCCCCTCAAATCCCCTCTCCTACCCCTTCACTCTTCAAGTGCTTTTCCCACTCACTCAAAACATGTACCCGTGCAAATCTTTCTGAGAGGTTTTTAACCTTTCTGCTTGACACATATTGTAACACCCCAAAATGTAGAAAATCTTCAGAATGATCAGACTGTGATAAAAATACTACCTTCCTGGACACAAGGCACAGGCAATGTACAGTAGAGCCAGATCTTCAGGTTGAAGAGGAGGACAGAAATGGCTCTTGAGTACTAAATACCTCACATTTGTGTGAATATTCTTTCAATTTACTAAAAGACATAACCTCAGTTTTGGAGGTCTCTAGAAGACAAAAAAAAAAAAAAATCAGATATGAAAATAGAATCAGTGAAAGACAGGAAGAGAACAATTCAAAATGCTAAAAAATTATAAAGATTTACTATTATGGCATTTGTTAATCCAGGGAGAACATCTCTATTAATAGACAGTAATATTCAAGGGTGCTGTAAACCTATTTCCCTGGATGAGGTCTGATTTATAGTCTTGGACAGAAATTATTCTTCCCGTGTCTTACAAAAGCAGAAAAAAAAAAGCTTTCACTCAGCATGGTTTCAAGTTACACAAGTACAAGGCAGCCAAGACTCTGCTGCCTCTTGATGCCTTCTGTGTTGGTTAAGTCAGCTCAAAGATAGCTTTATTTTTTAAAGCGATATTTTACAGGCTGTTAATCCAGAAAGTGGATTATTGCCTTTGGGTATTTTGTTAAAAAATAAAATAGAAATCAACCGAGGTATTTCATTTATTATAGCTGTTGCAGTGCATGGGCAATCATTTATTTTTCTCCCATAATATATTAGGCTTTTCTGCACTAGAACTTCCTGAAGCAGCTTCACTGACATAGTTCACTCTAAGCCCCTTAGAGCCTGTCTTGTCTATTACCTGTGAATTTAGAAAGACTTACACAAAAGATCATAATGAGCTGGGTTTGAAAGAGACTGTAAAGGTGTAAGGTACTGAATACTGAAGCTTGGAACTGCTATGGTGGAGATATGTATTGTGCCAGGTCTTGCACTCAGACAATAAATGCTTTTTTATTTAAAAGCTATGTTAAAAAAAAAAAAAAAAAAAAAAAAAATAAAAAAAAAAGTTGGAAGCAGAGCTGTGAATTAGACGGGGCAGAACTGGAAAGGTCCGAGTTCTGCTTTTATTACTGGCATAGCCCTGTCATCTTTGCAATGTACTTAATCTTACTTAACTGTATTTTAATACTTCACTGTATTTTAACTTTTCCCCTACCTGATGTTATGCTGAAGACAGTCAAGTTCTACTCTGACTTCAGTAATAAACTCTTGATTTCTAAAAAAATATAGAACATAATTCTTTTTCCATATTTGCAGAGAACCATCCCCAAACACGATGCATGCTTGTTGCACCACACCTCAGAAATGCTGTGTGGCTGAGTTCATGTTTGCAAACATGAGGTCTGAACCTCAAAAAAAGAGAACATTCACAAAGCAAGTTGTAATAAGGACAGATATTGAAATTTGATAAAAGCTGCAGGAACAGCACAAAGGCAAAAGTCATGACTGATATCTGACTCTCATTCATATATCTCCAAATGCCACCAATGTTTAAGACTGGTACCAAGAGGGGAATCACAGCACAGTGTTAGGAGAAATAGGACAGTTCTTGTGCCAGCATATCTGCATTTCCAATCTATTTGACAGCTGAAGGACTCCATTTAAGACCTGCACGTTAGTTGGCAGATACAGATGGAAATGGCTTGCAGGTACAGCTCCTGGATAATATGTTGACTGCAAAGAAAACTCCCACTGGGAGCACTTTGCATGGGTCCATCCAGCTCTGCCTCTGGCACGTTCCTTTGGCAGCAGGCTGGCACCAACACCAGATCTGCCCATGGGTTTCTGACTCAGCTTCAGTAACATTCAGGCACAGTTATCCACAAAACTGGGGTCTCTGTGTACAGCTGGGTCAGGACACTGCTACGCTGCTTTCCTTTTATCTTGTGACATGTAGCATATGCCTGTTTGTGCCTGGAGTCTGTTCTTTGTCACATGGCATGAGAGAGGCTTTTAAAACACCATTCACAAGATGTTTGACACATTCAGAAATTCCTTTCTGTGTCAAAATAATAAAGTGGAGAGGTCCTCAGGATAAATGAAAAAAAAATAGAATATATGTCGTTGTATACACTGATTAGTCCCCTGGAATGCATATGTAAAACAAGGCTTGTGAATGCAAAATTAATCTTAATTTAAAAAAAAAAAAAAAAAAAAAAAAAGTTTTGTGAAAAAAAATTAGAGGCGTATTTGATAGGAGGCCAGAGTGTTGTTGCCCGAAGTAGAATTATATTTATAGAACAAAATGTGCAAAATTGGAACATTGTTTTTGTCAAGTGCAAATTAAGCTAATGTACCATTAAGAGCTAGAGGCTCATACACATTAAAATCATGAGGTTAGGACACAGACTCTGCTATGGCAAACTAACTGTAGATATGATGGGGATGATCCAGCATCCAGCTAGGACCATGAAAAGCAACTCGCTGCTTCTCCTGTGGCATATTTAGGAGGAGCCTTCTGGGTACTAATACTACTCCAAGCCAAGATGCTCTTTCCTTTTTTAGCAAAGAACTAACAATTGGTGAAAAGAACAAAAACCTAATGAGAGATGAGGTACTACTTCTGGAGACAGTATGTATCATTTTGTTACGACTTAAGACGGATCTTATGTTCTTAACCCTGTAGCAACTTCTTGAAGCCACAGAAAGGAATTTTGCTCTTCTCAGGAGGAGATGAAAAAGAAGGAATAAGACAGAAAAGAAGCTTTTATCCTAAAATCATAAACTCAACTTCAGTCAGAGAACATGGACTGTGTTTCTCCACCTTCAGCTACAAAGTAAAATTTCCTTCCATGCTGACTTTGCCTACCTCTCCTCTAGTGTCTCTCTGACCTTTTTGGAATAGATATTTTCAATATTAAATATTGAATATTTATCAATATCAATATTAAAAAATCACCTGCAACTTCACCCCATCTCATTCATGGGAAACAACAGAAAAAAAAAAAGACAAAAAACAACAAATGAGAATTAAAATAAACCATGAACAAAGCAAAACTGTGGCTCACACACCTTGTGAAAAGTGAGTACGCTCACCTGAGGCTCACGGTCTGACACAATTACAGCCTCACAACTGGAATGGCAACCAGGAAACAGACAACCTGACAAGGCCCTCCAGACCCTGGAGGGTTCAAGCCTTTGTGGGACCTTGCTCTAACCACAGGTCCATAAGGTAGTGTGATCTGGGCAGCTCTGCTGCCACCAGAGGAAAAGGACAAATGGCTGGAGAGAGGCATGAGATGAGACACCTCTCAGAGCAAAGTGCACTTGGGCACATGTGCTCTAATTTCCTCCTGGTTCACCACCATGACCTGTGGGGCTGCCTTTCCTGTCCCTGGAATGACAGGTGCTCCAGCCAGTGACAATGCACCCCTGACCCAACACCAGTCTTCATTTGCTCAACTGTTCACTATTGCAACGTAAAGGGTCTGCAGCCCCCATGAATGACCAAGCAAATGCATGGAACTGCCAAAAATCACAGGCATTTATACTTTAAAAGACAAGCTATCCTCTCCAAGGAATGTTTCAGTACCTACAAACTAATCCCTCAAAGATTTTTGCTGAGAACACTTCAGCAGGAATGAGAAAGAGCGATTACAAGAATACTTATGGCAGACAGGAAAACAAACTCTGTGGATTTTTGTAGGAGCCCTTTGCTTTCTCAGTCCCATTGGAAAACTCAGCCCTAACGTTTTTCATAAATCATGAAAGAAAACATAGCCCCAAGCCACCTCCTAGCCACACAATAGTCAGTTCAACAAAACAGAAGTGGGATGCAAACAGCCAGGCAGCACAGAGAGATCCCCAAACTTTTGAGGACAGCCAACAAGAGCCTGTACTTCTAGAAACAAAGACAAGCTGCACACTGAAAAGCAAATACCTCCATCTCTGTAAGTCTCTGCTGCTGCTTTTTTTACTATGTGTGGTTGCTACGCTGTTCTCCACATTTGCTTCATCAAAACAATTATCATCTGCAGCCTTTTGAAATTATTTTCCAGAGATAAAACAATTATGTCAAGGACTAGTAAAAGCTCTTCACTGTTCCATATCTGCACAAATTACCTTGTATTGCAGATGATTTTATGTACATTTAATCACTACAGATTAATTAGATGGCATACAGCAACCAGCACAACTGAAGAGCTAACTTCAGTTTAAGTACACATGGAGCTAACTTGTGGCTTTTTAGAACAATTTTAATTAAAAATTCCAGAAAAAGCATCCAGTTGAAAAGATTGGGAGCTTTGGGATGGGCTTAGCATAGTTAATAATTTTTTATAAAAACAGCCTTTGGCTGTAATAGAAATCTATTTTCGTCTGGTAATAAATATAGTAATTCTGTGAAACAGAATGTATAATTTACAATATTTCATATGTAGAGAAGATCCATGCAGAAAAGAGATCATTGTAACCCCAACCTTCAGAGACCAGGTTGTTTTCCTTTTAAATATGTAAGACTATTTTGAAATCAGCTTTAAATATTATGCCATAACAGCAATTTCTGCAAAAGATGACCCAAAGTGCCTTGGATTCCCCCAGAAGAGGAGAAATAATGTAAAGTGACAGTAATTTTGAATGAGGCTGACTTTCCCAGTGAACCATGGAGAGAATGCAAGAAATGTCCCCCCTGCCCACACCCACCACCCCTATCTATGTAGCTTGTTTCCAGTGATGGCAGTGGCAAACGCTGTTCAGAGTGAGCACACAAGGCCAGCTACTTTTGGGAGTCCATTCCCATGTACCCTCTCAGGCGCTGATAGAATTTTACAGACCATCCTTTAAAAATGTCAGTTGCACAGAGAACCTGAAAAACAGCCTTTTTTCACTTTGTTTTTACATAGCACAGTATAATAGCTGGCAGATTTCCAGCTCTATCCAGCCTTGCCAAATGCTGGATTTGATCCATGCAATCAGATGGAAACAGCCCCATTAATATAATATAAAACTTCCAGCTTTGCGAGTCACACAAACACTCATCTGTCTACTTATACAGTGACAGCCAAGAGCTGCTACAGCATCTTTTCTACTAGAGACTTCCTTTCATTTATGTGACACAAATTCCCAGTTGTGCTGCTGTAACATGTTTTTCATGTGGTCCTGCACTGAATTATCTCTACTCTTTTATACTGAGTAGATGCAAGTTTATATAAAATAGCTATATTAATATAACATGATGCATCTTATGCTCCTAAAATATCTAATGTTCTAATATAAATAACAGCTTTGACTCTGCTTTATTAGATGGGTTAGAATGCAAAGCATTTTTGCTGCATTGAAATATTTCATTCATTTGCAGTTGTCAAAATACTTTCTTACCCTTTTTTTCAGTTAACACAAGAGACTGAATAGAAAATTATTGGTCTGATGCACCCTCCTGATACAATTAAATTGGCAAACAGATTAGGTATTGATCTGCTAGCAAACATATATTGATGAATACCAGCTTATTGGGAGTTAGTGTTGAAATGAAAATGAATGTTTCATTTATAATAGATATTATGTGTATATGCACACACCGCAAACTCTGGTCATTATGACTGAATTGCAGCAAATTTATCGATCCTTGCTTTACTATAAACACATTCCAGTACAGCTGATCTGCATAGATTTTGAGAGAGATATTATAGGGAGACTAGCTATAAGTGCTCTTCCTGTAACAAAACCTAATGCTGCAGTTTTCTTTTTGTTGTCTTCTTTTCTACCTTCTGTGTGTATTACAAATATATTCTCTTCCTTTCATAGTTGAGAATCAAAACCTGCTCCTCCTGATAGTCATGCAAATGCAATCTTTATGTTGCACAGATTTAAGGTTGCTAAGTTGGCAGCAGAAAGTTTCTTGAAAGCCTTTCCCAAGGACTCCGCTTTCATGGCCTGCTCTTCTAGCAGGACACCAAAAAACTCTGGTGCCAAAGCCAAACAGTTGAAACACATCTCTCAAGTCATCTTTACATCTCAGCAGTACTTTGAGTACTTACGTGCTTACTTCTCAGATGTACTTCGTCCAAAGTACCTATTGCAAAGGTATAGCATTTAAATGACTTTTTAGTGAAAGTGAGTGTGAAACACATTTAAGTATAAATGCTCTTACTGCCTTCCAAGAATTACAGTTGGGCCTTTCTTCCATAGCAAATTGTCCTAGTCATAATCAGCTAGTTCATTAGTTCTGTTCTTGTCCATGCAAAAATGTCTCTAGAACAGGATTCTACAAACTAATTACAAAGGAGCTTACTCTGCATATTTACTTGGTAACCAGCATTTCCTAATAGCAAGCCATTCTCAGTATCCAGCCACATGGATTTCTTCATTCTGTTGGATCTCACTGTTGCTAGCTGCACTTTGTTTGGGATACTTTGCATTGCCCAACACATCATCACTATTTTTCAAGACACAGTCCAGTTATATGATAGCGGGTATGTTTGGAATAAGGACATAAATACATATGTCAGTTCTCTGCACCAAGACTGCAGAGGAAAGCACAACTCAACAATTTGTATTTGGGCTCCATCTGGATGACAGCCTTTCCTAGTATTTTCCACCCAGCCCTCTTTTTAGATGTCACCCCAAGGATACGTTAGCCTTACTCGGGCTGTTTGTTCTATAAATAGTAAAGGCCAGAAATGTCTTTGTAGAAAAGACAGATGTTGAAGAATAGAATTAATCAAACCATAACCACAGAATTTGATGTATAAAACCCTTCATTTCCACCAATGAATCTTCCAGAGCAAGACACATGCCATGGTGTAATACCTTAGTACTGATCAGAAGATAAGGATGATATTTTAGAGTAGTCAAAATTAACTGTATTGATCAATAACTGTGCATCTAAGAAGAGCAATAAAGACAGATGATGTAGGTATGTTCACCTACACGTGGTACCAATAACATTTCATATACCACACCCTGAAATGCTAGAAATCTTTATATCTGTAACACTTACTGTGTATGTCCTTGAGCTTTGCCTTCTGTTCCTTTACTCAATTGTTTCCCTCTGCATATTTCATGAAAAGGAGACTGGAAAGAGGAGTGCTTAGTAAATTGAACCATTAAAAAGATTGGATTGCTCTTGCTTTCATAGGCATTATTGCAGCAGAAATCATTAATCTATTCTGCTCTGAGTAAATTCTGTACCTAAGTCTTGGTAAAAATACAAGTGCATCAAGACAGTAAAAATGGTAATCTGATTGATGACCAAAACTAATCCAAATGCTGCTTTATAGGTCCTTTTGCTGATATACACCTTCAGGATCTGCTTTCAGAAGACACCAGAGCAACTGAACCTTAGAAAAAAATCAAAACAAAACATGTATACACAGTATGTCAGAATATGGAGTATGACTCATTTCTACTGTAAGAAAATAAGTTGTACTTGATCTCATCTTTACTATTTTCAATAAATGATATAATAACAGAGCATTTTTCTGTTTCAGTGACACAAAACACAGTGCTAGTCATGATGTTATTGCTACTATTATCTAAAGACATCAGAGCAAAGTACATAGAATGTGATAATATATCTTGTACAAGAAAAGGTCATGCAACAGTTCCACAATTTGCTGATCCTAAATATATGTACAGTTGTATCACTCTGCATTATGATCACATTTCTGATGTATTGCCGGTGTGCATGATAGCAAGTTTATGGTGCAGTGCCAATTACATGACTTTGTGGGAGAACAGACAAAAGTTGAACCAGCATAAATTTAGGATGGTGCAGACAGAGGATATCTGATCTGGTATTAAGCATAAGCCTAAGCCTGCCGTTAGGAAGTTAGCCAATCAACATTTTTTCCACAAAATTGAAAGATGAATTTTAGCACAGTCAATGGTATATGAGATGCAGTCACAGAATTTGCTCTTTTGTATTTATGAGCCTTGGAGCAGCATTTACTGCACCAGTGAATGTCAGCCCAAGAGAGATAGGGAATATACATGGAATTCAGTCAGGAAAGCCTTTCTCCTCATCCAAAACAGGCACAGCAACTTTAAATGAAATGAGGACGGGAGCAGTTGCTCTGATTTAAATGTAGCTGTGTTGATTATACAAAGGCTAACAAAAGTGTAGTCAGCACATATTGAGCAAAAGGTGATGTAAGCAAGGAGGAGGAACCCAGAGAGAACAAGGACTCTGCAGGTTGGACCAGTGAAGGACTACCTTAGTCAGATGTAGAATATGAGTTAACAATATAATATGCTCAAATGTATCTATCTAGTTCATGATTTGGGGTATGACTGACATTTGTCTGTCTCCCATGCAGAGTTTCCTGTTTTCCAGGTCTAGTTATACAACAGATTTTATTACATTTGCAGAACAAGTTATCATAGTAGTTGTTTTTTACTAATTGAGGGAGATTAGATCCATCATTAAAAGGGAACAAAAATTAGATATTGTTTCTCTAAAACTCTAAAAATGAAGTTTTTGTGTAAAAGAAATGGAAAAAAAAGAATCTGTTGCTATTACAGGACAATATCAATTAAAGATTGATTTAACAAGTTCTAAAATAATATTGACTACATTGGCACAAGATAATGTCAAACTACATCACCAATTAAGAATACAGAAAATAACTGCAAAACTTGAACAAAGTATACAGAGATAATTAATCCTCTAATTAGTATGCTAAAATTAGATCAGGAACTAAAGGGTGAAATGCTTTAATCTTCCCTTATCTATGCAGAAGAGTTTCCATCTTTTACTTTTTTAAGAAATTATTCACCTTTTCAATTCTGGTGTATCAATGGTTTTTTTTTCCACGGGTATATGACAAAGTCTCTAAAGCACATGTGCATTCTGAGAAATTTCCTGTCTTAGTTTAGGAACCCACTCAGATAAACTGGAGAAGCAAATGCATCAAAAACATTCTTTGGCTTTAATGCTGAACTGTGTTTCCTGAACTTATGAGGAATTTAATGCTTTTTAGGATATGTCTGAAAATTAAACCCTTTGCATGTTTTCTGCTCAGGAAGCATTAGGTTTTTAGCACCAGTTATTATGCAGAAGTCTTGTTTATGGAAGCTTGTGTCCCATATTTAGATGTCCTCTGCCAAAGACAGAAGTTCACTATTGAAATTACTGGGCATAATCAGTCTTTTGTCATCCTTAAAAAATAATTTCAAAAATAATTTATTATTTTTTAGAATTTATTATTATTTAGAATTAATCACCAGTAGATCCAGTAATGTGAGTCAAGGCTAGAAGTACCATCATGTTGCTGGAGAAAGATTAGAGTGAAGAGAAAGAGAAAGGAAAGAGATGAAAACAACCGGAGTATGTGCTACAACTTCAGGACAGTCTTGCACCAGGGAAAAGGTTTCAAGTCAATTTTATCTGTCCCTCAGGGCCTCAGTGAGCCCATTTTTTTGACAAAGAGAAAAAACAAGGGATTTGCTGCATCAGCTTTACAGTGTCACACTTGAAAAACCAGGCTAAGTATCCCAAACTTCAAACCTGCCATGACATGATCAAATGATCAAGACAGAGCAATACTTAAAATGCAGGGCATAATACCACATATTACAAAAAGATCGACTTCCAGCTCCTGCTACCACCAGCCCTGGCATCTAAGTCCTGGCAGGTACACAGGCAACGTAATGGAGAGCAATGGGAAACAAACTCCTGGGTTTTCTTCTTCAAACCAAATCCAGGAAAAAATGTATTTCAGCTTTTAACTCTCACAAGTTTAAAGTACATGTGTAGTGATTCTCTAAATTAGAAAAGGCACCAGGGTCAGATACAGTAAAAAAAGAAACCCTGTAGAGAAAGGCAAAGCTTGCTCATTCTTGTTATGGACCACTTATAAGGTCTTTTTTTTGGTATTCACATCTTTGTTAAGAGTTATTTAATTTTTTTTTTTCAGTTGCACAACTTTTATTGGTGAGTAAAACAAGAACAGCAGGAGCCAACTCCTATCTCTGTAATTCTTTCATCTGCTTAGCTGACTGTATTAGCCACTTTCCCTGAAAGGAGAATGGGGGAAAAGTTCAACAGCAGACTGACATAATAATGAGGACACAAAATATAGATGAAAAGAATACATGCCTAAATGTCTGATGAACTGATATTAGCATATAAATGCAATAAATGTACAACAGCAGCCTTTGAATTAAACCACAAAGAACACTGTCTACTTGATTAGTTGTTTATTTTTCCTTTTGAGGGAACACATCAGAGCCACAGATTGATACTTTAATAAGGAACACGAAGACCTTTAGTCAAGATTAAAAGGGCTAGTAGTTAGATGTCATAATTCATGGATACTGATTGTGCAGGACTTTGACAAGAACCATTAACTGTAACTGTGTAGCTTCCTTCTGAAGTCACATACTCAATTTAGTTCTAGTTTTTACAAGATGTGGTAGGATCATTAAAGGAAGCTTGGGTCTAAGCACTGATAATGGGAGTATTTTAATATTCTTAGTACTTTCACAAAGGAACAGCATGTCATACATCTGTTCTATGTATTGCACCTAAACTCTCTAAAGGAATAAAAAGTCTTTTTGTTGTCGCCACTGTTACCTAAGACAGTGAGGTGTTAGGGTTTCTGCACTCTTTTGCAAGCCTGTCATACAGTAGAAATGTGAAAAAAAACAAAACCAAACCAACCAACCAAACAAACCCCCACAATAAGGCCCAACTCACAAACAGCTTTCATATATCTTTGTACCTTTTGGACTGATTTTACAGATTGACTACTATTTCACACTAAAAGGAAAAAAAATGGAAACAAAGGGTGTCTTCTTTTTTTTCGTTCTGTGAAGGCTTCAGAAGTTCTAGAAGGTAAGATTTTTTTCTCCAATGGCAGTCAGAATGGATGAACCCCCAGATTAATGTAAAATTAAACATAAACTTTCCCATTCTCCTGTATTTCTTGTCTGCCGTTGCTTCAGAGGAGGAAAACAGAAACATGGCAACATAAACAGAGGCTAAATGTGCCCATGCAGGCACAAAGCAGAGGGAAAATTCAACATGAGCACAGGCCTCAGGGCTCATTATTAAGGCAATAGCAGGGTTTAAGTCAAATGAATAAGTGTAAGAAAGGCATGGAGGCAAAGAAGGTTCCCTCAGGTCTCTGTGTCCTTCCTGCCTGAAGGATTTGGCAGGTTTATTCCACTATAGACTTATAGTACCATAAAACCACAAGATAGCATCCACCTCACCTGCCTTTTAGATTTCTGAAGCTATATGTCTAAGTGGCTGCAGGCTTCCTTTGAAGTCCGTGGGGAAGAGGGCAGCTTCAAGCCAATGCATCCGATCTATTTAAGCTCTCCTAAGGAAGAGCTTTGCTGCTCTTTCATGGTGCTGTTTCTTACTCTGTTTTTCCCAGTTTCAGACACGTAGTTGAAATAAGGAAGATGAATCTTTTTCAAGCATCACTCATTTCTTGACTGCTTGGCTGTTGACCTCAATGAGTTACTATTTCATCTAGTGAGCAAATGGGCATCAGTCTCCATGGAAAGGAAAATAAACAATTAAAAAATCCAGCAAGTGTATAATTAAATAAAAATAGCTTAACTAACAATCCACCCGAAGTTTTCATTCAGGCAGCCTTACTTCCACTTCCATTTTGCTAACTAAATGCAGATGTTTGCTAATTAATTGCTTGCAGTGTTTTAATGGCTAAATCTAAATGGTGTCACTGTTCACACAGGACCACTTCCAGTCTTGCTTCAGACAAATATTGAACTCAGGATCTGGCTCTATGCCTCAGTCACAGGGTTTTTGCTTTTTCTTTTCTTTCCCCTTTTCTTTTTTGAGAATGAGTGTGAGCTATTTTTCAAAGTGAGACAACAAAACTGGTATTATTTCAGGGTGCTTCAAAACGGAAACTAATTCACTCTTCAAAAAAAAAGAAACAAAGCTTTAGAAGAAGGTTCAGCAGTACAATATCCCCTGAGGTTGGCCAATTACTTCTGGTTGATTTGGAAGATTCAAATCCTGCTTTGTTTACAACTCATTCTATATTATTTAACACATTATTGCTGTTGACATCACATTAATTAAATAAGCACAGAGACAGATTGTTCCAGCTCTTGAAAACAGAATGAATAAAAGACCCCACAAGAACAGATTTCGCTTCCTCACACATTGCAAACAGAAGATCAGAGCTAGAAGTATTTCCTGTCACAAATTAAATTGGTACCTACCAATCTTTCAGCATCTGAGCAATTTCTGTTTTGATTACACACAGCGCATGATAAATTAAAAACTGCCAGAAGTTTCACAAAGGCATTCCTGGAGCTAGCAACTGCTTCCTGTGTCTCTCTCTCTCTCAGATCACATGCATCACAAGGGGAATTAAGTGGACTCAGAGGTCACAGGAAACTTGTGTATGAGGAAGGAGTTCACTCTCAGCAGCTCATGAGCAGCACTGATTCCAGACTGGAGTCATGTCCTCCTTCCTGTGCCCTGAGGCGTTGATTTAGAGCAGTAAAGGAGAAATCTATCTGGGAGAAAAATCACAGAAAGCAGTTTCTAGATAGTGAAAACCATCCCATTTAAATGCTTACACACTGATAGTCTGGCCAGGTGCCCTAGGACAGCTAATCTAGGTATACTTACCATTCAATGGCTACTCACTCATCAATTAGTTCTTGATGACACCAATGGAAAAGGGAGCATTTCCTTTGGTTCCTGCAGACTGTGAAGGCTGCTGCTGAGATCCTGTTTGGGATCAACAGCAAAGAAAGTACCTTGTTGGGCTACACTGTTCTTAATCCCTCTCTCTCAGTTCAATCTACCCAGAGCAGGAGTGCTAATGTTTTGTCTCCTGTTGAAAAATTACAATTTCTCTCCTCAGTATTCTCATAACGCAGATTTTCTCTTCCATGTACTGATTTCAAGAATTAGAATAACTGAAGATGTTTCTTCGCACTACTTTTTCATACTTCTTTTATGCACCTTTTTGTCCTAAATCCATCCCCCTCTCCCAAGCTAATACACCATCTCTTGTCAAAGGAACTCCCTCCATGACATCTGTATCTCCAGATGTTTGATCGTAATGGATGCACTACACAGACAGCTCATCTGTTTCATAATGGACTATGGGAGCGCCTTGGAATGACCACACATATTTCAGGTGTGCTATTAAATATCAAATAAACTATTTTAACACATCCTTAATCTTTCTTTAATAATCCATTCTAAGTAAATTATCTTGAAGCAACGCTGGACTATGATTGATGGGTCTCTTTATAAAATCTTGCTCTTGGCTCAGCACAAAAGAAATACCCTACCAATTACAGAAAGCTCGCCCTGGATATTCAAACCAGCTTCTTGAAGAAATAAACGGATGGAAGAGAGACTGATATTCCTGAAAATAGTTCAGTGAGTCTTGCGTTCTCTGTGAAGCAAGACAGATGCCTTCCTGTGCCTGTTCGCAGCGCTAACTACTCACCCTGCATATGCATCACCAGAGTTATCGCCGAGTGCAGCATCACTGTACATGAAGTACCAGCACTTCCATGCAAACATCCCTTATCAGAATTGTATTTGCACATCTATACAAGGTGACTGCTTTAAAGGCATGGACATTTACTGGAAGAGTCTGTGCCCTATGCTACTTGAATTATTGATTAATTACAAACAGATTACTAACAGTTCTGAATCATTAAAACCTCATAGTAAATCATGTAGATAAATAAAACATGCCTGGGGTGAATAATCTTCTTTCTCTCTTTCTCTTTCTGAATTCACTACCAGAAGCATGGCACTAACCTATTTATAGTAAGGCTACCCTCTAGAAGCCCAAAGTCAATATTTAAAAAGCTGGTGGCCTTTTGAAGTAAAAAGAGCACTTCCTCAGGCTTTATTATCTCCGCTGGCAAAACAGACACTTCTAATAAGTTTACCCTGCAACACCTATGCCTCTGAAAAAACTCACCATAAATAATTGGCAAATATGGTAACAAATTGCTTTTTTGTTCCTTTTAAAGTATATTCTTCCAGGAATTTTAACAAACACAGAATCCTTTAAAAAGTCAGTTACATTATTTAGCAATACAAATCACAGTGCCCTAATTCAGCAAAGGCAACTGAATAATACAAAGAAATAAATTAGTTTAGGTAAGATAAGTCACAGTACCTGAGAAATTAGCTTAGCTAACCTATATTTCAGCGTTAGTATGTTTCTGATTTCACAAGGAATTTCTGTACTTCACTGTAGCTCAATTAACAAACAGACCCCTTTTTCTTTCCTTAGGAGGAAAACACTTAGATTCTGGTTCAAAGGCTTCCAATGCCTAAAAAAAATTAGAAAATGTGAAGTTTTAAAAATACTCAAGATCCTAAATAGTTTGCTGGATCTAGGCCCTACTGCTCATGCCACAGGGCACAATTTCATGTATCAGTTTTCACTGCCTGCTGCTTTACTGTGCTTTACTAAAGGGTAAGCTGAGTTTTACTCACTGAATAAGCCACCAAATTTGGGGTAGACCTGGGTGGTCTCTAAAATTTTACCAGAGCCACTGCCTATAGAAAAAGGAATGTGTAGAATGTAAAAGAAAAAGGCTAATACTCCCGATGAAGTAGCTGGCTTTCTAATTTTCAATTCTAAAGACAAGTCTCTCACCTTGCTGACTGGAAGTGAGTTGGCAAATACTTGAAGTAAAAAATTTGACATGAATTTGCAAGGACCAGTCATTGTTATTTCCTCCCAAGCCACATCAGATCGTGCTCTGTGATACCAGCATTAATCAAATCTAGCAGAAGTCACAAATCTCTTATTTCACTAAGTCATGATGTTGGTCACTGAGAAAGTCAACAGACTGTTACCAATTGTATTTTACTGTTTATTTTATTTTCTCCAGAGCATAACCCAGGCTCAGCATGCTATACATTCTTTCAACTGACATAGCAGTCTCTTCAATGGAAGATACCTTTCTCTTTATTCTACGTACCTCTGAGTCTACAAATAAATGCCAGTGTGGATCGATCCTACTACGGAGGTGGAGTCCTTATTACCACCCACATTACTACAGATGCTTCTACAGGTACAGAAGAACGGTAGCAGGAGAACAGTATTTACACACCTCTGGCACAGAAACTGTCCTAATTTCACAGTCTTCCTAGACACTTCAGGGCTGTGTCCTTACAGAAATAACATAATTCATCCCAAACTTTAAAGCATTTTTAAACTCAGAATAAATCTGTATGCTGTAATCCAAGCAAATATTATGCAAGTGTGACTTCCACTACTTATTCTGAAGTTGCTCATGCAAAAGACAGACTCATAGCTGGAGCGACTTCAAACCTTCACCAGGACAAGTGAAGCCGCAAGACAAGCTTTCCCCAGCAATGCAGCAGACATCCTCTCTTGATGATATAAGTCCTCCTTGCCTGATCTTTGAAGGGTTTTGACAAAACACTTGGCAGTAATAGTTTATCTTGTCTTACCCTAGTCATGATCATCACTTTTCTATCCAACTTCATCTGTATGGGCTAGTTAAATAGATGCAGCTTAAGCTGAGTGGCTCTCTTGGCACTTAAAAGGGAAGGATTTGTACAGCGGAGCATCCTGCATGCAGGAGCAGACCAGTCTGCTAAGAGCAGGATGACTGAGAGGTCTGACAAGGCATGTGGCTGAGCAGGCCAGCAGGGGCTTGCTAAAGAGGCCCCTTTCAAAAACTGAAATAGGTTAAAGGAGCATAGAGTATGCTTTCCACTTGATGCTATGGATAGTAAGACAGTTGCTACAAACACTTTGTGTTTTACCCTATTCTCAGGGAATGCAGAAAACCCGAAAGTGCTTGCACTGCCACTCAGATATTGCTGACCAAAAATATTTGCTTTCTCATACACATACAAGGAAAGACATGTTCATAAGGAAGCACAGATTAGTATTGTCAATGTATGTTAACATGTTAACAGCTACACAATGTGGAGGAACACAATGTGTACTTCAGGAAACCGAAGTACTCTTTGTATGAATGCATACCCAACAGTCTGCGCCTGGAATAGTCCGTATATCAGTATGTAACCAAAATAACAAACAAAACCATGCAAAAAACAAAGTAAAAGGAAGAACAGAGATTGACAACAAGTCTGTGCAATTTGCTTTATCAGCATACTATTTATGTCATCATCTCTTTTTGTAACTTACTACCGATGTTAAATCACATCTCTTTTTTTAAGACTGTAATTAGTGCCCCTGTAATGATTGAGGGAATTACGTACAACTTCAGGGATGAAACAAAAGGTGAAAAACCTTCTAAACACTGGACCTTATTTTCAAACAAATGTTTCTGATTCTTCAGCTAATGGAAAACAAAAAAAATCTCAAATACTGAACATCTTTGAAGATGTCAGCACTTTGATTTTAATTACATGAAAGTCTGTCAAACTGAGTCAAATACACATCAGTAATCCCCAAATGGATTCCTTTTGCTACATTTTAGCAAACCTCATGTGGATTCCTTAATTTACTTGGGAAAATTAGGAAAACACTTTCTTGCAATATATTGTTTTTTTCCGAAGAAGGATGATTTTTACTTTAGGATTACTAGTTAGTTTCAAAATAGCATAAATTTTCCTGCAAACAGTATTTACTTGAAAAGAATATAAAATTGCATCACTTAAAATTAGTGGCTTCTGCTAAGATTTATGAAAGCTACGTGAGACATCAGGGAGTCCTCCAAAAGCTATTTTAACCAAACTGAGCAGAAACAACTTGTAACTTCAGTGCTTTATAACATCCAGAGCCGGAAAGCTGGTCTAATCTCCCAAGACAGGTTCCAGCACTGTGAGAACACTAAGGGTTACTTTACTGATGCCACCAACAGCAGAGCCAGGCTGTCCTCAATGGGCACAAGTCAAACCAAAAGAAATCCCAGTCAGACATCAGGTAAAAAGCTTTGCCACAAGGATGGTGGGACATTGGGACAGGTTCCACAGGAAGGCTATGCAGATTCAATCCTTGGAGAAAGCCCTGGGCAACTTGCGAAAACTGGCTCTGCTGTAGGAGGGAGCTGTTGCTGGTGGCCTGTAGCCATCCCCTCCAACCCTAATAGTCCATGAATCTGTTCACAGTATGCAACACGAGGAAAGAGAAATGAAGGGAAATAAACAACTTACCAGCCAGCTGGGCGTTTTAAGGGAAAAAATGTAGCCTTACCTGAAAAACGTAAGAGAAAGCAAAATGTTAACAATTCATCAAAATCAGCAGGGTAATGAATTGTAGTAACTGTTTGTACATAAACAACGTACACAATTATGCATTCACAACATTGCAAACATTTTCCCCAATATGTTCAAACTCTGTAAAAGAAGACGCAGCTATGCTGAAATGCAAATCAGTGTCTCCCCACAATTGTACCTCCTGCAGCTTATGCCCACAGCTCAGGGAAGATAAGTTTGTCACCTCTGTGTAGGCTCTGTGACCTGAACGTTTTCATACTCACTTCCTCACCATTTCAATTTCACCAGACATGTGCCAGCATTTCTTGTAGACAATTTTACCTTCAGTCCCTGCTGAGGATCTGTCCACTAATGACCATAATGAAACATGCTTTGTGTGAGAGGCTGTTCATTTATTTTCATTCCCGTGAGTGCCTTCAGAGACCAGTGTTGCAATCACGGCTACTTACTATTTAATTCCCAGCCAAATTTATGGCCAAATTGAAAAATGGATGCAGGCTGCCTGATGCAGGATGCTTTTGTCTGAAGTGTCCTCATGGAATCATTATACTTGCATTAATCTTTAATCTGCAATTAAACAATCAGTTCTATGTAAAAGATAGCTGCAAACAGATCTCCTGAATGTGTACTAGGCAATATATCTTAATGGATGTATGCGTGCTGTCGAGGGTCTGCAATTAGGGCAGCATCCATCACTGGGCCCCAGGTCAGCAAAAGGTTAGGGGCGAACCAAACCTCCCCGAGGTGCTGAGCATCCATCCATGCTACCTGTCCTGCTCTAGGGCTGTGCCTGCAGTGGCAGAGAACATCGAGAGAAAAGCCAGGTGGGGGTGGGAAAGGGGATACAATGGATTAAGGCATGGCCTCGCTGATAAATCTGTCTTGGCAGAAGATGCAACCTGCTTTGAATCTGTTTCTTTCCAATTAAGAGACCTGCTTCCAGCTTGGGCAGATGCTTAATTGGAGACTGAGGCTGCCAGGCAGGCACCAGAGCCATGATCATTAACAGGTAGTTTGAAGCCATTAAGGTGCTCCTGCTTGTCAATTCCCCTCTCATATACCACTGACATAAATAAATGCATCTTCTTCCCCATGGCAGCAAGCTCACCTTGTAGGAAGATTTGCACACGTGTGTCCTGCAAATACGCCTTTGGTTTCTGGGGCTGTGAAGTTATTACATTATCACCCAAGGCATGTGATTCAGCAGGGAATAAAAGGGGCCTTACTGCCTGGTGTCAGTGTAATATTAGAATGGAACCAAATGGCTTCAACAACAGGTAAGCAGAAGGGCATCTGTTTCAGATTTGACTAAAATTGTATAATTAGATCTTGGTAAGAGATCCGTCTGCTCATGTGTGGTTTTATCAAATGTTCTTGCCTAATCCATACAAGGAACCAGTTTTCAGACCTCAGTGGACACCATGTCTGATGCAAGCATGGGCACAACCCTAAGAAATTCTACACCTGTGCAGAGCATTCTGTATGAATAGATGACTACACCAATACAGCAGGTTTTTAATTAGAAACATGGGGAAACAAAGCTACAGTGATACCTATGAATGCTGTCTTATTACAGGACATTTGTCCCTTACTGGTTTTAGTCTTAATAATACCCTCACTGTTTTAAAAAAAACGAAACAACAAAACAAGGCTACTGGACTAATGTCAAGCAGTGAGATTCATTTTGTTTTATCTTACAAGGGTATCCTGACAAAAATTCACAATTGTCTCATTTAATGGTGTAAAGAATTCATTACCATGTACCTTTTGCAGCTTACAAATTAGCCAATCTCAACAAGTATACACTAATTAAGGACAAGAAAGTAAAAGGCACCTATTGATTGCAAGGTCTGAAGCACCAGAAAACTGATTAAATATATGTTGTGAAGGAGTTAATAAATGAATTAACTCTGCTATGCCATGCTCCATGTACACACAAGGCTATGGTAGCTAAACGGCAATTCAATGCTATAGTCTTCAATTATTTCCAGTGGGCTAATAAGACAAGCAATTAGATCATTGTCTTCACATCAAACCACAGCATTAACACACCCACTTGGGCAAAGGAATAAATGATACCTATCAGGTAGGGAGAAAACTACAATGTATAAAACATTCTGCAAATAGAAGACCCATTTTAAAGAGAAGTCTAAGTCAGCTACTACATAAAAGTAATAGAATTTTACAGCTGCAGAGTGATCACAGGAATATCATAGCTAAGGCCCAGCAGGAGGGAGAAAATTCCTACTTAAATATATAGTTTTTTTAATGGATTCTATCCCCGAGGTAATGCAGACCACAATGGACTATGTCAACTGCAACTGTACCCTTCTTTTCTGCCAAATTGACTCTTCAACAACATGCTGCTCAAGATTTGGTGAGCAGGGTCACCACCTTGACACAAAAAACCTAGGGCCAGAGAAGTTACAGATGGGAAACGTAGGAAGTTGTCTTTTGCAAGGTAGTGCAGATGCTAGCATGTTTGCTGCCTGTCCTAGACCGTGTGTGGGTGCTGCTGGACAAGCAGGAAAAAGGGCAGCCTAGCACCCAGTACCCACACACCAAGGGCAGGGCCGTGGTCCCTGCCTGAGGAGCTTGCTGCCCCAGCTAGATGCAGCTGGATGGAAAATCATGAGGTGTCCTATGAGCCATGGGATGGGGCTGCCTGGGGCTTGATCACCATATCAGAATTGACCCTCAGGTTGAGTAAGAATAATCACATAAATGAAGCCATATACTTACTACTTTACAGCTCTTTCTACCTCTTAGTGATGATATTATACTGGACTTATCACACTTCCATGCTGCTTTACAGAATACAAAAAGAAGATACGGCTTTCACTAAAATTTTAAAAAAAAAATATTGCCCATTTTTTCCTTTGCTTCTAGAATACATACAATTGAAGAAAGGGATCAGAAAATGGAGGGATGCTTTGCAACTTCCCTATGAAGTAAAAATAATCACCCCTCCTCTTCTTTTTCTCTTTCCTCGCACATACACACAAGCACAGCACACACACACTCATGATGTAAAGTCATGGAACAACAAGCCCCAGGAGATCGGCTAAATCCACCACTGTCTCATGGATTTACCTGAGAGCGGTTTATTATGCCTACTAGCAACTCCCAGCCATCATTCTTTATCTTGAAATGGTATTCTTGGATTGTGGTGGTGCATCCCCTACCCCCGTCCTTGAGTCATACTCAGAACTCATCTCAGAAGCTCCTGATAAGCCTTGATCAAACCATCTGAGAGGTGAAGCATCCCTCGACCAGGCCAGCTTCGGAACATTCCCTGATCATATCAAGAGCTCCTCCATGGTAGAGGCAGTAACAATGAGAAACACCAGCTGGACAATCAAGGTGGGAAACAAAGGATAAACAATTACCCGTTGTATCCTTGGTAAACTATTTATTTGAATGCTAATCCAAGTGGAGTAGCAACACTGTGAATTGTAGGACAAGTTGAATTGTACCATCTTACTGCATTTTGGGAAAAAAGCCCAGTAAATACCAACTTGGGTTATGGCCAGAATGGAAACTTACTGATGACCAGATCCAGTCATCTTGCAACCCTAAAAACAGTGGTCCTACGTGAGGCCCTTTGAGCTCTCCTGGACTGCAGCAGGCTAGGCCAGCACCACCCTCTGATTGGGACAACTCATAGGGCTCATGAACCCTCCAGCTTCTGATCCTCAGACTGTCACTAATGTTGAGGTCTAAGCTACTAACTGCTCCCAGCACAATTCCATGCTCCTTGAGGTGCCACCCTTGCCTCTTGGGAAACACAATGGAATTTTGGGAAACACACTGGAATTTGATGTGAATATTTCACTGAACCTATGGGAAATTTTTGTTAGGTACCTTTATATGCAGAGAAATAGGGGTACACATCATTTTACCTGTGTGTATATGAATTGGTTACATATGAATGTTACTATCTCAAACCTATAGTTAAGGCACCATTATAATTGGCAGTTAACCCTATCAAACTGCTTTGTAAAGGGTAAAGCATTCAGTGATTAAATGCCGCTAAACCTTTTTGCACCCTTATCTGTACATCCATGTCCTTTGCACCCTTTTTGCCTTTTGCATTTCCATGTAAATCATGGCAAATTTCTTCTAATTTGATCTTCCTTTATGTGTTTTAACCTGTGTAGCAAGTAATAGAGTGAACCTTGCAATCAAACTCTGTAAAGCCACATTTTCAAAAATATATGTTAAATCCTATAATTCTCAGTTACTTGCATATTTACTCTTCCTCCTTCTCCTGTTTTCCTCTTCACATAAATTATGAAGCTTTACACTGAGCCATGCTGCATATCCTTGCTCCAAGTGTACTTCACTGTTTTGACAATGCCAAATTTAGAGCGAAGCGTGTGTTACTTTGCATTTGTCAGTCACACAGCACTCTCCTTTGAGGTCTACCAATAAGCACAAAGTGACGGGTGGTCATCTGAACAACACTTTGTGCTTCTGTATTCAGCTCAGCAGTCTACACAATTTTAACCAGGGAGCTGCAAGGATAAGGAGAGGAGATTTTTTGCCAATCAGGTTAAAATGTTTCAAGTGGCCCATTTTCACTTTCTGTATACTTCTGAGAGATGACTAGGAGTCAGTGTGAGAGATTAAGCTCTGTTGGAGGTACACTGTATTCATAATATATTAATAAACAAGAATGACTCAATTTTGGTTTTACACTGGCAGAAAACTAAGCTACAAAAGGACACAGAAGTGAGAAAGAAAAGTGAAGAAAGTGACAATGGATTACTCTCCAGTAGCAGAGGACCTTGGAAAACTGTGAGGATGAGGTTCTGTTTTCAAAAATACTGTAAACTAGTTGTTGCTGAACAAATTTCCTCAATGAAAAACTGCCTTTATGCACTTAGCGTTTTAAGTTCTAGGAGAGTCCCACAAAAGCCTGTGAATGAGTTACAGCAATGGAAGGAAAGAGGTGCTACTAATGAAAAAAACCTTCTTACTGGACTATGTCAAAGAAAAGGCATTTCTTAAAGGATTGTGAAAATTTAGATTTTTCTGGATGCTTTGCTATTATTTCCTTACTGTGCTTCCCACCTGTGACTGGGAGACTTGCTGCACTGAAAATACATGCAAGACGTACTTTCAAAAATCTGAAGACATAACATTACTACAAAACACTGGCTTGAAGCATATCCTGCTTCCTTATAGAGGCTTCCGATTTAATTTACCAGGTACTGAAATTCTACAGCAACTACCTCCACTAGGCATTTCTGCAGGCTAAGCAAATACCCACCGAATTTTGAAACTGACTTAATATGGATTAGGATATTATTTTACACATATTAACTGAATATCCAAACTATAAACTATATGCTCAATGACCAGAAAAAAATCCAAACCAAAACAACCAAAAAACTGAGCCCCCTTGCTTTTCAGTACCTTTATTTTGCAACTTCAAGTAAAGAGGAGAAAGTAATTAATTTTATATCAGCATTAACAAAACACAAAAACAAACAACAAAAAAAACCTGGAATCAGAAAATTATTGTGTTGATCCTCAAATCTGCGAAGGATTGGTTATTGCTGAAAGTTCCCCACAATCTGATGAAGTGCTTGCTAATGCAAATTTTGGCCATTTCATCACACCGTGCAAACATGTCTTACCTGCTGCTGGGAATTGTCTGCAATCACCAGCTTCCCTAGGAATGGTAAAACCCCCAAAATTTTTAGGCCTAAGGCTCTTAACACTTCATAGCTCTCTTCAAATGCCATTCTTGTCTCTCAGCTTCCATTTGTAGTTTTTCAGAAATGTTCCAGCAACAAAGTACCCCCAACAGAATAAGAAATTATGGATCTCTTACAAGAGTTACACAGGTGCTCTATTAATATTCACCACCCTTCCACCTTCTGACACTTACCACATAATATTTTGTACTGCCATCAAATATTATCAGCTAGAGGAAATACAGAGCATATAAACATATATGAACCACAGACACATAAAAAGTGCCATACGCATGAGTTCAGGAAACTTAATGTCCAAGGAAAACGACCAAGGAAATAAATACTAGGAAAGGCAAAGGACAATAAAGAAGGCAAAGTTTCTTTATTAATTCAGGGTGTTCCTGTCTTCTGTGTCTGAACATCAAGACCATGCATCGTAAATGGAACTAACATTCAGATATATGCTACAAGTCTTGTATGTTCTGTGGTTTTTTTCCATTGCAAAAGTATGATCTACAGATGATCTATAGATGAGGGATCTGGTGGTAGATCATAACTTCAGTGGAAGATGAAAGAAGCATTTGTCTGTGGGTCATGGATTTTTATATTCTTTGCTTGTGGTAGGTAAAAGAATGAAATATGCTTTACCTGTATGATATCTCTCTGATATTAAAAGTAATGTTTTGTTTGTTTGTTTGTTTCCCGGGAAATGAAGTATGAAGAACAAAACATAGCACAATGTGTATTCATTTATATTTCACTGGAAAACATTACGAGTCTGAGTGAAAGTGAAATCAAGAAAAAACCAAACCAAACCAAAACAAAAAACCACAAAAAACCCCAACAGACACAAGAAAATCTCTGTTTTGGGCTAACTTTTTTATACTGCATCTTCAACACTGTCACAAAGACAGGTCTGTTGATGTGTAGATGCTGCACCTACAGGCATTACCTATGCAGAGAACCCATCAGCTACCATGCACTTCATTTATAATTTGAAAAAAAGTCACAAAATGTAAGTAGGAAGGAATGACATATACCATGATGTTGGTTCTGTCTTGTATTTTTCCTTTACTCGTATACACCCTTTAAAACTCAAAGAAGCCTATTTTAGCAATCTTGCCATTAACTTCCCTATAGAAAATAAAACTGAGAGATGGGCAGCTCACTATTCTTTAGGCTTTCTTTTTTTCTGCAAAATTTTGAAGTTCCTAACAACCTTTCCCCCCACACAGTCGACTGCCACCCTTACATGTCATTGAAACAATGTTAATATTTGTAGCTGGGTATGACACTTAGCCACCAGGAGCGAAGCTATTTGGCACTGTAATGCAAATGACTGCATTCATCAAACGAGCTTTGTTAGTTATTCATTGTGCTCCTTATCATTCCTCTCCCAAACCCCAGTGCTTCCGCACTGTGCACAGAGGTGTGTCCGCAGCAGCATCCGCGCTGTAAAGCCCACCCTTATCAGGCAGAGCAGGGTGCCACCGGAGTGACCTGCCAAGTCACTGTGTCCCCTCTCTTCTCTCACACCCTTTTTTGCCCAGTGTTGCTCTTTGTCCTCATCCACGGGATCTGTCTCCCCCTGCTCAGATCATTGTGCCAGACCCTCTCCCACAGCTGAAAGAATAATTTGCAATGAAAGAGACTCTAGAGAGATGGGCAATTCCCTCCTTTTACCCCAGCTCCTCATTCTCCTCTGAAATCGACTGCAGGAACCAACTTTCTGCAGGGCTGGGCTTTTAAAAACAACTACAGCAACAGAAGTACCTGAGCCCCTGTGTGTATTGCAGCAGCCCAACAGGCCTGCACAGACAGAAAATGGTATTGACAGGTTTGGAAAGGGACAGACACGGACTCTCATGCAGGCAGACGCTGGGGGCTTTTTTTCATTCAGTCTTTCCTTAACACAGTTCAACATACCATTCTGTACCTCCAGAGAAATGCTTTTGGGGGATGGAGCCAGAGATTAATCCCTCTGTAATTTCTACTGCTGCTGGCAGTACTAACTGCCAAGGGATTTTGGGGAAAGATAACGGCACTGTTAACTCGTAACCTAGGTGTAAAAGTCATCTTAATAAAACTGGGATGGTTGAGGCCCCCATCAATAACCACCACACACCAGTTTTATTGGATGTAACAGATGCAATCTGTTTGATGTGGTACAGGAGGCTCATCCCAATATGGTAATTAATAGAGGTTGGGGAGCCACTCAGAAATTGTCTACCACAATGGCAAAGCACCTGAGACAATCCAGTCAGTTTAACCTCTAAAGCAAAGATGTAAAAACAGCTGTGTAAAATTGCATTTTACACTGAAGAAAGATCCAGATCAGTAAGAGGACTGGTCTGGATCTTTCTTCAGTGTAAAATGCAATTAAGTAGGGAATAAAAACCTGTGTATAATTAAACTAGTTTGGAATGATTCTGCAGATATTCCATAATTAGTGTTTGTATAAGAACAGATTTTCTGTTTTGCAAGAATCAGCAGATAATCAGCAGTTGATTGTTAAAATGAGAAGATGCTGATCCCAGCATAATTATTTTTACATATATCTACCCTTCCATGGAAACATAAGAGACAATTTCTCTAGCCAAAGAACAGGTGTAACGACACAAGGCATTATAAGTTGTTCCCAAACAAATCCAATTCTATTTTTCTGTTTATCTTCATCAGAGTTATTTTGTTTGTTTGTTTGTTTTGGAGTATGGAGGGGAAGAAGTAGAATCTCTAATTTCATGTTCTTGTCATTATATGTTATCTTGAGCAAAAGTTTCCTATACTTCTTTTTTCCCCTGGTACTTCCTTGTCACAGATCAAGATTACTCTATTAGGCTGATGGGTACTTTGATAATATAGTTAGGGTAAATAGGGTAATAGACTAGAGTAGTACAATTACATGCCCTGTGTAGTATCTTACAGATGCTTTATGAACCAAGTGCCAGGTTCCTAAATCTTCTTGTTGAAAAACAGTGCATAAAGATTTGTAGAAGTCAAAGGCTAAAACAGGAAAAAAATACTAGGAATTTATCAGTGTGGTAGAGAAAATGGGAGCTGTTTAATACCCTGATACAGATTGTTTTCACTGGAATCCATTATGCTTTTGGTCATCTGTTCTCAAATTTTCATGAGCCCTCTTACCTTCTTGAATCTTCAGTTTGTTTTGCACTAATGGAGCAAGAGTCTTCACCAATAGTAACTAAAATTAGGTTTATTCTAGCTTCTTTTAAATTTACCTATGCATTTTCTGCACCCAGGTTGTCAAGAAGGCCAGTGGCATCCTGGCTTTTTCAGCAATAGCGTGGCCAGCAGGACTTAGGGCAGTGACCATCTCCCTGTACTCAGCAATGCACATCAAATCAATCAGTTTTGGGCGCTTCCCCACAAGAAAGACATTGATGTGCTGGAGTTTTTCCAGAGAAGAGCAATGAGGCTGGTGAAGGGCTGGCAGCAGAAGTGCTGCATGGAGTCATCGGGGGAGCTGGGGGTGTTTAGCCTGGAAAAAAGGAGGCTGAGGGGGGACTTCTTGCTCTCCACAACTACCTAAACAGAGGCTGTAGTGAGGTGAGGGTTGGTCTCTTCATTCAAGTAACAAGTAATAGTTTGCCCTGGGGGTTTAGATTGGATATTAGAAAAATGTCTTCACAGACAAGATTGTTGGGCATTGAAATAAGCTGCTGAGGGAAGTGGCGGAGTCATCACCCCTGGAGGTATTTAAAAGAAGTGTAGCTATGTCATACAGAGACAGGGTTTAGTGATGGACTTGGCAGTGTTAAGCTTACAGTTGGACTCAGTGATCTTAAAGATCTTTTCCAACCTAAATGATTCTATGAATTTATGAATAGTCAGTATTAAGGAATAAGCAATCAGTTTCTAAAAGCATCTCCTAGACTTTGATAATATCTGTTGTTATTACTAAGTTTGTTCCCATTTATGATCTTATTGTGATTAGGAAAGCAGTTCTAATGTAGCAGAGAATTGATTTACAATAATGATAAAAAATATAGCCTTTAAGGCATGCCTGCGTTTGCTCTGCTATGTATTTTTAGTAGCTATCATTTCCTCTCATCTTTTTCCAATCATGTAAAACACCCCACCATGTAGAACACCACCAAAAGCTTGGACACTTTTTTAGGCTCTTTCTCTAGGACGTATAGACCATTATCAGAAAAAAGTGTCAAATGCCTGCTGTCACCTTCAGTCAGCTGCCAGGAGCTGGAGATGTAACAAGCTGCATCCCGACAATTGGTTGTGGTGTGATAGGACAAGCACAGCATTTTGGGAAAGATTGCTCAGGTGTATATCAAAGATACCACTTTCCAATTAAATTTGGTTGGCTCCACCTAACAGGGTTTAAGACTGAAGTGTCCACAGAACACTTAAGAAAATAGCTGAAACTGCTTGAAATTCAATTGTCACAAATACTTAACTCTGGATAAGGTTCTTTGAAAATCCTGAACAAAAAGACCTGAAAACAGGTAATATAGAGGTATGGAAGCAGACACAAAAACTACTCTGTCCAAAGTCAATAACATGCTTTGCATTTGTATAAAAAACACTGACTAGAACAAACCTGATCAACTTTTACAATATTCATCAACTGTACCAACTCTAGTGACTTTTTAACTACACACTCTACCCAAAACATCCCCACTGGAGAAACATCTAGGAAAAAGGAAATGTTGTTTATAACCCTGGTACACTGCATTGGTAAATGACACAGAAAACAATCTAGCTGCACATTTTTTACCCTTAAAAGAAGATGTAAATGTATTATAGTGCAGAAAAATCTAAAGGGGTACTTTCTGCAATGGGAGTTAAAAAACTGAAGCATTAGATACTCTCTTAGCAGAGGAAAAAAAATCTACCAATTGGCCACAAATTCCATAGCACAGAAGATTAAATTTCAGTAGAAAATTATCAAATCAGCAGAAAATAAAATTGATCGTTCCCATGCATACTACAAAAGCAGTATTTTACTGAAAAGACTGAATACTTCAAATACAACATAAAAGCTTGCCATTATGACAGATAGTTCTATTAGAAAAGGTACTGAGTGCATAATTAACCAGTGCTAATACCTATCTGAATATCTGAAAAGAAGAAAAATTTATTCAAGTGGAATATAAACTATTCATCAAAGCTGGGGGGAAAAAAAAGAAAAAAAAGAAATTGCTGCACTGAAAACATGCACTAGTCGGGCTATGTTTATGATCCCCTGACAGAAATGTATAAATAGGAAAAATTTACCACTCATTCACTAGGGGCTAATGAAGCAGAACTAAGATCACACATCCACCATCACTCAAGTGCAGAACATATGCAGCTTCTCAATTTTATATGGAACTGCCTGCTCAAGTCACACATTCTGTAACAAAGGTAATATTTTTTGTTTCAGTCTAAACAGTAAACTGTAATTGGCTCAGAAATTTCATTTTTCTTAAACTAATGTTAACTTAATGAGTATTTTCTCCACCTTCCTGGATATAGGTGATGGAAGACTTTGCTTTCTCAGTTTCCCAGTATCAATCAGTTACATATAGTAAGGCATAAAATGTAGTATTTAATTGAATTTTCCTGCTCTGTAAAATTATTTATATTCTTTGATAAACAACCACAGCTCTAACATTTTGGATTTTTTTATAGCAGTTTGCAAAAATGAGGAAAATGAACCCTGCTATGTCCATACAATTTAAGTTACTGCAACTATTTAGCTTCCAATGTAAAAACAGTATGTATCAACAATTAAAAAAAATATTTATTGAGCTAAAACATTTGTAAAGGACAATCAGAAGCTTATACTATGTAGGCAGGTGCAACTAAGGTCTAAATTCTCAAACGACAGCAAGTTTCCAATCTCTGAATGTTCATTCGGAGTAACGCAAGCTGCATTACTTTGCAGCCAATAGAGGCACATGGACAATATTCCTGAATATAATCTCAGCTCTGAAAGTTGTAACACTTGCAACTGTAAACATATTTCTGAATTTTTAGCATAATCTTATTCTGATCTGCATCAAGTAGTATTTTCTAGAAAACGTTTGTGAATGAAATATAATTTTTCAAGGGGAAAATATAAATAAAATTTGAAGTATTTCCCACAAATTTACTTTCTCAGAGGTCCTAGCAAAAATGCTGTCCTGCAATTTTAGCCATGTGATTATCCCTGACACATTATTTTCTTCCTAATTTATTTACACAGCCTATAATTCATTTAACAAAGATCTTAGTGTGTGAGGTATTCTATGAATGCTAAACAGATTTAAAATTATGGGCCTGTTTCTAAGAAAAGGAAAGAAATTGTACCTTGTGCTTCCAGCAGCATGTTAGGAAAACATTCTCTGGAGTTCTGCCTCTATTCTTTAAATGGGTTCAACACACTGCCAGTCTATAAGAAGTATAACTTTTTTCCTGATCTAAACATAAACCTCCACTACACTTAAGAAGTGTCTTTACCGGGGGGTTTAACTCTGCATATTGTTTTCTGTAAGCATACAGACAGCTGAAAGGACAAAGAGAAAAATATCTTACAAGATACCAAGATACTTGGTCATGCACCTGTAACTTCACTCTGCCCACAGCTGTATACCTGGAAAGGGCTGACCAATATAGACCTATTGAACAAAGGTAACCATGAGACTAGCTTGCTTATGGATCATCCTCTGATCCCCCAAGAAAAAAGACAGCACCCTGTCATTACTGCAACCAGTATCACATCCTGCTCAGCAGTGGCCAGGGTGATCCCGTCTTCCTTCTGCATGGCTTGAACAAAAAATCATGCAGGGTGAGACATGGCAACACAGTATTTTCTTCTTTAATAGTGAAAAAAAAAGATGTAACTGCTCTCTAGGGGGGAAAAAAAAAAAAAAAAAAAAAAAAAAAAAATTCTAACCCTGGAACAGTATTCACAGTACTTTAACTGAGGACAGTAAAGTTTTTTTTCCAGAATGTTGTACATGGTACTAATGCCAATGTAATTCGTATTATTCAAATGACTATATGTGTGCTGGGGAGTAGAAACAAAGCTGGTCAATCAGAATTCAATAGTTACCAGTATTGAACACATCCATACCAAACATGCCAAATCTCTCACTAGAGGAAGAAAAATAGGAATCATTAAAGACCTTTTGGTTGACACGCCTTGAGGAGTATTTTTATAACATTTTTTACAGTTGGCACATTTCATTGTCGATGAACTGGTAAATAAATCTTATAGAATGGCCCATATCTTTAATTCTTTCACATCTTTTAGTTGTTGCAGAGGCACAAGCAACAGCACCTGTGATACTCTAATTTTGTTTCACCAATGAACAAAGATTGATACAGTAGTCAGAGAATCAAATTAGAAGGAAGAGACAGGAGTAAATATTCTGTCAGTGTTGTTCAGTGTTCCTGTGCAATAAAAGGAAATACAATTTTCTTGTCCCTTCTCTTGTGTTCAGATTTTCCTCGCTACAACAAAAAGATAAGCAATTCTCAGTGTCTTCAAAATCAAAAATATGGGAACACCAGCTTTTCTGAAAATCTGTTACCACAGGCTTAGAGTAGATTCCAACTAAAATCTCTCGAGGCATGGGGAGGTGGAAGGCTGAGATTTATTCTTTCTCAAGTCATACTAGAAATTAACAGCACTACTATTTGTGTGATGACCTTTCTGCAGAGTGCTAAGAACTGGTTTTCCTTGACAACGGAATTAATTCATTGAGACCTAGTCCCGGAAGTTCCTGCAGCCATTGCAATCCAGAAGGGTAAGCTGAAATTTCTCTCCCACCTCCCATGGCCCCTTTCATATCCCACTGAAGATATATGCATGGGGAACAACTATCATTACAGGGGTGCAAATTTCGAAGCATCAGCTATCTGCTGCATACATTTGCCCTAAATAAAATACAGGGTGCATTCTTCCACAATCCCTTTCCCATAAGTCATTTTTGCACAGGGTAAAAGAAAGGCAATATGAAGTTTATTCCCATGGGGTTATTTGTTCAAGTGCCTCATGCTAAGGGTGAGAACGTGCTTGAAGAGTCCAGAGCTGTCCTGCTAAGATTAGAGCACTAAGTAGGATCTGACTACAGGTCCATTGTATTTCTGCTTAACTTCTACTTATTTCAGGAGTTAATTATCTGTAAGAAGGTTATTGTCAAATCATGAATCCACTCTCAGCTGGAGGTCAAGTAAGTAACTAAACAGCGGAGACGCCTCACAGAGAAATTATTAAATTAAGATTCTTAAAGTTTTATTTGCCTATTTTAATCTTAATCAAATTCCTCTGCATGAATTCTAGATGGGAACAACTGTCTTTATAGTAAACCAAGAGAATCCACTCCCAATGCAAAAGTATTATCCACTTCAAAGTACACCATCTCCAGACTGAGAAAAATGTCAGACAAAGCAACAGGCCTTGAAGACTATCAGCAATTTTAAATAGTTATGGTATAAGAAACAATCTTTCAAGACAAAGAGCTCTCTGAAGCATTTCCCACCCCACAAGCCAAACACACTTTATGAGCTTCAGACAGAACACCTACTAAGCCTGAATCGCCAAGACAAAGGATTAAAATCAAGACAAAGTCTAAGAAACCCAAATTCCTTACACTGAAATATACAAATCCAGAACATATTTGAAGTTGGCATGGAAATGAATTTTAATGCACCTGAGTACCACTAGGTAAGGGAACAGAGCTGCATAGAGCACTTGCTGAAATCTGTACAAGAACATCAGGGAGCCTAAGGACCCATTGTGTTGCATTTTGGGGGCATGCAAATGCCCCTAGTCAAAATTTAAATTTGACAAAAAAAGAAATTACAATCTCATTTCTATGCACAAATGGGAATGAACTGTTGGCTGCTATGCTGAGAAGGCTGTCATAAATCTATAAATAATCAGACATACTGATCACTTGGGAGATTTTCCTTCTGAATTCCCTCAGTGTTTTGTCTTCAGTTGTCAGTAAATATGACATCTGTCCTCTCCATCAAGCTGGTAATAGCCCTCATCTAGCTCTGAAACATTGGACTAGCACTTTGTGAAGCCATTTCTATCCAGGAAATAAAGATAAAGCTGATACTACAAAGTCTTTTGAATTTCTAGTCTACCATTAATTGCCCTGAAGAACTTAACGTAAGCAAGCATTTACCATCAAGCAGAACCTTGTGACATCCTAGAGAAGTGGTCTCCCAGCACACATGAACTGTAGCCAAGCAACAGGCTCTTCCTCAGAGGAAAGGCCTAGGTTATTCAAACACGCCTCCATCCTTTCCAAAAATGGTAATTCAGGCAGGCTAGCAATATCTCACAGGCAATATTACCAGAGGCAGTTGATAAATCTAAGAGACTTTGCATGTTCACTTATTGTCACAAAATTAAAGGAGAAAATACTGATGCAAACTTACTGCTCTCAATACAATATTGAAAAAACAATAAGGGATCCACTGCTAATATTAAAGTAATATAGATAAACCTAGAAATAACTGTTCCATTTACTCCAAACAGCAGTAGAGCCTCATTTGCTCTTTCAAAGGCATAATCAGTTGAAGGGCACATTTTTCTTCTTTGTTCTTTCCCATCAATTTTAATAGGTGCAGAACATCAGTCACATGAAATGTAATGGGACAAGAAGATAGATGAGTACATTTGAAGCCACTAGTCACAAGACAGAAAGCATCCTGACAAAGTGACACTGGCAGCATAGGGTTCAACAACAGAGCCTGGACAATATTTAGTAAGTGAAACTACAGCGCTACATGATTTGGTATTTTCTCACTGGGCAAAATCCTTTCCCTGCCACTATACATCATATTCCTACAAGTCAGGCTTTCAAAGACATTCTCCTACTGAACATGACCACATGACATTTTTAAATCAGGGAAATACTTAAATCTGGGGACAAAGAGGTCATTTGGAGACAAGTTGGAATGACCTCCTGCGTTAAGAACTTCAAACTACCTCATCAAGAAGGTTTTAAATGGTTTAGTAAAATTCGCTGAAATTCATATTTTGTGAAATATGAAATATTTGTGGTTATAGGAGTGAGGAAATTTGGTATCTATGTTGAACTGACAGCAACAGGACTCAACTACTGATGAAAAAATACCAAAAATCCCCTATTACTACTAGGATCTGAAGAAAGCAATGCCGACAAATTAACAATAGAAATTCCTTCACACTAAAAAGCCTCTGATGTGCATAACACAATGAACTATATTAATAAAAAAGCAGCATATCCCATTAGCTGTCTCTGAAGTCATTCTGGGGAAATCGTAATGAAAATTCCTATCAAAACTGAAGTTTAATTTAAAGTGAAGGAAAAAGAAGTCATCCAACAAAACAAATCAATCCCTTTCTGAATGTTGAGGAAGCACGGGAAATGCAGGCAGGCCTGCTCTCTACTGTAATGATCCACCTGCGTTGTAACTTTACCAATAAATGCTAAGTGGCTCCATCTAGCACTTTACAATGGTTACTGTGATCACCATCATCATTATTGGGCAATGCTAATTCAGTTTCTTCATTAGCCATTTGCCACGATCGCTACAGGTAATCATTAAGCTTTAAATAATACTGAACTTTGCACAAGAACAGGAAAAGAGAAAACAGAACCTCTTAAAATATACCCACAAGAGAAGGAACTAGAGCCAGACCTCCAAGTCCCACTGCTGCATGAAGTAGGTCCTAGACCTCAATATCCTCCCATCACCCATCCAATGGCGTGCAATATCCAGAAAGCAGAAAGACAGCTTTTGGCAAATTCTCTTAAACAGGACAACATTCCTCTCTGGCATCACAACACGTGCTGCTGATGGGATGGTGTATTCTTTTTCTGTCAAATACCTTACTGGAAGCTGTTTACAGCTACTACAGCTGTTCTTGCTACTTCCCGCCTCTCCCACAAGGTAGAGACAGCTTTCCAACAAATCTCTACAAGTGTATGCTAGTAAATACAATTGTACATAGACAGGAGTTTCTCCCAGTAAGTCACAAAATTTCAGAATGGGAAATTCAGAGAGAATGGAAATTCCACATTAAGATAAGTTCTGGGATTTCTCAAACAGTACGCCTAACTCTGGGAAGAGCAAAACAATTTTAGATAAAGGAAAACATGACTCACTTTTGGCTTCCAAATTTCATACTACATGAAATAACACATTGTTTCACAAACTACTGAATATGTTTCAAAAGTTAATCAACCTAATATTCAATTATGATGATATATAAATAGTATCCAGGCATTTCCAGAAATTTTTCCCTATGTTTTTTCTGTAAGCCTATGTTTGATGAAATATCTGATTTTTTATGAAGCATTTTGTTTTTAAGGGGATTATATTCCTTAGTAGAAACCATCTTGTAGATACCATTGTAGATACCATTGTAGATACCATCCACACTTACTGAATTCCTCATTTATGAACTTATGCATCTCTGTCGTTCCCAACTGTAATAGTAGACATGACAAATTCAAGTGAAAAACCTTATTGCAATGAAAGATGTCATCCTCACTTCTAGCAACCTTGACTTCTGAGAATGCATTCCAAATGCTGAATTTTAACTAATAATCAACCTTTTCTTCCATTAAAATCTATTTTGAGCTGGCAGTTCCTATGACCCTGGATATCGTGAGGAATCTGAATATTTCACATTCTAGCCATGGGGAGGTCAAAGACCTGAATAATGATTGTTCCTTGAGCAGCTTTCCCTGCAAATTCACCACTATAATATGCAAAAAGCACATTACAAATACAATCAAACATATAACATAGGTCAGCCAATTGCTCTGTTATATTACAGGTAACCAAAAAGAATCCTTTTCTCTGGTTATTTCAATTGTTCAGTCCTCATAAGGATTTAGCCAAGTTCACCCAGCCCCATGCTCCCTGTGGTCCTTAGGGCACAGGTTCTGGCACTGCAGTACACGGTATTTCTGACATTACAGAGCAACTGAACACGTAACAGGTTTGCGGCTCTTCCCCAGGAGCTTCACCAGTTTGATGCATGTGGACACAGAAGCTGCGCTGACATTTGCAAGCAGGACGTTCCCTGAAGGCACGCCAGCAGATCCTCGCCAGAAGCTCCTGGCTCTGTGGTGTGCTGAAGCAGCCATGGCTGGCTCCTCTTGGCACTGATGTCTCTGGGCAAGCCCTGAGAGGCCAGAGCCAAACCACAGCCGCTTCCTCAGGGCCATGCACCGCTGCCAATACCATGTGGCTGTGTTTCAGCCTCACCTCTCATGCAGTGCTGCCAACCTCAGATATGCAGAAGAATATCAAACCAGAGTAAGATTGTTTAAACATTATCTTTCAAGTTCATCCCAATTCCTTTAAAATTTCATAAACTGAATTATTAAACCTGATTGATACTCACAAGCTTTTCTCACTGATCATGAGTGAGACTGCTACTAATGAAAAGTAGTTTTTACAAAACATTATAGGGGAAAAAAACCCCAAAAACTAATTCTCCCCCACAAATACCGAAAGATATGAAACAAAAAGAATGAATTCTTTCTTTCAGCTCAATGAAGAACACAAAACCTAAGTTTTATCTTGACAAATCTAAGATACTTGTAGACTTTTTGAAGATTGAATCCTCTCAGGTTCAACTCTGAGATTAATATACCTGAAGCACAGAAATTCTATGTGTGATGTGACAGTTTGGAAGATTACTTGTTCCACTGTGCTTTTGTTTCAGAGGTCAAATGTCATGGCCAAAACCTCTAGAGAATAACCATTACCATAAAAATATAATGACAATTCAAAAAAAATTAATGCTTGTTTTGCTGCACTTTGGTGATTATCAGGGTTTGTTTTTTTCAGTTAAACATATAAATAAACAAACAAAATTCCCAACCTTCATACTGGAGAAGAAAAGAATTTTTTTTTTTTTTCCCCACCTGAGAGAAGAATATGTAAAATGTCCTAACTTCCTCAAACAATAAAAACTTAGAGAGGGTCATGGAATCATGGAAGTCTACATCATCCTATTATGCAGAAATGGCCAAATAGTCACCCTGTTCCCCGCCTCTCCACATCAGTATTTTAAACTAAAATACAAACAATTATAGAAGAGACTTTGCAGTGCATTATATAAAGACACTGCAATTCCATTTCTAGGTCCACTCCTAGAAATGGCATACAAGTATTTTTAAAATTCTCTTTCTGACTCACTATTTGTTAAAATAATATTATAGATAACCTTTGAACAGTAGCTGATTTAATATCCTCTCTTAACAGACTAATTTTTTCACAGTTATTGAGCAAGGTAAAGCAAAAGACAGGCTTATTACACAAAAAAAAAATTCACTCCAACCACAAAGAAAGTGTATCAAGAGTAATCAGCATAGAAATTCTGTAATTCTTTCATGTCTTGGTATTTTGAGATGATGTTAGCAAACTTGGAAATCTTCCTGCACTTGAAAAAAGTATCTACTTAAGAGTATCGACAAATTACTTTGCATTAAACTAAAATATGAGAAAAGCCTTTGTGATTGAAACTAGCCAGCGGGTTCAAAGTTACAGGGTTGTCAGAAAAGCAAATACTATTACAAAAAACTCATGCCATTTAAAATGCCAAGTTTAACATAATCTGAAGGTACATAGTCTTAAAGCCAAAGATCCAAGAATTTTTTGGTATTTTTAAAAAATTATTTTTGTAATACCTCAACAAATCCCTAGAGGTGGAAAACTAGTTATCTACAAAACTGTTAGTTATCACCAAGCCCTGCTGTGTATGTCTCCATTAAACTCTCAGATCTTGAGCGAGAACTGGTAAAACAATCTACTGTCAGTTAACCCCACATACATCGTGGAGTGTTTTCTGGCATTTTAATGCCCTACTTCTTCAATGAGCCAAAAAACAAAAATACTGAACCTCTAAAATATGCTTCTTTCTTGACAGAATGCCCAAGGTAGCAAGACTGGCTTCATCACATCACTGATGTATAGAACTCACATAAAGATTCATTTTGCCATAGGCCTAAGGATTATATCCACACCAAATCACATCAGAAAGCAAGCCTCAAGAAAGGATTGCTCTGTACAAATGTATAAAAATCTGATCATTAGAAGAATCCTAAATCCCCATTGTTAAATTCAAGATGCAAGGAACAAACAGTAAAATAAGAGAGAAAATCATGCTATTCAGCACCTGAACCACCTCTTTTTTAAAATTTTCATGGCATTGCATATAGAATTTTAGAATCACAGAATATCCCTGTAGATTACAGATACAATCTCAGTATTGCTTTTTATAGCTGCCTGTGTTGTACTCATCCCTTGAATTCTTATCTCACATTCTATTGTCTACTTTCTTATCTCAGGATGACTTTATCTTTCTTGAGGTATGCACAGGAGCTATATGCCTTTTAGACAGTAAACAAGGACAGAAAATGAAAGCCTGGCCCCAATAAAGTCAGTGGTAACGCTTCACAGTTTCCTGGATTTTACCAGAAAAAAAATTGGGTGTTTTTATCACTTGTTGGTTTGAGATCAGAAATAATACTTAGGTATTTGGCATGTAATTCAGGTGTCATGTACAAAAGAATGATCAAAAAACCTCCTGCTAACAGGCTTAGGTTTTTAGAGAACCAGATGACAACTTCCTTACATGTGTAGTTGTATGTATGGATGCCTCCTCTACAGCCACTACCCAACCAGACAAACAGAGCTGGTTATTTCAAGCAGTGTGTTCCCAGACCCAAATCTCAATCCTCCAGGACTCCTCAGGGAGCCTCCACACCCAAACAAAGCTCTGTGGCAAGAGCCTAAAGTCAGACAAGAGGTGGCCTGAAAGATGTGTCTTCTCTTAAGCAAGTGGCACGTGGTGGCTCAGAGCACAGAGCTGGGGAGTGGGCTCCCAAGGCTCCGGGGACAGTTACTGCTGGCAGCCAATGCTCCCTGATCTGGCACAGTATCCAGTGAGGGAATGTGAGCTCCTCTACCAGGAACAAGTTGTTAGCAATGATCAGTTGTTAGCAATGTCATGACACTGCTGTCTCTTCCTGAGCCTGCAGAAACATTATGGCAACGGGACTATTTCTATGATTTAATTTCTATTGTTTCATGCTGCTTAATTATTGGTGTGAAGTAAATAATCAAGGAAACAGAAGAACCAGGAAAGCTGTGCCTGCTTACCACAAAGATAATCTCTTATAGATAAGAGATAGCAGAGTCTCTAAGAGATAGCAAAATCTAAAAAAGAAGTCAAATTTTTTAAGTAATTTTTCAGTCTTTCCAGTTCAGCAGCTGTTCTTTATAGAAATGCCAAGAAAGTTTTTAGGACATGGCTAGAAATGTATTACAAGCTTTACTTGATTACATTTTAACCGTACATTACTAATATGAGAAAGTGCTTTTTTGAGGGGAATTACATAAAGCTGATCTCTGAAATTGTTCAGTTAAACTGAAACAGTACTCCTGCAAGTTTGTTGACTTTTATTTTTGAACTTTTTAAATAGATAAATGAATATTCAGAAGAGCTACTTAGAAAAATACAAGAATCGGGGGGTTATCACTTGTTTGTTTTGAAAATTTAGGGGAGCAAGAAGAAAAAGAAAGGAAATGTAGTAAGATCAAACCAGATCTACTTTCACCACTGATTTAATTAAACTCAGATAATTCAGCTAATTTCCAGACAATTAAATTCAGATTTTTTTTTTCATATTCTCCAGAGGTAAAAGTGTGTTATTACAGAATTTCTAATAAAAAGAGAACTTAAATATAAACCAAAAATGTGCTTGTACTGATGCAACACAAGCTAGTACTTTCCCACAGCTGGTGAAATCCATGAGGGGCATTTGGAGGTGGCATTGATATTGATAGCAACCAAAGGTACACAAAAGTTGTGGCAGGTATCTACAGAAACGAATGAGAGCTAATGGCAACCACCACACTGAGCAGTTGTCATGTAAATACCTCACATGGCATAAGTACCAAAAAAGAATAGTGACTGAAGGTTGGTTCAAGGGGAAAATCAGTATTGCATAACTCAAATGATCTTTGGAACAAGCTCAGAATTCATCAAGACCAGAGAAGGCAGATCCCAGTGCTAAAGAACACTGCTTGGCCCCCAGCCAAGGCAGATCCCAGTGCTAAAGAACACTGCTTGGCCCCCAGTCTCCCATATTTCAATGCCAGCCAGCTACAAGCAGCATCTCCTGAAACTTTCAGAAGTGCCTCAGCTGTTTCAGCGGACAGGCTTGATGTCTCTTGTGAGCAGCTTTGAGTTTGAAGAGATATACCACTAGAACTTAGTACTTCAAGTAGCCCAAGGGATTTCAAAATGAACATAAAATTAGAACTCTAAACTGGTAAAAATCTGAGCTTTATGGTAATTATGGAAACCAACGTGAGAAGCAAATGGCATAATCAGTCTTCAGAGGATTTAAAAATGCTGCGAGCAAGTTCTTCTATTATCCCAGGTCAAATATAAAACATAAATGTGCAACCTTCCAGTTTTAATCCCAGCTCCACCACTGACTTTGTGAGCCATCTGAGATAGCCTCTCTTTTCCCTTCTGGCTTTTCTCCTTTCTCCCTTTCAATTCTACGCTCACCTGAGCTAGATCAGCTTCTTATCATGTAACTCAAAAAAGAAGTTCGCACCATTCTTTGCCTTACCTCTAAACCCAGTGTTCTCTCTCCAGCTTTCCCCTCTTTCTCTGGGCCAACTGCACATTTTGAAAACAAAAATTCAAGCAAACAGAACTGGTTATATGACAGCCACAACACTCTGAAGAAAACCTGTGTTTTCTTGAGTCTCAAACAAGGATATTAAAGATTACTGCTAATTCTCTTCAATCCTAGCCGTATTTCCCTTATCCTTTCGGCTAAATGGGAAGAGTCCTCACCATGCTGCTAACAAATGACTTTAACTCACTTCTTTAACCCCTGCAGTGGAAGAGAAAATCAGCTGAGAATGGCAGAGGCCTGCTCCTAATGGACATGAGCATATACCAGATCCCACCCTCTCTAAGTGACTCAACATAGACTTCCTGGATGCACACTCATTAGCTCAATCCTGCTTATACAGCACACAGGAAATAATATTAAAGTGCTCCATGAAGTAGCAAGTAGGGCCATAAATTTCAAATTGAGACATCCTTAATTTCTGCACTGGTAGGCATGTGGAAAAAAGGATTTGAGGGGGGCATTATGACTGATACCTTCCTCCAGGGAAGCCAAGAAATAAACCTGAGCCATGCTGAGGACCGGTGAAGAGGCACTCAGAAGCACAACGGTCCTTCACCAATGCACAGTGGTATCTCAAAAGCTCTCATTCTTAAAATATGACTATTTGACTTCCTATTTTGATCCAAATCTGCACCTGCAAAACATAGTTATCTAAATAAACATATCTGTCATAAAAAGAATTTTTGGAGATGGCCCCCATGGTGTCTGAACTGCTCCCTCAGCAAAAGACAAGTCTAGAGTAAAGGAATGGGGGGCAGAGTGAGAAACTATACATATTCTAATGATGTCTTCATTTCCCAGCATCACTGCAACAAAAACCTCTGTGATGCTGAATCTGACCTCACAAAAAAGAGTCACAGAAAACCTGCCACACTGCAAGCACTTGCATGGTTTTCCTCTGCAAAATGCATTCCTTTGTTTACTATATTTTAAAGTATATGAGTGCACAGCCCACCCACAGTATCAGGTAGCCTAGCATGGGAAGGGTGGCAGATGAGGCTAAGGACTGCTTCCTTATATGAATATAAATTAATCTATCTGATCCACATATGCTAGGGAGCCACAGCTCATCCTCAGTCAATTCATGTCCCTGACAGGCTAACTTGTCCCAAGCACTCCAGAAATCATGTAGATGAAAGAGCCAAGCCTGTGGTATAGGAATTACAGGATTGGAGAGTTAAAAAGGGATTTGCAAATCAAGTAGTAATGCCTGCCTTGGCTTAATTTAATTTATCATATCCTACTCCCGCTCCCTGCTCCCAGCTGCAAATCAGGATTGTACACAGAAGCAGTTATGGTGTGAGACACTACCTGATCTCTACTGCAGCACCTGGTTAAAAATATGCTCAGTATCCTTTGGGCACTGACCTGCACACACTGAAACAAAGATAGGGATGAGTTTACAGATGAACACAGGATCTGGCAGTGAGCACACTAAAGTCATTTCTCTGCTCTCCTTCTGCACCTTATCAGTGACATTTCCCTAACAGCACAGGATGCAGCACCAGGCTCACTGCATTTCAACTCCCCAAGGAACCTCCCTGAGATCCTCCCAGAGATAACACTTTATCTGGCAAGCACCAGAGTAAAAAGTGAAAGCATTAGTTAATTTTGCACCTTGGTTGCCCACGTCCACAGACACTCCAACTCAATAGCAGAGAAGATAACAGATAGGGGGAAGAATTTCTCTCGAATCTCTTAAAAACCCCACCTTTGGGTTTGCTGATAATTCAATCACATTTATTACCATGCAACATTACTGCAAGGAATATTTTGAAAATGCATTTGCTCTAAACCAGACACAGTCTTTTTCCTATACACACATGCAGCCCTTTAAGATATGTCTAATGTCTAATTTGTTTCACAGCAGAACCTGCATTTCTGGCACAGAAATGCAGACATTGACCTACTCTACTCCATTTTACACTTTCAGATCTGTTTGGCAATCCAGAGCTGGGGAGAGGGAAAGGGAAGAGAGGGAAATTTGCTGCTGCTATGTTTTTCCCTGTGATATTGCTGTAAGAAAAAATGATGATGGGATTATGACTAAATATTGAACTAAAGGGAAGTGTTCCACCTAGAGACCATCTTCACCAGGCAAGGCAATGGGCATGTTACCTGCAAACAGACACTCATTTAGGATTGAATACACTTGCTGGTTCTGTGGTAAAAAAATGATGCAGATGTATGGCCCCCAACAGTAATTAACAATGTTAATCTTCTTCTTCCTCTCTATGGTGATAAAAAGAGTCATTTTTATATTTAATTAATGCAGAGGATCATTCTGGAAACTGGCTAATGAGGCTCTGATCACATTACCATGAAAATGTGCATTAACACCACAACTGAGGAGGCTGCTTCATGTGTAGAGAATCCACTTTGTAATTAGCCCACTGTGAAATGAATCACGTCAGGAGGAACTCGGAGGGAACCAGTCGGCACTGGGCACTTAGCTGCTGCTCTGCCAATAGACCACCAACATTCTAAGCTGTTTTTTCTCCCCTGCACTGCCTGTCAGCAGCAGTGCAGTCCAAAACTGCCAGTGTTCAGCCTTTATCAATGGCAACGTGTCAAAGCCAGAACAAATTATGGAGAGGGAGAGAACAGATGCTGAAAGGCACTAAACTTTAGTATCTCTGAGTCTGCTGTGCCAAAAGGAAAAAAACAAACAAAAAGCTGCAAATCAAATACTGATTCAATAGGATCTGAGCAGAAAAATATGGGCTATTGTGGGGAAGTACTTGTTTCGTCTTTTCTCATCTTATTCTGAGGGAGCTGGAAACACAGCAGCAGCAGACTGCTACTCTGCTGTGCACTACACGGTTAGGACGCTGAAAGAGACACCAAAATACCTAAATGGGATTATGATCTTTGTCTAGTAGTATACAGAAATAACACACACACACACAATGAATGAACAAGCAGCACATCTCGCCCATGGAACCCTGTTGTACTCAGTACCTGTTTAAAGGTGACAACATGTTTCAGAATTATTTCAATTTTAAATAATTAATCTGAAAATTTAACATACTTCTCAGCCAGCACAGACATGCCATAAAAACTTTGCTCCTTAACTTAAAAATAACTGAGATCACAGACCTAAGGCTTTCAGAGGTAGCAGTGCAATTTATCTGAAATCAGTCTTATTAGCCAAGGCAAGGGCTCCCTTAAAACATCACCGATATGGTTCAAAGAGACTGCTGCTATATGACTGACATCTTGGCAGAAGATGCACAAAAATGTTAAAAGAATCCCACAGGAAGTCATCTGAAGGGGGAGTGGCATACGAACAGAAAACAACAGACAGCCAAAATACTAATAATTACCAACCTCCCCCCAAACAATTTCACTAGCAATTTTGCAAAGGAAGGAAAAAAGGCAAGGCATAACAAAAGCATCTCTACTGACTGTCTGTAAAGCACACACATATTTACTCTGGAGATGCTGGTAATATCCTCTGCACTCACCTGTGAAACTTCATAGAGCAGTTTGTAGTGCTCCTCTCTCTTCTGAAAAGTGCACAGATTGCAGCCCATCCTAATAAGCAACACAAGAGCAAAGCCTCTAATTTCCCCAGCACTGAAAAGCAAATGCACTGACGGGGAATCACCCTCCAGACTTGTCTACTGTTTTTCATCAGTCACTCCAGCCCCGAAACACAGGCACGCCACTGTTAGCTGGAAGCACAAGGCAGGGCAGTGCGTAGCAGCATGCTCTTCTTCCCTTTCCCTAACTATCTTACACTCACGTATACACACACAGAGTTTCGACTCAGTTCATGGCAACACTCCCCCTGCCTCTGCATCAGTGCACATGACTACACAGATTCCCACTCATGAATATTAATAGCGTCTCATTGATTATTTATGACAGAGCGTGTTAGCAGGGAGCGGTGTCATAGCTGCTGCTGATGACAGATGAATATTCACTAATTAAGAAGCAAATGTACTGTGGTTAAACAAAATTCACTTGTGTCAATACCAACTCTGTTTATTAAGGTTAGAGAGACTAAGCTGCATGCATTTCACCCGCACTCATCTTAATTTTTACAGTAATTGTGAGACTAATTCATTAATGGAGGTGGGAAAAGCACAAGTCAAGACTTATGTTAGGTCTCCACCTTCTGCAACAGGGATCACAGAAGACATTTAAAATATTTGTAAGCATTTTAGGAGAGTGCTTGTTAGGAGAGTGCTTAGGAGCTGATGTTGCTAAAATTTTAAACTAAAGAAGGAAGGAGAGAAAATTAACCCAGATGGCTATACTGAGAGCTCCAACTCTGACACTGCCAAATTTAGCCAAAATTCTACTGCACTAATAAAAGGTATAATTCCATAACAATTCATCATGCATATAAAGGATACATGGAAATGCAGGTGTGCCTGATCCAGTGCTTTTTACTGTTTATTAAATAATCTCACATTCAAGTCTCTTTCTTGCATATATAACAGATTAATAGTAATTATAACCCAAATTTCTTAGAAACTCAACAGATACACCCTCTCAGACCCCCAGGAATCAAAGCTATTATTTTAGCATGTTGTTATATTCTATTTTACCATTTGTAAATTAGATTTTAATAGTGCCACAATTCTCAATGTGTGTATAAAGGAAAAGATGCATTTAAAATTAAACTAAACCCACATGTTAAATATTAAGGCCAGTGGAAACCACACAATTCAAGGCTGACATTGCACATCATGTAATCCAATGGTAGGTATGCAAGAAAAAAGCCCAAGCAAAACAGAATAGAAAAAGCTAAAGTTGTTTTTTATTAAAAAAAAAAAAAAAAATCTTTACTTTCTCAGCAACTTTGCTCATAAAGAACTGTATCAAGTGCTTGTTTCAAAACAACTTTAATCTGGAGAGGGTAGCAGGAGGATCCAAAGCAGAAATAATTACTTGGAAACCAATGAAGCCAGTTAGTTAAGATTAACACTGGGCCCTAAAGAGTTGCATTTACTAAGAAATCACGTCTAGCTACTATTTTTTTTTTTTCTTTTTTTTGGTGCAGTTTCCTAAAAGTGCTTTGTCAAACATTTAAAATCAATAACAGGAAATTATTCTAATGAGCACTAATTGATAAGAAATTGGCTTTGCATCTAGCAGCATCTCAAACACCAGCAACACCGAGTAGAAAGGAGATCAACAATCATGTGCTGCTTATCAGTTCAGCACCTTGGGATATAATAATCTGATTTTCTGGTCCTAATTTTACCGAATAGACAGAGTAAGAGCCAAGCAGAGAAACCCACAGGAAAAACTGGACCATTGTTGCAAACTCTGCATAGTAGTAAAGTTTGCTAGAACCTTTAGGTAAATAATAAATAGGTTGAGACTAAATCTTAATTAAATTTCATCTCCTTTAATAAATGTGCGGAGTCAGGAAGACTCAAATAATGACCATTAACAGAGCAAGCTCTTCCAATACCAGCTTCTAGCACTGTTCTGAAACAGAAGAGTAAGATTAATTTTCATTTGGTGGAAGAACCTGAACAGGCAGGTTTGGTCATGAGTTTCCTCCAAAGCCCAAGGATTTCAAAGATGAACCATGGAGGCAGGTCCATCACTGTTAGAAAGAATCAGCCTCTGTTCTAATCCTCCACACTCACACAAAATGCTGTTCATGCTGAGAGGTTTAAACCCATGCAGCAAACATCAACTCAATCTTTGAAGGTTTCTATATTGTGAGGTGAAGAAAGATTCTCAGATGTGTAAATTTTGAACTTAGGAAAGTCAGATCAATGAAAAAGACAACAGTCATGCAAGGACACCCATGCCGTCTTTCGATGAAAGCGTTCTCTTCTTCCACTGACACAACTTCTTCCTCTGACAAATACACAGTTTGAAAGCCAAACTACATTCTTGAAAGGAAACATTATTTACCCTGATATATTTTTGATAGTTTCTTAAAATTAGTTCTTAAAAAATCAGGGGAAAAAAAGGACTTATTATTACAGGATTCCAGTCATATACAAGAAACAACAACAACAACCACCAATAGACAAAATAAGCAATGGAAAACTACAGTTAAGCTTTCAGCATTTTCCCCTTACAGTGTCTATTTTATTTTGTTCTCTCTGGTTCTTTTGTTTACTTCTCTGGCGACAGCATAAGCTTCTCCATTAATTTATCAAGTGCCTGCCCTCTGCTCATACAGGGTAAAAATGTTCTGTCTTCTGCTTCTGCAACCATTAATGAGCACAGTCTGAAGGGCTGAATAGATTTATTAGAGACGGAAAGGTGTACTTCCAGGTTCCTGAGCTCCATCTAAAGATGCAAATTTGATCTTACATGCGGTCAAAATACTAAACTTTGTGCAGCACAGAACAACATTCAAGGCAAAACTTGGTGGAACTATTAATTAAAAATAAACACATGATGTGCTTCGGTCAAGTTGAATTTGACATTGGTAAGAAATCAATTTCTTTCTTCCCCTCTTCCTCATCTTTATTGCCCTCCAGCTTTTTGTAGCTAAAGGGATCAAAAAGGTACAAAAACATAATCGGGTCACTTATGTAATTCAAAGATATTTCAACAATTCAATGCTTTTCTTAATTGTGGAGTTAAAAAAAAAAACGACTAAATCTAAAATCATAATTTACAGTCAAGCCAGCAATCAGTAATGCAAATGGATGGAGTTTAATTTTAAGAGTTACGACAAAAATTGTTAACATTTTCAAACAATGTGCCCTTGTTTAGGTCCCCTAATTAATTTTAAGTGTCTAGAAGATGACTTACATTTGGTATATAGTTACCTCACTGAGATATAGCAATGTCTAATTATAAGCACCCATGCTTGAAATTTTATCATTACATAAAATTCAAGACAATGACACTGCAAATCAAAGACCACTCACTCCTTTACATCTTCTTTATCACACAGAAAAATGACACATAATAAAATATAATATCCATTTTAAGTGAGGATAGTGAAGCTGTTGGTCCAAACTCAGTGGTGAAACTCAGTGAAGCATATGTGGAATTCCAAATTTTCTTTGTAAACTCTTGAATTCACACTGTCCTCCTAAAGTACCAACCCCACAGCATTTACTACATAAATTTTGAGGAATTCCCAGAAATCTAGCTCACAAAACAGATGGCAATGCAATTTATAGTCTAAGGGCTGAATAGCTATAAAACAGAAGTATCATAAGAAAAATGGAGCTGGAGAAAGTTTTTGCACATCCCCACTGTTCTGAAAAAAGGCTTGAAGTAATAAAGTTTAACCTGAGTCTGGGGAGATCTATTAGTCTGTTGGGATATTTAATGTTTTTTTATAAAGTCTCAGCTGGAATCAGGTGATCTTATGCATCAGTCAGTTTGCATATTAAAAAAACAAGGAATCTTCCAGAACTATGATTGTAGAGAAAACTTCAAAACCTTCAGTAAATATAACCCAAAGGCTCAGAATTTGCAAATAAGCTAACCAGCTAGAACTCTAAAATAACAAAATGTATACATTAATCAGTAGGCTAAATGAAGGTGTGAACTATGGAAGTACAAAGTCATTGAGACAGGCTTAGGCTTCAATAAAATGGATTTTTGCAAATATAATAAACGAGAAAATCTTACCACAATCCCTACAAGATACATGAAAGTCTTACTCAAAGTAAAAATGCTGTATGTTTTCTACAGTCATCAGAGCATACTTAAAAATGCATGAACATAAAAACTAAGAATTTGTATCTACGACAAAATGCAACATTCTTTGGAACAATAATTTAGGAAGGACATTTGTTTAATCTCATATCCTTTACCACAGCTACCAAGTTGTCATGCATTGGTTAAAGTCACAGCAAAATTAAAGGTGGCAAAAGAAGAGGCAGGACATGGAATTCCTATGTTCTGTATTTCCCAGGAGGACTGTAATTTCTCTGAAGACTATTTAGGCCTGTCTGACTGTAAATCAAATGGGCTCCATAACTGGAATTTTCCATTGGGCTCAAACGCCTCCTGGAAGGCAGGGAGCACCCATAGCACCATATTACACAAGTCCAGTCTATTGATATCTATTGATCATTTTTCCCATCCATGATTAAATTGACATGGGATCTATGGGATCCTACGGGATTTATGGGATTCCTTGTCCAAAATGCAAATACCTGTCTAAAGTGAAATGGAAAGCAAGTAAATGAGGAATCCTCTCTGCCACAATTGCTTACAATACAAGTTCTACTTGTTCTTTTTGTTCTATACAGGAAAAAAAAACAAAACAAAACAAAACAAAACAAAACAAAACAAAAAAAAAAAAAAAAAAAAAAAAAAAACAACAAACAACAAAAAACCACCACCCTGTTTTGACCCATTTATCAACCAATACAATGTGAATCAGCTGGCTAGCATTCTTTGGGAAAAGCACAATTTGTTTACCACATCTACTAGCCAAACTTCAGACTGCTCAGAAACCTTTTTTCTCTTTTCTTTCTCAAAGTGTGATTCAGGATATTGTTTCCCCATGTTTTTTACTCTGAGTGGCTTATCACCCTCAAACTGCTGCCATAATAATTAGGAAACTATTGCAGAAAACTAGATGATGTCTAATACTGAACTTTAAGGCCTTAGGAATACATAAAGGTTGGTGTCAGGACTTTGTTAACATCTTCTAGAAGCACCTTGAGTTTCTCTTGACTTCCTCTATCTCATCAGTTAATTATAAGGAATTATAAGGAAACTATCTTACACTAACTTCACCTTTTTTAAACCATATGATCATGTGAAACCAGGCTGATGGCTCTTAACTGCACTAGAGAGTTTTAACACTATGGAGTACACAGAGTAGAATTACTCATAAATAAGCTTGAAACAATTTAAAGAAACAAGGATTAATCAGGATATCCAAACCTAAAGTGTATGAAGAAAGTTGTGGGAAAAAACCCTCTGATTATAGATGAATTTAGATGTGAAGTCCCATGTCAATAAACATTAAGTAATGCACTTAGGGAACACTGCTAAAATATTCAGAGTCATGGTCTCTAAAGTAATTATATCTACTCAGAAAATAGATTTGGTGTTGTGGATAGTTTCCTCGAATTGCCTGAGGAAAAGACTAGCAATGGAGCAAGAACTACTGAAACTGCACAAACACCAGAAATATCCATATTTTATCTATACAGCCAGCAGTCCTGGTCTTTCCATCTCTAAATAATTTTAAGAAAATGGAAGAGCTATGAAGCACAAATGAGAAATACAGATAATAGTTCTCTTTCCATGCATCTTCCACCTTTATATGTATTCTCCTGATACAGAACACATTCCTTCCAACATTAAACAATGAAATAATAAGATGATACATTTAAAACAACAAAAGGAAGCCTGGAATTTTTTTCCAAGAATTTGACAGTGGAGTGCATTATGGAACCTCGAGGGAAGCAAAGAGGAGAAAAGAGTTCAAATAGGTATTAGACAACTTTACAACAGATAACTGTTCACTAGCCATCTACCTGCCTAGGAAGCCAACTCCTGGGAGCTATGAGAGATAGAACAGCTCTGAGATTTCCCTCCATGCATCCCCTTGCTGATAACTTGCCTGTGTTTATTATTTTCCTCTTCAGAAATGTAATATTGGCAACATGATCCCTTTACTATTTTAATTCTAAAGCTCCAAATTTACCAGTTTTTGCACAAAAAACTAGAATATCTCTTTAACAGAAGATTCCTTAGCTAATGTTAGCTGCTAATACAACACAGAGTCCAACAGCATTAATGATCACGTAATGACTTTGAACTTCAAACACATATATAAAAGTACATTTTATTACTGTCCTAATCAGTTTCAAAGCTTTTCAAGCTACATCTGTTTAAAAAAAAAAAAAAAAAAAAAAAAAAAAAAATCCCAGCAGCTGAAGATTATATCTGTGGTTTTTTTATACCTGTGTGGGAAATAAGGACCATTTGGAACTGAGATATGCCAAGTTCAGGTCCAGATCAAACAATGGCAAATACCAATGAAAAGCCTCAATGAGAAACTGAACTCACAATATAAAATTAATTCAAGTGCTGAAGCTACTGTGACTGGTTCAGAGGACAAGAGCAGTGGTGAGGAACTCCTTGGCTCTGTTCTTTCCTCTGATACCTGCATCATTAGAAAAGCTCTTCTTTTTACATTCTCATAAAATAAGTAACACCAGTTTTGCAAGGGTGTCAATTCAATAAGCCTTTAAAGACTTTAGAGAGCTTTTCAAAGAATGTATTATGGAGGGCTGTTACACCCATCCAGGTTCTGCTGAGGCCACCCTTGCAGTCTCCAGCACTCAAATGTAATTAACATGTCTTGTGTGGTTTCTCAATTAAAAGTTTTACGTTTCATACTGCTAATCAGTACAGAAGTACAAATTGAAAAATTATTCATGGCTTGCTAAAGTCCCTTGCTAAAAGTCCCTTTGAGTGTAAGTGCCATTAGTTCAATAAATCTACAAGAGTAGTTTTGGTACACCTGAATATTTCAAAAGTGAAGACACTGTCATGAATATGGCACAACCAGTACAGAGACACATTTACCAATATGGACATGGCACTGCTCACTTTCAAAGCTCATACAAGTGACAATCTGGAAAAACTGTCAAAGGACACAGCAATAAAAATTCTGTCTTGCCCCATATAAATAGCCTCCTATGCCCAAGAAGAATACACCAGGATTAGGGAAGTTTTCATTGCCTTGAATGGATTTTCATGGTATCAAAGCTAAAAAGGAGAACTGTATTGAATCAGGCCGTAAAAGCAGCTGCTTTTCTCCTGCACCAAAGTATAAAGATGTCCTAATATAACTGTCAGAAGCTAACACTACTCTAGTAAAAAATAATTCTGTAACACAGATATGACCTATGTCTCTAAAGAAGTAGCTAGACAGAGGGGAGCTGGATGCTTGTGTGTAACTAATCATGACTTCATCACCCTAAAGACAGTATTAGGTGGTGAATGTGATTGAATCTCAAACCTGGCTTCCAACACACACTTGACAGAATGATGGATGCAGGAGTACACCACACAATGCTGCAAGAGGAACTGCCCACACTACTCCCATGTCTGTCAGCTAGTCAGACTAGCTGAGTTTGGTTTAGACTGGCTAGTTTGATTTAAAATTACAATATGAACTACAGTCAACCCTGTTTATTGACAGTACTAACTGACCACCATAAAAGCAGCACCATTAATACTGCTGTTGTCAGCAAATGCTTTGTAATGATTTAAAACTAATGCAGCTTCCTCTTTAAAATCCCCACAGCATCAAAGGTTTACTTGGTACACTGTTTGTGCTTTCTAAAGTTTAAAATCACTGCCAATGCACCTGCTTTCTTGAAGATCATTAGGTAAATGTCCCAGCAAAGCCCAATCAACCTGGCTTTAGTTACCTTACCGTCTGTTCTAAAAGACTAATGTTATTAGATGTGTCTTTCCCTGACAGTTGCTGGTGTTTGGTTACTGTGGCAGCTGTCAGGGAGGTGCAGGGGTCTTTCTGCTGGATGCTGACCCAGCAGGCTGCCTGGGAACAAGCCTGGTCCCAGCCTCGTGCCAGCCACCCCACCCGTGTCAGGGTGCCCTGAGCCCTCGCGGCACAACAGAGCTCAGCCTTGCCAGTGTGCCCTGCCAAGACCCAGATCTCTGCAGCACTCACCCATCCAGAAACAGAAATGTCAGGTCTGAACTCAGATATAAGGAGTTAAGAAGAAAAATGTAGAAAAAATAAAAAACGTCCTGCAGACCTACATGGATGGGGACAAATGAAATCCGATTAACAATGCCTCTTTTCCTTCTATTTTGATGTCCTGTGGAACAGAAATTAGCATAGCAAATCCTGCTTTATCTCTGAATGAAATTTCAGATCCTTAGTCTGAACCCCTCTTCTTTTTCCTGGAATAAAAAGCCAAAACGAAGATCTTGTCAGCTTCAGAGGGGAGATTTGTCACACATCAGTGGTTTGCAGGGGCGGGTGCCCACCCAGCCCTTGCTTCCTGGCCACAGGGACACCACTGCCATCCAGCCTCTGCTCAGCTGCTGTCACCCCTGTGCTGTGCTTCAGCCTTACTGCAGCTTGCCAGGACTCCTGGATCATCTGAGCCCTCTGGACAGGGGCATTAAAAACTCTTTTGGAATATAGCTTCCTAAAATAGCCAAAGGACAATACAAAGTGGAGGAAAATAATTCAATCATATTAGTTACAGAATGGTGCAAATTACAGTGAAGCACTCAACCTGAGTTTAGAATAAAAAAAAAAACATATGAAACAATACAAACATCAAGATCACTTAAACCTTCAGGTGGGAAGCCAGAATTGTAAAGGCAATGGTCTTACTCATTTTGCCAAGACTGAAGGAGATAAAAAACATCACTGTGCTCTGAAGAAGAGCTGCTTAGCACCCTTCCTCAACAGTAAGTATCAATTGGTGAAATACTAGCAATACCAGTGCAATTCATTTGGGATGAAAATCCTTCCCAACTAAACTTTCACACAGTGCAAATATGCTCTCTCAGATGTTTTGAGTTCTGGATTTCAAAATATGCCCTCCTTGAAATACATGCCTAAGCTCTGTAATGTATTTTGGTTGTCAGTATCAGTCATATATAAAAATAAAGCAAAGTCTAGACCAGAGAAATGTGGTGAGAAGCAAAACAAAAACCTCCTGTTCCACGGATCTTAGTTTTGTAATTCTCCGCTGATGTTCTCTCCAGTACTAGTGCTCAGAAAAGCATGATCCCTAAGGATCCCTTCCAACCCAAAGCATTCTGTGATTCTGTGGTTTATCTCACCTTTCCTTACGAGGAAATGTCCACCATGCTTTGTCGAACAGTGCAATAAGTGCCCTTGGTACCCTTATACATTATGAAGCAAAAAATGCTATTGCTTAAAAATCTTAAAATAAAATTATATCTTTGCAGCATAGATATTTTAGGAGACACTGTTTGGAGTTCTCTAGCTCAAAAGGTTCAAGACCACTTGTACAATCTTTCTCAGCTCCTTCAGTAAGACAGGTCTTGTACTTGTATTTGTAAGAGTTTAAAGATGCTCACAGGCAGACACATACCTTCCCTGTGCCCCCACACCTACCAACTTGCCTGCCCAGACTAAAGCAGACTGTTGCAATATAAAAATGGAGAAACATAATCTCATATACTCCAGAGCCAAAATCTGTACTACTGAACCATTTATTTCAAAAGAAAAACAAGGGTCCTCAGGGCAGGTCGGCCACTGTGGCTAAATCTGTTCACATTCCTGTTTGTCCATAAGAAGTCAGACCCCACCTTTTCAACTCATCTTCAGAGAGGAGAATGAGATGCTTTCATTTACTACAGGGGAGGAAGTAACATCTCTGAAAAATTAATTTACTTATCAAACTTCAAACTACAGGCAGCATATGTGAGCGTTCACACTGGAGGTAAAAGTAGTGTATTTCCAAAACTCACTTGTGTTTTTTAGAGAATTAAACTTTGCATCATGTAAAACAGAAAGGTCTTTTAATAGAAGAGAAAATATTTAACCTTCTCAAAGTCAATGTCTATTCTCTTCTTTATGATTCCTCCTGCAAAGATGTGAAACAAATCACAAGAAATGAAAGGGGGGAAAAAAGGGAAAAAATCAAGGAGAATAACTGATTGGGAAAGGTGAATGCTTTTTCTACAAGACCTTTGCATCTAGTCTGAATGAGTTTCATTTCTATTCAGTTCTTGTGCAGGACACTAGGATTATGTGTATCAACTTAATTCAGTGATAAGAAAATCCTTACTATAAATCCTACCATGTGGGACATCTGTCCGGATCTTGATTATCAAAACAAATGAACAGACAGTAAAGTGTGACATACATAGTATACACTTTACATGATAAATTAGCCCTAGCACAACTGGCACACATACTGTAAGGAGATGTTAAGGTTGCTATGGAAAGCAATGTACTTCCTTCCCCAGCATCTCAATCACAAGTTTTCTGAGTCAATGACTCCTAGCAATAGACAAATTTCTGTAGTTAAACATTATCTGCATATAACACATTCCTTTGTCCCACTGTGGTCTCTTTCAAAAGTTACTGTCTTCAAGAGTGACTTCACCCTGTCACTGGAGTGACTGGCCAGAAGCCCTAAGGCTGTTATCTTCCCCTTCAGCAGACGTGTTAGGGATTTATTGCAATGCTTTAGGGACCCAGTAGTGATGGTCAAATAAATTAGGAAACTCATGCAGTGAGCAACAACACTGTCAGCTCAGGGAAAACAAGAGTCCTGTCTCAAGCTACGGATCTGAATGGAAACGCAAATATTTTTAGCTACCAAAAATTTTGGATGTTATACATTCCTCAGAAATGGGCTGCCATGTAAGAACTGAGGTTTTTCCAGAAATATCCCCACTTTTGGTTGAAATTAAAATTGCAGGGAAGAACTCCAAACCAATGTGATTTCAGTATGCTTCTCATCCAAAACTGTGTTTGGAACTCCTAAAGCACATAATGAGGGATGCATTTAAAGAAATGGAGTAAACACCAGTGAGAATTTAGTAAAGCATTTATTACAGGTATTTCTGTTAACAAGACATGACAATGCACCAAGTGTTCTCCTGCACAGGGACCAAAACACTGGAGAGAATATATTTCTGACACAAGGTGTTCAGACCTACCTCAGAACAGACTCACACTTGCTGCAAAAACACACGACTCTTATGCAGTAACCCAGCAGATAGCCTGAGTGCTTTCTCCTGCCAGAAATCCACCAGAAATTCAAATTAGATTAGCTTCTCTCAGTTTTCTTAACAAAACTCGTAAACACAGCTGTGTTCTCATGGACCTCAGAGGATGTGTCAAATGATCAAAACCCTTACTTAGCTGTTAATTTCTGTGATTACAGAGTGTCTTTTTTTTTTTTTTTTTTTAAAGCTGTGACATACATATACTGATCACCAGCAGACCCAGCTAAGATCAGATCAAAATCACCATGGGAAATGCTCAAGTTTCTCTGTGTTTAGGAAGGACTGCAGAGGGCACTTGTGTCATCTTTCAACTGCCTACTGTAGTACTGTATGAGCATGTTGCAAAAGGTTACAATTCAACTGAAAAAATGAACCACTTAGGTGCTTTCCTAAACGTGTGCTATCCTAATGGCAAGTTAAATGATAAAATAAGAACGAGAAGCAAAGATCTTGAAAAACTGCCATCCTCAGCTGGTTTGTTTAAACCCTCTCTGTATTGCAGGTGAAGATTTATATAAATATCTATTTTCTGTTTGAAAATACTTTTTATTCTTTCAGGTACAAGAAGAAGAGCAAACAATTCTATGAAAGCTAAAGAGATGATGTAAAAATAATTATTTTTAACTTGTACCAAAAAAACCCTGGCAGTAAACTACTTACATAACAACAGAAGTCAAGTTTGACACAGAATTTTTCTTACAGAGGTATCAAAGTACCTCATAAAATCAGGTAAAATTATCACCATTTTATAATATGTGATTAATGAAGAAATCTAGCAATGCTTAGCACTGAAATATGACAAATAATTTTCCAAATTCAGCACCAGTGTAAAAAGTACCAAGAAACCCCATAGTGAGGGAGCTGCTCAGCACCAGGCAGGTGATGGTGCATGCACCAGAGGATGGCATCTAATGAGCTGTTTGGGATAACAAAACCATTTTGAGATTTTTACATACATTGCAAAGAAACAAAAACAGTATGATATTAAATTTGACCTTGAATGAAAAACTCTTTGAGGGGAGCCCCTACAATAAGCTGAAATGAACATATACAATATTCATATACAATGAACATATACATAAAATTCATATAAGCTTCCAGCCAGCAACACAGATCTATGCCATTTTATCACACTTTTTCCTTTCCTTCCTTTACTGTATGGTGAGATTTTAATTTTGCATATTCTGCTCCATACTTCATTTTTCCTACAACCCACATAAATTCTGTGCCTTGCCACAGCTCTGCATTTATCTTCCAATTCATTCATTCATGACTCCAAACAGGTCCCTGATGCTGTGCAGTGCTTTTGTTCATCACATCCTGCTCCTTCCCAGCTCTTCTCTACTTTATTTCCCTTTACCCTTGGCTTGGAGCACAAGCTGTATGAAGAACGACTGAGGGAACTGGGGTTCTTTAGCCTGGAGAAAAGGAGACTCAGAGGTGTCCTTATCACTCTCTACAACCTCCTGAAGGGTGGCTGTGGTCAGCTGGGGGTTGGTCTCTTTCCTCAGGCAACAACAGACAGAACAAGAGGACACAGTCTCAAGCTGTGATAAGGGAGATATAGGCTGGATATAAGGAAAAAGTTTTGCACTGAAAGAGTGATGAAGTACTGGAATGGCTTGGCTGGGGAGGTGGTGGAGTCACCATCCCTAGAAGTGTTTAAAAAAAGACTGGATGTGCCACTTGGTGTCATGGTCTTAGCTGAGGTATTAGAGATGGGTTGGACTTGATGATCTTGAAGGTCTCTTCCAACCTAAAAAATTCTGTGATTCTGTGATTCCCCAGCACTGTTCCTCCTGTGCATCCTCCCAAGAGCTGAACTCAAAAATAATGAGAGGGAAGGGAGAGGAGAGGAGAGGAGAAGGAGAAGGAGAAGGAGAAGGAGAAGGAGAAGGAGAAGGAGAAGGAGAAGGAGAAGGAGAAGGAGAAGGAGAAGGAGAAGGAGAAGGAGAAGGAGAAGGAGAAGGAGAAGGAGAAGGAGAAGGAGAGGAATGGTCCTCTGCAGGCTCCCTATGGCTGGCATATGGGAGAGCCCACCAAAACCTTCAGAGCAGCCTGGGCTTAGCTGTACGTGCCCCTGGGGCGACAGTGCCAGCTTGGGTATTACAACAAGCAACCTGCTTTCCCAGTGCACAGGAAAATAAACCAGGATGCTAGGGCCACAGATTTAATTGATTCTTTTTGCCTTTCACCCTGCCTCAGAAGTCAGTCTGATCAATGCTATTTCACACTCTCCAGTGCAAGCTTTACTGATTTAACCTCTGACTAAACACAGATTCATCGAAGCAGCACTGGGGGAGGCAATATTTATCCTTTGCAAGACACAGGAAATGTCATGTTTCAACTTCCTCCTGGCTTTCCTCTTCTATTAGGAGAGGAGGGGAAGGAGGAATGGGAAGGCAGACTTGCACAGCCAAAGTGAATGCCAGCACTGGAAACTAATGTCATGTATTTATCCACTCATATTAAGTAGGGAAGAGGCAGTCACAGTTCATGTTCCCTTGGCACTCTTGAAATCCTTTTCCTTTCCATCTTCCAGAGTGTGACAGAAAAGAGCAGTTACTGAGAAATGCTGGGGGAAAGCACAAGACCTAACCAATAAATATTATATGCATCCATATCTCTAAAACTCTCCTTGAAGTCTAAGCAAAGTAAATATGAGAATCCCCATAGGAAGTCATGGAAGCTGGCAACTCCTTTCAGAAAGGAAAATAAATGAATTTTCTTGATGCTTCCCTACATTTCTTTATAATCTGAATAAAAGTTGCCAACTAGTGACAGGGCAGAACATGTTCATTTGTCCACACAAGTCAGCCTTTTCCTTGGAGTCAAATGCCCAGGTGCGAAGGGAATCACTGAGCTGCGGCAGCACTGTCCTGCCAGCGCCCACACTGGAGGTACCCAGCAGACACACTCACGAAGAAGTAAGGCTTTGTCATCTTGTCACATAAGGGAGAAGATTTCTTCTTGTACAAAAATTACATCTAGAAGGATTCCTATGTGAACCTGGTGTGAAAAGTGACTTCTGCCACTTCAAGGACCTACTTGTTTCCTCTCCAGCCATTTGCTCTTACTCTTTGTTAGCTTGTTATCTGGATGTACTTTTCTCGAGGACAGTTTCTCAGTTCTGTTCAACGGTGGGTCTATTGCTGACTCCTCTAGTGCCTTCTCCACATAGACTAGATTGTTTTTCCATATGAAGTCAAAGAAAGAAGAAGAAGAACCACATCACAGCTTGGCTACTGTCAATCCTGCCAGCTGTTGATTGAATAGTTCAATTTTGAGCAGTTTTACTGAGATAACATATTCTTAATCACTTCCTATTCAAGGCATTCACCCTCACCACCAGAGACCCAGACATTAAATGCTTATCTGTCACTCTTTTCTATCATTGTCCCTGCTTCCATAGCCCTTACCTTACCTTTCTTAACTTCTTTTTTTATACTTCATGTTTACTTACTTCTTAAAAAAAGAATATAGCATTCTTCCTGTTGCATCTCTCTTCTGATCTTTATGAAGCTCTTTAACTTGGGCATAAATATTCTCTTTTTTTTCTATGCCAAACTTCTGGAGGGGTCTCATTTCTACATCTCCATAAATCTACTTCCTTCAGGGATTCCTTCTTCACTGGGTCCCTCACAATGAAATCTTGACTCCTCCTCTGCTAAAATTGAATTCTGAGTTTCTCAACAGATATGTAGTGACCAGCAACCTCCTGAATCTCTGTCTTCTCTGAACCTAGTACGCTGGAGAACATGAAAGGAACAGGTCTCTTCTCCCAAACAGAACAATTCCAGAATTTTTTTTTTCCAAACCTGACATATTACTGGGATATAATCTAAAATAAAACAGCAAGTGGATGATTTTAGAGACTTAACTAGCACAATTCAGAGCCAGGAATTAGGACTTGCAAGTATTTCTGATACTTTATATTGAACAACTGAAAATGTTTTCACAGAGAACACACACTAAGCCTGTAACTGAATGTGCTGTAATCAGATAAGTTCTCAAAAGCTGAGAGCAAGTGCTTACCATCAAATAATGAAGAGTTTGAAGTCATGACCCTGAGTACTCATAGTTCAATCTCTGGGTGCAAAACAACGACAGTGTGCCTTCTCATTTCCCATGCTAATACCTAAGGTATCACTTCACACAAGTACTAAATTTGCAAAATGAAGCACAAATATTCCTTCAAACAGCACGTGCTTTTTGCAGAAACCCATAAAAATTTACCTGATTATTCACCACATTCCCCAGCACAAACTACCCAAAGCTTCAGCCTGTGGCCCTGCATACATCTGCTCTCTGCTGTGCTAATTGAACCACGGATGTGCTGAAACAGTCAGCTGGAAAAGAGCCACCTTATCTTTGTGCTCCAAAAGAATTTTTAAAAGGAAAAGGAAACTCCTGTTGTGAATTATGAGAATGAGAATCCTTCAAATACTGTTAATATAGTGATAAGAATTACCTTTTATTCATGTCTGTAATACTCCTATCAGCAAGGACTTACCCTCTCTCCCTAAGCTTCAATTTAGGATTTTTTTCATTTACAGAATTACTTTCCAGAGATACATATTAGAACACTTTTTCAAAACAGATAAACACTGCCAAAATAATTACTAAACACATCTTTCCCTGCAAAGCCAAACAAGGTCTCAGTTCTGAAAACTTGTGTTATTAATGAATGGCACACTGCTGCAAACTAATTGTATGTAAAGCCAATGGGTGCATGTTTAAGAATTTTAATTACCGTTCCATGATTGCTTTATATTCAATACATAACATAAAGGTAACACAGCCTTTATGATGATAAGCCGTTTAATTAGAAAGCCAAGATAAGGAAAAAAATGCCTTTAAGTTACAAAATTTGTTCACACTGGCCAAGTGATAACTTGAGTGCATGGCTTTCCTTGGTATTTTAAAATACAAAAAGCTAATTCTACCCAAACCTTTGTTTCCTCACACTACTTGAACTGCTTTATCTGCTATTTTCTTCCCTCTCTTAGGGTGTCGGCAGCACAGTTTAATTGGATCACAAACCTCAATCTCTGAGCCGGTGCGCGCGAGCCCTGCGCTCCACGGCCAGCGCGAGCCCCCCAGCGAGCTGAGAGCAGCCTGGACTGCGCGCTGGCCGCGGAGCACTTACCCTTTCAGCAAACTGTCTCGGAGGATGGCCATTGATTTCCTAGTTATTATGAACATGAAATTATTGAATGACAGATGATAGAGTGTTAGGTCCTACAAGTATTTTCCCAAATGGGTTATCCAGCCAGGGTTGCCGTGGCAACGAGGCTGTTTGACAGCACTTATGACAAAGAAGTCTTTGCTCAGAATTCAGCTATAAAAGAGCTCCTGGCTTCTTACCTTATCTTTCCTGGTTCTATCCAGCATCTCCTTAATGCCTCCCCAGACTGTGCCTCCAGCTGGCTGCTCCAACACCAGCCAAGGTATGGCACTTCTGCCAGCCTTCAGTCCTCCAGGAGAGCACCCTGCCCATGATGGGACATGACACTTTTGCCTAAGATAATATCTATTCTCCTAAGATAAAGTATTAAGTCTGACGTTCCTGAATCCACTGACAACACAAGTTCTGCATCAGGATATATCACTGAAAGCCTAGGAGGAATCATGCTCACAAATCAGCCATTGCCTTGCACAGTTAAAAGTTAAATGATTTCTTTACCTTCCAGCCATGACTCTGTTTGCTTGGGGTTTTTTAAAGCCTTTTTTCTACTAGCAGAACAATGTCTGAACACTTCAAAATAAAACGCAGCTACCCACCTTCTCCAAGTGCTGTCATATTTGTCCAAACTTTCTGATCATTTCAGAAAATGCCTCTCTTTTGAGATTCTGACTCCCAAAAAAAGCTGTTTCACAAATCCAAAATTACATGCAAAACCAGGTTATTTTAAACAGGCTCACACACCTTTTAATTCACTGGTTGGTTTTCCAGAAAGGCAATGACAAGAGAGAGAATTACTGAAGAACAGCATGAAAAGCTCTTGGTTGCAGCTGGTTGCAGCAAACTACCATAAAGTTGCAGCCAGGACGGTTCATGTGCCTGGGCTTTGCTGCCCAGGTTGGTAACTACTTTTTACCACACATAGTCACCACCCTTTTTCACTCTGTCTCAGTCCACAATAAATTTTGCTGTACTTTTATCCCATGCTGGATGTAGATGAGCAGCATCTCAGCTGCCATTGCTTGAGTTGTGATAGGTGGGTAGGAAAAGATTTATGAAATCTACCTACATTTTCAACAGGCATTGTTACCCTGGCAGAACTTGGAAAAGTACACCTGAGAAAGCTGGAAGTAGGCCCCATTTTGAAAATGTAAGTTAAAAATGTGCCCAGATTATTTCCCAATATCCTTAACAAATGAGAGGTTTTTTTCTTCTAATTTCCAATAAAAATCTATCCCAAAAGGTGTGGTTTCTGTCAAGATGGAAAAGTACAACTGAAAACCTTTAAAGCACACAGCATTAATGGGGCAAGTACTGACCGGATTCCCAGGAGAAACTGAGGACTAGTTTTGGAGTGAGAAAGCCAAGATGAAGCTTCAAAAGTTCAGTCTGTGCCAACTGTTTTGTTTCTGTCTAGAAATACTTTAGGTCTTAAAATACTTGCAAGTGAATTAAAAAAAAAAAAAAAAAAATCCTGGTGAAGCCACATCTGCTCATAGCAGCACTTTTATAGGAGAGCTTCAATTAGAGTTGGCTCTTGATGAGCCTCATCTAGGCTGTGCTGCACAAAGCAATAAACAAGGCACTGAAAGCACATGGAAGGAAAGCTGCAGCTTCATGCTGCCATCAGCCCCCACTGTCATATTTTCTCTCCTTGCATACCCTCCTTCTAACATAACCAAAGCTGTAAATGTTTTAGGGCTCTGTGATAGTCCCTGAGAAAAACAGGGAACATATGTAATGTATTTTCACATGGAAAAAAATAAATGGAGATCCTAATTTCTAAAGTGTGCCTTCTGTCCAAAGTATACCCTTGACGCTAACTCGGCTGTGATGCAAATCACTTCACAGAGATTACTCAGCCGTAGATGATTCCAAGGTACCATCAGAAGGGTATTAGTCAACAATTTCTCATGAAGTCCAATTACATGTTTTCTATATAATTCCCTGACTACCCACTAAAATTTTGCTGATATTAGCCCAACTAAAAGGCATTCCAGGGACCAGGAGCACAGATAATATCCATTACAAAACCATTCTGTGGGTTCTGTCAAATCCAAGTTAAATGCTCTGTAGGGACTGGAAAGCTGCTACGAAATTGCAGATTCAGGATCTATACAAAACAAAGACACTATGTCAATACACTCTTCTTTTTAAACACAGAGAGAGATTCAAATATGTGAAGACTGAGCTGAAAAGGATGCATCCAATGGCATAATATGCATTTTCTCTGAGTACCACTGTGATGTAACTCTGAGGATCTGCCTGGCCCGTAGACATAATTGATGTCATCTGGATTTTCTCAAATTCCTCGTGCAAATACAAAATCAGCACTTAGTGCATGTAATAATCAATAGGGTGGGAAAAAAAAATATACTTTTTTTTTTTTGTAAAATCCTTTCCCCTTCTCTCTTTTCAACTAAATCATCAAAACATGTCCCTTCTGAAGACATTTACATGACTAGATGGTTCAAGGCACAGGTAATGGATACAAAGCCCCTCACCTGCAAGTCATAAAATTGACTTCAGTTGGTAATGACTAAACTTTACCACAACCAGACAGCTGTTTAATGTTCTATTTGAGACAAGCTGGCAGTTTCAGGCAAGTTCCTACTGGGTAGGTGTTTGCATCATTAAAACCCACTTTTTTCAATAACACTGCTGGGAGTGTCAGCAAAGAGGCCAAGGATGGAGTGGACTTGGGGACTGCATATGTTCTTCTGAGTGAGAATCAAAAACTTTTGGCTACTTTGGGATTGATGCATAGTGATGCGTAAGAGAGAGAAACATAAATTGTCATTGATTTCACTGAGTTTGTTCTAGGAACAAGATAGGAGTTCTCCACCTTATCATAAGCAGCCTGCTCTTTCTTAAACCTTTCAATTCTTATCAAGAATTCCTTATCTCATATGAATTTTCATATTAAAAAAATAAATCTGAAAGGCTTCAAGGTGGAAGCAAGTCAATTAAAAAAAAAAAAGACCAGTACTTTGGAGGGGGAAGGGGATGACAAGGGCGTTAATTTTGGGTTTTGTACTGCCTTTATACACTGTTTGCCAAAACAGAAGAGTCAAAGTGTGGTTAAAGAAAAAAAAGGAACTGGAAAAGAGAAAAACTGTGAATCCTTAAAATAAGTATATTTCTTATTTGTGGGATCTCCAGGGAAACAATTGCTGCTTTATTGATTTATGCTACAAAAATAGTATAAGAGACTACGGCACTGAAATGTAACTTAACAAATTGACCCAACTAGTACCTTTAACTGAAGTCAGTGCAGGCAGCTCATAGTCAGTGTCCCAGAAAGTAGGGGATCAGCTCCAGCATTTTTTGCTAGAGTTAAAGACGGCAAGCTGCTCATCAGGGTATCCTGATGGAAAACCGCTCCAAACACTTATACACGCTGCACTATCTGCCCTTTGACTTCATGTAGAAGGGAACATGTTGCTTCTGTCAAGATGAGAAATTTTGGGGCCGTTCCTGGGCCAAAGGAAGCAGAAAGAAAGTTACTGGAGCTGTCTGGATACACACCAATTATCCCCACTTGGCTAAATTTTTAGAAGTAAGATTTTCAAGGATGTGAAAGAAAATAGTAATTTGATAGCTCTTGGCCAAGTTAGTGGAGAAAAAATGCACAGAGAACAGCATTCAAAAGAGAGATTTAGTATGTTCCTGAAGTTGTTAAGTTGAAAAAAATTAACACTGCTAAGTCGGCAAAACAGGTGCTACCCCTTTTTTGCATACCACGTTTTTCCTTCACTGAAAGTTCCTTGAAGTGATCTCATTTGATATGACTGGAAAGTGAATGAAGAAAGTGAAAGGCTACTTCCCTCAAACACTTACATTTTAAAATCCTGATTACAGTCTTAGTACAATGCAATCCTGTATAAACACAGTTGTTTAAAGATAACCCTAGTTAACCTTATTTTTTAATGGGCAATCCCAGCAAGCTTTAAAAACAAAAAGGATGCATTTGCTCATAAGGCAGAATTTTCCTGTAATATAAATAGCAAATTCAATCTGCTGTTAAAAAAACTACTCCATTTTAAAAGCAATTAAGAAGGGCATTTCCCCCCAAGATTGGCTTGTCAATCCTATTAGACCAAATTCTAATTAAGGGTGGGAAAGTGACTATTTTATCTGCCAAATGAAAATAATTTACTGCAAGTTAATGAGGACTGGCTTAAAACTGATTAGTCATTTTGATTCTGGCTATTTACAGTGGTAGAAATTACTTTCAAAAGATACAATAGGATCAGCAGTCATTTTCACTCATTTGGAAAAAACAAACTGAGCTTCCTTTGTGATCAGATTAGGCATAAAAATATCTGAAAACAGGAACATGATACATGCAACAGCTTACAGCAAGTTTTGAAAATATAAACTACTTTGAATGATAATAATAACATCTAAACTATTAAGACCTGGTGATATTCTCTCCATATCACACTTTCAACAAGTAGCCTTTTACTAACAAAGGCTGAATAACACTATGAAAGAGGAGAGATCAACCTCACAAATCATTACTCTCCTGAGCAGCTTTCCAACACCATTCTACAATGCCACACAGGGATGGTCACAGGAAGATTTTTAAAATCAAGTTTATACGTGTCATCAGGTGCATTTTTTGAAACTAAGCTCATTACAATGTGCAATGGCAAATGCTGCATGAGAATAACAAGGCCTGCTAGACCTGCACAAATGGGTAAGGAGTTGCTCAGCTGGTTCAGAAGGCAACCCAGGGCAGCTGGCATTCAGTGCATAGGACACAGGATTGCACGAAGCAAAAATACCTCAAAACAGATCACCTCCACCTGTTCTATTTCTTATATTCTGGATAACTATGCGGTTGTGGAAGAATTTGCATTTCTCAGTATCACTTAAAAACATTAAATTCTTTCATAATAACTGATGTATTCTACTCCTGTGGCACCTCAGCTGTCCTTGAGAACCATACAGAAACTGAGTGATAACATTTCACTTTCAACATTTTGTGTAAAGTTAAAAATAAAGTCAAATGTAATCCCAAAGCCAGATTATTCGATGCCTGAAAACTCATCTCATTTTCTCATACAGACACAGGTACCAAAATGATTAATGATTTCTGGCTTCAAAAAATAAATTAAAAACAATTAAGTTGAGATTGAACAGGTCATTTCACTGCTTCAAGAAATGAGATTTATGACTGATTTAAATTCAATTGAAGCAGACATATTTTCACAAAATTGCCACCACTGCAACACAGTAGCTCTTCCACTTGGTCTGCAAAAGTCCCAAAGGCCATAGCATGGTTTACTCTTAACATCAACCACCACTGAGACATTACTTGGCTGATATTATTCATACTTAGGTAATTTTATTTTGGTTTTAAGACTTTTAGTAGCTGATCTTCTCCAGAATCCAAAAGAAAACCTGGAGAACAGAGGTAAGAAAAAAACCCAAAACCTCTCTGGGTAGTAGGAAGACAATATTTTCAAAATGCTTAGGCTCTTAAAAGTTCAGAAACATACTTTAAGTTCCTGAAGTACCTGACCAGTTCTTCCTGAACTTTAAATGTCTCCCAGCATCTCAATAATTTTGAAATCAGACTATGACAATTAGCTGCTTAAAAAATACAATAGTAACCTAGTAAACAACATTCCAATACTTTAAAATGACAATTGATATTCCACCTGAAACAAATAATTTTTGCTCCTGTCCCCTCTCAGCAATGATTCAGTACTTAGATTTGACATTGAAAAACCCAGAGTCTGCACATAGTGACATAATGTGGCAAAGAAACTTCGTTCTAAGTTTCATTGTTTCAAACATCACATGGACAAAGGGAGTTTGTTGGGCTCTTCATTGTATATTTCTATATTCACCTGCACTTCTAGGTTAAAGGCAGCCTCCACAATAAGTCAAAACTAATGAGGATGTAAAAGAATCAGAAAAAACTTTGAATGTTTCCTGTAGCCTATTTACATGCAAGTTTCACAAAGACTTTAAATAAAATAATCTAGATCCTTACATAGGACTTCTTTAGGATCCTGGACTACACTTACATATAATATTGTATCAAGTTTTTAGTATGAGATACGTGTCCATAATCACTATGATATGATGTTCATCATGCTAATTGAATGCAGATCACTGTAGCTGGAGGGAGGCACACAAGGCCACTGTGGCACTCCACTGTATCCCGGAGCAAAGTGCTGAGCAGGGCCTTGCCACGTGCCCTCCTACCTATCAGAAATCTGTAACTCCATCTGCTCTAGTCCATTTGCAAGAGAGAAATAAACTTTGCCACCTCAACCAGGATATTTCCTAAGCACCAGCTTTCAATTTCAGTGGAGGAAACAGATCCTTCAGTTTTAAAACTGTGCAGTATTTTCATTGCTCTTTAATTTCACATAGTCCCCCTGAAGCACTTTACTACTGAACAGCCTTTAATATGATTGGAAACAGATACCACTCCAGGGCTTTCCCCACCTTCATCACTTGTTTGTTTTGACCTTGACATTTATTCAATTAGAACTGATTTGCCAGTCATGCACAACGTTTCCTAAAGTCCATTTCCATACACCAGTGCATAGGCCCATCCAGTTAGCAATGATCTTTCCACACGCCCAAAGATCTACAAAAATCTACAAAACCAAGGAGCATACAAAATAGCCAAGGTGTCTGTCACAAGGCATCTGCTATTTCTTTTTCCACCAGCGCTCTCAGTAAATGGAAAATAAGAGAAGCTATGACACCTCTTTTGGCAAATAATATGCTCCAGCATGGCCTAACTGTCAGATTAATCAGCTCCTTGAAATTTGCTTCAGGAGGAAGCAAAAGGAAGAATGGCTCACACTCAGGAAAGCAGGATTCATCCCATGAATATCATAGCAGCTCCTCCACAGCTGGGGAAGAGAGGGAAGCACACAGTCCCTATCACATCTCTGTCACATGCTCAGTGCTGGGAGAGGAAGAATTGTTAAAATTGTCAAGTACCATTCACAAATTTATGCCTGTGGAGTTGTTCCTTCTGGAAGAGAACCAAATAACTCATACTTTTTGAAAATTGCTTATGACAGCTTCTCAGTCTGCTTCAGGCCGGCTCTCAGTGATGATTTGTATTTTCATATACTTCTCATATATTAAGAAATTTACACCTGCCAGGTCCTGACAGAGTGTCTCCGTCTTCAATCTTTTTGGGGAAATTTCTTTGCTTGCCGACATTATCCAAATAAGTTTCTATCAGAAGTCTGGGTGACATAACAGGTGGGGGTCTAAGAAATATGCAGCAAGCAAGCACAGAATTTTAATGAGAGACAGGAGCTACTGCACTGGCATAAAAGGAATGGAAATTAAAATACTGATTCCTTTCACTTCAAACTTCTCATGAAGCCCATGGGTAATTCCTAGGGGAAGATGTAAATGCTCACTACAAAACTCTACTACCCAGGCTGACATCAGAATTTTTATTTCTATTTATGGAATCATGCTTGGGATCAAAAAAGGCATCTTAAATTAGCAGGAGAATGGCCATCCCTGCTGGTACACTCATTGATAGCAAAATAGATGCCTGTTCCTTACAGCCACAGTGGCCAGAAGAGAGGTTAAACCATGTGAGGGATGTCAGACATTCTCAGGCATGGGACTCCTTATGTATTCAGCCAAGCCCTGACCTGATAATTCTCAGAAAGCTGACACTGAGGAGGACACTTACTACTCATCACAGAAATACTATACTTTTGAGAACCTGTCATAACAAATGTGTACATTATGGCTCAGATTCAGTGCTATGTCAAATACCACAGTCCTCAGCCCAAGTATTTTGTTGAGAAGATGCACAGCAGTATTTCCAGCTCAGACAATGTAAGCTTTCCACTTGACCAGCAGCACCCTGGCACAGCAGCTCCTTCAAAAAGCTCACATTTGTCTGCAAGGACAAGGGACATCCGTCTGCAAATCCTTCCCTTCACCTCTCCTTTCTTCAGGATGCAGGAGGTTTCACTCCATGCTGCTCCCAATACTTCACTTTCACATGAGAGATAGAATTTTCAAGGAATGCAGGGTGACATGATAGCAAAAGGCAGTGGGCAAGAGGTGGCACCATTGTTCATGTAAGAAAAGCAATGTGGGATGCCTGGTCAAGAACTGGCATCCACTGGCTGGGGATGCCATGTGTCAGAGGCCAACATAATTTGGGTCAGGAGCATGAGGAAGGGAAACAAACATCACTCAGTCTTTGTTTCTGACCTCATTTTAGTGCTGGCTGAATGAAGACCTAGACAGGATGTCCAGAGAGGGCTCCTGGATTCCCTCGCCGTTTGGCACTGGAGGGATGAAGGGGTGTCAGTGGCACTGGCAGTTTTGTTATGCTCCAGTCAGCAGCAAGCAGAAGACAGAGCACCCACACCATTCCCCTGTCCCTCCCAAGCTCCTTTCTCACTTCCCCAAAAAACAACTCTGTCAGTAAAATAAAAGAAATAATATGCTGCAGCTGGCAAGGACCACATGGCAAAATCACGCCTCTCCTGCCTTCCTCCCTAGGAGAGCAAACATTTGCATTCTCTCTAACATTGTAAGGCAAGTTATTTCACACCCATTCTTGCTGTAACTAACCATAGTAACAATGCTGGGCAGTAATACTTAATTGCCATTGCTTTTATAGTTTAATAAGTGGTTGGATTACCTATGCTAAAAATACATAATTTGTCAACTGTAAATTAATGTTATTCAAATTAACTTTGGACCATGAAGAGGGCTTTTAATGTCACTCATTTATTTCACATTTACTCCCATTGTTCTGTAATTGATGTGAAAACTGCTGAATGATTTGATTTCTTCAGTATTTTTTAATTCTTTATTACTCAATACCTTCTGTTGTACTTTAATGATCTGCCATGCTCGGCTCTTCCAAATAAAAGGCTCTGTAAAAAGAAAAGTCTTTATAAACCACATAAAAGAATAATATTTCTCCTTGCCCAACACCTAGTTCAAGCTTCTCTTCTCCCTTTGATGCAGGAGGACACAAACCTCCAATATCTATATTAGTTCTTGAATCATCTTTCTTGTTCAGGCAAGATGTGCAAGACTGCTTGTTTCCAGCAAGTTTTAAGGCTAAAGGTAACTATAACCTACATGCACATAGTGCTGGACTTAGATGAGACACTCATGTACTTGCTTGAAAGTTTCCGAAAAGGTCACTTCAGTCCCAAAGGCAGTCAAACCAACCCCATTAACAGCACAGTCGGCTGCTTGTTGGCATTACCTTCTTCAAAAGGCCACTTTGAGGTTCAGGCTACTGAATGCAGACTCCAGATTTATTTCATTTTGAGATGCTTAAAATATACAAAACTCTTTTTGTATGTTTGTGCAAAGATTTTTGAAGTTAATTGCTACATTTAGATAGACTTTTTTATGAAAACACTGCTTTACCTAACTAGAAATGTATTTCATCACCGGCAAAAGGAAGCATTTCTTTCAGGTTTCATTTTTCTTTGTAAAAGCCCATAGATGAGCATCTTTTTTTCTTAAAAGATGTCAGCCAAGTACTCAAGTAAGGGGTGATACATACCTGAATGAACAAACAAACAAACAAACAAACAAACAAAAAATTGTATCATCCTGTATCAAGTGAATGTTTGCAAAGAATTTAATTAAAAATTAACAAATATTTTTAAGTGGAGACAGACTTTCTATTCAAAGATACAGCAGCCTGTCAGTCAAGGCACAGCTGATGAACACCTGCTCTAATTCTATATACAGCATAAAGCCTAATTGTTTTGTCATTCTTGCCTATCTAAGGGAACCTCATCTCAGGATTTGAGGACGCGCCAGCATAAAGGCTTGGAATATGTTGAAAATGGTCTGAACACCATGCAATGAAAAAACTGGATGAGGAAAAAAAGACATGAAAAGAAAACAAAGTAATAAGTATAATAAATGTGGTAAGTACTGTGGGATTTTATCCACTTTTTTTAATATGACATCTTTATTTGAATTGGGAAAAAGAATGAAACCCCCTTTAAATGTCAAAGCAGGCAGAACTACATTGGGGAAGGCTCAAAATACCATGAAATGGGAAAAAACCAAACATGCAAATATGCAAGGAAACTGACTGAAATTAAAAATACAGGCAAAATACAGAGTAAATAAGAGTAAAAGCAGCTACAGTGAAATAATTTGTGACTGAGAGAAAGAGCCAAATGCAAAAAAGTGTGTGAGATGCCTCATGTTAAAAATCAGTAACGCAAATGAAGTCAGAATGAGAGCAGGAAATTTGCTTGGTATATAGGAGTACAAAAATCCATGTTTGTCACCATTAGTGACTGGTGCACATTCACATCAAAATATTCACTTCTTTTCTAATAAACCAGTATCTTTCAATTTCAAACACTGAAAGCTTGCTTCTGATTTTTTAATGGAGGAGATGACCTTCCTTTGTCCCCTTAAATTACTAAAACCAAAACCCCTGGAACAGCTACAGTGATCAGTTCACCCACATAGACTGAAATGAGGATTTTAAGCCACCAGGGTGAAAGGCAAGATATAGATATAGTTTGTATTTTTTCCCTACACATATTTAAATCAAGCAAGACATTTAAGTAGCTTTTTATTTAGCTAGAACTAAATCCTTGTATTTTCCGTTCAAATATCTCCACAACTTTGTTACTCATGTACTCATTACATAATATCGGAAATGAGATTGCAAAATTCACAAGCATTAACAGTTTTTTAAGGCACTTTCCCCCACCCCCTCCAATTAGATTCTTTCCTAATTGCTTGGTAGCTTAAAAAAAAAAGAAGGCAGGTAGAAGTTTAGCAGTAGCTGATCATCCCAAATGATTTCTCCTTTTTTTATTCAATTGATTCTACCAACCAACATGCAGCAGCTGAAAATTATCTCAGCACAAGAAATCCACTGCTAAAAATGGAAATGAGAAATAGTTTATTTCAGCAAGGTATCATTAATTACCATAAAGCAATTCAAAATGTTGGGGTTTGTTTTTGTTTAGTGTCTTGTGTTTTGTTGTTTTGTTTAAACCAGCCTACCAGACAGCTAAAGTAGATTTGAATAGAATATTGCCCCAAAGCCAAAAGCCAAGAACATCTTTTATTAGTGAGCTTATTGGATGGATCACTGAAAGAGAAGAGCAATCCAAATCAGTGTTGTAAGCATCCCAATTTTGGGTTTTTTTTCTGTATCAGAAAGCATCTTGCTTCCTCCCAAAGTCACAAAGTCTCTTCAGGCTGCATACAGAAGAGACACAAAAGAGTCTGGTGGTACAGTTGGTTTCCTCCTCAGCAGCAAAAGCAGCTGCGTGCCCTAGCGAGTGCCTGATCTCTGGTCAAGCCAAGTAAAGCCTCGTGCACTCTGCTACTTGGACTCTCACAAATCCTGTTAGGAGCTGCTGAGGGAGCTGGGATTGTTGAGCCTTAAGAAAAGGAGGGGAAACCTTACCACTCTCTACAACTACCTGAAATGAGGTTGTAGCAAGGTCAGTCTGTTTTCCCAGGTAGCAAGTGACAGGAGAAGAGGAAATAGCCTCAAGTTGCATCACAAGAGGTTTAGACTGGATATTAGGAAAAAATTCTTTAAATGGGTGGTCAAGCACTGGAACAGGCTGCTGAGTACACCACCCCAGGAGGTATTTAAAGGTGTGTAGGTGTGGCACTTTGGGACACGGTTTAGTGGTGGGCTTGGCAGTGCTGGGTTAATGGTTGGACACAATGATCTTAGAGGTCTTTTCTAATCTAAATAATGATTGTATTATATCCTTGCCAAACTGCCCTTGACTAAGGCTATATAACAGCCTTAAAACCAGATGCCTGAAATCAAGAGATGCTGGCCTTATAAGATCTACAAGGGGCAAACCACATGTGACACACACATGCCTTGAAAACATGCTGTCCTGATGGAGCACTTTCCAGCAAGACTGAGTCAGTGCCAGCCTTACAGCAGAGAGCTTTCCCCATAGCCACCACCATGGCCCAGCCCCTGAGAGAGCTTGGCCCTGGGAGACACCCTATTGCCCTGACCAGACTTCCTTTCAAAGAAGCACCTTTATGGGGCAGAAAAAAGAATTATGCCATGCTGTTTTCCAGTGAAATGTGATGTACTAGGCATCAGGGGCAGCAGGTGACTGTTTTATCACAGCTTGGAGTGTGCTTGTTCATAACCATTATCATAATACTTCACACATAACTGGTTGTGTCTCATTAACACGTCAGTGTGGTGCTACACAAATGAAGGCAGGGGGAAGTTGAGGTGGAACATGCATAAAATGGAACATGCACAATGGATAACCTATGAAATAAGGGGAATGCGTGTGTTGCCAGTTCACGTGTTGAAAATGAGAAGTCTCATCCTTCACTTTGCAACTCCAGTTAAGAACTACTCTGCCAAAACTCCACTGCAATGCTGCAGTTTCACAGGTTACAAAAATAAATGGACAGTTTTTGGTGAAAGATGAAGGAAAAAGGACATGATGATGACATATCTGCTTCCACCTTTTGTGATAATTTCATCTTTTCAATAAAACTATCTGACATTGTCAAGTCAAAGTTGGATGAAATAAATAAAAACCCAAGAAAGGGAAGAAAGAAAACACTTTAAATATAAGACAAGAAACCAGCACACGACTACCAGTACTAATTTAGGACTAAATCTTTAAAGGAACATAAATGCACAGCTTGGGATATTCCACATTTTTCCATGTCTAATAGCATCAGTGTCCATCATTCTCCAGTCAAAAATTCCAAGGGAATTCTTCAACATTTTTCTTTAGCACTGGCTGCAGCATTTGTCTTTTCTTTGTGATTTTCTCAGATAAAATTTCTTACAGAACTCACTCTCTGGCAGACATAAAAGTCTTTTCTTTGATGGCAGCCGAGAATTTTACCAGGAAAAAAAGGAACTACCTCTGTTTTGTCATACCTGGACATTCATTGAAGGGATATAGAGCCCATTTCTCTTGCCTGTGTCAGAAAGCTAAAAAAACCCCAAAAACTAATTATATGATCCCAAATGAATAAAAGATCCCAAGCAGCTGGAAGAATTTTTGAGATCTTCTCTCTCAGCTCTTAACACCATAGGGGACTGCTAACATGGAGCAGCCTTTATTCCTCTCCTTGCTTTTCCTGACAATGACACTGAACTCCCACACAGATTTAACAAACAGAAGCAGGAGGGTATATAGCAAAGGCCCTTAAATCCCCAGTGTACTCCAAATACCTGTTTGCCAGAGAACACGAAGCTCTTCCTGCTGAGAGCAACACCATCAGCCGCTGAAGAAAAGATGCCCCGAGGGACAGCAAGCCCTTCCCTCATGGCTGGGTAGACAACCTTTCCAGTGTGAGCCTCTATTCACCACTGGATCTGCACTCAGGGAACTGCCATACCTCTGCTCCTCCTCATAACTTCTCAGAGGAACAACAGAGAGGAGTTAACAAGCAAGCGAATGGCAAAAGGATTGCTGCAATTTGGGGATATTAGCCTTGCTCAATAAAACAACGCTCAGCAGACACAGTAACTGGGGAAGGACAAATGCTTTGGGGTATAACACCAGACTGTTTCTCCTCTCCGGGCAGTCAAGTAGTTGGAAAGTAAAATATTAAAAGAAAGTTGTTGGACTGAAGAAAAAGAGAGAAGAGAAAATTACATTTTCCCACTCTCCCAGGAACCATGCTAGTGCTACCTGTCCGTAGTCTGCTAAAAGCATACAAAATCTTTAGCATTGCAGAGGTGTCCACAAATGAAAACTTAATAGAAACTTCTGAACCAATCTTATTCCTAAAATGGAAATGATTTATTCAGATTTGGCCTTCCTTAGAGACTTTTTCACTGCTTCAGTCATTAGAAACATTATGTCTTTGCCCAGCACGTGCCAAATAATTTTTTTAAGTCTCAGGACAGTGCCAGTGCCTCCCGTGGAAATCTTCACATGGTGAGTTATATCTACTGCTCTTCTAGGAGATAAGCAGAGAGGCTCTCTTTCTCATGCAGAGCACTACACATAGGGGTTTTACAATCAGATACACTCAGAAGAAAATAAAATGTGAAAAATACAAATGGATAATAGTTTTGCCTTCAGAATGCTAAGTATAAAGTAAAAACCACCACATTTTTAAAGGTAATAAAGCAATCATGATCAAAATGCCAGTGTCTTTACCTCATTCTTTTTTAATAAACTTTGCCCTGATTTAAATAATCTTATTTTTGTGGCTGATCTCTGTTGAGTATCAAATGAATCAATTTTCTATTCTTTCCATCTAAAATGGACTTAGTAATTGTTGATAGAAGATTCAAAGGCAAAGAGCAAAATGCCACTTGTCATTTCTCTTTTCAGCACCAAACAAGTGACTGGGAACTGAAAAAAACCACAGATTATACAGAGCACTGGCTTTGGCTTCATTTACACTTCTGGTCTTTACACAATGGTTGCTTCCCAATTACAGAAGCAAGGTTAAAACAATTTTCCAACAGCTTTTGAAATTCTTCCTCTAAAGCTACTTGCCACTTTTCTTTCTAATATATTTTGAAATAAATAAGACAAAGGTTCTTATTATAATTTAAAGTTAAGAATGACATATTTTTGCTAAGAAAGTTAAGAAGCACATGTCTAAAAATTACCCATAAGCATTCTTATCCTGGCAAAGAGACATACTATCCACATTAAGCTTACGACTGACAGCAGACAATTTCACAGTAATATTTTCAGATAGATTTTTTTTCCCCCCTGTGACAAGTTTGTGTGGTCATAGAATCTTCCTTCCACCAGACTAATACTTAAGCTTCTATCTTTCTTTGTCTGCTAGTTCTGCTCTGTGAAATCTAGTAATATCCATTATATTGCTGAAGTCTTATAAAAAGAAACAGGTTACCCAAAAAGGAAATATTATGGTCTATTCCATTAAACACAGTAAAACTTTAAATCTCACATAAAAATAGGTCATGCAATTACATGGCAAAATGACATTTTTTCATTGTCCAGTACACAATATATTTACAGGAAAATTACCAGAAACTCCTCAGCTGTATCAGATCTGAACCTTATATTTAGATGCAGTCATATATTACTGCAGATAATGTGATGCCAGTGAATAGATTGGAATTTTTCACTGTCCTTTATCAAGATAAATTGTTCTGTCAATAGCAAATGGCTGGCAAGTATTAACACTCTGCACACTATATGACTTTTCATTCCAAGCAAAAATTGTATTTAATGCTTTTTCACAAAATCCATGGCCGTGACTATCCCTATTACCTATTTAACTACCTTTTAAAAGGAGGATTTATTTCTGCAAATTAGGATCTGGGTAACAAGACGGTATCATGCATCATAAACTTTAAGTCAATACAAGGCAGGACACTTGCAGTTCAAATGGGGAAATACCTTTCTCTCATCATTTGGTCATCCAATAGCATTACCAAGCTGTGGTGGGAGCAGCTGCTCAGAGCAGAACTTTATCTTGGCATTCTTCCACCTACACTGCCACCACATCCCACAGTAGCCATTTGCTCATTGGCCTATTACTTTCAATAGGTATTCCAGTAATTGGCTATTTCACACTTGCAAGGCTTGAACCGGCAGAGTGCAAAGGGCAGCCAACCAGCCTGTCAGGGTCCTGCATGCCCGTCATCCATCAATTATCATCTGCTATTACAAGACAGAGCAAACACTCTGAAACCTTGTTGGCTTGGATCAGTTTTGCTATGAGCGTAATTTATCCCCAAACCTTGTTGAAGAACGAGGAGGTTGCTATGAAATCAGTAACATGTTTGTTGGTTGGCATGTGCTGGGAAGGGAGGCAGCGGGGGAGACAGTGTTGATTATCTGGAGGATTGTAGCTTCTGCTGGGTTCTGTGGCCACCTGCTGTCCTACACCCACCCTTTTTGTTAAGAAATACTCAAAACCAGGAAAATAATTTGTTTTATAAACTATGGCTTCAAAGGGGAAAAAAAAAAAAAAAAAGGCCCGGCCTACAGGAGCCCAGAAGGGCTGAGCACGCTGCTGGTATTAGTTGTAAATTGTTCTGTAACTGCATTTATGACAGAGAGAAACACATCTTGAACAAAAAAAGGGTAAAAGCATTATGGTAGTTTAGAAAGTTACAGTGACTGTAACACTAATCCCTTTTCTGCTTTAACCCGACAATCTGAGAGGCTCCATTTACAATGAAATCAGATTTGATCTCTCACATCTCCTACAGCATTTTATCCTGCATCTTTCCACAACAGGATTTTTCACTACCCCTATTTAAAAAGCAAAACAGCATACAAAATCTTTGCCCATCTTATTTCCTATTCACTAGACGTTCCCGTTCTAGGTATTATCACATGGTGGTGGCTGGGGCTTATTATCTACCAGTTTCCTGTACAAACAACCCGGACAATTTCTTCACAAAGGCCAAATTGATCTGTTGACCTGCTAATATACAAAGTGGTCTCTCACCTTGCAAGTACTCACCTTGAGCAAAGTAAATTATTTTAAAAAATAAACAAACTCCTTTATTATGTGTGCTAATAAAATCCCAAGTACTTAAAAAAGATGAGAAAAAAATCACACACTTGTTAAGAGCAAAGTGATTTAGAAAGCTGATAAAGATGTTTAAAAATCAATTCTGAACTTCGAGAGGACATGACTAAGGCTCTTAATAAATCCACCTTCAAATAAATCTAAGAGTTACGCACCCTTACTAGTTGAATAAATGAAGTGACACTGACGCATATCTAATTGTAATACATCACAAGGTAATCTGTCAAGCCTCAAGTGTTCAGGTCCTGTCACCCTTCTTCATCCATTATTTATACATAACCTTCATTGCCAGTGAAATCCCTATGAAGTATAGCTTGGCATCCAAATGCAGCCATTTTAGTCACCCAGTAGATACAGTCAGGAATCAAGCCAGTACAAACTCTCCAAAATAGCTGTTACTCTGCTAGAAAGAGAGTTCAGAAAGGAAAAAATATGCAGAAGCCAGAACTGTTTTTTGCTTTGCTTAATTGATTGAAGAGATAACAACCCCAGGTCTTTGCAGTAGACTTTGGGGCATGCCCTGCTGCCAAAGCTTGCTTTATATTAATTTCAAGATGCTATCTGGGGTCTCTCTAGCCTTTATTTCTTTATCCTATTTCAGACAGGGAGGCTCACCTAGAATCACATCTCAGTGCTCTTAACAGCATCTGCTGTGGTAATAGGCAAGCAAACTAATGGAGCAGGGCAGTATTTTTTACTCCAAACTTGCCAAAGATGTGTGAAGGGCAAACAGTTGAACATATTTACATACATTCACGATCCAGAAAGTCTCAGTTCAGCAGCTGCTTCAGCAAAGGCAATTCTTCCCTGTTAGCCTGCGCCACGAGCACAGCTCTGCTTCCCATCCTGCTGAGAGTGATGGGCAGTTTGCAGGGAAAGCCACCAGAGCAATAGCCTAGCTGGGGGCTTTTCGCTGACTCTGATTTTAGTAACTGAAGTCACAAATTCTTAATCACCACTCTTATGAAGAAGAAAAAGGGATTCCTCCCCCTGTTCCTCTTCCTCCCCTAAGGCACACATAGACACTTTCTAAATGCAAAAATAAACATGAACAATTCACAGTATTTCAGCAGCACAGCCAGGACCTCTGCTTAACTCAGGAGGCTGCAATAACAACCACAATCTGTTTCAGGCATGCAGCACCAGAAAATTAAAGGTTCTGTAAATTACATGGCTATATTCCGCCTGCAGCCCAATTAAAGGCTTTATTATTTGTCAATAAAGTACCAAATAAAAAAAGGTATCCTCCAGATAAGACAGCTGTTGCTATTTGGCTCTGGTGAACCTTTATTTATTTTCTGTAAGTTTTGCAGCGTGAAAGTTGCTGATAGGCCACGCATGTTATTACCAGGTGGCCCACAGAAATGCTGGTGTCCCCAGGGCCGAGTCCTCAATAGCACACATCTTTTCCAGCTCACACACAGTCTATTCACATGTGGCGTGATTCCTATTATTGCTTTCTGCCTTTGAAGCTCTGAAACAGCAGACACTGACCTCCCTTTTAACACAGCATCCTCCAGCAGCCACTGACCTCTGTACTGAGCCAATACCTGCTCTGGCTGCCTCCCGGGATGATGCCGGTAAGCCCAAGGGTGTCCAAAGGCATCAGCAAGTTTTCCTTGTATATGCAAAATGAAAAAGGAGCAGGCCCCTGAGCAGTACCCCGATCCTACTGAGAGTTGTTTTCACCTGTTCCTAGGCTAAAAAGTTTGGCTGCTGTTGTCTCTGATGCCCAGATTCTGCCCCCTTCCCCGCCCCCAGCTTTCCATAAGGAATTTTGAAGAGCTGAAGCTTCTCTCTTCTCCCCTTTTTCTTTTTTTCATTGGAAGAGCAAAGGCTTATGGGCTTTTACTACGGCCGTATGTTTTCATCGCTAGGAAATGGTAACAGCATTCAGGAACTGAGGCATTAAGACATCAACGCAGCACCCCCATAGCTTAATGTGCACAATTCTCTCCTCTTCCTCAGCTTTTTTAATTTTAGGCACTTTTGACTTCTTGTTTGGGCTTCTGAGTGATACAAGTGTGTAATTAGTGAAAAAAGGCATTAACATCTGCAAGGCACTCCTCAAACATCAAAAAAATCAAGTTATGCAAGTCTGCTTGCTGTTTCTTGTAATCACATTAATTTCTTACTTTTGGGGAAAAATAACATTCCTGTATTTCACAGATGATGACAGAGCTAAAAATTAATTTAAGATGATAATGCTACATGAAAATAAAAACCTCCTCTGATTGAATTTCAAGGACTCTTCTATTTAACTAGCTTCAAGAGTCCTTTTTTTGATCATAATAAAATTATTTGCCATATGGTTCAGATGCTTGTGATCCTCTCTCAATGAGAGGATTATGCATGAGATATAATGCCTACTGTAGCTGCAGCCAAGCACACAGCTGGCTCTGATAATGCCAACAAATGGCTTCATCTATCTCAATGTCACGTAGGAGCTGGTGCGATGTGAATCAGCCTGGAAGACAATTAAAATCTACATCATCTGTGAGAAAGGTGATGGAGGTTCTGACATCAGAGCTGTGCCAGATTCATCCTCTTTCCATTGTAACAGAAGAAACATGTTGCCCCTTTCACCCTGTCACACTAATGATGCGCTTTGCACATCCCTTCCTGTGCACATTAAAGGTAGTAAATCAGGGAGACTCCTTTTTAAAGGCTTCGCCTTTATCTGACATTCAGTAACGAGGACAATTTCTAAATTTAAGTGCATTCCTTGCTCCCCCCTCTGTGATGAGATAATGCCACTTGAAGTCTATGAGTGAAATATGCATAGAGGAGTTTATGATCCATACAGATGCAAATTGTGACAGTATGCAAGAATTTCCTTGTTTTGGTTCCACAGTATTTAGTCACACTAATAAAACCAGGCTTGCAAATCCATTTCTTCCACCAAACCAAATTTTATTGCAAAAAATGGGCATAATTCACAACAAACAAGCTTGATAGCAAGACAGTGATGAACCTCCCCTTTTAGAGCTTTAAAGCTAGTGGAAACTTGGGCAATTATTTTGTTTTATTGTTAGATTCATTAAAGGGAAAACCCACAAATATGTTTTATTAGCATTTTCGACAACTTAACATAAATATAAGACATCATTACTTACGTCTGGCTCCCAAATTTTATTACAATCCAGGGTTCTACTAAAATATTTTAAACCTTTGGATATCAGAAATATAAAAGCTTGTCTGGTAGAATATAGCAAGACACTAGCTAATGTTGTTTTGTCCTTTCTGTCAATTTAGCTGCATCAGTTTGTGTGGCACATTGCAAGTGGTATTGCTAATCAATGCAATGTAGGCACTGGAAAATGAAGATATGCAGTTTTACACTCAGTCGTGATCTTTACTGAGATGTAATCAAAGTCTCTTTAAAAATCTTTAATCACACAATATACACGCAGACTGTTTTCAACTACTTCCTGCTTTGGGCATAAGACAAAGTCTCAGTGCATGCTTCTGAATTACAATGATAAATGTGTTTTTAAATGCCCATGTTTTTACTAAATAAGACAAAATACAGCACATTTGGCCTTCCATTGTGTTCGTCCATCTTAATGTCATTTGTCATAATGGTGTTACACCACCCTAAAACTGATATGTGCAAGTATTAAAAATATTGTTTTATGCACCAACATGAAAAATCTAAATCTGGGAACACAAAGCTCAGTCTCTTTCCATAGGAAAACAAGCACCTTGTTGCTTTCTGTTAAGCAGTCAATGGTAATAGGAGGTTTTGCCTACACACCAGCCTGCATGTCTGTATAGAAACTGCTCTCTTAAGTTGATTTAGACAGAATGACAGAAACATCCTCTTCCATAAGAGCTTACACGGTATGAGCTTTGGAGAAGCATCCAGGTGACCTAAAAATCTACTGGTTTATATAGCAAAAATTACAAAACTTTGAAATTACAAAACATAAATCAACTTATAGCTTCTAAGGAATACTTAAGAAAGAAGATGTCTCTAAGGTGAACAATGCAATCCTTGCAGTTGATGTAAAATGCCATCGCCCTCAAGGGAGAAAAAAGAAAATCCAAGGAAAAGTTTTACTGCACCTGCTGGGTCAGCCTATGTCTAAACTTACTGAGCTACAGATAAATGAAATAAAAAGCTGTGTGGGAAGGCTACATGCCCCGTTGAAAAAATAATTGCTCTCTCAGACCTTACTCTTGCTTTTTTTTTCCCCTTCCCAAATAATAACAGCTGGAAACTGCATAACAATGCACCCACTTAAAATTCAGGTATGAGCTCCTCAAAAGTGTACCAAAGAAACTTTTCCTTGAAGATAAGACACAGGCACTTATACCCAAGTTATGCTTTCTTCCTTTACTTGAGTAGATAAGCACACAGTAGCCTATACCCGAGTTTGAAATAAATTTCAAGACCTTATAAAAGCAGCCACGCCAAATGACAAATTATCATTTTCTCTGCATCTTTCAATAGTTCTGAAACAATTAAGTCAAACTACACAGGGTAAAAAACATAGAGCAAGAATTCATAATATCAGTTAATGTGGCACGTATACTTCAAACTGGGAAAAAACTCTCCTCCCATAATGTGAAAATGCCATTGAAAACTGTTAAATACACTTCCTCTACAGTCCTGAAAATTGTGCTACAGGTACCCCAACTCATCTTTTTTACCCATTTTTATATACAACTCTGCAGAGCTCCCACAAATCCAGGAATTTAAGAAAATCTAATACATACAATCTTGAAAAATATGTATCCAGGTAATTTATTTGAAGAGAAAGACACTCTTAAAACAACAGAAATAACAATTTGAGAAAACTAAACCTAACAGCAACAGAAAATGCTGTTAGCTAATGCGGTGCTCTCAAGAAGACAACAAAATTATAATGCAACTAGAAGTAAAACAGAGACACAGAAAGACCACCATCCTGACATATTAAAAATTTGAAGGTTAAAAAGCAACTGATTTGAAGGTTAAAAAACTACAAAATTGCTAAAATATTAATTTGAAACCACAGTGTACAATTTCTAGAAGCGAGGCATCAGAAATTTTCTCATCTATGGTAAAGAGGGAGTTTTATCTGACTTGGCTTAAGCCACCAATATATTTTTAGCATGTTATAATAAAAAACAACCCATGGTAGAATATGTTCAAAGAAAATTAAAACAGAACTAATCTTAGCATTAGCTGCAGAAAGAGGAAGAAACAAAAGAAGAAAAAAAGGAGATGAGATTGACTACAGGAATAGGTGTTCTGGTAATCTCATCCTTTAAGACTTGCCTGTACTTTTACCTTGAAAATGTGCGCAACCAAACTGAATTCTGCTATGGCACATACTGCCAGACCACTAAGCTTTCCCTCTTCCTAATAACCAGGCTCAGAAAAAGCTACAGAAAAGAAGTTTGCTTCCATCCAAGAGTAAAAAGGCAAAACCACTTAGTTAAAGTCTCTCATCCCCAATGCACATACCTACAAGAGAACAAAACCTAGCTGTAATTCTGGAATGATTTGGTGAAAAGGAGAGAAATTAGATTACCAACATATAAAGATATGCAGGCAAACCAATATTAGATATGAAATTCTTTAGAAAACAGATGGTGATTGCTGACTCAGTGAAGACCTTGCAGAGTCATATACTGGGTTTGTGTGGCAAAGTTTTGATAGTGGGGGGCTACAGGAGTGGCTTCTGTTTGAAGCTGCCAGAAGCTTTCCCCATGTCTAACAGAGCCAGTGCCGGCCACCTCCAAGACAGACCCACCACTGGCCAAGGCCAAGCCCATCAGCAGCTGTGGTAGTGTGGGATAACAGTTAAGAAGGGGGAGAAAAAACCCTGTGCATTTTGCAGCCAGAGCAAGGACTGAGAATATGTGAGAGAAACAGTCCTGCAGACACCAAGGTCAGTGCAGAAGGAGGTGGAGGAGATGCACCAGGTGCTAGAGCAGAGTTTCCCCTGCAGCCCACAGTGAAGACCATGGTGAGGCAGCTGGGTCCTGCAGTCCATTGAGGTCTGTGATAAACCAGACTATTAGTGAAGCACTGAGACTGCAGAGAAGAAAAGAGGAGGATCACAAAGGCTATTTTACTCATACTTTTCTTCAAATCTCTCTTTCTGTGATGTTCTGTATATTTACTGTTCTAAGTAATTAAGAAGTTAACAAATTGTATGGAAACCTCTTCTCATCTTAGTATGCTGAGCAGTTCAATTAAGTTTCTGGGTGACTCACTTCCAAACACCCAATATATTTTGCTGCAAGATTTTACCAGTGCTTGCCACTGTTGATATAATCCATCTCTGCATGCTGCTGAGGTCCGCACCACCAGTTGAGCACCTAGATGCAGATAAAAGCAAGAGGTGCTACAAACGAAAACTTCTAGCCATTGAGTAAACCACAGTATTTTAACACTTTTTGTTGTTTAAGATGAGAATATAATTCTCCTTAATACATGAACTACTTCATGACAGATTATTTCAATCAAAATATTTATAAGTCTGGGTCCTTAAAAGGTACAATAGGCTGTATATAGAATTGTATGTGTTGAGGTTACTGCTCATCTCCAAAACACACTTTCTGTTTTAAAGATAGAATTAGAATCTCAAAGAGCAGGAGAAATAAGAAATGAGAAAGAAGATGAGAAAAAAAGAAGTTTACTTTTGAGATAGCTCCAGTGCACCTTCGAGCTTTGGTATTTTATGTTCACCTTCTTCTATATCCCCTTTTTAATCTTCCTAGCACCAGCTGTCTATTCATAAAGCCAGAAATATATTGTTTAATATAGCATCAGTATTCATACTATAGCACTGACTGATTAGAAAAGGTTGTTGAAAAGCAAATGCATATATGTAAATGTTTTTTCTATATTAAATGGAAACATCCCATAACCTCAAATGATCCATGTGAAATTTTAATTATAACTTAGCAGCTGTTTCAGCTAATTAAAGGATATCAGGTGATTTCCTTCTCATTGTAATTAAAGAGTTAAGCCTAATTTACTGTTGTCAGAATAAGACTAAATGCCAATCTGGTCTGCCTAATTATATAAAAAGGTAAACAGGAGAACACCAAGACAGAAATCAGAGTGCTCCCTCCCACCTTGAAAAAACCCCAGCACACACTTCTTTTCTGGAAAGAAGATGGACAATGACCTTTAAAGCAACTCACTCGAATCCTACTTTGCCATCCCTTTATTAATTTTCCCAGGAAGCTATTTCCATTTCCATTCCCTTGACTTCCACCTTTATTGTCTAATATTGCAGTTATGCATAAAGGTAAATATATGTTTTGCATTCACTAATGTGATATTATCTAGTTGTCACCAGTGAAAGAAAAATGCAATACAGAAGTAATGCTGAAATACTTGTTTTTCTATAACAATGAAAACAGATTTTTCCTCCTATAACTCTGAGGGAAAATAGAGTGAGCCAAAAAATCTTTTTGATCTCTATCTGAAATACATATAATATGCATACTTTCTAAACTGAGCATTAAATACAATGCTCTTCATAAATATACAGTCCTTCCAAATGTCACTGAACAAAAAGTAGATGCTATGAGAGTTCAAAGGATTTGGGTTTTAAGGAATTCAGTGATTAACAGACAACCTGCAGAGGAGACCTTTTCTACTCCACATTTTTCCACCTCTCTTGCAACACAGATGCCATTATTGAAGAGAAACATGTAAGATTTACCACAGACATAGAACCTGGCTACAAAGTGTCAATAATAACCACTGTGAAGTGAAGTATGAATTATGTCAACAATCATGCATATGTGTGTGTGTATGAATTATGAAAGCATGTTACCTCCAACATGTTATAGAAAACACCAAAGAACTCCAAGTGGAATTTTGCTCCAGTCTAGGTACAGGAGGAAAAGTGGTGAGAGATGAGTGAAGCAGTGTAACCCAGGAGCTGTATTTCCCTGAAGTAAAGTGCATCTGTTTATTTAATTAACATTTGCCCCACACCTGAAATTCTGCACCATTCAAGTTCAATTAGCGTAAGACCCTAGTAAAAAGGAGAATAACAATCAGCACCATTATGTTAGATGTCAGCAGTAGATCAGAAGGCCAACTGAAAAACATTAAAATCATCACAGAATGGGGATTTAGGCTGGAAGGTACTTCAAAGATCACATCTTTCCAAGTCCTCCGACATGGGCAGGGACATCTTTCACTAGACCAAACTGCTTGAAGCTCCAGCCAACGTGGTCTTGAACACTTCCAGGGAATGTTTACAGGTGTTGGACCATGTGAATCAAGGAAGTGCAAATGCAATATGGAAGGCATTTTGGATGTCTTTAACAAAGGCCAGTGCTGGTGGAAATGAAGAGTCTCAGATTTGAACAGAACCTCATCCAATACAGTATTATGCACTGAATATGATCTGTGACCAGACAGCTACTGCTCTCAGTTCAGTTAATTATGGCTATTTTAAACAAACACAAATAAAATATAGAGAGCCAATCATATGCTTGAAAATACTAGAGACAAGTTTGTGAGCACACTTTCTGCACTTTGCTGCACAAGAATTGTTACATCAATTCCAGTCACATTCTAAACACTCTGCTTTTATGCTCAATTAATGTGACTTAATCCAGCCATAAGCAGAATATTTCAGAAAACTAGATTATGCTGGGATTCCCCTGCCTCCTTGTGCTCTAGTTCTTCTGCTGACCTTGACAAATCTCTTGGTTCTCCTCCATACAATGTAATTTCCTACATCTTTTTAAATCGCCAAAAAGAGGCTGTGTACAGCAAAATCTTAATGGGGAGTTTTAAAAGCGTACTTGAAAACCATCTCTGACAAATTAATTTTAAAGAAGAGAATAAAAAAATCCTAATTTTATTCTGCAGAGAATATTACAAACATAAATTGTGCACATCTATTTCAGCTTCTGTGCTCTCTGTACAAAGCAGGGCTTAACTCTGAGGTCACTGGGAACAGCTAAAGATACGACTCCACCTTCCTTCCACTGCTTTCTCACTCACTCATTTGTCCTTAACCCTCTGCCCAAATGTTGTGAAAGATCTTAATGCAGATTTATCTCAGGAACATTTACAGAAATACTTACCTTTACAGGTATCATCCTATTGGTTAACTTCCCCAGATAAGAAGCTACTAGAATCAAATTATTTTACTACTCATCTTTCTCTGTCCTGTCAAAAGTACACTTAATGCAATTTGTGTGATGAATGTGGTCTCATGAGAAGTGGGAGGGAAAATTAATTTGGGGGGTCTGACAATGAAAAGATCATTTGTCATTACTGCGCTGAACTCTGCCAGCAAATGGCTGTATTGCTAGATCCCAGTGGCTGTTACCAGTTTTCTGCCCCTTCCCTTAGCAAACTCCTCCTTCCTAAAGCTTTAGTTTGCTCTGAATTAAGGTTATGAGCAATACTTACCAGCCAGAGTGGGGAGCTTGGATGCAGTGGGGGTGAGACGTGAATTTGTGAGAACAAATTTGTCTAATGTTTGGTAACAAAGGCAAAGTGTCTGTGCTGTGAATTAATACAGCATCAATCACTGACTAACTGTTTCAGTACATGTAATGAGGGAATTCCGAGGCCAACCCAATGGTCTGCACAGGCAGCTGGGGAGATAATACTCTGAACTGGATTTTTATTTTAATGCAACTTTCATCTTTAAAGCAAGGAAGAACCAAGGAAGACCAACCTTGACATGTATGCGTGTGTACGTATATATATTCTTTCTTTCTATATATATTTTTTCATCTTAGAATAGATGTATTTATTTTGAATAATAATGCCTCATAGTTAGTTCAGTTGATTTTAAGATTCCTGGTTGAATGGCCTGTTTAATTTTCTTCAAGTTGTTGTACCTTCTCTGCAGTAGATTTTTTAACCATACAGTTAATCATCTTATTATAACTTTAGTCTGTATAAAAACAAAGAATAACAGGAAGCAGTTTAATATACCAGAAGAGGGATTTTTTTTTCTCCCTTTCACTTGCTGATCACATTAAGGGAAGAGAAAGAAACATGTATTTTACTACTTTTAGACTAAATACAGTTACACTTGAGAAACACATCCAGTCACGTTTCTTTAACAAGGATTTTTTCGGTTTACATTATAACAACTTACCATTGTTTTCAAAAAACAGAAGAGCTAATACAATTTTTTATTTAAAAAAATTAAAAATCACTGTCAATCAAAAAATGCATTTAGTTGATGATCAACTGGAACAATTAGTGGAGGCACTGGGCAACTCCCTGAACTGTCACCTCTGGAAAGAATAAACTCTCTGTACAAACAGATTTATTAAGGAGAGTTTAGGAGTGACAGAGAAGCCTAAAGAAGAAACAAAAACAAAAAATTGAGAAGTTGAAGAAAGACCTTTACTACAAAGGTAAAAATGAATGTGCCGCTTACAACTAAAAGGCTCACCGAACTTTGCATACTGATTGCACGCACCAGCACAACACACCCAGACTACTTGACTGTCAGCCCTCCCAACCTGACATGGCTGCAGTGAAGTAATGAACATATTTTATCCCTTCCCAAGTCAGATAAGCGAAGTGTTGCAGGTCATTACCAAAGCACTCTTGTCATCTTCCCACTGCTGCCCATTTACATTATTACTCTGCTAAATATTTTGCCACCTTCAGCAGTGTAAGATTGCCTTACAGACATCTAGAATGCCTCTTAGATCAAACTGTGGGCTTTCAAAGGTGAAGGGTATGCTGCAATACAGTCTAAATGCCTATTCTACAGTCTTCACCCATCTTGTACTGCACTCACTGTTATGCACAAGTTACGGTAAGGCACAGGTGTCAATAACACACAACAAAAAAAAGCCCCCAAACCAAAACCCACCAAAAACCACCCACACCAACCAACCAACAACAACAACAACAACCAAAAGAAAAAAAAACAAAACAAAAAAACCCCCACCACCAAACCAAAACACCCCCCCCCCAAAAAAAAAAAAACAAAATCAAAACCAAAACCAAAAAAACCCAAACCAAACAAAAAAACCCCACCAAAATGAAACAAGCAAAAAACCTCAAAACAAGCAACTAACAAACAAACAAAAAAATCCCACCAAACACCACAACCCAAAAACAACAACAAAAAATCCCACTAAAAAACCCTACCAAATAAACATCCCAAAGTTAAAACCTGTGAGTTGTTCAAGGCAATTTTAGGGCCATACCATCCTCTTTGTCAGACAAGCCCTGTACTGCCAAAACCCTGTCTCTAAGCCACTGTGACGACAGGAAAACATCAGGAGGAAGAGAAACGTGGACTTGTGTTTCTGATCAGGACAGTTTGTGGAAATACTATGATGTGATAATTTTGGAAAAAACATCCTAGAATATGACTCTAGGAAAATTGTACGTAAGAGTAGCCTGAAACAGAAAACAGAATTCCATTTGCCTTTGACAAAGCAACAGAAGGGCTGAGTGGAAGCCATGGCTACCCAAAGTAGCATACAAAGAAAACCCCTTTGTTTTTTTCAGCAAAGAAAGGATGAACTGCAGCCATCCTCCCCCAACAAGCTTCAGAGTAACCCCTGGGAAAGGCTGAGTTTTGTATTCCTGTGGGAAAGAGACACTGGAACTAATTGCCACTGCACTTTCATTTAAACTCATGTGCATTTATCAGAACAAAATTATATATATGTTTGTATAGGAATGATCAGACAGCATTCCAACCAAGCAGGACACCACTGTCATGGTTAAATTAAACAACGGTTAAATTGAACACACAGAAGGAAAAAATTACTTGTATTATTTAGCTGTGGAATAACAACTTGACAAGATCATTTGAGAATTATCTAATATTTACCCAAAATGCCCCTTTACCACCTGCATGTCACATAAAACCCATTTCTGATAATTTTTATGCACACAAAGTATTAAGGCTTTAATTAGATGGTGTACATATACATTATTTTTACTGCTGGAAAAAGCAGATCCTTTAGGTTCAAACTAAATTAATGGAGAATTTAAGCCTCTTTTACTCAAGATGTACAATAAACAGCCTATAGAAGCAATCCTAGATGAGTCCTAGGAAGGAACTGTGATTCAAGTACAGAATTCTTTCCATTACTGTGACAGCGGAAGGAAGTAATTTATTACAACTAAATAGAGACTGCAGTGTATTTCCCTTTTCTTCTACTAGCTAGTAGATTGAGGCAGGTGCAGAGAATAAAGGCTACATATGACAACAGCCCCTCTTCTTCTGCCCAGCTGGATGGAGAATTACATGCAACCTCTTACCCCAGACTTCAATTCTCAGGACAAGGAAAAGTACTAGGAAGATTCTGTCTCCTTGGCCTTACAAAATGGTGTCCCTGGAGCTCTTTTGCAATTTGGTTCCTGATGAAAACAAAAAATTAAATAAATACCAATGACTCAGAGGTGAAGCTCTGAATCACATACTGAAGGACTTTCTCTCCTTACGTGTTCTACTTTCTTTCAGCCCTTTTACATTAAAAAAAAAAAAAAAAATCAAAGGAAATATGATTTATTATTTATTTAAAGGTATAAACAAGAAGAGCCTCTTATTCATTTAAGTGAGAGGCTGATCTAATGCTAGTTATTATTGTCATTATTACATAAAGCATGTGGTACTTTTGATACCACCTTCAGACTATTTCTGCAGGCCTATTCATGAAAAATCATAAACCACTATACACCATGCAATGTTTGTAATGAACACATGCATATATATATTTGTTAATTTATGTAATGTTTCACACATATGAAGGGAATAAAATCAGGAATAATTATTTCTCAGTATAAAATAATCACCATGTGTGAATGCACACAAATTGTGGTTATGTTCTTGCTTGTGGAGAAATGATAAATAAGATTACATTGCCATACTTTTTGTGGAGAAACAGTATTTAACAGCCTGACTCAAAAGTGGGTATGCCAACATTCCCAATGACAATCAATGCAAAAAAAAACCCCCAAGACAAAATCACACATTCAGACAACCTAAATTATCAGTTATCTTCTGCTGTTGTTGGACTTTTCATTTTGTTTGGAGAGGCTGAGTGGTCAGTTGAGTGTGTGGAATTAAATATAGCTCCTAATCTGGTGAGTTATCTATGGTGTGCAAGGCAGACACCATCTATTATGCAGCATCAGTGAATGACAGTATGAATTGCAGCCTTTGGCACTTAAAACTGTGATAAGACCTGGATTCTGAGAGAAGTTCCTGCTCCAGAATGATCTCTATTGTTCCAGCCATCAGTTTGGGCAGAAAGACTGATTCAAAGATAAGACATCAATGATTCTGGTCTTTTAGATAGAAAAATATCACAAAAGAATCAATTCACTTGCATTTAGAAAGACTTCTATTGAGATGATTTTTTTTAAAAAAATAAAACCCAGTGCCATGTTTTTAGAACTAAGAACTTAACTATGAAGAATATTTTGGAGCCAGGATCTGATCCAAGGCAGAACTATTCTATATTCAGTATTTGGGTCGCCAGAGCTGATTATTTCCGTAACTCTGGTAACATCTTTCATCTCAACCTCACCTTATCTGTAACTTCATGGCTGCTGATGGGCACATTTGTTGAACTTCAAGTAGCACTCTGCTGCTAACTCAGCTTTCTGCCAGTCTGGACTGCAGGAAGGATGCAGGAAGCGCCGAGCAGGAGCTCAGAACACCACGCGTGACCACGACCCTGCACGCAGGGCCAGCGGACGCACGGTTTCCTGGCCGGGCAGGGGCGGAGCGGCCGTTCAGCACCACGGACAGCGCCGTCAGGCCGGGGACACGCCGGCCACCCGACCCCAGGTGAAGCATTGCAGCACACGGAATAACCTGAGCTTTCCTCGGACCACCCTCAGTAGCAACAACAAAAAAAGACCAGCTACCTGAGCTCTCTTGGAAGCACTTGCTGAAATAGCGGACTAAATGACCCAAGGCACCTAATTTTCCTGAGTTTCTAATGAGTTTTTCATAAACTCCCTCCATTAGTGTCTTTTAAGGAAAATAAATAACTGTGGGGCAAGGGACAGTTATAGAATTGATTGAAAAACTGTTAAGTGATAGGCAACAATGAGTAATGGCAAGTGGCTGCCCCTCAAAATGAAGAAAATGTAGGAGTGAATGCTCCTGGGGTTGCTATTTAGATGAGCGCTATTTATTAATGACTTGGAAATGGGACTGAACAACAGTTGTAGTGGGAGTTTACTGGGTTTTTTAACTGGAAATTCTGGAAAGTTTTACAATCTTCAAGTAGCTAAAGAACCTAGCTGGTACTAGAAGAAACCTTAAATGATACTAGAAGTGGTACAATGAAAATTTGTTAGGAAAAAATATAAATATGTGGAAACAGATCTCAGTGTACACTACAAGACCACAAAACAGTTTATTGAAACAGAAAAGTGAAAGCAATGAGAACCAGCTAAGAGACATGGACAGATCAGAGGGCTGGGCAATCACCAACCATATGAAGTTCAACAAGGACAAGTACCAGATTCTGCACCTGGGACGAGGTAACCCTGGATGTAAGATTGGGTAATGACATGCTGGAAAGCAGTGCTACAGAAAGGGACCTGGGGGTCCTGGTTGCAGGAAAGCTGAACATGAATCAGCAGTGCCCTGGCAGCCAGGAGAGCCAACCCTGTCCTATCCTGGAGGGCATCAGGCACAACATCACCAGACGGGCAAGAGAGGGGATTGTCCTGCTCTGCTCTGCACTGGGGCAGCCTCACCTCCAGTGCTGGGGGCTGGTTTGTGTGACTTGATACAAGAAAGATATAAAGCTCTTAGAGTGTGTCCAAAGGAGGGCCATGGAGCTGGTGGAGGCTCTAGAAGTGAAGCCATATGAGGAGCAACTGAGGTCACCTGGTTTATTCAGTGTGGAGAAGAGGAGATTGAGGAGAGACCTTATAGTTGCTTACAACTTCCTCACAAGAGCAAATGAACAGGCAAGCGCTGATCTCCTCTCTGGTGACAGGAACTGAGGGAACAGCCTGAAGTTTTGTCAGGAGAGGTTTACATTGAACATTAGGAAAAGGTTTTTCACTCCAGGGGTGGTTGGGCACTGGAACAGGCTCCCCTGGGAAGTGGTCACAGCACCAAGCCTGACAGTTCAGGAAGACTTTGGATAAGATTCTTGGGAACATGGTGTGACTTTTGGGATAGTCCTGTGCAGGGCCAGGAGTTGGACTCAATGAACGTTGTGGGTCCTTTCTATCTCAGGATATTCTATGCTTCTGTGATAACTGGGCAAGGGGGGTTTTTGCATATACTATATAGCATGCAGTTGTTCCATTTGCCTGTGAATATATGAAACTACACTTTTTCTACAGAATATCCAAGAGAAATTGACTAAATTTAGCTTAAACAGATACAAGGTGATGCAAATTAAAAATAAAGTCCATAAACAATCTGTACCATTTCAATAATGTATCACACCCTGATCACTCAGACTCTAAAGATCTGTTGAAAAGACTGAAAGACTTTAAATTTTAGTTGTTTAAAATCTATAATTATTCTGCAGTCATTTAAAAGCAAAATTCTTCAGAAGACCTACTATGCATTCTTTTTCTTTTACTAAATTTCTTCATACCATGAGGGAAAATGAGGGCTATAAAATTTAAAAATATAGGCCTCAGATCATACACTGCGTACATCTGAATGTTCATTAGTGTGTTCAGGAAAAAAAAAAAAAATCACAGCAAAACAACTGATTCTAAGGCTGAACCAATAAATGGAAGGGAATCAAACAGTTAACAAATTTCAGAATTTTACAGCAGCCAAAATTATATGATACTTAGAGGGAATTTCATGCAGATATTCATAATTAGATAGGATATAATAAAATCTGATCAGGTTCCACTCTTTTCTCTATTCCATAAAAGGAGTTTTAAATGAAAGAACAGCAAATGCAGAAGCAATATAGAAAAAAAATTCCCTTACATAATCAATGGAACTGGCTGTCAGATCAGGTCATCAAGATAAAAACCATAGCTACATTTTTAAAAAGATCTGCATAATTTTATGACTGATAATAACATTTGTAGCTGTGCTAGGTAAGACAATAAGGGTAATCATATTTTGTGCTTCAGGGGATGAATGAATGAATTGAAAGTTGTAGAAAGAAATGTGCAGTGTCACACAAAGGGGTACGATGCATTACCCTTTTGGGAAGAGATTTACCTTCTTTTAAAATATCAGGAAATAGCCACTGCCAGAGGCATGGCACCAGACTACAGAGACCTGGTGTCTGATCTGCTGTGACAAATCCTTCGTTATTATGAGTTTGGCTTTGATAGACAATAGATTCTCCTGAGTCTTATGGAGCGGAATGCAAATTAAAAGCACATGCTCTATGAAAGCATAGCTTGGAGGAAGGATCTGAAGGACAGAACTGTTAGCCAGTAATTAAGAGTTCTGTACTGTGCTTTCTGGCAGCAATTATTTTAACATAATTCTTAATAGAGTCTATTAAAGAGGAAATGCCAATTAGCAATAGCTTATTACACAACAAAACAATGACTGCCGATATCATTTACTGCCATAAACTACACAGAGAATTGACTGCTAAAAACAATTGGATGGTTAATTAAAAATGGGGGAGAACAGGGAGAATCTATATATATTTAACATGCACAAGTCTAATGAAACTTCAGTTCCTACACAGAAAGTTCAATTCAGAATCATGTTAAACTACCTAGGCTACGCACATTATTTGAAACACTTTTCAAATTAGAGTGAAATGATGATGTTTTGCATACAATTTTTGAGATGGTTCATACTTGCCAGTCAGTCTGTTATCCAAGAGAGTAAAAATTGTGGGCACACTGTTATTCCCACATTTCACATCATCAAGGAGGACTCCAAAAGAAGAGGCAAAAAGGACCTTTGATCTTAGCCAAACAACCTGGTTTGAAGACAGAAGACAATTGTACAGAAGACAATTTTCTGTTATAAGGTTTTCTAGGAATGCTGCAAATTCCTTCCCTGAATTACTGACCTTGATTTTCCAGTCTGGCCTGAGCCCTGTATTGTCCCTCATGTAGTTGTTTCATCAAAATGTATGAGCAACACAGAAAACATGCAGGTAGTGTTGTGCAAAGAAATTGTAGTTAGGAAGTGGTTGCTGTGCAAGAAAAGTCTCCAGAAAGGTCTAAAGTGTGCTTTTCCAAGCTTATGAAAGTGAAATTAGGACTCCAAGCTTAGCATAGATCTGCTGGTTGACTTTGCTTCTTAGTTCTTTATATTTTTACCTTACAGAAAACGATAGCAGCAGGAGGAGAGAATTGCCTTTAGTCTGGAGATTTAGAGTGCCTACACTACAACCTGTCCCATTAAGCTAATAAAACAAACCATCACAGGAACCTGGCATGCAATGGCACTAATGCACGCAAAAAGACAAGACAGATGGAAAGAGAAATGTAAAGTTTTCAATCTTAAGAGCTGCACTGTTTTGCAATCAAGATGTTCAGCTATGCGGAAACACAGTTTGGCAGTGTCATCACCTAGAAGACTGCAGTTGCCCATAAGAAAGGAAGAAAGAGAAAGAAAAATGATGCTTCTGCTTTCCCTCTAGAGGGAAGAAAAAAATTGAAAGGAGATATTCTTTTATGGTTTTAGTTTTTCAAAAATTTTGTTAACATGATAGTTAGAGGCCATCTGCAGACACATTTCTCCATGAACTTTTGAATAGATCTGATTTTGTTTACATAAACCCTCTTATTTTCTCAGTTTCTAGTTTTAAGCCTTAATTGGGGATTTTAAAAATGGAATCTAATTCTTTGGGCTCCTGTATTGAATCTGAGAATTAATTATCTCTTGCCTCAATAAATTAGAAGCAATCTTTACTTTTTAAAAGAGAACATAACTCAAATGTGTTTTGTCTACCTCAGAGTGAGCTCATGCTTTCTGAAGTTGCGGGTCACATGCAGCACTGCAGAAGATGGCATATATTTATTGATGAACCACCTGATTGATCTGGTTTAAATTTTAGAAGAGGTTTAGCCTTCCTCTGGAGAAAAAACAGCTTTTATTTTTCCTTTAGACACATTGTCAGTACATTTTTAGCATAGTTATCTGCCATAAATAAAAGTGAAAAACCATCAAACCTAAACTTGGAAATAAATAATGGTTATAAAGTATCTTATGGACCTGATCTTACTTGTTAGTGAAATCAAGTAATTACTTACTTGACCTCATCTTCTCAGATGATGTGTTAATCCCCTTCTCATAAATTATTAGCATACCTAGTAGGTTAACTAACATATTACCTAAAAAAAATCCGACCTGAAGGATTTTTTATATTTTTCACTTTTAAGATCTGGTAATCTGTGTAATAATTAAGTGAAAGGCCCAAGAGTGTATTCCAAATCTAAGAAGTCAGACACTTCTTTTTTATTAGACTCCCTCTCCAGATATACAGAATTTTATCCAGTTGTTACTTTCATCAAAACTTCCCAAAAGGGTCGTCTGACTCAGTTTCTGCTTTAAAATTTATTGTTACTGAGAAGATGCATTTTTTTTAACGTAACACAATCATCATAAACAGTGTTCAGATTCACTATTAGACTTGCTCAAAAAAACTCTGTTAAACACATATATATAGCTTTTAATTATTTTGCTACTGTTCAGTATAAAACATTATAGGTTTTATAAAAATATACATTAGACAACTACAGACTTGAAACAAATATCAAGATATTATCACTATATGCACAGAGAACTAGATATTATATTTCTGTAATAGTGCACAGCATGGATACCTGCACTGATATGAACATCACAGCTTCTTGGGAAGGCAGATACAGACTTCCTGTTTTAAACTGGAGGCTTGCTCCAAGCAAGCTTTAAGTTTTACTGAAATACAGACTATTAAATAACTAAACAAAGCAACAATCTTTCCTCTAAAAAGGGATGGAACGCTAAGCTAGGATTATTCAAATCATATTATTTATAAGAGTACCTATTTAGATTTTCTTTTACACTAGTCTAGAAAAAATGTTTTTAAATTTGATTTAGCAAATCCTAACCTGTGAAATACAGTCCTCTAGAAAACCAAAGAAAACAGTTTGTTTCTTTCTGGCAGTTCAGTTTGAGTGCTGAAAGGATGAATCTGACTAAGCAACTCAAATAGCACTTGGCTACTCTGGACAGAGTAGCCACAACTGAAAAATAAGCTTCCCAAAAGCATTCTTAGAGATGCATGTGGTGTTCTTATGGAAATGCTTCTTCAGAGATACAGCTAACATAAAGACAGTACTCTTAGGTACCAAACCCTTTATTCCCACTGAATGTGCCCATTCCTCTAGGACCATAAGGAACATCAGAAGACATTGTATGCAAAAGCCTGTTTTTATTTCTAAAAATCTGTTCTATGCTTCCTTATAGAAACAAGTTGTTCCCATTTTAGCATTCTGCTTTAAAATACAAAGCTATGCCCATTACAACCACAAAACTCTATTTGAACTATTTTAGCTAAAGGTACAGGCTTGAAAAGCTCTTTATTTTCTCAACTGTCCACTGTTTTCTAATTACACATCATAGTTTTTGCTTGATAGTAGCATAGGAGGTGCAATATAGAGGTGATATGTTGAACATTTTCCATTCCATTAAACTTGATCAGCAAGCTGCTTTTTGCCTATAGAAAATTACTTTCTGTTTTTCTTCTGCACAAAGAAACTTGTTCATCCCCTTCACTCAGGCACTGGAGGTTCTGAGACATGAAGAACCCAAGAATTCAGAACCTCTCCTTAGGGAGGCTTCAATAGGCATTGTGTACTGGTTCACTTACTCTGTTCCAGACCTGGCAGAGCAGCCAGCTTGGAAATGGGTATAGAACTGAGATATTCTGTGATCATTTCAACAAAAAGAAAACATTAGACTTGAAATCAGGCAATTAAGTTCAGTTACTCTAACAAACATAATGCATATGTTTACATGTTTTTTTCTTACAGCTAGTTCTTAGAATTGAACCTCAAAAGATACTTGCTCTTATTTAAACTCCCAAGGGAAAAGAGCATTTGTTAATCTTCCTTGGCAAATTTCCACATTTTGTCAAGTATTTCTTTTCTTTTTCATACCAAATTAAATGCAGATACTATCACTGCCATATCAAGAATAAATAGTTTCTTTATCCTGACCAAAAAGCTGTTGTGAAGGGTTAGAAGACTACTACACCACCAAATCTGCTTAAAAAATGGAAATGTAGACAGTGTTGAGTTTCACAGATAAAAGAGACAGAAGTTCTGTCCAAGCTATATCTCTATCCTTGTATATATCATGACATCATAATGGTTCCATCAGCTATAATAAAAAATGAATTCCCTTGACATATATTACCCGTAAGTGCAGCGTAGTAAATAAATGATTCATGCAAGTTCAATTACAAGGGTATGATGTCTATAAATGCTAAGTACCTGCAAGATAGCAACAGTAAAGGAAATGAACCCATGCAGTGTTAAAAATGCCTTTCAGCTAAGATTTCTGACCATACCTTTCATCTCTTTTTACATGACTTTACCTGTCTTTTACTAAACACACTCATGGTAACAAAGCACTAGAAGGTTACATACAGAGTAGTGTTTCTATCCTCACTACCCATAAATCTAAAAATAGAACTAGGTTGCTCCTTTGCTCCAGAGGCAGTAAAAATCTCTTTAAGAACTGGAATTGCCATTGAATTTAAGGTTCCACCTCTGCTTCCTGTATGTTAAATTACTAAGCCTTTAAAATGAAAAATATTTACCCATGATGATTTACACACAGGCAGTATATTTTATGTTCATGTATTTTGTTTCCTAAATATATGTAAGATGACATGACAAACACAGTTTCTTATATTTTTCAACTATTTAGAGGAAATAATAGCTCAGGGAGTAGGTGATCTACTCTAAATCCTTTATAGTTGATAATCCTTGGCAAATGCCCTTCTAAGCCTATATACCTTTTACAAGACAACCACTCATGGTAGTAAATTTTGAATATTATTAGCAAAACTAATTTCTGAACAGATTTGGCATAATGCTGTCATTGTTTTATGCAAGTTTACAGTTACCTGTTGTGCTGGCTTGAAAGCAAAACCAGTGTTTTTCTGACTCCAGAAAACCAATTTAACTGGAGAAAAAAAAAAGGTATAATAAAATAAAATAAAAAAAGTAATAATATAAAAGATCACTGACAGAGTCAGAATGCAACCTGATACCCCGTGGTGGTGGTGGTAGCAGTCCAGATAATGTGGTCTTGTTGAAGCAGTGATCCCATAAGAAGGGTCAGTAGCTCTTGTCCTGTGGGAATCCAGTGGGTAAGGCTGCCTGTGCTGTCCCAAATCCCAGATTATATCCAGGTGGAAATGCCTGGCTCCTCCCCCTGGGCGGAGCATCTTACAATGGGCTGATATCATTTTATCAGTCTTGCAATGGGTCCTTGATTGCCCATTAAACAGAGATAGCTCCTGGAGGGAGTTATCTATGAGTCATGCAGCAGGGCATTGATGGGCCATTAACAGAAGATAGTCTGGAGGCAGGGGACAAGGGAAACAGTGCACAACTTAGTTTCAACAGCTCATGTAGATGGTGATAGAATACATACTTAGGGCACATCTTACATTGTAACCTAGGACACCTATTCACCCACAAATGAAATAAGGACTGTCACAAGGACTTCCTAAATTTACTCCCCACCTCTGCTAGGAGACAGCACTAGATGGGTTAAAGAGGTCTTCCAGGAGAACAGAGTATCACTGGTAAGTGATTACTACATCTGGTCTTATCCCAGTGTTAAAAACTGGAGAAAAGTATATAGCACATAGTTTAAATATGCCCTCCACAAGTGTATATTGTCATAATTTGTAGCAACTTGGACATTTTGGGTAGTGACTTAAATAACAAATGAAGTGTGAACTTTTGTTAAACTCTCAGTTTTCACAATTCCTACAAAACAAGTTCCAAAGATAAAACAAAATCCCCAGGCCTATTTTCTACAGCTCATTTACTATTTTTTTCATTTGCCTAGATTTTAATGCATGCAAAATTCCTCAAAACACTCATCTAGTACTAGCAATACAGCCACAAGACTTTTTGAGACTTTTGATGGATGAGGGTGAATTTGTACTTTTTAGGGTTCTTCTTTACAATCAACAGCGTATTTCAATATCTTCTATGTTATTGTGTTTAGTTGCATTTTGAATACAATTAGAAAAACCAACAATAAATTGAGACATTTCCTGTCTTCTGAACAGGGCATTGAAGCCTCCATGTTTGATTGCAAGAGTTCTACAAATCTGCTTTTAGCCACTGAGTCTTGAAATGTCTTTCACCCAACCCAAAGGGCAGATGCCTGCAGGATGGATCAAAACTTCACAATGCAAGAAATGAGAAATGCAAATGCCAGTTGGCTTATTTCACTATTATGGCAATGGAATTAGGGGAGGGGAAAAAAGAAAAAAAAAAAAAAAAAGTCTAGTACAGGAATTTCTTTTTGTGATAAAATAAATGTGTGAGAACAAGGACAGATAGAGTTCAAAACTCCACTGTACAAGGAAATAATACACATATTTACATTCAAAGTATTTGAGCCCACAAGGTCAAGGACATTCTGAGGCCATTTTTACCACAGGCAATATCAAGGAAAAATACCTCTTCTGGGTTTGATGCTTATTTAATATCAAAACAGTACAAGACAGCTGCTGAATATGAAGAGAAAGTTGCAGTACAATTTGTTCACTTTTTTAACATATGGCTGTAAACTATTACAACTTACAGTATCTGCCACAAAAAAACAACCAAAACAAAACAAACAAAAAAACCACCACCAACAAAACCCAACAAATCCTTAAGTCCTTTTAAGTGGAAGCAACTAAACTTGTTGTCTGAGACTAAAACACTTGAGTATGTGATTCCCCGATACTGTACCAAAAATTTGCTGGGAGAGATTATTCATAAAATATCAATGCATCATTATTTATTAATGAATTTAAAAGTGGCACCATTCCCTTCAACTCCTCTTTTCACACACGCACAGCTTGAATCTAAGGAAAGATGCAAATAAAATAAAGAGAGGGCATATTATTTGAACTCCTTATTTTACAGCAGCCAAATGATCTGAACTGCAGGGCAGTGAAGCATTTTTATACAAAAACATGTATCAGGGTTTCTGCCAAGCTTTATGAAGTAGTAATAACAATATTGTCTGACATGTATATTTCTCCTGAACCCTAAATGGATTTAAAGGTTGATCTTTATACTCACCTCCCTTGAAAATTCTACTATATTGCAGCATTTATCTTTATTAATTCCTTCAGTGGTTTTTAATTTCACATTTTTCCTTTCTTTTTAAAGCAGTAAGCATTACTGTAGAGCTGTATTAAAAACAAATACACGCTATTAAATTAGACCACAAGTGTAAACAGAAGCTAAAACTAAGAATTCTGCATTCTGATTTTTTTTTTTTTAAATAATTATGCAAAAAAATGGAGCAAATTTTATATGGGCTTTTCTCCTAGTTTAGTACTGTGATTAATTTGGTGTGTGTCGAAGAATATGAGGTCCCTAAATATCTTTTCAGGGATAGTTGGAAGAATCATACTACCAGTTTTTATTAAACCAGTGTTCTCTTTGCAAGTTCCAGTATATGCCATAAGATCTACAGACAGAGTTAAGAAATGTAGAAACACAGATGCTGTCCACTTGAGAAAGCACCTTTACTACCCACACTCATGTCTTCACAAGCCTGTGCTTGGACAATGTGAAGCAGCTCAAGATTCAGAAGTACCATGGATTCTTCAGGCACTTGTTGAAAGAAAACATGTATCTGGCACCCTCAACTTCATAGTGTGCTGCAGCAGTAACTCCTGGAACTTTTATCTCTTAAGGATACAGCAGCAGGGTTACAGGAAGGTTACATGCAGTCAGAGAATAAGAGGCAGAAATACATGCTCTGCTCATACACATCCCTGTCTTGATCAAGATGCACCACAACTGTTCAAGACTGAGTCTACACTACCAGTTGTGGCAAAATTGCAGCTCTGAACCCAAAATCTGAGTTACAGTTCTGTTCCTGATGTCTACACTCAAATGCTATAGAAACACAGGAAAAACAGGTCAATCCCCAAACAAGCTGTTCCCGTAACCCACTCTAGGAATAACCATAATTTCTAAAATGGTAAATATAGCTTCCTGTTCACTCTGACTCAAACACCACCAAGCACTTACTGCTTAACGGAGAAGGAACCTGCTTCAGCAATTCTGCTGTTAGAGGATGTGACTCCTGAGTCCCTCTAAAAAGGTCAATGAGAAGAATAAACCAAGCTCCTCTAACACAGCTTCTGGAAAAGATTATTCCCATCTCCTCACTGTGGAGAGAAGCTACGATGATCAGTCTCACTTGGTGAATACCCATTGTAAATATGCAATTTAAATAGATATTACTGTAGTTGAACAGACCATTAAGTGAGTAGGCTCCAAGTATCTTAGCAGATCAAGGCCATAGAAACCTTCACTTCTTGGATCCTCTTGTTCCCTAAATAGTCTCTGCAAGCAAGTCTTAGGCTCTCACAGATGAGTGCATCTAACCAAACTAAAAGCTAACATTATTTTAATATGTTCTATTAGATGGCATAGCAAATATTCTAAACAATATCCCACTAAGATTTTTATTTCTCAATTCTTTTAAATCCTGATTAATTTTCCTCACACTTGGTTAGCTCTTTCAGTCTACATGGTACTTTTTTAGATTAAATTAAGGTTAGCAAAAGTAGGACTAACAGATTTACCCTGGTTTTCTATTGCCTTAAGATTCAATGGTCAAGTTCTTCACAAAAGAATACTTCAAAATTTCTATTAAGAACTTATGAAATTAATATTCACCAGACAGGTTTGAAATCCAAGTTTCCAAACAGCAAATGTCTGGTGATATTAAGACCAGAAATACTTCAGGAGAAATAAAATTGCTCTAGATTGCATTTTTCACATGTTGGCATCAGCGTTCAGATTGCCCAATGATTCAAACCGATCTTTTTAATGACACTTTGCAACAGGCAATTGTAAAGGTGATCCCGCTGTTGCAGTAATGGACAATCTGACTCCTGTTTGATATGGTGGTTATTTTCTGAACCATCATTATATCTGTAAGGGTATCAGTTTTGAAACTAGTAGTTTATTGCTACAGATGACCTGTTTCAAATGTGATAGATATCATTCTCTCATGCCCATCAGATTTGCATCTCTATTTTCTTCTCATCCATTTTTCTTTTGCATATTGAAGCAACCTTGTGCTTTAGTGCTATTCAGTATGGCAGAGCCTCACATTAAAGCATCAGTACAGTAAGGGTGGATTTGGCATACAGTTTGATCTTTGAATAAAATATGTCAGTATTTTACTAAAATAAGTTCCACCACTGGAAATAAACACCAAGAGCAATACTTCTCCATATAGCACCCCTTTTATTTTCCAGAGCCCTACTTAAGAAAAACCTGCAATTGACTGATTACTTAGCAACCTCACCGAGTCTGATAGACTCACGCTGTGATAATGGAAATATCAATGCAGTTATAATGTACTTACACTCTGTAGATAGCTGTTTCAAATGGAGCAACATTCTCTTCCAGCCCAATGCTTCTCTGCAAGGCTGGAAGGCCTGGCAAAGATTGAGTACATACCCTTAAAAACAGCAAGTTAATACAAGGTTTCACTGACCACTGGTCTTCTGCGCTACATTGAATGCTGCGATGCCACTTTTTTCCATTCTATTCTCTCATTTAAAATAATGTTTTAAACTGATTTTCTGTGAGGAAGAACAAAGTAATAAACATCTTTAATGTATTTTCCTACTTTGTTACTTCACAGTAACAATAGCTACATAACTAATGATTAGTAAGTGACCATGTTCCATGCTATTAGTATGTAATACCAATTTTTTTAGAGATATTCCACAAAGCAGACCAGTCTACATCATGAGGATATCATTTATGTCACAAAATACTTATTTAGTTGTAAAATGTGACAAAAGGGCATCTACAAATAGTGCATGAACAGCAGCCAGATCTAAGACCCACCTTCACTATTTCTGAAACACATTACAAAAAAACCATCCCAAAAAAAGTAAAACCAAACCAACCAACACAACAAAAAACCCCACACATACACATGCCCCCCCAACCAAATAAAACCAACCCCAAAACCAAAAACACACCAACAAACCAAAAAAACCACAACAAACCCCCAAACAAACAAAAAAAAAACCCCAAAACAAACAAAAAACCCAGACACAAATCTCCTCCTCATTGTAAAGAGCATGGATGGCTCAGCTCAGATCCAAAAAATGCATTCTTTCTCCCAACAGTGGCTTCATTCACCATGCTTCCTGGGACCAAACCTCTCTTCATGAATGAGATGGTCTGAGAAAATGCTAATTGACATGGGCCAAAGTTGTGCCCTGTAACAATATATGTAGTGAAGTTACATGTAGTATTCAAAAAATAAATGCCACAGAGTTCTGACCATACTGGCTTCACTAATACAATCACAGTGAGGCTCACAGAAATCTTACCTAGTTTTAAAGTTCTTTCACATGTAAAGAAATGAACACATATCACAGATGCACTACCTGCATCTCAGTACCAGCATATCACCAGAGACCTGTGCTAATCACCTTCATTCCTCCAGTGCAACCTTTATCATTTAGGCACCTAAACATAGTCATCTAGCCTTCACGGGTAGTCTCTGGGGACAAACAGGTATCTCTGGAGATCATTCTGTTTTTACCTCAACTACAGTGCTCTGGCAGAGATGGCTGTTGCCTTAGAGACTTTACACAGAGCCTGGTTTAAACACATTTTGAAACTATAAAGCCTCAATCTGGCTTGTGAAGCCATGCAAAAGGAACCATGTCTCAACAGAACCTAAACTTACTTGAAAGCTTGATTTATAGTCAATTTTAGTTTTATCACAGTAGCAATTCACAGTGCATCTGAGTCAAATATCTTCAATGGGCTATAATACAAGTATTTATTTTTTTAATACACCCCCACATCCCACTTTCAAGGTAGTGGATTACTGCCACAAAAGGGCAAAATAATATCAACATAGCTGTATCAACTTTGTATTACCAAGGTGAAGAAAAAAGTCAAATAATGTTAGTAAGTCAGATGTTCTCAGGTTGATGGCCTGGTGGTGGTCACTGTACAATATTTAATGAACCAACTGAAGTTCATTGAGAATTTAGAGAGAATGAAGAATTTGGAGACAAAAGAACAACCACAGCACCTGTCCTTAAAAACAGGAAAAGAAGTCAGAAAGGAGTGAAAAGCAGTTCTCTACTTTCAGTAACTGGAAAGACAGTAAAACAAATTATTACGCAATTAATTTTTAAAGACCTTAGGGATAATAATGTGATAGAGAACAGACAATTTTGGTTTTCCAAGAAGAAATCACTCAGGCCAATCTCATTTCCTTCTCTGACAGACCAACTGCTGTAGTGGATAAGGAACAGACAGTAGATGTGATATAGCCTTACCACTAAGGCTGTTGATGCTGTTGCACGTGACATTCCCAGAAGCAGAAGAAATATGGTCAAGATTGAATTGCACTCAGTTTAAAGGATTTATCACGTCTTCTCCATCAAGCTGAGAAAAGGTATAAAGAAGATCTGCAATGACTTTTCTCAGGTCCTGGAAAACCTGCCATTTTCATGAATGGCTTAGATGAAAATAGTTTGTATGCGTATAAACCCTGCAGGTGTCACTCCATTGACAAAATTTTTGCAATTTTAAGAACAACTTTAAAAAACCAGGACTGGACAATGCACATAAATATATTGGGGAAAACTGACTAGACATCAACAGGCCAAAAAGCCTGGGGTGATAGCATTTTACCAGAAGAACAAGAGAGACAATAACAGCTTTCCAGTATGGGAAACTGTTACAGCCAGGTGACCATTAGTTGTTTTCTGTGTTCACTGAGAACAGAGTTAGGAGCAATCATCCGAATCAATCATCCTAATCTGCTCTGTGAGAATGGACTGGGAAAAAAAAAACAAAAACAAAAAACCAACCAAAACAACAACAACAACAACAAAACCCACAGATATAATAATAACCCTTTCCAGTGCTTTTTAGTCAATTGAGATTGGGAAAATATCAACACAGAAGGTATTCCAGACTCTTTAGTATCTGTTAAGGAGAGTTTTAAGTCTCATTCTATAGAAAGAGACTTGATTGAGAATAAATCTTGAGGCTTCTTCTCGGATTTCATAACCTTACAGCTTGCAAAAGTAAAAACTGCTATTCATCTATGGCTATTCTTTGACTAGTCTTTCATTTATATTGGGCATGCACCATTGTCATCACCATCATCCTTATTTATTAATTTCTCTTTTTCTTCACAAGCCAGTAGAAACCAATCAAGATAGTAGAAGCTCCATTTATATGTGCATCTTCAAATTACTGCTAATTCAGTATTCTATTTCAGCTGCAGAAGGTCACTGTTTAAGCACAAGAGACTACCAGAAACCACGGTGGTAACTTGTTAAACTGGCTGGAAGATAGCGAGCTGTGGGTTTGCAATGATGTGATGAATAGACTTGACTGCAGAATCAAAGAAAACACACAAAAACCCTTCAACAGAGAATAAGTACAAAGTCAGCAAGGAAATTAAATGAAGCTTGTAGCATTTCTTTACTCACCGTACACTTAAAAAAAGGCTTTCATTTTATGGGTATCAGATTCAGGCTTCTAGAAGGAATTCTTCCATAAAATTTATGTCAAAGCTTATAGCACAACATTCATGCGTTGCACAGTGGGTTTTTTTTCAGATGACAATATCTATGTTAACTTCTTGCATTCAGATAATAAATATGTTGACAGTAGAACATTAGGGTGTTTATCTGTTCTGTGATGGATAAAACTATACTCTGAACAAACAGCTTGGAAAACTGACCTTGTGCTAGCCACATGTGAAGAGCTGCTCACCTGCCATAGGAATATTCTTTACAAGGAAGGGGGGAGATGGCTTTTCCCTGTCAGGGTAGTTTTACAATGGAATATTGATACACACTGAAAAACAAGGAACTGAGGGAAAGGACTTCATACATTTATGACAGCTGCCACAATACCCAACTATTTTCTGACTTAGTTGAAATTGGACAATAAATCAATAAACCTCTAGCTGATTGTTACCTTCAGTGAAATATGATGCAACATAATTTAGAAGGTGATTTTAAGGAGTAATTCTCTGGAGATTTTATGACACATATTTGAGGTTTATTTTCTTTTTCCCCATGAAAAGTGCTTTAAATCCATGTGTAAAATTGAGTAAGTTTTCCTCCAACTAACCTGCTTTTGTCCCTTTCTTACCCTGCTTGCGTTTTCAGTCATATCAGTATTTCAGTCATATCAATTACTACAGGGCACTGTTTTCAGATTTGAAGTCATACAGAATTTTACTGGAGAGATTATAGCACAGAGAGTAATGTTGTTCATACATGCAGCTCAACTAGGTCCTGCCTTCAACATGGTTTTTATGAGCACATCTTAGCACCCACTCTGAATTCACCCACCAAAGCACACTGTATTCTGAAATTGAGGTCATAGCAAAAAATTCCTGACTACCTTTCTTACCAAAGTAAAAAAGAAATAATTTGCATTTTAAAAGTGCAGTTGATTCTATTTCAATGTTTTAAGTGGTTTTGCCATACAATTTCATGGGCTGGCTGCTGGAAAACCAATCAGGTTAACATTTTAAACACAGCTACTCAAGTGACCCTATGCAGCTCTGCTGCATACGTGAGTCCCATCACCTCCTTCAGTGATACAAGCAGACAGGAAAATTTTGGATTTACATTTTAAATACATCCCATAGTATTTCAAAATTACATTCCACGGTCCCTATCAAATAAGATTATCTTCATAAAGAGTAAAATGCAACTTAAAAATGAGAATGTAAGTTAATGTACTTAAAATCCAGCTGAGACCTCTGCCGTACTCACATGTACACTTAAGTATTTGCATTTACCATGTAATGCAATCTTCATTTTCTTTAATTTTTTTGTCAAACTTTGCCTATGACTTGGCCTGATCCAACATCATACCATACTTGATAATACCTCCAAAAGATAAACCAGATCTGTTAAAGATTCATGATATCACTTTGTCTATAGCTACAGTCAACAAGAGATGACCTTTCAGTCCCATATATTCCTAAGAGTATACTTAGACATACCAAGCAATCTCTAGATTGACTTAAGTACTTAGCAGGGTATCAGTAAGAGTTGAACTCAATTCAAGCTTCATTTGCTTTAATTAATATAGAGTTTGAAAGCTTTCATTTGATGTGATAGTACAGAAAGAGCAGAAGTCGAGACCTGGCAACACTCAGCTGTCTGCTGTTTTAGTAGAGAATATAATAAAAGAGTGGCAAACAACATTAATTATATAGAAAACAAACTGATTAAGAAATGAAGGGTTTCCTGAAAATGTACTGACAGGTGTAATGTTGTTAATTCCATAACTGTAAGATATGAAGGAATAATTACACAGGTAATTTTGATAATTCTCTGCAATTCACCATGGCTTTATAATATTTGAAAATCCCACATGATAAGCACTACAGACAGAATACGGTCAAAACCTCAAAAGGCAAACCTTTAAAAAAATGCAAATTTTCCATTAAGCCACAAATCTGAATTTAGAGTAATCCACAGGCACATTCCAGAGAAACAGTGACAAACAATTCCACGGACAGGAGGAATTCTGAATTTCAGATTAAATTCAATGAGCATACTGCATCTGCAAATGAAGTGACACACAAAACAATGTCAAACAAGCTGATAATCTTCAAAAGCCGGATGTGATCCTGAGACAATTTGCTTCCCATACCGAGTATCACCTGCCACCTTTGCTCTAGGTTACCAGACAGAATTTGCAGAATAAAGATGTGGGTCAACTCACAAGGTCAGATTTACTTTGTGAAAAAATTCACAGGAGAAGATAATTGCGCTTTTCTTCTGCATTCTCTTCACACTTACCATCTTGACTGCTTTAATGTTTTATGAAGAAATTGTAAGAAGGTATAAATATTCTTATATATGTAATGTAATGCCAATTTAACCAAGAGGTATTACTTAACTGACTGTGAAGTTTTAAAACAGTTCAGCTAAACAAGGACAAAATTTGGAGGTTGCTTGCTCACATTTCGATTTAAACCACACTAATATACAGTAATTTATACACCGCAGTTTTACTGCTGGTACAATTTTAATATTAATAAGAAACTGGTGTAAGCACAAATATAAATTGAAAGAACTGAGAAAGAACTGAAGAAGAGAAAAACTGAAACTGCACTGTCTTTCATTATACACCTCATAACATGTATTGGGTTTGCAGGGTCAGATTTTAAACCAGAGGCTCACAGAGACGGCTTCTGTGAGAAGTTTCTGAAGCTTCCCCTATGTCCAGCAGAGGCAATGCCAGGAAGCTCCAAGAGAGACCTGCCACTGGCCAAGGCTGAGCCAATGAGCAATGGCAGTTGTACCTCTGGGATAACGGATCTAAGAAAGAAAAAAGTTATTGCATAGAAGTGATTTTGACCAGAGAAGAGAGGAGAGTAAGTGAAATAAACACCTCTTCAGAGACCAAGGTCAGTGAGAAGGAGGGGGGAGGAGGCGCCAGAGCTGGCGCCAGAGCTGGCGGCATTCCCCGGCAGCCCATGGTGCAGACCATGGTGAGGCAGCTGCGCTCCTGCAGAGCCACAGGAGATCCACCTGCAGTCAGTGGAGGAGACCAGAGCAGGCGGATACCCAAAGGAGGCTGACCTGTGGGAAGCCTGCTATCATGGCACAGTTCTGTTTTCTAGTTATAGAGGTCCCTGCCAGGACCTTAGTGTTGCTTTGGGTGGGGGACGACGACGACAATGGGGGACACAGAGACCTATCAGAAAGGTAGCCAAGATATTGGCAGCTAGTTTAACCAATGAAGATGCCAATGTGACTTTGGAAAGGACATTTAAGCCCCTCATCTCCGACAGATCTCTCTCTTTCTGTTGAGATGGCCATGAGGTAATTTGTGGGCGGCAGGGGGGCCCGGGTCAGGCCCCGCTGCTGTGTGAGCGGCTGGGCCGGGCCCGGCCGGGCCTCCGGGAGCTGCTGCCCGCATGGGAGCGGCCTGGGCTGAGCCCTTTTCTCCTGGCTGCCGGTGGGAAGAGGAAAAAGAACAGCTCAGCAATGCCACGTCCTTGCTGCTTTGTGGCAGCTCGGCGCCGGGCCACCCTGGATGAGACCGAGGGGTGGAAGAGAGGACCTCCACTGGTTTCTCCTGTTGGCGCATCTTTACAGCCCTGCAGCGTGGAGCAGAGCGCACATGGCCCCTGCAGGCCTGGGCGAATTTAACCCTTTTTTAGCAACATGGAGCTTCTAAAGCACAACCCTTCCTTGAGAGAAAGAAGAAAGAAAACAGAGAGTATGTTGAACAGACACCACATGAAGTCAGTGGATTAGAAGTGAAAGAACTGATAATATTATTGGAATAGGATTGAAGTGGACATTTTTAACCGGACTTCTCTGGGGTAAACTATGGAGAAATAGACTGTTCTTTGTAGCATCTTGGTGTGGGGGAGAATGCTAATTCTAATCAAAATTGAGGAATGATGTGATTGAGATTTAATTGAGAACTTTAAAGGCCCCGCTCCTGGGTTAAAAGAAGGTCTCAGCCTTTGAGGCGAAGACAATTTGAGACTAGAAAGAGTATTCATAAATAGCACCCCAGATACACTGAAAGGCCTTGCTGATAGAACATCACAGTCTGCAAAACTCCAGGCAGTTGCAGAGGTGTGACATTGGGAGCTACTGGACTATTTTGTCTTGTAGTAAATGTCTCCATAAAACTCTAGAGAGACTCTTTAACTAAAGCAATGAATGATTATGTTTAAATAGTGAAACTGACTGAAAATCACAAGTTGTGTCTTGCTATGTTGTTTTGTAAGAAAGTTAATAGTTTGTAGAGGGAGGGAAGAGTATTTTGAAGTTTAATTCTGTTTTGGTTTTCTTTTTCCCAACTTTTTTTTTTTTTCATTCTTTTAATATGTGTTAATAAAACTATTTTGTTCATTTTTAAGCTTGAGCCTGCTTTGCTTTTTCTCCTAATCTCTCTCCCACAGAAAAAAGAATAAACACTAAATTTAGCAACTGGAATTTGGCAAACATAAACCCACTACATTAATTGGTGTTTCTCCCCGGTTTCATTAAATTAAAACCATTACACCAGCACTGGAGCAGGCTCCTGGCAGTACCTGTGGCTCCACGGAGAGAGAAGCCCATGCTGGAGCAGGTTTAGGACTTGTGACCCTGTGGGGGATCCACTCTGGAGTGGGCTATTCCTGAAGGACCTGTAGAAAGGGACTCACATTGGAACAGTTTGTGATGAACTGTAGTCCTTGGGAGGGATTCACACTGGACAAATCCATGGAGGACTGTCTCCTGTGGGAGGCATCCCATGCTGGAGCAGGGCAAGGTTTCCTTTCCCTGAGGTGGAAGCAGCAGCAGAAAAAACATGTTATGACTGACTTTAACTCCCATTCCGTGTCTCTCTGCGCAACTGGGTGGGAGGAGGTAGAGTCTGGGAAGGAGGAAGAGGTGAGGAAAAGGTGCTTTTAAGATTTATTTTACTTATCATTATCCTGCTCTGATTTTGATTGGTAATAAATTCAGTTAATTTCCCCAAGTCAAGTCTGTTTCTGTGACAGCAATCAGGGAGTGATGTCTTCTTACCCTTATCTCAACTCATCAGCCTTTCATTGTATTTTCCCTCCCTGCCCAGTTGCAGAAGGGAGTGATAGAGTTGCTTTTGGTTGGTACCTGGCATCCTGCCATGGTCAAATCATCACAAGCGGTACATAAGTTGCAGAGATCCTACTTTTCATGAAAACAGGAACAACTCTCCTTTAGTTGTGAACTATTTGATGCAAAGACATTTGCATAGTGCACGACCCTGAAAATATCCATTCTAGCCAAGCAGCAGAACATACAGGGAAAAATAAAAGTGTTAATTTTATCTGCTCAACATCAGCTTCAGTGAAACTGCAAGTATAAGCTGAAGGCACATAATCATGTAATGATTTCTCAGTGCACCCAGGGACCAGTTTTCAAATTAAACATGAGCAGATGGAAAGGCAAACTACTTCAAATATGAAGTAAAATGTCCCAGTTTAGGAAGGTTTTCTCCACACACAAGTTTTTATCTGTTCACGTAAACAGGATCAGTTAAACCACTGTAAATCCATGTTCAGCATCCTGTGTTTTATCTCTCACTGTGAATATGATTGCCTTTTGGATCTTAGGGGAACAGGGGCATTATTCGGTCAGTAGCTTTTGACTGCTAGAAATACCTTCTGATATTAGGTATGAGCTCATGGGGACTCCTAAAAGGTTCTGGATTTTTTTTTTTTTTTTTTAAATGAGCTCCCCTCCCACACCCTCATGTTCTTAATATGGGACATGGCTAAACGAATCTTTCTAGGGGGTCATTTTCAAAGAAATCATAATTATCACTGTCAAAACTATAAGTCTCTTGGTGTTTCCCCAAGGCAAAGAAATACTGCATATCACAAAGGGTGTATAACAGATTTTTATTTTAATTAAATGTTTCCTAGAGCTCCTATTCCAGTTAGAGAATCATTTTAATTCTAAAGCTTCACTAGAAACTGCTGGTTTTGGAAACTGGTGTGTCAAGTCACAATTCATCCACCTGCCTGGCAAATATACTATCTTCTACATGAGGCATAATTACCTAGGAAAGGTATTATTCCGCCCAAATGTATGTATATGAAAAAGAAATTGTTCTTACAGAGGTCAGTGGTGGGTCACAACAAACAGCTCAACGATTAAAGGAAGATACATATCCAGCCATTACATTTGCTACTATAATATCATCCCATTGTTCTGCACAGCTTCCCCATTCCGTTCATCACTAGAAACCTATACTATCTCGTACATTGTGTATTCCTATCTGGAGAGAGAAAACATAAATTATGCAAGATATCAATAAATAAGAGCTCCTAAATAGTCTTTAACAATAAAAACTGCTGACCTTATACACAGCTGAGGTGCAAATCCAACAGAACAACAACCAGATAAATACTGCTAATAGCTATAGTTAAAAATAAAAAAAAAATAAAACTGACA